>NC_136432.1:98634376-99260967 GCF_052849685.1 Lactuca virosa | reverse complement strand
AGATATAAAATACATATACAGTTTAAATCATTTAAAACATGTATAAAAATCTTTCACCCAGCACAGACGGCAAGTATACAGACAATATGCACATATATCACGTAATTTATATTAAATACTTCATATCTATGTGTAAGATGAAAGGGACTATGCACTCACTTGATAAGGTAGTGACTCGGTACTCGGACAGTGCTTCGTTTACTTTAAAATAATTTCCTTCGACGAAACCTAGTATTATTACCACTAGATTTTAGTCTAATATTTACCGTGACGAATTATTAGTCTTATTATTATTATTATTATATAAGCGTTTAAACAATATTTTCCAACCACTATGTACAGACGGGGGCCAGACATAAAACATCGGAGGGCTGGATCATTTTGGCATATAGCACTTTTGAAATCCAACAACCCAGGCGGCCCTTCAAACCGGATTCCCCGTACCGCGAGTGGTTAAAAAGATATTATAACGACACTTATATAACCCATAATAATAGCTCAAATAATTATTATAAGGTCCTAATAACGTTACTATATTTAAATAAAAGCTATATTAAAAATTAGGTAGGCGTATCTTACCTACGAGGGGGTTTGGCTAGAAGCCATGCTCTGCAGGGGCAGAACTTCCGAGCCGAAAGCTCTTCTTCTTGGAGCCGTCGAGCACTCCGGGGCTTTCTTCAAGCGCTAGGGGAGTTTTAGGAGGTTTAGAGAGAGAGAGTAGAGAGAGAAGGGTGGAGGTGTGAAGAAATCAGGGTGGAATGGGTTGTATTTATAGGGTAAAATATGGCTGAAATTAGTGCCACATGTCACCATCTAGTGGCAAGCCTTGGGGAGAAAGCAATGACCAGGATTGTGCAACGTCACCCCTTTTGCAGCAGCACCCTGCCGACTTTTAAACCCCGTAACTTTCGCATATGAGCTCCGTTTTCGACGTTCTTTATATCCACGTGTAGGTACAAATAAGATCTACAACTTTCATTTTGCTCCGTCGGCTAATTCTCGACCGATCTTAAATTCAACAGTACGAGGAGATTATATTGTTAAATGTCCGCGTAAAATTCATAACTTCTACATACGGACTTCGTTTTCGTCTGTCTTTTTACTGTTGAGTTCCTATTAATGAGATCTTCAACTCTCATTTAGGTCGCGTAGGCCAAAAACCGCTCGATCTAAAATTCGAGTTTCGGGTCGTGCACTGTTATGCCAAATCTTAGAAAATTCATAATTTCCTCATACGAAGTCAGATTTGTGTGTTCTTTTTTTGTACGTTCTCGGTTTAAAGTATAATATAACTTTTGTTTAGATCAATAAGGCTAAAAAGTCTTCTACCGTAAATTCACTATTTACGTCTCCCGGTGCCGTGCCGGTTTTGCCGTAAAACTTCGAAGGGCCATAACTTCTTCGTAATAACTCGAGCTTCGGCGTTCTTTATATGTACAGAACCCTTGTAACATATACTATGACTTGGTTAAGATTATTCATTCTACATAATCTTCTATTAAAAAGTCATTTTTGACGCTTATCGTCTCTAAATTGACTAGCCCGAATCTACGGGCGTTACACATGGTTTCAGAAGGATGGCTCATAGGGATCTACAGTTTTGGTATGCAAGACTTTGGCTCAGGATGTGGTCAAGTCGGGGATGCAAAGCAAGTTGCCATCAGGAATCCAACAGGAATCCAGTTTAAGTGGGGGAGAGTTGTAACACCCATTTCTAGGGTTGCATGCACACCATAGGAGATTTAGAATGCTCAAAACCCAACATGAATCCAGTTTAAGTGGGGGAGAGTTGTAACACCCATTTCTGGCATGCGTCTATTCATTTAATTTTCATAATTTTTTTTCTTGGGTGGCCACGACGTGGTGGGGCTTCACCACTGCGTGGCATCATTTTTCTTGTAATGTCCTAAAAACTAAGACCACAAACTTCAATTTTTAGAATAATAAAACCATCTTTCAAATCATGTTCATAAAACCATAATAGAATCAAAGTATAACCAAAACATCTAAATACATCAAAATCAAATAAAATACGAAATAATGTGGCGTGTGCGATGCGATCACCCCGAGCCCTTCCCCTTGGATCTGGAAGTACTTGAAACTTAAACTGAAAACCGTAAGCACGAAGCTTAGTGAGTTCCCCAAAACACCACATACCATACATATCAAACATATAACGCGACCCGCCCGACATCGAGCCCCGCTCGGAACATATCTATCATAAATATGAGATGGGCCCCGCCTCATCACATTCATCAGACCCTGCCTGGCATCGAGCCTCGCCCGATATACACATAAACACATGCATGGACCAATATAACTCATAAAGATTGCATTTTTATGGACAAGGGACCTCAAAGGTGCTAAGATCTACTATCCATGGCTTCTAGAGTAGACCATACTCTGAAGTATGGCTTAAAGGACCCAAAAATGCACAAATAAAGCCCTAAATTGGATCTAGCATAAGGAACCATCAAGTTGAGAGCTTTATACGTCAAATAGTTGGAAAAGTTGATGATGATTATGGATCTACAAGCTCAAGCCACACCAAAGAAACCTCCAAGTGTTCTTCCTTCAAATCACCAAAAACACCACCAAAACTCACTTCCAAGCTCAAATCTCACAAATGGCAATTAGGGTTTCGTTCGTAGGGTTTAGAGAGGTGGAGGATGGTTATAATGAAGCCCAATGGTGTCATAAGTTGTTTAAATAGGGAACAAATCCTAAAAATTAGGTTTTCCCCCTGCATAGCATACGCCCAGCGTACTCCCACGTACGTCCAGTACAACGTCCAACCTTCAAGCCAGTACGCCAAGCATATTCAGCTTGGGACCAATACTGCAAGGATTTCTAAAATGAATGGCTTAAAGGGGAAAACATGAAAGGCAACGTACTCGTCTGAGAGGTGAGTCTCTTCACTGTACTCGTAGGTTGAAGGCACCAATGCCAACCCATTGGATTATGTTTGTAGGATGATAATTGTCTTTGTGACACTTGTTGATACGCCTGTATGTGGTTGTTGTCATTGTGACTCTTGTTGACATTATTGTATGCTTATCTGTAGGGGTGAAATAGACCCAGTACCGATTGAAAGATACCGAAGGGGGTGAAATAGACCCAATATCGGTTGAAAGATACCGAAAATGGTGAAATAGACCTAGTACCGGTTGAAAGATACCGAAGGGGTGAAATAGACCCAGTACCGGTTGAAAGATGCCGAAGGGGGTGAAATAGACACAGTATCGGTTAAAAGATACCGAAGGGGGTGAAATAGACCTAGTTTAGTTTCAAGTCATTATGTATGTTTTGTATGGGGAATTTCTGGAACTCACTAAGCTTTGTTCTTACGATTTATGTTTAAAATGTGTTCAGGTACTACTGGTTTCAAAAGGAAGGGCCCGACTTGATCGCACTGCATCCCCTGGAGATTTATTCCGCATTGACTATTTATGATTTTACTCTGATGTTTTGAGAATACTTTTATTATGACCGTCTGTTGGGATAATGAATGAATGGTTTTGACTTACTTAAAATGAAATTTTTACTCGTTATTTTTGGGACATTACACTAGCTTCATTGATGCTGATAATCTTGCATGTTTGAAAATAAAAGATCGCATATTTAAATTAAATTTTCATAAAAACACGTCAAGTAAGGACATGGCATATGGCTTCTTCCGTGGTGTCATCTCTCAGTTTTTTTCAAGTTTAGAGATATTATTCCAGGACATATTGGGGAGGAGTGTGCAATTGGTAAATAGGTTATCATATCGAAAACAAAGTTGGTCTTATGCTTGTGTTGTTTATATTGGAATTTTTGAATTTGTTGGTGTTTCATTTTGTAGATGTCATTGGTTTATTGACAAGGTATATCGAATTGATGCTTAGCATAAATGATGGTTGGTCTATTAAGAGGGTGTCGTTTGAATTACAAGATCTTGAGTACGACATAATTATAAAATATATATATATATATATATATATATATATATATATATACATATATATATATATATACATATATATATATATACATATATATATATATATATATATATATATATATATATATATATATGCTTGGATTGAACTTTGCATGTGTGAGAATACTAATTGCTTTTTTATTGTCCAGATTGGAGTGCATTCATTGTAGTATATAGGTTGAACATGCAAAGGATTTTGCATCTGAGATTGGTAATGTTGATTTTGAACACATCAAGTTATTCCTGGCTGGGCCCAGCACTATAAGTCAACACCAAATCACCGACGGGCCCAAAGATATCGCTTTTCCCATTATGGCAAAAGGAACGAATAAGTTTTGACTTATATGCTTGTATCCTTTACTAACCAAATCATGCATGACACAATGTTTTATAACATCATGTTAATGATGTGTTTTCGCAATACCAATGTACAACTGACTTGTAATTTACAACTCATATATCTCCGTTTTAAGAATATAAGATATTATCGTTTCAAAATTACTCGTGATAGAATCCATGAAGTTATTCCTTGATCTTGGGTTTATCCAATACTCAAAATCTCAAATTTGTAAGTACTCATGAATATTGTAGCAATCATTGCAATGTCTCGTCTCCATAGACAATCTACAATCAATTCTTGATAGTCTTCATTTACCACTTACTTCCTAAAGGATGAGCGACTGTGGAGTTTCCAACAATCAAACCATTGATGAAGTAAAACATGCAAATTGAAACACAAGAATAAATAATTAACAAAGGCAGTAAAGAAACTCATAAATAATCTCTATTATTCAATCACCAAAATCAATTACATTTATTTTTTTACAAGTTTCAAACTAACCAACTAACTACTAAAACTAATATCATCTCTCAAACCAATGCTCCTAGCATGTTGGTTATGCTTAACCATACTCAGCCTTCGTCAAAGGATCTGTAGGATGGTCTTCTAATGACACTCTCTTCACCAAGATATGACCTTCATAAACTCTATGTTTGATGTAATGGTACTTTCTGTCGATATGTATGGATTTACCATGATCTCTTGGTTCTTTGGTCAAAGAAAAAATCGTTCATTATCACAGAAAAGTTCCATTGGCTCATGAATGGTTGGAACTACTCCGAAATCGTTGATGAAGTTCTTCAGCCAAGTTGCTTCCTTTGATGCTTCACTTGCTGGCATGTACTCTGATTCATAAGTAGAATCGGCTACCGTGTCTTGCTTGGAACTTTTCCAAGTAACCGCTCCACTATTTAATAGGAACACCTAGCCATTTGAAAGTTAGCGTCACCATACCCACTCACTCTCAACGTCTCACTGCCACCAAGGACTAGAACCATGTCCTTTGTCCTTCGCAGATACTTGAGAATGTTCTTCACTGCTATTCAATGAGCTCTGCTAGGATTTCCCTGAAAGCGACTAACCATGCTTTAAGCAAAAGACACGTCAGAGTGAGTACATGTCATAGCGTACATGATCGATCCTACAGCTAGAGTATATGTGAACCAAATCATTTTCACTATCTCTTCATATGTACTAGGGCTTTGAGACTTACTCAACTTGGCATTGCTTTCAATAGGTAGTTCTCCTTTCTTGGAATTTTTCATACTAAAACGTTTTAGTACCTTATCCAAGTATGTACTCTGACTAAGACCAACTAGTCTTTTCTTTCTATCCCTTAAAATTCTTATCCCAAGAATATAGGTTGGCTATCCTAGATCCTTCATAGCAAAACACTTTCCAATCCAAGACTTTACTTCTTGCAGAGTTGGAATGTCGTTTCCTATGAGAATTATGTCATCAACATACAATATGTGACAACTGGAAAAAATTCTAGAACAATCAAAGTCTAACCTTTAACCGTGTACAAGTGAATTCACATCATAACATTGATACAATAAGAACTTTGGATGCGAAGAATACATGTTTATATAAGTTCATATGTTAATATATGTATATAAATTGAAAACCATGCTTATATAAGTTAATACAAGTCAACACAAGTCAAAGAAATAAATCAAAAAGCATGAAATTCACCTCACCGTAGTGATTTCGGTTTTTGGAATCAAAGAAGCCTTAGGATTTCGCTTTTATGGGGACCAAAACTTCATGTTAGGACCGAAATCCCTTCCCTTGGATGAAGTAAGACCGGAATCACTAATCTAGGGACCACCAAGGCCGAACCAAAACCGAAAACTACCTTATGTGGGACATTCAAGGTGATTTTGGTCATGCTAGGACTGAAATCAACCTCCTTTTTGGCCAAAAACTCCTTAAATATCTAGATATTTTACCACTTGATTTGTAGGGTTAATTTCCCAAAGTGATATATTACACTTACCAACGTAAGTGTCACTTCTCTTACACTTTTATCCCTTATTCGCCTATATATAATACACACATATGAAACCATTCGTCATTCTCAGTTAACTTACCTCACATTTGCTCTTGAATACGAACCCATTTCCTTTCAAAATTTAAAGATCAAACACCTTCTGGAACTTCATTTCTTCAAGCTATTTGCTTAAAGAAATCATTGTAAGTTCTTATAAACTAGTGTTATGCAATCATATTTATGTTAGTTCAATATATTTTCACATTATTATGTGTTTAAAACCGTTAGGATACAACACCCTTCACGTATTCTAAACTCGAAGATTAGCGTTTCTATCTCGTTATCTAACCGCAATCACGCTCGCGGTGAGTTCATACCCCCACAATTTTTCAAAGTTTTTTCTATGTTTTAGGGGGGGGGGATACAAATAAAACACAAGAAATCTTGTGTTTAAAAATATATAAATCAATGGTTATGTTTTCTAAATGCTTTATGTACACTTTACGCAAAAATACTAAATAACGTTACTACCAAACTTATAAACTCTTACATACAAAGTTGTTAAAATACAAAGGTTTTCATTTCAACAGAACATACATTATGAACTATAATAGGTATAGTTTATGAGTCATTTTACAATACTTATACACTTAGAAATTTCTATGCAAAAAGTTAAATTTTTATTTATCAAAGGGTATTACATTTTCACTTACTAAAGAGTATTACATTTTCATTTACTAAAGGGTTTTTCATTTATTATTCGTAAACTCGTTGAAGCAATAAATTTGTGAGACGTCTTCAAGTACTTACCTAAGTACCAACGAAAGTCCTGACTTATAACCAGAGTCTCTTGTAGGGAGAGCGGGATATTTATGTATAGATATATACGAGACTGACAATCCCACACCTAATCTGTTAGCTACAGTTAGGTCGGCAGGCCTTGGGTGAAAAATGTCGTTAACATTTCCGACGCTTGAAGAACGTCGTGTTCAGGCCATCTTAGGTCATAGTATGGTTATAAGAACTCACATAGAGAAAACAACGACACATTTACGGAGTAATATATTTTCAAACAGTCTTATTGTGGTATTAACTTTACATTTGGTTTACGAGGAAAATATAGCTTAAACTAGTTTTACTTAATAATAAAACTACGTTACACAATTTTCCAGTGCAACATGGGTTACATTCCGAGAAATATACTTTTAAAGGGGTTACATTCCGAGAAACATACTTTTAAGGGGTTACATTCCGAGAAACATTACATTCCGAGAAACATACTTTTAAAGGGGTTACATACAAATACAACTACAGTACACTATTTTTCTAGTACAGTGCAACTTACATTTCTGAAAGTACCATTATTGTTAACTAAATGATTACTAAGCGTATACGTTAGGTTTATATATAATGAAGATCCTATAGGCATTAGAATGCGTGATTCCGCCTTAGATCCCGTTCCTTGTTTGGTTGTGGGCTTAGGGCAGAATCACTTAATCGACTGTCCATTCGATCTTGATTATATATAACTTGTATACACTAAGCGATCATAGGAGGAACCAGTATGAGTCACGCCATTTATATAAATTAGAACTTCGTATTACAAATTTTAAGCATAAGAAACTTATATATTTTGGTCTTAAGGTACTAAGACTACAAAACTTATACAAAGAAAATATTGGATTTTCTGGAAGAACACACTAACGTTTTCAAGGAACAAAGCACATACTTTTTCATACAAAATGCTTATGAACTCACCAACTTAAATGTTGACACTTTTTCAAAATACTTGTATTCTCAGGAAATTAGTAGACAGGTACCCACACAGGTTTTCAAGAAGACGGAGCATAGTAGCGTCAAGTCTTAGTTTTTGCTATAGTTTTGGTGTCAAATAAACGATGATTTGAACACAATGTAAATTATATATTTTTAATATGATGGTTGCATTGCTTTGATTACTATTATTCAATTGTTATGATAATGTACATGATGTCATCCGCCCCCGAACGTTTCCGCAGTTCCGGTTTGGGGGTGTGACACAATACTAGAAAGGTCACTATACTCCCACTAGCCTTGACATACACACATGACTCATCCTCACTCCTAGAGAAACCAAATACTTTGACTTTCTCATGGAAGAAAAGATTACAGTTGCGAGACGCTTGTTTTAATCCATAAATGGATTTCTCAAGCTTACACACTCTATTACGAAACTTTGCATCTACAAAACCCTATGGCTGACTCATGTAAACATCCTTAGCTAACTTCCCGTTAAGGAAAGCGGTTTTGACATCCATCTTCCATATTTCATAATCATGAAAAGTAGATATGGCGAGCATTATCCTAATAGACTATGTATTGGCCACTGGTGAGAAGGTCTCATCATAGTCAATGCCTGGGGTTTGAGTAAAGCACTTCGCAAAGTGTCGTGCCTTGAAAGTGTGTACCTTTCCATCCATGCCAGTCTTCTTCTTGAAGATTAATTTGCACCCAACTGTCCATTGCCTCTTTCCACTTGGTAGCCTCAGGGCCTGCGATCGCTTGTAGTTAGCTGGCTTATCCAAATTTACCAGTGTATGATCACTGACAAACGTATCACCATCTGTAATTATATGAAAACCATATAACTTAGGTGGTATGCTAACTCTACTGGACCGATGAAGAGGTAATGAATTGCCAATGGGCTCAACAGGAGTCGCATCCTCTAGTTGAGAGCTTGTATCTTCTAAGGTTCCTTCATTGGTTGACTCTTGACTCTCTTCAAGATCAATTGTACTCCAACTGTTCTCTTTGCATATGAGATCTCTCTCGTGAAAGAATCTTCTTCGTGCTACAAATACCACGTTCTCACTAGGTCTGTAGAACAAATATACAAAACACTTTTGTGGGTAGCCAATGAAAATACACTTCTCACTTCCAGGTTCTAGCTTGTCATGAGTCTCTCATCTAACGAAATCTTCGCAACCACATACCTTTATATGTGCTAACGATGGAACTTTCCCTTTCCACATCTCGTGAGGTGTTTTTGTAACATCCCAAAAATCATGACCAAAAATTTCATTTTTAAACCATTAAATAATTCCATTGTATTCAAGTCATTCCATCAAAACATGTGTTAAAGTATTTCAGAACATTATTATCAGAGTTTCCAATTCAAAACATCATAGTAAACATCCCAGTCTAAATCATCATGGTGTGTGCAATGTAGTCATCCCGAGCTCTTCTCTCTGCAACTGGAAGTACATGAAACCAAAACTGAAAATTGTAAGCACGAAGCTTAGTGAGTCTCCCCAGACTACCACACACCATACACATAATCACATAAACTGGGCCCCCACTGTAACGCCTGGTTCCTGGTATGCATTAAATTATTTATTTATTCATTTTAAGAGAAGGACTCGAAGAGTTGGTGGCCCTAACTCATCGAGTAGAAGGCAGATTATGCGCGGGGTTTAAGTTATCTACTCGACAAGTCAAGAGCCCTCGACTCGGCGAGTAGATCGACCAGAATGAAACCCTAATTTTAGGGTTTTTCACCCTATTTAAGCTCCTTAACCCCTACCCCTTAGCCTCATTTACAGCCTCCTTGTCCCAAACCCTAATCCAAGAAACCCTAGAGCATCTTGTCAGTGTGTGAGCCATTTGTAAGCAATATTTTGTGCTCTTGAAGCTTGAAGAAGAAGAAGGAGTTAGAAGGCTCAAGAGGAAGAGAGTAGATCCAGAAACTACACTTCTTTAGCTACATTTTCTGGTAATCAAGTTTCTATCTTGACCTCTAGTTCATTAGATCTCTTCCTTCCCCTTTTATGAAGGTTTTGGCCTAAGAATGATAACCTTTGGAGAATGGACGACCCAAGTGGATAATCTTCCAGATCTAGGACCTAGAGAGGCTTTTATGACATAAAGGTGCAAACTTTATGCCATTGGAGCCCCCATGCAAGCCATAGAGTATCATATTGGCTTTTTTTAGCCCAAAAGGCCATGCATGTGGGGAAAACGTGGGATTTTACGTGCCCAAGTAGTGTTAGGGGTTTAGATCTGAAGTTGTAAGCTTTAGTTTGGTGTATGGAGGGCTTAAGGACGAAGTTCTAGGTCCCAAGGAATTAGGGTTTGAGCTAAAACCTTTAAGAAGTGGTATTAAGGGTGTGAAGTCAGAAACTTTACCCTTAAAAGGACATTTTCAGGGTTTATGTGAGGTATGAAACTTGGATCTGAAGTGTAGGGGCTTAATCCATTAAGATAGCCCAAACAGACAGTTGAACTCGACGATTAGTAAGGGTCTCGACGAGTTGAAGTCAGGTTGTCCCAATTGTATGTCAGGTAGAACTCGACGAGTATGTGAAGGGAATCGACGATTTGACTTGGTTGACCACGAGTCTGAGTAGTACAGGAACTCGTCGAGTTGGGAGATAACTCGATGAGTTAGGTTGACTGGGAGTTGACCTTGACTTTGACTTTGATCAGGACGTTGACTTTGACTAGGGGTAAAATGGTCATTTTACCCTAAGAATAGTTAGCAGATTTTTGATTTAGTGTTATAGTGAAATTGATAGCCGGGGAGTTGTTGGAGAAGCCGTCAGAGATTCCTCACATGAGATTTCATAGCTATCATTCGAGGTGAATTTCCTCCAGTATGAACGGGTCTAAGGCACCAAGGTCGGCCCGTATAGCTAGTAGTAGTACCGGACTATGGTCCGATGCCCGGCGGGGCCCGATGTAGGTTTATATACTTTTCCGGATTTCAATCCGATGTCGGGGCGGTCCCGAGGAATGTTTGTTTGCTTGACGTCTTTGTGATTCTTGCATGTGTTCTATTGTATGTTTTCGGACTTTAGTCCAATGCCGAGGCAGTCCCGAGGAATGTTAGTATATTACCGGATTACGGTCCGATGCTGGGTAGGGCTCGAGGTATGTTTAAGTGTTAATGTTATGTGCTTAGGTTTATGTGTATTACTGATTATGCTCTTATGTATTCCGAGATTTGCTCGATGTCGGGCGAGGCTCGATGCCGAGCAGGGCCCGATGTCGAATAGGGTTCGATGCCGGGCGAGGCCCGATGCCAAATAGGGTTCGATGTCGAGCGGGACCCGATACCGGGAAAGCTGATGCCGAGCTTGACTCGATGTAGGAGGGGCGGGGCCTAAGATATGTTATGTGATATGTGTATGGTATGTGGTTGTTGGGGAGAGTCACTAAGCTTCGTGCTTACAATTTTCAGTTTTGGTTTCAGGTACTTCTGCTAGCAAGGGAAAGAGCTCGGGATGACTGCATGGCACACAACATCATTTTTAACCTAGGAGGATTCACTTTGATTTATGATATGTGGTTTTGATACATTGACAGATTTGATGATGTTTTGAGATACATGACTTGTGGTTTTATTATGCTATGGATGGATTATGGTTTTTCATAAATGACTTAAAAGAAATTTTTGGTCTATAATTTTTGGGATGTTACAAGTTGGTATCAGAGTCTTGGTTTGAGGGATTCGTGCACACTCTCGAGTGTGCCTGAACTCAAACTAAGGACATGGTATGAAAATTTTCAAAAGAAAATCATTTTTACAAAAAGAATTTTGAAAAGGGAAAGGAACTTTGAAAAGAGAAAAAGGGTGTGGTGTATGCAATCTGCCGAGCTCAAGTAAGTACTCCCAAATTACCCATACAAGTTTATGTTATGATATGTTTATGAGAACTGCATGCTAGTTTAGGACTAAGGATCTAGGAAGGATGCCTTATGTGCCTATTTTATGTGTATCAACTTTATGAGAATTTCATGCTAGTTTAGGACTAAGGATCTAGGAAGGATGCCTTATGTGTCTTTTATATGTATCTCAACTTTATGATCAACATGTTAGTACAGATTAGTCAGTGATGGCCTGAATGAGATATGCTTGATTATGTGTACTCAATGCTCGAATGTTGCTTGCTTTGTGCTTTTAGGAGTTGTAGTTATATTTTACTAACTAGTAAATGAATATGTTAAGTTACATATTGCGAGGATTAAATAATTTCAGAAGGTTAGGTCTAGCTCTATTGCGCAATTCTTGTTTGAGTCCAACCGTTGTAGGGTAGGATCTCTCATTCGAAGAATTATCTAGTCTTAGTGATATGTAATAGTTTCATGAGCTAGTTAGGGGAGATAGCAGGGACTTCTTATGCAACTAATGCGGAGAGTGGGTTGGTGATTACCCTAGGGCAAGCCTAGGATGAGTTTAGCATGAGGTCAGCAGTAGTAGTAGTAGTAGAAGGGACTTGGTGGGGTCGAGGCGGTTCTTGAGGAAAGTACGGATAGATGTGGAAGGTAGTATGGGCCCGTACTACTGAAAACAGAGGATCCGTACTCTAATCAAGGAAGGCTAAGATGTGTTGGATTAATATCTAAGTCCATAACTATATTTGGTATGTACTTGACCCGACCCGGCATGGTCCATTTGGGTTGCACTTCACCGGCACAATTTATATGGATAGTCTTTTGAGAATAGTATATTTATGATTTATATTAATATATTATAATTTCTAATATATTAATATGGAATCATATTATTTAATTAGTATTGATCAAGAATTAATTTAGAATTAATTAAGTGATCAAAAAGAACTAATTAAATATGGACTCTTATATATATGGAATGGGCCAAGTTCATTTAGGTTGGGCTAAGCTTTCATGGATGGTCCATGGAGCTTTTAACCCATGGATCCTATGTAAATGAAAGGTCATAGGTATTAGGGTTTACATGGAAGTAACCCTAATCCTCCATAATATAAAGGGGTCCTTGGCTCACAAAATTGACACAAGTGTGTGAAAATAAGAGTGGGCCGATTTTAGTGTGCATACATATTCTCTCAAGTTCTTCCAAGGTGTTTTGGTGATTTGTGATTCCATTTGAGGCTTCCACACTATTGGGGATAAGCTCTTAAAGCTTGAAGACATCAAGCTACATCAAAAGGTATGTCATCTAACTAGAACTTTGTAGTATAGGTGCTTCATAATATGCTAGTTAGGATGAAACCTTGGAATAGTTAATATTTGCATGTATAATAGAGAAAACATAGATCCAAGGTTTATAGGGTTGCATGTACACCATAGGAGTGTTAGAATGCTCAAAACCCAACATTGGTATCAGAGCCGTGGGTTGTTTTCTGTTATATTGATGCAAATGTTTTATTTTCAAGTTGAAAAAAAAAGGAAAAAAAAACATGACGTTTGTCAAATTTTAAGATAATTACTTGTTTTTGTGAAAAACTAATTATTTGTAAAATTTGAATCATTTTTTATATGAGTTGAATTAGGTCAAATTTAGTAAAATATAAAATGATATGATTATTTTATTAGTTTTAAAAGTTTGATCTAAAGAGTTTTTTGAAACCTCCATAAGTTATGGATATGAAAAGGTTTTTAAAAAAATTGATTCAAAGTTTTTTATGGAGTTACAAAACTTGTTCTTAATGTTTTAAAGAATTCCATAACTTGTTCTTAAGTTATGGAACATGAAAAGTTTCATCATAAAACAAGTATTTAACTCCATAAGTTATGGAATCCAAAAGTTTTCAAGAGTTACAAAACTTGCCCTCAAGTTTTGGAATTTGGAAAAAAGTTTTTTATGATAAAAAAAATGAATTGAATTCTAAAACTCTTGGGTTCATAACTTAAACAATTAATTAAATGGTTTTAATTTTGAATTTAATAATTGGAATTATGATGTTTTTATTGAATAATTCAATTAACTCTTATGAACTTTATTAATAGATAATTAAAGTATTTAATTAAAAGAGAATTAATAATTCCATAATGACATGGTTTAAATTTAATTAAATTAAGAGTATAGTTTAATTAATAGATTAAACCACCAAGTATTTTAAATGTCTAAAATACACCCTTATACTATTATAATATTAAAAGTTTAATATATTATATGTATAAGAGCAAGTCGTCTTACCATTAGTACGCCTCATTCACGAAGCCGGTCTATAAGGTGGGTATAAGGTTACTGCCTATAAAATGGCAGTTTAATGGGTGTCCACTCTCACCCACCGCTTCCTTGACTGGTGGAGGGTCGTTAGCCGAACAGGTAGGACAAGGACTATAATTCTCCCTTCATTATAAGTATAATGATAAATACTAAGTAACTAAACACTTATAAATTCCCAATCTTAGTTACTTAGGAAAATGTGAATAAGGTGCTAATCCATGAAATTACACTTTGCACTTTGTTTAAGCTGTTAGTGGAGCGTGTGTGGTTAACCGACACACTAACCTGGACTTAACAAGGTAGGCAAAGGGTAACTTAATGTTTATCATAGTATCGTTGGAGCGTGTGTGGTTAACCGGCACATCGATTGAGGGGTAAATATTAAGGGTACCAAGTATATTTGTATGGTTACTTCACACCTTGTTTTGTGATCATCGGCATCCCAGTCACAAAACCTGAAGGGCACACTCGAGATTGAAACATGCCATTGAAAAGTTCAATGAATCTCAAAAGAATCTAGGAGTTTCAAAACCAATTAAAACCTAATAATACAATTCGTTTATCTTGATGGAAATTGGTGAATCGTCATTCACCTACCTTCAAATATTTTATAGCTTGGATTACGGCATCCCTCTTCCAAGTTATAAAATAGTTTGTTGGGTCCTAGCCTTAATATATCATATTGGGTGTTATATTAAGGACTTAAAACAACTTTACGTGAATTTCTCCCATTGTTGATGTCTGGTTTAGACATCAATGATCTTCCCAAACCAAGCTTTCCTAATGAATATGACTTCTCGAGTTTGGCTCATGGAAGTCATACTTCTCTTCCTCCACCTCCTCCAATTATTCTCCCTAACCCACAAGTTCAAGGTCACTCAAGCCCTAATGGCAATCAAGGTCTATGTGTGATCACATCTTAGAGATGAAGTCACATATTGACAAGCCGGGAGAGTTGGGTGTCAAAGTCTTGAGAAAGTTGGATGTTCAATCACTTTCTAAGTCACATAGTGAGTTCCTTTGGGACTACTATGAAACAGACTATGACATGAACCTTAATGATCATATCTATTTGCTTGGTGCTGCTGAATCAGCAATAATTTGGAACGATAGTAAAGCAAATTTGATTAGAAGATCAACTTCCCAAAAACTTTATGGACAGTGACAATGGTGACACTGGAAATCCAGAAAAAGCATTTTCTTCCCAATGGAAAGGGATTGGCCATAGTTAAACCGGTTGACCAAATGGTAAAGAGAAAGGCTAAGTCTGAGATAGTCCCATTACCAAAGGGTCCATATGTTTATTTTGCCAAAGGAAGGGGCGTTGATTGCAAAGCTACCAAATTTACCTAAGGATGTTAAAGTCAATAAGTTTGACTCTACATCAGGTAGAGCCCATTATCTAACTCTGTTAAGTTCTATTTTGAGATCCTCATTACATCATGTGACTGGGTCACATGTTGATGTTTTAAGAATCAAAGAATAGAGAGAAATCTTAAAGGAAGTATATGCTGATTCTGATCGCGAAGGTGGATTTCGATCGCATCAGAATTTTGAGCAGTTGCTTAAGAAATTATGATATATTGCTAAGGAATAGATAACAACAATTTTCCATGTGGATTGTAAGGATAAGTTTTTCCGCAAAGTTTTAAAATAAAAGAAAATTGTTTAACTTTATTTATTTGAAGTATCCTTACAATGGCATTTGTGGAAAATTGTTGCTTATATGATTCCACTGACAACAATATTGGAAAATGGATTTGATTCTTTCATTTGTGGTAGTGTCTAAATTTACCAAATCAGGAAAGTTCCTCATCGCCCAAGTTTCAATTGGACTGAAACTTGGAATCATGCAAGTTGAATAGTATGATGAATGAGAACTTTCAAGCATTGGAAAATCAAGACTAATTACTTGTTCACATGGATGTGTGAGTCAAGTAAAGGACTAAAGGGATCGAGTACACATTCTTGTGCACTGGTCATGTCCACCACAAAGCTCGTTAAGACTATTTGATTTACTAAAGTTTAGTAAATATGGTTATACTTACAAGTTTAAGTATAATTCTGAAATATTGGAAAAGTCTCAATGTATGGCAGAACGAATGGGAAGAATCAAATTAGGCAGAAAGATAAAAGTTTCTCAAATCTGAAAAGATGGGAGAGTACTTTAGTATCATGTTTGTGATCATCTTAATAATTTAGAAATCATATCACAATTAGTCCTCTAAAGGTCATCTTAGTGCATTCTTATGACTAAAAAGAGGAGTCATGAATTGTTGAAATGGTTAGATCAGGAAGATGAGTCATACTTCGTTCCAAAACAATTCTTAGAGTCATACTCCAAGATTGTAACTTGAGTGACATATCTTAAAGAAAGGTTTAAAACACTTGTCAAATGTAAGAGTAAAAGTGTCCTACTCTTGTACATTTGAAATTGGTAAGTTGTGATGTTTTGGATAAAACAAAGACCAACTAAGGCCAATTGTGTGAAGTGTTTGTCTTGATAAAGAATCCGCACTATCTCTTGAATATTTGGCAAGATAGTCTTATATGTCAAGAGGATAGTGGGAGTCTTAAAGATCCTAAAAAGAATTTCAAGAACTAATCAAGAATAAAACCTGAGGTTCTTCACTAGCACACGACTTGAGGTTTATAACCTATCGTGTTGACATATTCTGTGCCCATTCCAGTTAAAGTTGGCTTTGCATAGGAGTTCTGAAAGTTCTCAATTGGTTGCATAACAACTTGGAAGCACTGGCAGGCCCTGTACTGCCAGGTGGCAAGAAGTTAAGATTGCATAAGTTCAGTCCATATGAGTTTGGATTTGTCATTATCCTTGTCTTGTGACTATGGTTTTGACGATTCACATGGATAAGAACACATACACCATAAAATCTAAGGGTCATAAGGTTTCTCTCCGATTCATGAAAATGATGGTGAGGAAACACTTCCACCAAGTAGATTTGAAGCAGATGGCAAAAGGTCTAAACAATTGAGACTATGATTACGGCATCCCTTTTTATAGTTCTGAAATTGTTTAGACACACATGCATGCTATCTAAGGAAAGGTGTATGATTTTGATAAAGTTTTATCAAAGCATCTCGTATCAGAAATCTGAACTTTGGTAAGAAAGTCAATAAAGTATTGATTTCTAGAAGTCCAGCTGATTTCTGAGTACATGTCAAAGCTAGTGGGAGCATAAGTGTTATGCTAATAATCATCATGTTAGTGGGAGCATGATAATTATTGTTAGTGTTGCAAGTTAGCAATGTTAATTATAGAAAACAAAAGTTTCAATTCGTGAGGCTGCAGGGATTGAAACAGTTGTTTTGCTATAATTAAGGGAGAGGATATACTTCATTTCAGTTCTAAAGGCTTAGATTGAGACCTTAATCATCTTTAGTCAAGAATATATATATGAATTTCATGTTGGATTGGTTCAACTTAAGGAAATTCTATATATTGCGTTCTCAAAATTCGATTATGATTATGGCATCCCTCTTCATAGTCAAATTTTGAAAACATGGCAAATAAAAATATTGTAGCAAAAGACTGGTCTAGAATCATGTCTTTATGTGAGACATCATGAATCGTGTACCATTTGCTTTGGGTACAGGATCGATTGCATGTGCTATAATATTTTTCATTTCTAAATTTTTCCAAATGCCCAGAGGCATTAAGAAGGGAAAAGGTCTAGAATTGGATATGACTAAAATGATTAAGCAATTGTCGAGGACAATCTAAGGTTTACCAAAGATTGGTTGCTCAGGGACAATTGGAAGTATAGTGCTAATTTTGGAAGGACCATATTGACATATTCTGAAAAGAGGCATCTCTTATTCAGAAGTGATAGTCAAAATGAGAATATGGAGTTGTCTCCATAGGTGGAAGTTATCTGTGTAAGATTAGAAAACTTAATGCAAGAAGCATGTCCAAAGCAATGTACTTTGAATATGAGACTTAGTTTCCATGGAGTTGATCTCCATTGGAATACCTTATAATGACTGTTGACAAGTCTTTGTGACTTTGTACATATTCATTACAGGAGGGTCAGTGCATATAAGTTTAAAATCTAAACAGATTTCGATAAATGATAGGAATTTGAAATTCTCACATTTTTCGATAAGGATTTGGGAGTGTGAAATTAGAATCATTGAAATTATGTTCAATTGGTTTATTTCACAAAGTAAGGATCATAGACAAACATAGAGTGCATACTTGGTGTATGGCAAAGCTATTGTTTAAGAAAAACATAGTGTACATGCTTGGAGCATGGGACAACTAGTGTTTTTAATTCAAGTATAAAGTTGATAAAACCGAAACAATGAATAATGAGTAATCAGTATGGTGATAAATAAAAGTGTTTATTTATATTCATAGGGTTTGATACCATATTTGATTCATTTATTCTTGTGTTTCACTTTGCATGTTTTGACTTCCAGAAAAACTAAGTCGCTCTTCCTGAATGATTAAGTTATTCAAACCATCCACAGTCGGTCATATGTTGGAAGTAGATATGAATCAAGACTCTCATGGGTTGGTTTGTAGAGGTCCAAGTTGGTGGACAAAGTGGTGCTACAACACTCATGAGTGCTCATAAGTTCTGAGTATTGGATTCAACCCGCGCTCATTTGAATCACTTCATGGATTTTATCACGAGTGATCATGAGACGATAATATCTTATATTCTTCAAACCTAGAGATATGAGTTGTTACTATGACTTGGTTATACATTGATTGCACGAAAACGCATTTGGTAACTCGAAGTTATAAAACGTGCCTTTGTGTATGATTCAACAAGTAGTAGAACAAGCCATATGAGTCGAAGTTTATCCATTCCTTTTACCTTCGGGATAAAAGCGATATCTGTGGGCCCCTCGATGATTTAGCGATGACACATGTGAGTGCTTGGCCAAGCCAGGACTGATTTGATTTGTTCAATCAGTCAGTCATCATAAATCGAAAATCGGGAAACAACAAATGGACAGAGAGAATGATTATAATCCATGTCTCAGTCCATATGATATCTAGAATGGAGGAATATATGATCCCTTATCTAATGGACAAGTCATTGACAAGGTCAGAGTTCGACAGCGGCTTTAAGAGCTACGATTGCCAGTTAGGTTTTGAAGTCATACTCAATAATAGTTTTAGACTTATCCAAGTGGGAGACTGTTGGATTAATATCTAAGTCCATAACTATATTTGGTATGTACTTGACCCGACCCGGCATGGTCCATTTGGGTTGCACTTCACCGGCACAATTTATATGGATAGTCTTTTGAGAATAGTATATTTATGATTTATATTAATATATTATAAGTTCTAATATATTAATATGGAATCATATTATTTAATTAGTATTGATCAAGAATTAATTTAGAATTAATTAAGTGATCAAAAAGAACTAATTAAATATGGACTCTTATATATATGGAATGGGCCAAGTTCATTTAGGTTGGGCTAAGCTTTCATGGATGGTCCATGGAGCTTTTAACCCATGGATCCTATGTAAATGAAAGGTCGTGGGTATTAGGGTTTACATGGATGTAATCCTAATCCTCCATAATATATAAAGGGGTCCTTGGCTCACAAAATTGACACAAGTGTGTGAAAATAAGAGTGGGCCGATTTTAGTGTGCATACATATTCTCTCAAGTTCTTCCAAGGTGTTTTGGTGATTTGTGATTCCATTTGAGGCTTCCACACTATTGGGGCTAAGCTCTTAAAGCTTGAAGACATCAAGCTACATCAAAAGGTATGTCATCTAACTAGAACTTTGTAGTATAGGTGCTTCATAATATGCTAGTTAGGATGAAACCTTGGAATAGTTAATATTTGCATGTATAATAGAGAAAACATAGATCCAAGGTTTATAGGGTTGCATGTACACCATAGGAGTGTTAGAATGCTCAAAACCCAACAAAATGAACCCAGGAAACTTGTAGTATGTGAGATCCCTCGAGTTATGATGAGTATACTGATGTTTTTATGGTGTATTTTCAGTATGGTGACGCTACGCACTAGGCCAGTTGGCACTTCAGGTACTGGTGAGGGATCAGGCTCGGGCTCTGGAGTCGGGCATATGGATGAGCAAACGAGGGAGTTTATTTCGTCTGAGATCAAGTGCAACATTTTAGAGCAGACTCCTGTGATCTTTGGTTCGGTCAAGGAGGTTATTTTGTAGCTTCTGGATGAGAAGCTAAGCGCTTTCCGCACTGAGGTGGCAGCCATGATGGGGTCGCGCACACTGACTTTCCGGGAGTTCAGGGCTTGTGGAGCTCCCGACTATCATGGGGCTTGGGACCCCATTGCTAGTAGCAGATGGTTGGCTGACGTCGCCAACGCATTCCGTACGACTTGCATCCTGTCTTCTGAAGGATAGGGCACGATATTGGTGGGAGGAGGTCGGACGAGCCATTGGGAATGATACGATTTTAGATGCTATGGCATGGGGTGATTTTTCGGCCAGGTTCAGGGCTGAGTTTGCACCTGTGATTGAGGTACAATAGCTAGCGAGGGAGTTCCAGGATCTTGAGAAGACGACAGAGACTATGGCGGAGATCACCGCCAATTTTAGGGAGAGGACCCTTCTCGTCTCGCAGTACGTGGCAGACGAGGAGATGAAGAAGGCCCGATATCATGAAATGTTGTAGAGTGATATCCGCCAGTTTGTGAACCGCTGCAGCTGCAAGACGCTGGAGGACATGATTGCTAGGGCTCGAGAGAGGGAGTTGGATTTGGAGATGGAGAGGAATAGGAAACCAGATGGGGTTCAGACAGGAAGTTCGGGCAAGAAGCCTAAGGTGTCAGATCACAGATCGAGGAGCCAACAGGGCCACAGCCGGTGTGACAAGTGCGGCAAGATGCACGAGGGGGCGTGCAGGGCGGGGAGTTCAGGCTGATTCAAGTGCGGCCAAACTGGGAACATGAGCAGGGATTGTACAGCTACCACCACCACCACAGCGGTTTCAGATCTGAATTGCTTCCAGTGCCATCAGAGGGGCCACAAGAAGGCCCAGTGTCCGAGTCTTGCAGCAGCAGGACAGGTGGCGGCACCTGCTCCTGCCACGTTGAGGATTACAGATGGCCGTCAAGGCCGGGCAGAGGCGCCTACGGAGGGGAGCAGTGCTTTCCAGCTTACTGCAGAGGGCGAGGCGTTACCTTCAGCAGGGTTACGCAGGTTATGTGGTTTATGTGATGGATACCCGGGATAAGGGTAAGGCGACAGTGGATGATGTACCGGTCGTGCGAGAGTACTCTGATGTATTCCCGGAGGATTTGCCTGGGATACCTCCGGAGAGGCAGGTTGAGTTCAGGATCGACTTAGTCCCTGGTGCGGCTCCGATAGCCAAGGCACCATATCGGTTGGTTCCTCTCGAGATGCAGGAGTTGTCTACGCAGCTGCAAGAGCTACTGGACAAGGGATTTATCAGGCCGAGTAGTTCACCATGGGGATTACCGATTCTTTTTGTGAAGAAGAAGGATGGTTCGCATCAGATGTGCATAGACTATCGGGAGCTGAATAAGGTAACGATGAAGAACCGTTACCCCCTCCCAACGATTGATGATTTGTTTGACTAGCTACAAGGTGCATCTTGGTTCTCCAAGATTGATATGCGATCGGGTTATCGCCAGATGCGATTCAGGGACGAGGATGTCCAGAAGATAGCTTTTAGGACTCGCTATGGCCAATATGAGTTCGTGGTGATGCCGTTTGGGCTTACCAATGCTCCAGCCGCGTTCATGGACCTCATGAACCGAGTGTGCAGACCGATGCTGGATCAGTCTGTGATTTTTTTCATTGATGATATCTTGGTCTATTCCAAGACTCAGGAGCAGCATGAGGAGCACCTGAGGGAGGTGTTGGGGACACTGAGGAGGGAGATACTTTTTGCAAAGTTCTTTAAGTGTGAGTTCTGGTTGCGCGAGGTGCAGTTTCTGGGGCACCTTGTCAACCAGAAAGGTATTCTGGTTGATCCGGCCAAGATAGAGGTCATGATGCAGCGGGAGGTTCCGAGGTCTCCAACTGAGATTCGGGGTTTTCTTGGCCTAGTGGGTTATTACACGAGATTCATCCAGGATTTCTCCAAGATTGTTGTTTCGTTGACCCGACTGACCAAGAAGTCAATGACATTCTGCTGGGGGCCTGAGCCGCAGGAAGCTTTCGAGGCACTCAGACAGCGGTTATGTGAGGCACCGATTTTGACGCTGCCCGAGGGAGTTGATGACTTCGTAGTTTATTGTGAAGCGTCGATTATGGGCATGGGTGCAGTTTTGATGCAGAAGGGACATGTGATAGCTTATGCATCGAGGCAGTTGAAGCATCACAAGGCTAACTATCCGACACATGATTTAGAGTTGGGAACGTTTGTTTTCGCCCTCAAGATTTGGCGGCATTACCTCTACGGAGTCCGTTGTACCATTTACACGGACAACAAGAGTTTGAGGTACCTCATGGATCAGCTGAATCTGAAGATGAGGCGGCATCGGTGGTTAGATGTGGTAAAGGATTATGACTGTGAGATCCTTTACCACCCGGGCAAGGCCAATGTGGTGGCCGACGCCCTGAGCCGCAAGGCGGTGGCGGATCTGATTAGAGATATATGTTTGAGGATGAAAGTGATTACTCCACTGCTGGAGCAGATTATAGAGGCGCAGGTTGAGGGCATCAAGGAAGAGCGCCAGAAGTATGAGCGGATTGTAGGCCAGGTGGCCTCGTTTGATTATGACAGCATAGGGTTGTTGACCCTGCACGAGAGGGTATGGGTTCCATACTAGGGCGGAGTACGACCGGTTCTGATGGATGAGGCCCATAAGTCGAGGTTCTCCATCCATCCTGGGGCGACAAAGATGTACCGAGATCTTCACCCTGATTACTGGTGGCCCTGTATGAAGCGGGACATTGCTTGGTACGTGGAGCGGTGTTTGACCTGCAGGAAGGTCAAGGATGAACACTAGAGACCACATGGAAAGATGCAACCGCTAGACATTCCCGTGTGGAAATGGGAGGATATCACCATGGATTTCATTACCAAGCTTCCCAGGACCGCACGTGGAGTAGATTCGATATGGGTCATCATGGATCGGTTGACCAAGATCGCTCAATTTATCCCGATCCAGGAGAGCATATCGGCCGAGAAGCTGGCCGAGATATATGTACGTGAGATAGTGGCACGACATGGAGTGCCTGTCTCGGTGGTGTCAGATCGAGATGTCCGTTTCACTTCCAGATTTTGGAAGCGGTTTCACGAGGAGATGGGTAATCGTCTCCACTTCAGCACTGCCGTCCACCCTCAGACGGACGGACAGAGCGACAGGACAATACAGACTCCCGAGGACATGCTACGAGCATGTGTTTTGGATTTCGGTGGCTGTTGGGATACGTATCTTCCATTAGCGGAATTTTCGTATAACAATAGTTTCCACGCGAGACCGACCTACCTTTGAGATGCTCTACGGGAGGAAGTGTAGGACCCCAATCTGTTGGGGTGAGGTTGGTCAGAGATTCATGGGGAGTACTGAGGTAGTACTCAAGACTACAGAGCCGATCCAGCAGGTCCGGAGCAGGCACCAGACTGCTCAAAGTCGGCAGAAGAGCTATGCCGACAAGCAGCATTCATATTTAGAGTTTCAGGTGGGCGATATGGTGCTCCTGAAGGTATTACCTTGGAAAGGTGTCATCCGGTTCTGGAAACGGGGCAAGCTGGGCCCCAGGTACATTGGTCCCTTCAGGTTTACAACCCGGGTGGGCAAGGTGGCTTATCTATTAGATCTACCGGCAGAGCTCAGTCAGATCCACAACACTTTCCATGTTTCCTAGTTGCGGAAGTGCTTAGTGGATGATTCAACGATAGTGCATTTGGAGGATATTCAGGTTGACGATAGCCTGAACTACATCGAGAGACCGATGGCGATCCTGGATCACAAGACAAAAACCTTGAGGAACAAGGTTGTTCAGTTAGTGAAGGTGCAGTGGCAGTAGCGCAAGGGTTCAGAGTGGACATGGGAGCCTGAGGAGGAGATGAAGGAGCACTACCCAGAGTTGTTTTCAGATGCAGCAGACTTCAAGGACGAAGTCTAAGACAAGTGGGGGAGAATTGTAATGCATGGTTCCTGGTATGCATTTAACTTATTTATTTATTCATTTTAAGAGAGGGACTCGACTAGTTGGTGGCCCTAGCTTGTCGAGTAGAAGGCAGATTATGTGTGGGGTTTAAGCTATCTACTCGACGAGTCAAGAGCCCTCGAATCGGCGAGTAGATCGGAAAGAATGAAACCCTAATTTCGGGGTTTTGCACCCTATTTAAGCTCCTTAACCCCCACCCCTTAGCCTCATTTACAACCTCCTTGTCCCAAACCCTAATCCACTAAACCCTAGAGCATCTTGTGAGTGTGTGAGCCATTTGTAAGCAATATTTTGTGTTCTTGAAACTTGAAGAAGAAGAAGGAGTTAGAAGGCTCAAGAGGAAGAGAGTAGATCCAGAAACTACACTTCTTTGCTACATTTTCTGGTAATCAAGTTTCTATCTTGACCTCTAGTTCCTTAGATCTCTTCCTTCCCTTTTTATGAAGGTTTTGGCCTAAGAATGATAACCTTTGAAGAATGGACGACCCAAGTGGATAATCTTCCAGATTTATGACCCAGAGGGGATGTTATGACATAAAGGTGAAAACTTTACGCCATTGGAGCCCCCATGCAACCCATAGAGTATCAAATTGTCTTTTTTAGGCCAAAAGGCCATACATGTGGGGAAAATGTGGGAACTTTACGTGCCTAAGTAGTGTTAGGGGTTTAGATCTGAACTTGTAAGCTTTAGTTTGGTGTATGGAGGGCTTAAGGACCAAGTTCTAGGTCCCAAGGAATTACGGTTTGAATTGAACCCTTTAAGAAGCGGTATTAAGGGGTAAAGTCAGAAACTTTACCCTTAAAAGGACATTTTCAGGGTTTATGTGAGGTATGAAGCTTGGATCTGAAGTGTTGGGGCTTAATCCATTAAGATAGCCCAAACAGACAGGAGAACTCGGCGAGTCCAGTAAGGGACTCGACGATTTGAAGCTAGGTTGTCCCGATTGTATGTCAGGTAGACCTCGACGAGTCTGTGAAAGGACTCGACGATTTGACTCGGTTGACCACGAGTCTGAGTAGTACAAGAACTCGCCGACTTGGGAGAAAACTCGACGAGTTGGGTTGACTAGGATGTGACCTTGACTTTGACTTTGACCAGGACGTTGACTTTGACCAGGGGTAAAATGGTCATTTTACCCTAAGAAGAGTTAGCAGATTTTTGATTAAGTGTTGTTGTGAAATTGATAGCTGTGGAGTCATTGGAGCAGCCGTCAGATATTCCTCACACGAGATTTCACAGCTAGCATGCGAGGTGATTTTCCTCCCGTAGGAATAGGTCTAAGGCGTGAAGGTCAACCCGTATAGCTAGTAGTAGTACCGGCCTATGGTCCAATGTCGGGCGGGGCCCGATGTAGGTTTATATGCTTTTCTGGATTTCGATCTGATGCCAGGGCGGTCCCGAGGAATGTTTGTATGCTTGACGTCTTTGTGATTATTGCATGTGTTGTATTGTATGTTTCCGGACTTCGGTCCGATGCCAGGGCGGTCCCGAGGAATGTTAGTATGTTACCGGATTACGGTCCAATGTCGGGCAGGGCCCGAGGTATGTATAAGTGTTAATGTTATGTGCTTAGGTTTATGTGTATTATTGATTATGCTCTTATGTGTTCCGAGATTTGCTCGATGCCGGGCGGGGCCCGATGCCGAATAGGGTTCGATGTCGGGCGGGGCTCGATGTCGGGAAAGTCGATGCCCAGCTTGACTCGATGTAGCAGGGGTGGGGCCCAAGATATGTTATGTGATATGTGTATGGTATGTGGTAGTTTGGGAGACTCACTAAGCTTCGTGCTTACAGTTTTCAGTTTTGGTTTCAGGTACTTCCGCTAGCAAGGGGAAGAGCTCGAGATGACTACATGGCACACACCATTGTTTTTAGCTTGGGAGGATTTACCCTGATTTATGATATGTGGTTTTGATACATTGACAGATTTGATCATGTTTTGAGATACATGACTTGTGGTTTTATTATGATATGGATGGATTATGGTTTTTCATAAATTATTTAAAAGAAATTTTAGGTCTATAATTTTTGGGATGTTACACTCGCCCCTTCACCGGGCCCCGCCCGAAATCAGACAAAGTCCGGCATCAGGCCCCGCCTGGCATCAGGCCCGGCTCGGTATACAGATCTGTTGTTTTTCAGGCCCCGCCTGTCTCTAGGCCTCGCCCGCTATACTCATACAAACTATATCATATAATCATACTAACACATAAAGAAACATACACAATACTATATGCTCCAGTCCTAAGGCCTCGCTTATCTTGGGCCCCGCCCCTGCTCGGCTAATGATGAGATATGGAACCCCGCCCATACTCAGCTAGTGATGAGATACGGGCCCCCGCTCCACACTCACCTCCCTTCCAGGCACATACAAGTATCACAAAGACAACAAGTATAACTATACATATAAAAATTCCTCGGGCACTGTCTGACATAGGACCTTAGTCCAGAATCATACATATAAACATTCCTTGAGCCCCGCCCAACATTATATCTTATTCCGAAAACACATATCATAGATACGGGTCGGCATTGGTGCCTTCGACCCGTTCCTACAGGAGGAAACTCACCTCGCAAAGATGAATCTCACGGATAATCCCCTGGCATCTCGCTGGTAAATCCCCGAACTGTTGATCCTTCGGCTCCTCGAGCTGCTAGTCATCATATAAAATAATTAAGTTCAGGATTCTTATAACTTAACCATAAGTCCTCACTGGGGTAAAAGACCATTCTACCCCGCACATACCCTTGTCCAAACTTCATAACCCTCCAGGGTCATCCTTGGTCAAAGTCAAAGTCAAGGTCAAGGTCAACATCCAAGTCAACGTCAAAGTCAACGCTCCCAGTTGGCTTGACTCATCGAGTTTATCCTTCAACTCATCGAGTTCCCGTGAATCATAGGTCTGTGAAGTCACGATCCAACTCGTCGAGTTCTTCCCTTTTAACTGAATCGGGATTCCTTGACCCAACTCGTCGAGTTCCTCTATGAGCTCTTCGAGTTCTTCATTCTGTTAGCCTTTCTCAATGCATTCAGCCCTTATTCTTTAGATCTACACTCTATACTCCGAATCCAGACTGTAAATGCTTCTAAAAGGGTAAAGTTTCCAACTTTACCCGTTAGTACCTTTCCTAAATGGATTAAGCTCTAACCCTAACCCAAAAGGCCAAGGTCTTAATCCAACCATCACCAAAACTACAAGATGAACCATGGAATCATAGATTTGGACTATAGGGACAAGAAGATCACGTAAAGCTTCAAGCTTTATCCACATGCATGTCCCTTTGGAGCTAGAAAGGCCAAAATAGAGGCTTAGAGGTTGCATGGGGCTTCCATGGCCATAAAGTTGGCACCTTTATGCCATGAGAGCCCCTCTAGACACTAGATCTGAATTGTTCTTCACTTGGGACGTCCAAATCCCAAGAGTCATATCATTTGGACCAAAAACCACATAAAAGTGATAAGAAGGACATCTACTCAACTACTTGTCAAGTTTGAGACTTGATTACCAGAAAGTGACGAAAATGGAGTGAGGTTTCTGGATCTAGCAACTCCTCCTTGTTCCTTCAAGCTTTCCTTCCTTCCAAGAACTTCAAGCTCCCACAAGAACACTCAAAATAGCTCACATTAGCATTAGGGCTTCGAGATCTAGGGTTTGGACAATGGAGGCTGGAAATGTGGCCAAACCCTAAGTCATAAATTGTTTAAATAGGGTGCAAAATCTCGGATCTAGGGTTTTCCCAAACCCCGTCCAACTCGTCGAGTTGGTCCTCTCCAAATCGTCGAGTTTGTCTTCCAAAAACACGCGTCACAACATTCCTAATCGTCGATTTCTTTCTCTTGAACTCGACGAGTAGCCTTCTTGATTGGAGGTTTTCTTTCCTTAATTGTCCTTCTGGTTTCCGGGTGTTACAGTTTTGGCAAGCTTCTTGGTAGGGACAAGATTGAGGATATGGGCGGCTGTCTCTAAGGAATACCCCCATAAAGAAATGGGAAGAGAAGATCGACTCATCATGGAACAAACCATGTCTAACAAGGTCCGATTGCGACTCTCAGCCACACCATTAAGTTGTGGTGTCCTAGGAGGAGTCAATTATGAAACTATTCCACATTCCTTGAGATAGTTGTGGAACTCAATACTAAGATACTCTCTGCCTCTATCAGATCTGAGCATCTTTATCTTCCTGCCTAATCTATTATCGACTTCATAGTTAAACTCTTTGAACTTTTCAAAGGTTTTTGATTTATGTTTGATTAAGTAGATATAACCATATCTTATATAATCATCTGTGATGTCACATAAAATTGAATAGCATCCCTTATGGTGGATCTGATGGGTCCACACACATATGTGTTTATGAGATCCAACAAACCTTCACCTCTTTCACAACATCCAGTGAAAGGTGATTTTGTCATCTTGCCCAAAAGACAAGATCCAGTGAAAGGTGATTTTGTCATATTGTATATATGTATTGTTGAGGTAATTCTAAAATGTGTATTAACGTTTGATTATTCATATTTTCATTAAATGTTACTATTCTATTATAAATTTATGTATCTCCATTTTTGTAGTAAATTCTAATTTTAGTTTTAACCTGTGAGTATTCATTTATTCATTGCTGAATAATGATATAAGGCTGTGGACACTAAATTCATTGCAAAATAATAACATAAAAGTAGTGCTTTTACGTTTTTATACTATTTACAGTTTTTATTTGACCTATCCCCATATATATATATATATATATATATATATATATATATATATATATATATATATATATATATATATATATATATATATATATGAGAAAGATCAATTGAGAACACCAAAAATGTTGAGAATGCGATGACAGATATAGACCTTCTATTAATTAAGATCTAAAGCTAATTTCAATGTTCCATTTATATAACTTCTAAAATGCATGAGATGAAATTGTAAATATTTAATACACTAAAAGGGTATTTTAGTCATCAAAGTTTAAACTATTTTTATCAGGTTCCTGTAATCTCTCTATCCCTACGTTTCCTTCTTCTCTCTCTAATTCAAACATTTAAACCCTAATTTATATGAGTCGTCACCACCGTTCACTACAAATACCATCGTCTAACCCTTCACTGCATCTACAAATCCCGCAACTCAATTTCAAAACCTGCAAGTTGATTTCTAATTAGTTTCCTGCAACTCGATCTCCAATCGGTCTCCTGCAACTCGATTTTAGTTCATCGGTTTTCTTTGGAGATTGTAGACCTACAAATCGATTTCAATTTAAAAGGTATGGTCTCAATTTTTCTTAAATGTTGCTGTGAAGATAAAGCCTAATGATGGAGGCTATGTCGATGGTGGTTTCCAAGTGATGAAGGGTGAATGTTGTCGGCATGTCATGATGATAGCGGCGGGTACGATTAGGGCTTCCTTTATCTTTCATTTGTTCATCATCAATTATGCACAAATATTAGACAGAGGGCACGCAGAATCAGAGAGATGCGAGAGAAAGTTTTGAGCTGACTATGAGGGTTATGAGAATTCTTCTAGATTTCATGTTCTCGGATTCAAGCAGGCTAAATTTTGTATTCTGGTAAGTCTTTTAATCCTTCAATTTTCATCCACAAATAGTATTGTGTTGCTTTTGATTTCTCGATGATCTTGGCCACATTAAAACGACCTCTAGGTTTAGTGAAGTTTATAATTTTTAGTTTGTAGGAATACATCATTTTAACTAAAAAAAATTAATCATTTAAGAATAAAATTGTTATATATTAATATGTATAATGATTATACTTTCACAACTTTTCTCCTCTAAAATGATAATCATTTCTGAATACAAGTGTTATTTGTTAATGAATAGAATGTCACTAACAGTTGATTCTCACTAAGTGGTATTTATTAGCTAAAGTGAATATGTTTTTATCAAGGTTTTTACCTAATTTTTTATGCTTTAGCTAAATCACACTCTTTTTTTTGACTAAATTTATGAGTATTAGTGTTATTTATTAGTGGAGATGCATACATAATATTATAGTATGTGAGTATTAGTGTTATTTATTTGTTTTTTAACCATGGGTCGATTGATTTTCTAGACCTGCAAACCACGGGCTAATTGATTCAACAAGGAACACTCACGAAGATTGATTTCCGTGTTCTTTGTTTTATTCTCAACCATCTATAAGTCTATAAGAAATTGAATGGTTGGAGGCCTCATTGACGAGAAGTGAAGTCGATGATTACGTATGGTTGCCAGAAATTGATTTAGTTCACTCATTTCTTCATGAGTCCTTTTCCTCCATGAGCGCTAGCCTTCAATTTAATTTAATGATGGCCTAAAATGTTGTTGTAGTTTGCATAATCTATGGTATCTTTGATATGTTTAGCATTGTTTTTATTATGTAATTGTTTGCTTTCTCATAATAATTGGTATTACAATTGATGATTTTAATTGGTAAATATGTTTTATTCTATTTCGTAACTTTTTCGACCTACAATTGTCTCACATGATGCTGCCAACATGATGTAAACAAGTGAAAAAAAGAGATTATGATAGTGCATAGGTGTGTGCACAAAGCAGGAGGAACAAAGAACACCGATATAGATAAAGACAAGGAAGACCATATACATCTGCGACATAAAAAAATTCATAAATATATCAATTTATTGCATTTTTTTATTCTTCTTTGCAACCATTTTTTTCCATTTGTTATTCTTGCCAACCTATTTTATATTTGTAAATATAAATATATGATTCATTTTTTATTTTAGTTGTATGAATATAGTTCGATATTAGTCAAAAGAAATCAATTATATATATAAAGTTGTTTAATCATTTATGAATATAATTGTAATAATATAACGTATAATCATTTATGAATATAAACGTATAAATATATGAATACAATCTTGATTTATTCATTTATGAATATAAAAGTGGTTGATAAAATAAAGTTAGAAAATTTGCTAATTATTCTTTTATGAATATAAAAATGGTTGATAAAATAAAATCACAAAATTTACTAAATTGATAATTTTCCGTCTTTGGTATATATATTTTTTATTAATAGAATGTGTTTTTATTAATATAGAATAAATAGTATGAATCGTATAAATTAAAAATTTTTGATTTTTTAATTTTTAGAGAAAATATGATAAAAATATTTTTTATCTTTAATTAAGATAAAAAAAGAAGTCAACGACTTCTTTTATTAGGTAAGTGTGAATTCGAAATTTGGTATCTCTAAATTTTTGGAAAGTGTCGTTTAATTGTATTTTGCTATAATTAAACTAAAATACATAATTACTTATATGCCCTTGTATAATGATTGGTTCAGAATTGTTCTCGCGTTCTCTACCTTTTAGCGTCTGTACGTCTTCACTTTATTTATTGTATTCATTTCAACCATCCCTTATATATATATATATATATATATATATATATATATATATATATATATATATATATATATATATATATATATATATAAGGGATGGTTGAAATGAATACAATAAATAAAGTGAAGACGTACAGACGCTACTTTTTGTTATTATTCTCCTATGAATTTTGTATATGTATAGTATTGTTGTAATTCTAATGTGAATATTAGATGCATGTAGTTTTCTAACGGTAAAAGATATTCAAATGAGGTGTGTTGTAAAGTCATTCTTATGTGCCCATGCCAAATTCTGTTAGGGAGACCATAACATTTTGATAGACATACAAAACATGATAGGTTTCGTAAGACCTACAGTTTTTGAAAGGATGGGGTGAAAATCATGTTGGTTCCACCGGATACACGTGCGGTTCAAGAAAAAAGACTACGTTGTTTCTAAAACATGCTAACTTTGAGGTAGTAGCGAAGAGTAGACCCTTTATGTTTGCTTTGGTGGTAGAAGAAGATAATGAATCGGGAGAGAAAATTTTGGCTGGAATTCAACCTTTGGTTAGGGAATTTATGATAATTGTCCTGGAGAGATCTCACATGGATTTCCATTGATAAGTGGTAGCCAACATTGTATTGAATTTGTTAGGGGTCTTCCATTCCAAACCAGGCTGTCTATCGGATGAACCCGAAAGAGTATAAAGAACATGAACGATGAACTTCAGAATTATTAGAGAATGGTTTAATTCGAGAAAGCATGATTCTGTGTGATGTTCTCGCTTTTTTGGTTCCAAATCATGGTGGGGAGTATTGTATGTGTATCATTGTCGAGCTGTTAACAAGATAACGATCAAATATCAGTTTCCTATACCTCATTTGGATGATTTGTTAGACCAATTGTATGGCACGATGGTATTCTCAAAGATCGATGAGAGAAGTGGATACCACCAGATTCGAATAAGGTCGGGCGATGAGTGGAAGACGAATTTCAAGACTCATGATAGGTTATATGAGTGCATGGTTATGCAATTTGGATTACCTAATGCACCAAGCACATCAATGCACCTCATGAACCAGGTTTTTATGTCATTTATTGGGTGATTTTTAGTAGTTTACTTTCATGATATTTTAATTTTAGCAAAACTATCGAGGAACAGCTATTACATCTTCCACAAGTTTTCTCAGTTTCGCTTGAGCTAAAGTTATACACTAATGGTAAGAAATGTCATTTTATGGTTCATGTAAGTCACTTTCTTGGGTTATGTGATTTCGTGAGAAGGAATCAAGATGGAAGAGCTAAAGATTCATGTTATCCTTAATTGGCCTACTCTAAAGACTTTGCATGAAATTTGATGCTTCCATGGTTTAACATCTTTCTACGGATATTTCATTTGGAACTTTAGTAGCATTATTGCATCTATTATCGAGTGTATCAAGGGTGGTGGTTTGTATGCACTCCCAAATCATGATATGTATTTTATGTTTTGAAAACCACGGTAACCCAAGCAACCGTTTTAGCATTACCAACTTTTATTGACATTTTTCAGGTTGAATGTGATGCATCTGGTGTTGGAATCAGTGGAGTTCTTAGTAAAAATTAGCGGCGGATTGCTTTCTTTAATGAGAAGTTGGACAATGCGAGAAGAAAGTAGTCCACATACGTCAAAGAATTTTATGCTATAGTTCAATTTTGGATACTTGACATCATAAATTACTACCAAATGAGTTTGTATTGTTTTCTGAGCAAACAAATAAAACCTACAAGGATCTTCAAACCTAAATAATAAGAAAAACTATAAGAGGGATCAAGAACACTAACCTTTAGCAAAACCAATTTTCTTGAACAACCTTTGATGAAGATCTCAAAATACTCCAAGCCAAGGAACATAGTAACCAAAGTAGATTACCTCTAATGGTTCATACCCAATAAGTCAAAATTATTGATTAAACCTTTGAAAAATAGAGATCGACTAATGTAACATCCTGTTTCGAGAAAGTTACTATTTCGGGATTATGGACAATAAATGGATCAGGTAAAGGTCTTGAGATTCATAGAAATAGGGTTTAGACCCTATTGTATGTTGATAATATTGATTATGAGATCCAAGCCGTTGGTTTGTGTTTTGTAGCCAAAGGGTAAAATGGGAAAAGTGATGTTTCAGACTTATTTCATGAAATAAGGATTTTGGTTTGGTATATTTGACGTCAAAAGTAATTAGGTAGGATTGTGAGGCTCTTCAATACATTTCCTTGCATATAAAGAACGCTGAAAACGGATTTGAAACGAAGAAGTTATGGTTGTTTGAAGTTGAAGTGGAAAATGGGTACTTTTGATTATGCATGACGTAATTTAAAGTTACGCAGGATGTAACGAGGGTTTAATGAATTATGCATGGCGTAATTTATAATAAGCAGTTCGTAATCTAGGTAGACCAAAACCCTAAATCTTTGGTTTTTAACCCTATTTAAGGGCTCTAACTTATGAGATACCTTCTCATTACCAGCCTCCATCACCTAAGAGCATTCCTTGAGAAACCCTAGCCTCCTCTCACTTGTTTTTCAGACGTGGCATCATTTATGAGCTTATTTCTCCATTGGAAGGTTGAATCTTAAAGAGCAAGGTGGTGGAAAAGTGTGTAGAAAAAGAGTTCGGGTGTAGATCCAACAAGATTACATCATTCTTGGACCATTGTGAGTAAAAAGCTTCTAACTTGCTCATTGGTTTCATAGATCTAGTCATTTGTCAAATTTGCCACTTTTTGGTCATTTTAGTGCAAATATTTTAGATCATGAATGTTTGTGACCTTCTTATGGATAAAGTTGGAAAGTTTATCCATCTAGACATCATATTGATTTAGATATGAAGGTTGGATACTTAGACTTAATGGATTAAGTTGAGAAAGATGCATTTTTGGTCCCTTTGAGACTTAAAGACTAGATCTTGGTTGTTTGGACCATCCTAAGGGATAAAGTTAGAAACTTTATCCATTATAGAGCTACTAGGAACCAGGTTTGAGAATTGGATGGTTAACTTTTTGTATCAAGCACTTAATGGGAAGTTTGGTTTCAACGTGAGTATGCAAGGCATACCTTTGGGTACGCAGCATGTAGCTCGGCGTTGTCCCGTAAAAGCCAAAAAATACTCTACGCAAGGTATAGATCTGGAGTATGCAGGGTGTACTCAGTTTGATGTTGACTTTTAACTTTTGACCGTTGACTTTTACCAAGTTTGACTTTAGGTCATTTTGGGTAATTTGAATAGTAGATTGAGATTTGGTCCCTGTTTATTGTTTAGGTGACCTTTAGAGGTAATTTTTGGAGCATTGATCAGTTCAGCTATCTTTCAGACTGTGAGGTGAGTTTTCCTCACTATACTCGTGGGTCGAAGGCACTAATGTCAGCCCACTAGGTTGTGTTATGTATCCTGGTATATAGGATGTTGTTATGATTTAGTGAACTGTTAGATTGGTAGATCTGTATAATTACCTGTATTTTTTGGTTATATGTTATGTTTATCTGATGTACATTTCAACATGTTATGGTTTGTTGGGTTGAGGCGGTCATGCTTTGTGCTGAAGGCCAAGACACCCAAGGGCGGTCCGGATAGGTTGTAGCCATTATGAGGCGGTCTAGTCATGCCGAAAACCCAGAGAGAGGTCCAAATAGGTTGAAGGACTTTTGAGGCGGTCCAGTCAGGCTAAAGGATCATGCTTGGCTTACAGTTTTATTTTATGGTTTTAGGTACTTCAAAGGACAGGGGCAAGGCGGAGGTTTAATTGTGCATATCATCTTGGATTTTATTGACTTATGATTTTGGGATACTCTGGTTCATGATATTGGTTTCGGAAACTATGTTATTGTATAACTAATGGATGTTGTAATGGTTTTAAAAATGAAATTTTTTTTTTCATGATTTTTAGGATGTTACAACTAAGAAATTAATAGCTTCTGGATGCTTGGAAAGAAAGTTGATTTAAATTGGCAACTTGATAAAGATAAGAATAAATAATCCAATTTATCTAAATTCGAATCTCCTTCCCAATATAGAATGGGACGAAAATCACAAGGCTTATCCCTTGATGATTTTCGTCCCATATCATATGGGATCCAAAACCTTCCATTATTCTTAACATTCTAATATTATTTGGATGATTGGATCATTGAGGGCAATCCAAAAGGACCTTTTTATTAGTGGAAAGTCTTACCAATTAGTTATGAGATTGGACACTATTCCAACATTAAGTTACTCAACCCTCCACATGTGGTAGTAATTTTGGAAGTAAGTAGTGATTTATGACTACCATGGAGTATTCGTATATTGTTCATGGTGATGAACATAACATGGAGATGCAACTAATACGTATGAGTACTTAAATGGATATTTTATGTATTGGAGTAACCCTCACTTAGAGATCACTTAACAAAGTCTGTCATGAGTAATTCCAAGATGATAATATTCTACATTCTTTAAATAAAGATATATGAGATTTTGTTATGCAATTTGTTATCTCTTGGTTTTCTCCAATGTTGTCCACAACCGGAAGCCATAAAGGGAATGTACAAATATGACATGAGGAACACACAAAATCTATATAGTCAAAGTTTATTTGGTCCTTCTACCGTAACAATGGAAGATTTTATCTCTGGGCCATTCGATGATTTAGGTGTTGTTTGGTTTTTCTGAGGCAAAATGTCTGCAGTCTACGAACCACATCTGTAGACCTCTGCAGTAGAAGATGTGGACCAAACGTCTGCAGTCTGAAAAAAGAAGACTGTTTGTATTTTTAACATCTGCAGGCTACTAAAATAAACTGAAATCTAAATAAACTGATTTTTTTAAACTTCAAAGTGTTTTTTTTAATATTTTTATGACTTTGTTATAAATAATTAACAAATCTATATCAACTTTTATGCATTATTGTATAAAAAGTAAAAATAAAAATAAAAATGGTATGAATTAACGTATATATTTGATAAAAATCAACAATTTTGGTTGCAAAGTTATAACTAAACATTATAATTAAGGATCAAAGAATTTGATATATAAATGGATGGAAATAAACTTCGATTTTTTCAATTAAATCCATTAAAAACGTAGCATAAATATTTTCTCGAGAAATTGGTGATAATGTATTAAATAATGTTTTACAAAATTTAGAAAAAAAATATAAGAATATATTATGATTTTTTTTTCGTATTTATATAAACAACTTCAACGACTATTATTATAATAAATCTTTATTTATAAATTTGTCAAAAATATCATGTTTGTATCGTCGAACGTTTTTTTTTTAAGTTTTGTAATTTTTTTTTTCAAATTGTTTATCATTAATAAAGTTGAAAAAATATAAATTAAAAAAAAACTTAAAAAACTATAGATATATATGTTTTTTTAGGGTAGAAGATGTCTGAAGATGTTAGAAGACTCTGGTCCACATATGTGCCAAGAAGAGGGCGCGCAGACATTTTTTGGTCTGCAGTCTTCAAAAAAACAAACAGTCTGCGAAGGCTAATTCTGCGCGTGGTCTGCGCGGCGCAGACAGAAGAGGCCAGACAGATCTGCAGACATAAAACAAACACCACCTTAGTGTTGACATAAAATGCATGGTCGTACTAAGATTACATTGATAATTGATCAATAGTGTAGTATGTTGCGGTAAACACAAGTCACTACCGAGAAGTATAATCTTGAACGTTTGAGATTGATATGTCTCCACGTCTCACATTCATGTGGATGATAAATAGTAAAAAAGTATTTGATCACTTGTCTAAGGGTTTTGTCACTATGAGTACGATAACGTTCATTGGATGGTATACTCTTTATTGATAAATACTGGACCAAATAGTGTTTAGTGACTTGTGCAATTGGGAGACTGTTGGAGTTGGTGCCCACAGTCATGATGGTTAATTACTTAGTGACCAAGTAAGTGTCATATTAGGATTCCAAACCCTAACATTCGACTTCGCTCTCAACCATCCTCTCAATCATGAATCTCCTTACAGATCGCAACCCAACTTTCTAAATCAAGGCATGATTGTCGATCAAAAGGATAAATCGTCTAGGCTTTGGTGTTGATTATCGAAGGATCTTTCAAGTGGTTTCTTTGTTGCTTCTTCAGTTCAACTACGAAAGGGTAGTTACTGTAAGAACCTGAAATTTAGAGAAAGTTGACTTTTAGTCAAATATCGACCAAAATGGCCATATGGTCAATTATAAGAAAAAGATGAGAACATGAAGTTGTGACTTCAATAAAATGGAAAATAAGAGTTTAAGTCACTTAGAAGTGGTTGGATGAGTAAGAGTAAGAAAAGTAATACATGAGAATATGTATTTTGGCCAAAAGGGTAAAATGGGAAATTTTTTTGTTTTTAGGCCTACTTTGTGACTTAATAAAATAAGAACTGTATTAAGTCAGTGATAAGTGAATGAATAGAGTTATAGAGTATGTTCCCACCTTCGTGTGGATATAAAGATCATAGAAAACGGGTTAGAAATGAAGAAGTTATGTGTGTTAAAAGATGGGACAAAGATGTCCCAAAGCTCGAAGGAATCAGCCATGAGGTTGCTAATCTACAGCCACCACGGCGTGACCACATGCTCACCACAACATGGTGAGGGTTAAAAGTGATTCATACATTATTCGTCTGGTATAGAGAGAAAGGGAAATATACTTTGCACCATGATGTGGTGTATAGGCACCACGACGTGGTAAAGAAAAGTAGGATGCCATGAGAAAAGTTGCCACAACGTGGAAAGAGAGGAGATGGTGGGTCACTTTAGCCACCACGGTATGGTGAACTCCTCACCACGACGTGGTAATCTCACAAATGAAAATGTCGTTAAGTCTTCATTCTCGCCAAAGACACCCCCAAATCCCTTTGGAACTATGCTTCGACGATTTCAAGGATAAAAGATGATCAAGAGGTGATTAAGGGTGTTTGTGGCTTGGATTGGAGATTAAGAGCTCATGATGTAATTATTTTAACCATTTTCAAGCAAATTAGGGGTTTAATGGTGTTTCGATGATTTGAGCTAGTTAAGTTAGATTATGAAAAGAAAGATTGTTAGTATTATTAATGAAAGTGTTTAGATGTCTTGAACAAGCTTTATATGTTGGATTAGGTGTCTAAGCCCATAACTATAATTGGTATAAACTTGAATTGATAGTAGCACAATCATTTTGGTTTGCCCTCAAAGCTAGCAATTGGACAAGATTATTTTGGAGAGAGAGGTTGGTTTATTATTTGAGTAATAAATTGATATAATTGATTTATTAATATATTATGGAAATAATATGTTAATTGGAAATCATATTATTTAATTAATAATTAATTATAAATTAATTGGAATTGATTTTAGGATTGATTGGATTAATTTAAAGTTCATGGGATGTTTGGCTATTTATTGATAGTTGAGGAAAAAGGCTCTAGAACGTCCTTGTAAAAGATTGGACAAAAACTTCTAGGAAGGGCCTAGAATTTTCGTCCAAAGGCTCATTGATGGAGGCTCATGAGTTGTTTGGTCACCAAGCAAATGGATTAGGTTTTCCTCCTTAAACCCTAGCTTTGGCTCTAAGCTACCTCACCTATATAAAGGGCCTTGACCCTCACAAAATTGGTTGCTCCTATCCTAGAAGAGTTCTGGCCGAAAAATCCATCTCTCCTCTCCATAATCCTTAGTTGCTAGTCATGGGTGTGAACCACCAGAGGCACTACACTTGTGGTGCTTGCTGCCAAACATTTTGAAGAATAAGAATTCAAGATTGTTTACAATAACAATCTTAAAGGTTAGTTTTTCTTGTCTTATGAATTAGTTTGTTCATAGGAAAGTTTTGTAGGATGACAATTCATAATATGTTGCCTATATGAGAAAGACATAGATCCTATTAGGTTGCATGTGCCCTAATAATTTGAATTGTTTAAATGTGTTTCCGCTAAGAGCATTTTAGTTGCAACCCTAATAACCCATCAATTTCCATGGTGAAATGTATGTATGTGGAGTTCGGGTTTGAAACGCTAACTAGTGATTATGTGAATTGATGCAATAGATGTAGATTATAATGAATTAAGTAGTATGGGATGCTAAATTCATTGTTTGGGTGAGATTAGAAGAAGAATATGAGAAGTTAGATTATGATGCATTAAGTGGTCATTTTGACCATAAGAGTCATTAGGCTCTTAATAGGCTAAGACAAGTATTAAGATGCTTGTATATGTGTATGAATAAACCTAAGAGAAAAGAAGATGGATCAAGATGCATCAATGGCAGAATGGAGGAAAGTGGGATAGTTAGTCTTCACTAACTGATAAGGTGAGTTATTACTCTCAGTCTCTCTTTAGATTATGTATTATATATATATATATATATATATATATATATATATATATATATATATATATATATATATGCATGTATGTTGGATCTTGGGGAACTAAGTGAATGTTCCCAAGTAATGAGATGAAGATAGATAATGGTTATACGTGTAAAATCGGGTTTCAGAGCATGTACATATATTTAGAGTATGTATGGGGTATACTTTAGAAACATGTAGTTAGCATTTAAGTATAGCTAGAGTATGTTAAGCATATGAAAAGGGTATTTTTTTTAATATCCAAGTGATAGCAGAAAGTGAAAGAAGATGATTATATGCAATATAATCATAAGAGTAAGTATGTATTTCTAGACATTAATGGTATTGTGTAGAATACATATATGTTAATAGACATTGATAGATATTAAGTGCTTAATGTATTAAGTACTAGATTTTTTTAGAAGATCTCTTGATGAGATAAAGAGATAGATTGTCCATCGGAGAAGTGTTATGTGATGAGTCACATAACAAAGATAGAGATGTAGAGAAATATGGTTCCTTCGGGGATGAGAAATAGAGGTTCATTCGGGAATAAGAGTATGGTACTTCCGGAGAAAAGAGTATGAATCCTTCGGGTATAAGAGTATGATTCCTTCGAGGATGAGATGATATCCATGCGGGGAAAATAGTTTATGATCCCCTTTGGGGATGTAGATACATGATTCATATGGAAATCCAGATTGTGTATGATTAGAGAAGATAGAGAAAAGGTTCCTTGAGAGGAAAAATATAAGAGATTTATGTGTAAGAACTTAGAGACAATCCGTGAGGGATTAAGAGTAAGGAAACAGTGAGAGATTCAAGAGAAAGAGAAAGATTAAGGATCCATGAGGGATCATTGAAAGATCTTATATTCCCAAGAGTCATTACAAAATGATATTGCTAGTGACATACGATCCTATAGGGTCACACCTTGTATCAAGTTATTGCCACTTGATTATTTATTAGTATAATTTGTTTATTAATAAATATAATCAACACTTGTCTTTAATTTGAAAATTATTATTTCACGAAAATAATATTTTAACAACTAAGGAGGAATTATTGTTTTATGAAAATAATAATAATAAACGATATTATAACTAGTTATTTATATCACATAGTATAATTGAATAAGTTATGTACAAACTTTTGGACTTATAGAAGTTCACTAGTTTATTACATGCACATTATAATAATAAGATGAAGTACTTAACATCTTCTTTTTCTCTCTCATGCAAACCATCCACCATAAGAGTATGGGTGGAGGTTGCTTGTTGTAATGTCCCATTTACAGAACCATATATTTTCATTTTTATTAAGGTAAAACTTCCAAATTATAAATCCATTTTTAAGAAAACCATGTATTCCAAATTACATTTATCGAAAATCAGAGTAATATAATAAACGCGAATCCTCAATGCTGGTGATGAGTGTGTACAGTTCCACCTTCACCTTCCTACGATCACCGAAAGAACCTGAAAAAATAAACAACTGGGTAAGCACAAATCTCAGTGAGTTCCCCCAAGATACCCCATCCAACAAGCATATCGGGTCCACAATCATCGAATTGGATTACCCCGGGTATGTTGGCCTGCCGCCTCAACCTAACCACTCTTCCCGAGCCTCCGTGCATGCGGCTTATAGTTGGCCCGCACTTGGTATATTGGCCTACAACACACAGCAGGACCGACTCAACCTCGTCTGCCACCATATGTTGACATATAAATAATCAAGGATCAAGTAGGCACATAATACATGCAATTATCAATCATACAGCTCACTACCATCTACTAAACCCCTCACAGCACATTGCTTCGCTACCAACTAACCTCTGTGGAATACATAACCATAAGTAACCATAGGTGAGATAGCCACTCGAATAGATGATTCTACTCTAGAGTTACAACCAAACAAGGAACGGGTAAGAAAGCCTAGATCAAGAGTTCTCAGGCTATCCTATATAACTACATACAACCCTTAGGGGACTCCACTAGACGATAACCAGCCTACTAGTATTCTAACCAGCATAGCACTACTATTGCATCCTATCATACAAGGATATATACATAAATCTAGCATATCACTACAACACAACAACATCCTATACACAAGGATACATAACCAACAATCCAAGGTATGGATAACCATATGTACCCAGAGGTGAGATAGAAACACGGACATGTGATCTTACTCTAGAGCCACAACCAAACAAGGAACATGCAAGAAACCCTAGATCAATAGTCCTCAGTCTATCCTACGTGACCACATACATTCCCTATTGCATCCATCTACTAAATGATAACCAAAACTAATGGGTTGGCATTGGTGCCTTCGACCCACGGGTACCATGAGGAAAACTCACCTTAATTGAAGAACTTATCAACACAGCGACGCGCTCCCCTTCCTACACTGCTTGCTCCCGTAAATCCACTAGCACCAAAACCAGGTAGAATCCTAATCAACAGTCCAAAAACCTCAAGTTTGACCCAAAGTCAAACTTGGTTAAAAATTCAACGGTCAAGATGAGTATGCCCTGCGTAGTCCATGTTTACGCATGGCGTACGCGACTAAGACCTAGTACGCCCTGCGTACTAAAGCCATTTACACTCTTCATTAATCACTTATCCCCTAAAGACCTTTCACCCAAACTTCGATCTAATTCCAAAATAACATCCTAAATCATTATTTCCAACTTTATGATTTTGAATGGCCAAAAATTACCCAAAACCAAAACCCTAACATATCACATGGTCTTAAGTTCCATAACTCATGCATGGAGGGAAACAAAGAATCAAGATTGCATTTTTATGATTCCATGCCCACAAAAACGTCTGAAAATGCTACTCATGAGGTCTATAGTACCTTATACTCAACTAGACCAAGAATATGGGATAAAAAGGACATAAAGATAAGAACTAACTAGATCTAAAAACTCATTCACCATGTTCTAAACTTTATACCTCTTAGAGAATGCTTGAGTGGTGCAAAACCCAGATCCATAGTGCTTGAAGCTTTCCAAGAAACACCACTAACTTCTTCTTCCTTCAAGAGCACCCAAAAACACAGTTTTTAGCTCACAGGGCACAAATATGGGGTTAGGGTTTCAAGGGAGTCGTTTGGAGAGATAGAGGTTGAGAATGGAAAGGGTTTATGGGGGATAAGGAGTTTAAATAGGACTCAAAACCCTGAATTTAGGGTTTGCCTTCAGCCGAGTACGTCCTGAATAACAAATGTTACGCCCTGCGTGTAAGTACCTGAACTCGGATCTATCAAAGTATCAATGCAATTGTTGAATTAATGCGGAAACTTAATCAAACAATGATGCGAAACAATCAATTCAATAAATCAAGAACATGTTTCAATAAGGTGAATGCACACAATTCGATTGAATAATCGTCAAGTACATTCAATCACTCTTCAGCCGTGAATCCCTAGTATTCACCAAAAACGCATTAGCCTTAAAAGATTATACACAAACCATATATATACTAACCGATAACCTAAATCCCATACATAATAAGCCCACCGAAAACACACTAAGCCCACCGAAATCACTAGGTGATTTCGGTCCAAAACCGAGAACCATATAATACATTCAAAACAAAGCATAAACCACTAAATATAGCCCAACATTGTGTAACTCATTAAAGGCCTGTTACGCCCTGCATAACCCAAAAATCCCCAATTTCCACTTCAACTTCAGACGACCATAACTTCTTCGTTTGAACTCCATTTCCGGTGTTCTATATATTCACCGACAGGTAATGAAGAGCCCCACAATCTTATCTGGTTACTTTGGTCCAAAATCATAGCAAACTAAAATCCTTAATTCATGCAAGAAACCTGATCTATAACTTTTCCCTTTCTACCCTTCGGTTTAACATAAAATTCAAGGGTTAGGTCTCACAGTTAACATTATCACCTCCGAAACGGTCTAAACTTTACTTCCTTAAGGCCCAAAGTCTTTACATGATCGACTTTGAGTCCACAATTCTGAATTTAGAATGACTAGAGACCGGGTGTTACACTTGTTTTGACCATTTTCTTATACATCATGTTGCTTACAAGTCATGCCTTTCATTTATTGTAAGTATGGTGTTTACGTCATGTGTGTAAGTATATAAAGGAGAGTTAGAACAAGAACATGTTAGTTTTTTTCTTTTCTTTTTGGTCTAAAACTGAGAGCACATTGCTCTCTTCCTTTCTCCTCCTTCTTGCATTGTGTATTCAAGAAATGGGTGTCTTAGTTGCTTCTCCTTTGAAAGTATATTTGGTATATACTTTTAAGGCTTATGTAACATCCCAAAAACACAATAAATTTGAACTTTTCAAAAACAACCCAAAACCATAAATGTTTAAAAAACCATTGTTGAAAAAGTGTATTTCAGTAATCAGAGTATCCCAAAATCCAAATATCATAAAACCAAAGGATATGCATGTTCACTCCTTCGCCTTTTCACGGTCATCTGAAATACCTGAAACAATAAACTGAAACTGTAAGCCAAAGCTTAATGAGTTCCCCCAAAGTACCACCACACATATATGTAATCAAACAGATATCGGGTCCACAACCTCTTAGTTGGATTACCCCTGGCCCACAACCTTATGGTTGGCTTTCCCAATATATAACGGGTCAACAACCTCCTAGTTAGATTACCCCTGGCCCACAACCTCACACTTGGAATGCCCTGGCCCACAACCTCTTAGTTGGAATGCCACAGTCTGTTGACTAACAACACAAAGCAGTGCAGTCTCAACCCCAACATACCATGTCGACATATAAATAATAAATAACATATATCAGCTCTCAGTCTGCACAAGTGGTTGAATATGTCTCTGCTCTGAATATCAGCTCTACCCGTCACCTATTTATCAAATAGTGACTAATATCAAATATAGATCAAAATAACCAAAATACCCTTAGGTCAAATTTGGTCAAATTTGGGTCAAAGTCAAAAAGTCAAAAAGTTAAACCTGGTCAACACAGCTGAGTACGCCTAGTGTACTCAGCTTGTACGCCCAGCATACACGAGTATTGACCAAAATACGGGTTGGCTAACTTAGTACGCCCGATGTACATGGGTTACGTCCAACGTACGCTCCCTTCACCCAAACCTTCCATTAAGAGCTTATTCCTTAAGGTCTTTTTTCCAAATTCCAGATTTAGCCCTAAACTAACGTCCTTAACCATAAAGTTTCGAACTTTATTGTCTTACATGTCTATTAAGTGCCCAAACACAAAAACCCCGACTACTTAACCCATTAAGACCTTGTAACTCTTGCGTGGAAAGAATTTAAGAATCAAGATTACATTTTTATGCTTCTAGATGCTTCAAAACATTTTAAAGGGCATATTATATGGACTGGAGTAACTCATACTAAAAATACCAAGCTTATGGGATCATAAGAACACCATTTCATAACCAAACAAGATGTAAACCACTCTTAATCAAGTTCAAAGCTTTTTACCTCCAAATGATGCCAAATGATATTGATATTCTGGATCCAAAGAGTTCCACTCCTCCAAGATGATCTTCTCTTCTTCCTATATCCTTCAAGGTTACTAAGACACACACAAAATGCTCAAGAATGCTCTAAAATGGATTAAGGTTTGCTTGGCGACGAAAGTGGGTTAGAGGCTGATGAAAGAAGGAAGGTTGAGGACTTAAGGATGCTTAAATAGGGTCCACACCGTAAATATTATGGTTTGGGGTCATGGAACATACGCCCAGCGTACCTGGGGGGAACTCCCAGCGTATGCAAGTCGACCTAATATTTACGAAAATGCCATTTGGTCCAATTATGCAATTAATTCTCATCCAAGGTCAAAAATGAAATTACTTATCATACTTATGCTTTAAAATGAAATAACCTAAATATAAAGATGTTACAATTCTCCTCCACTTGAACTAGACTTCGTCCTCGAAGTCCGTTGTTGCGAACAAATTAGGGTAATGCTCCCTCATATCTGATTTGGGTTCCCCCGTCCATTCGAAACCCTTTTGATGCTTCCATTGAACCTTGAGCAAAGACACCACCTTGTTGTACATGGCTTTCATCTTTTGATCCAAGATCGCCATTGGTCTCTCAACATAATTTGGGCGATCATCAACCTGAACATCCTCCAAAGGAAAAACCGTTGAATCATCAGCCACACACTTTCGAAGCTGCGAATAATGGAAGGTGTTGTGCTGACTGAGTTCCTAAGGCAAATACAATATGTACGCTGCCTTGCCAACCCTGTCAATCACCCGAAATGGCCCAATATGTAGGGGCCCCAAATTTCCCCTCTTCCTGAAGCGTATTACACCCTTCTAGGGTGATACCTTTAGCAAAAACATGTCACTAACCTGAAACTCCAACTCAGATCGACGCTTGTCGGTATAACTCTTCTGCCGACTCTGATCTGTCTGCAATCTCTGTCTAATCTGCTGAATGAGCTCTATCATCTGAAGGACTGCCTCAATCCTTCCCATGACTCTATGACCCACCTCTCCCCAACATATTGGGGTATGAAACTTCCTCCCATAAAGAAGCTCGTAAGGCGGTACACCAATGTTGTAGTGATAGTTGTTGTTGTAAGAAAACTTAGCTAAGGGAAGGTAGGAGTCCCAACTCCCATCGAAATCAATCACAGAGTCTCGCAACATATCCTCAAGTGTCTAAATGGTCGGCTCGCTCTGATCATCCTTCTGCGGATGATAAGGAGTCCAAAAATGCAACCTCGTGCCAGTTCCTCATGGAACCTCTGCCAAAACTGTGAAGTAAACCGAACATCCCTGTCTGAAATAATAGAAACTGGAACACCATGTCGAGCGACAATCTCGCGCACATAGACATCGGCCAATGTCTTTGCTGACGAGCTCTCACGGATGGCTAAGAAGTGGGCGCTCTTGGTCAACCGATCCACTATCACCCAAATCGCATCAAGCCCCTTATCCGTCCGCGATAACTTGGTGATGAAATCCATGGTGATTTGTTCCCATTTCGACATGGGAACCTCCAAAGGCTGCAACTTGCCATGCGACCTCTGATGCTCGGCCTTGACCACCCGACAGGTCATGCACCTCTCGACATACCAGGCTATCTCTCTCTTTATGAACAACCACCAGTAACTAAATCTCGATACATCTTGGTGGCTCCAGGGTGTATCGAAAACCTGGACTTGTGCGCCTCCTCGAGCGCAATCTACCTGATCCCACCAAAGTCTGGTACCTAAACTTGTCCATATCGGGACAATAATCCACGATTGTTAGTAGCAAACCTGTCAATCTCTCCCCTGAGTCTCTCCTGTGTCTAATTTTACTTCTTGAATCCCTCAGCCTGAGCCTCCCTAATCAAACCCAACAATGGTGAATCAATAAAAATCCTCATACATAGGCTCCCAATAACAAAACTAGCCGTCTTGCAGCTCAAAGCATCAGCGACCACATTCTCTTTCCCCGGGTGATAAAAAATCTCGCAGTCATAATCCTTGACCATGTCAAGCCACCTATGATGTCTCATATTCAGATTCGGCCAATCCGTGAGATATCTCAAACTCTTGTAATACATGTAGATAGTACATCGGACCCCATACAAGTAATGTCGCCAAATCTTGAGGGCAAACACCACTGCTCCCAAATCCAAATCATGAGTCGGATATCGGACCTCATGCGACTTCAGTTGTAGAGAAGCATAAGCAATAACCCTCCCCCAATGCATAATAACTGCCCCCAAGCCGGTGATGGATGCATCACAAAATACCACAAAATCCTCGACACCCTTAGGGAGGGTCAGCACTGGGGCCTCACACAACTTCTGTCTCAGTGTCTCGAACGCAGCATGCTGCTCAGGCCCCTAGCGGAAATCCATTCCCTTCCTCGTCAGACGAGTAACAAGTACCAAAATCTTGGAGAAGTCCTGAATAAATCTCCGATAATACACTGCTAATCCCAAGAAACTCATGATCTCCGAGGGAGACGTCGGAACCTCCCACTGCATCACAACCTCAATCTTGGCCATATTGACCAAAATCTCATTCTGGTTAACGAGATGCACCAAGAACTGGACCTCTTGTAACCAAAACTCACACTTCGAGAACTGAGCATACACCCGTTCTCGCCTCAAAGCTCCCAGAAGCTCTCGAAGGTGCTCCTCATGCTGCTCCCTGGTCTTGGAATACACCAAGATATCATCAACGAAAACAATGACTGATCGATCGAGCATCGGCATGCATACCCGATTTATCAAATCCATAAATGTCGCAGGTGCATTGGTGAGCCCAAATGGCACCACCACGAACTCGTAATGACCATAACGAGTCCAAAATGCGGTCATCTCCATGTCCTCCTCTCTAACCCTCATCTGATGATACCCCGAACTCAAATCGATTTTGGAGAACCAAGATGCACCCTGCAACTGATCGAAGAGGTCATAAATCCGCAGAAGGGGATAACGCTTCTTCACCGTCAACTTGTTCAACTCCCGGTAATCAATGCAAATCCGGTCTGAACCATCATTCTTCTTGACAAACAAAATCGATGCACCCCACGGCGATCTACTCGGTCTAATAAAATACTTGCCCAATAGCTCCTGGAGATGAGAGGACAACTCCTACATCTCAGTTGGTGACAAACGGTACAACGCCTTGGCAATAGGAGCCACACCTGGGACCAAATCAAATTGAACTCAACCTGCCTCCCAGTAGGCACCTCGGGTAACTCCTCTGGGAAAACATCAGCGAACTCTCTAACAACAGGCACATATGAAACTGAAACCTGCTTCTAAGCTTGAGTATCAACCACATACGCAAGATAGCCCATAAAACCATGTTGAATATACCGTCGAGCCCTAGCAACAGAATAAAAGGCTACCTCAATCTTGGTACCCTCTCCAAAAATAACCAATTCTCCCCCACTTGGGGTTCGAACTACCACCCGCTGACCCTCACAGTCAATCACAGCCGCAAACCTGCTCATCCAATCCATCCCTACTATCACGCACACATCCCCTATGGGGATAGGAATCAGATCAATCGGATAAGGCACCCCAAAAATCTACAGGACACAACCCTGTTAAACGCTGGATGCATATATCTCGTGTTCGTTGGCGATAGAAACCCGCAACAGACACTCCAACTCTCCAAGAGTCATATCAAAACCCGTACTAAAAGTCTGAGATACAAAGGACCTTCTTGCATCTCGAGTCAAAAAGCACAAGAGTAGGCTAGGAATTCACTAATAAGGTACCTAGCAGAATAAAAAACATAAGCATACCATAAAATAACTAACAGAATAAAAAAAATAAACACACCAGTAACGACATCCAGCGCCGCCCTGGCCTCCTATGTAGTGAGCTGGAAAGCACGACCTCGAGCTCTCGGGGGCTCCGCCCTACCCTGGCGTCCATCGGTGATCCTCAGAGTGGCTGGTGCTGGAGCCCGCGCCATCCTAGCTGTAAGCAATGGGCAATGGTCCTTCACATGGCCCACCTAATCACATTGATAACAAATCCTAGCACTCGGTATTAGGGCCTGCTGGCAATAATCCTTAGCATAATGCCCCTCCTTTCCACATTTGTGCCATCCAGATGATGATCGATAAGCACCCTCATGAACCTTTCCGCACTTGCCACAAGTGTGGCCCCTCTGTCCCCCCAGATCTCGAATCAGTGGGCTTGAACCGCTTCATTGCAAGCTGTGATTGAATAGGAGCCTTCCTCAACTCCTTTGTCTGAATCTCAATCTCAATCTCCCGCCTCCTTATGACATCTTGAATCTCAGTGAGGGTAGCATAACGTTTGGTGGACACGAACTGCAAAATATCCGTCTTGAGCATGCTCAAGTACCTACTCATCTGAGCATTCTCAGAAGCAGCAAACTTAGGGAAGAAAAGATCCCTCTTAGTAAACATCTTTGTGAACTCTGTTACCGTCTCAGACCTCTGTCTCAGATCCAAGTACTCCTGATCCAACCTCTCCCTTTCCACCAAGGGAACGTATCTCGCACGGAACATCTCCTAGAACTGCTCCCAAGTAACAGCAGCTCTCTGCTCAGGAGTATAAGCGCCAGTCACCAATCTCCACCAATCATTCACCCCTAACCGAAGAAGGTTCATGACGCACTTGACCTTCTGGTCAGCAGGGCAAGATCATGTAAAGAAACAACGCTTTACATCAGAGAGCCACCTCATCGCGACAATCGGGTCCCTGACCCCATCAAACTTTAGGGGCTTTGTATTTTCGAAGTCCTGATATTGGAAGAATCTCTCTCCTCAAATCCCCGCCGCAGAAATAGTCATGGTAGCTGCAGCAACAGCAGACTCAGAAAAAGCAGCATAATGATCATCAAAGAGCTCAATCATAGCGGTCTTGATAGACCCAAACGTCTCCGGCATGGACCTCCGGACAGCAGCAACCACCTCAGTGGCGATGATCTCCTCAATCTGATCATATTCAAACCTGGCCTATCCTAGCCACCCGCTCCAAATCCTGATCCTGTCATCTATACCATTCTGAAATTAAACCAAGGCACATCAGTAAAGCCACAAATCACACTGCTACAATCTTAAGATGAGAACAAACCCTTGGGGTTTGTGACTTGCTTGCTACGCATACGGGTCATGTGCTTTCAGTAGTACGATCCCATACTACCTTCCACACCTACCTATATTTGTATCAAGGGTCATCACCACCGCCCAACACAAATACAACAACTAGGATACATATACATCCTGTCCTCACTCTCTCGAGAGTCGCTAAACATTTCTCATTTGGTCGACAGTTCACACATATACTTATCCATGAAACTTCCACCAATCTTGCAGCACTTACGTATGCTAATCATACATAACACGGGATCCAATAGACAGTCGAATACTTGATTCTACCCTAAGACCACAACCAAACAAGGAACAGGAAATAAGGCTAAACCAAACATTCTCATGCTATAAAATCTTAGTTATGTACAACTGTGATGCATACACTACGCAACTACAGTAATGATGTCAATTTCATACAAAACGTAACCCTAGGCTATCAGGTAATTTTATCATGCAATACCTTAAGATCCCTAGCCTATAACTAACATGTTGTTCTATCATAAACATCATATCAAATAACAGTGCGGTAACTTGGGGTATACTTTCTTGCTCCGGCTGATCGTACACATCAAATCACTCCTTGGTTACTTTTGAAAACCATTTTTAAAACTTTTGCAGTTCCCTAGTTTGAGTCTAGATTCACACGAATGTTCATCTAATTCTCTTAAACCAAGGCTCTGATACCAACTTGTAACATCCCAAAAACACAATAAATTTTAATTTTTCAAAAACAACGCAAAACCATAAATGTTTACAAGACCATTGTTTTAAAAAGTGTATTTCAGTAATCAGAGTATCCCAAAATCCAAATATCATAAAACCAAAGGATGTACACGATCACGCCTTCTCCTTACCACGGTCATCTGAAGTATAAGAAACAATAAAATAAACATGTAAGCCAAAGCTTAGTGAGTTCCCCCAAAGTACCACCACACACACATGTAATCAAACATATATCGGGTCCACCACATCTTGGTTGCATTACCCCTGGCCTAAAACCTGATGGTTGGAATGCCCCGGCCCAAAACCTTATGGTTGGCTTGCCCAATACATAACGGGTCCACAACCTCCTGGTTGGATTACCCCTAGCCCACAACCTCACGGTTTGAATGCCATGATCTGTTGACTGACAACAGAAATAAGTACAGTCTCAACCCCACCATATTATGTCGACATATACATAATAAATAACATATATCCATCAACAGATCATCACCTAACCAGTCAAAAGACAAATAGGCAGATCTACAGATCACTACATTATAGCAACATTGTATGAACCAGGATACATAAACTAATGGGCCGGCATTGGTGCCTTCGACCCACAAGGACAGTGAGGAAAACTCACCTCTCAGCCCGAACAAGTAGCTAAATACGTCTCTGCTCTAAATATCAGCTCTACCCGTCACCTATTTATCAAATAGTGACTAATCTCAAATACAAATCAAAATACCCAAAATACCCTTAGGTCAAACTTGGTCAATTTTTTGTTCAAGTCAAAAAGTCAAACTTGGTCAACACAACTGAGTACGCCCAATGTACTCAGCTTGTACGCCCAAAGTACATGAGTGTTGACCAAAATAAGGGTTGGTTGACTTATTACGTCTCGCGTACCTGGGTTACGCCCAATGTACGTTGCTTTCACCCAAACCTTCCATTAAGAGCTAATTCCTTAAGCTCTTTTGTCCAAATTCCAGATCAGGCCCGAAATTAACATCCTTAACAATAAAGTTTCCAACTTTATGGTCTTGCATGACCATTAAGTTCCCAAACACAACCCCCCCCCCCTCATCTACTTAACCCATTAAGACCTTGTAACTCTTGCATGGAAGCAATCTAACAATCAAGATTTCATTTTTATGCTTCTAGATGCTTCAAAATGTCTGAAAGGACAACTTATATGGATTGGAATAGCTCATACTCAAAATACCAAGCTTATTGGACCAAAAGAACACTATTTCATAACCAAATAAGATTTAAACCACTCTTAATCAAGTTCGGATCTTTTTACCTCCAAATGATGTCAAATGTGATGGGTTTTGAGCACTACATCATTCTTCTGGTGTACTTGCAAACCCTAAAGCTTTGGAAATAGTTTGTCTAATGAACATGCAATAATCATCCAAAGCCATAAACCCTAGATCTAGCATGTGATAATCAAATAACATATGAATTAGGGTCTAGATCTTACGTTGATTGTTATGTAGCAATAACAATCTCAATTCCTTCTTGTAATTGGATTCTAAAAGCTTAGTTTCACAAGTGTCACACCTCTAATGGAGTCACAAACACCATAAGCAGTAAGGATGAAGAAGGAGGAGAGAAAGGACACCAAAAACGTCTAGAAACCCTAAGGAATCAGTTAGCCACGTTTTTGGTGCCCTAGGGGTCCTTAAATATGTGAGGCTATTAGGGTTTTGAACTAGGAAACCCTAATCTGACTGCTTAGGCCCTAAGCAGCCCATGGACTCCTCCTTTAGAGGCCTTGGACGAATTCTAATGGGTTTCCCCATAGATTTCGTCCACTCCATCCTCTATGGAGTCCATTAGCCCAATATCCAACTATCACACAATTCATAGCTCTAGTCCCCTTTATTTAGTTAATGTCTTTTAGCCACAAAATTAATTCTGATTAATTCTTGACTATTATTAATTAAATAATATGATTTCTCTCTTAATATATTATTCATATAATATATTAATAAATCATAATTAATCTCTTTCTCCATAAATCATCCTATCAAGTTGCTTTGGTGAAGGCAACCCAAAAGGACCATGCTCGCAATCGGGTCAAGTACATGCCAAAATAGTTATGGGCTTAGACACTAATCCAACAGTCTCCCACTTGGATAAGTCTAATAACTATTCTACGTATGACTTCAGATCCTGATCAGCAATTGTAGCTTTCAAAAAGCCGTTGTCAACTCTGATCTTACCAGATACGCGTCCTTTAGATAAGGGATCATATATTCCTCCATAATATATATCGTATAGACATGAGACATGGATTGAAATCATTCTCTTAGTCTATGTGTTGTTTTCCGATTTCCGATTTATGACGACTGACCAATTGAACAAATCAAATCAGTCCTGGCCCGGCCGAGCACTTTCCTTTGTCATCACTAAATCATCGAGGGGCCCACAGATATCGCTTTTATCCTACATTGGGTAAAAGGAACGGATAAACTTCGACTCAATGCTCGCTTGTACTTACTCACCGAATCACACACAACAATATGTTTTATAACACCAAGTTACTGGTGCGTTTACATATTATCAATGTGCAACCGACTCGCAAGATACAACTCACACATCTCGATTTCAAGAATATAAGATATTATCGTCTCACCAATCACTCGTGATAAAATCTATGAAGTGATCCAAGTGAGCGTGGGTTTAATCCAATGCTCAAATCATATTCATAAGCACTCATGAATGTTGTAGCAAACCTTTGCTATGTCTAATACACTTTAGACAATCTACACACCAATTCATGACAATCTTCTTTCATACCTACTCCCAAAGTATGAGCGACTGTGGAACGTTCAAATAATTCGATTATTCTCAAATAACTCAATTATTTAGGAAGTCAAAACATGCAAAGTGAAACACAATAATAATCGAATCCAATATGGTCCCAACCTTTTGAGTATAAATAAAACTCCTTTTATTCAATCACCATTTTGATTACACATTATTCATTGTATAATGTTTTGGGAAATCAACTTTTACTTGAATTATGACAACAATTGTCTCATGCTCTTAGCATGCACACTTTGTTTACTTATGGTCCTTACTCTGTGAAATAGTATAATTGAATAACATTTTCAATCACACTCATTTCACAATTCCCAATCCTTACCACAAGTGTAAGAATACCAAATTCTTGCCACTGTTAGATTCTAACACTTTATCCAACGGTCCTTCGTAATGTCACGGCACAAAAGTCACCAAGACTCGGCCAATGAAATTACAAAATGCTCTATTGGAGATTGTTACAAGAAAATTCCATAGACATGAAGTCTCACATTCAAAGTACATTCCTTTGAACATCCTTCTTGCATAAAAGTTTTTCTAATCTAGACATAAACTCTTAACGTCCATCTCCCAATATGGAAACATTTCCATATTTTCCATATGACAACACATTTTAAATAGAATCTTATCTATTCATAATAATGTCAATATGGTCCATCCATGACTATACTTCTAACTGTCCACAAGTGACCAATCCTTGGCGAACCTTAGATTATCTTTGACAGTTGTTTAACTAATTTAGTCAAATCCGATTCTAGTCCTCTTTCCCTTTTAATGCCCTAGGCATTTGGAAAATTTAGAACGTCCGAATATTACAACGACATGATACTTTACCTGTCTTTTGCTATAATATTTCTATTTCTATGTGCCATATTCTCACAATTCAAACTATGAAGAGAGATGTTGTAATCATATTCGAGTGTGAGAACGCAACAAATATTTCCATATATAGAATTCTCTTACGTTGAATCCCTTCAACATAACATTCATATATCTTTTTGACTAAATTTGATTAATATTTCTCGATCTAAACCTTTAAATTTGAAACGAAGTATAATATTCTCTCCCTTAATTATAGCAAAACAACTTTTCAACCTATGCAACTTTGTAAAGTGAAACTTTTGTTTTCTATAATTAATATTGCTAACTTGCAATAATAATCATGCTCCCACTAACATGATGATTATATCCATACCAGCATAACATTTATGCTCCCACTAGCTTTGACACGTATTCAGAAAACAGTTGGACTTCTAAAAGACAATACTTATTGACTTTCCAAAGTTCATATTTCCAATATGATGTGCTTCGATAAGCCTTTATCTAAGCTTCTCAAATTCACACACCTTTCCTTAGATAGCTCACATGCGTGTCTAAACTAATTCATAACTTATATTACTAAGTCCTAAATGTTCAGACTAACTGTCAAATCTCACAATTCGAACTATGAAGAGGGATGCCGTAATCATAATCGAATTTGAGAATGCAATTTACATAATCACTATCTCCTTAAAATCTCTCTTAGTGAAAGCGTTTCCTCACAATCATTTTCATGAAGGAGAGAAACCTTACGACACTTAGATTTTATAGTGCATGTGTTCTTATCCATGCAAATTTGTCATAAGCATAATCGTAAGATAACGTTTGTGACAAATTCAAACTCTTATGGACAGAACTTGTTAATTCTTAATTTCTTGCCATCAAGGGTCTCACCATTGCTTCCAAGTTATTTAGTAGCTCACCTATGCCAGTCAATGTACTTTCATTGATCAAGGTGCTTGCCCTTATGCATTTAATTGAGAACTCGTAAAACTTATATGCATAATCACTCAACTGGATTGGCACAGAAATAAAAAAATTTCAACACGATAGGTTACAATCCTCAAGTCGTGTGCTAGTGTTTAATATGTTTACTTCTTGATTTGTTCTTGAAACTTTTGAAGATCTTTAGACTCCCACTGACCTCTTGACATATAAGATTCTCTTATCAAGAAACATTTCTTGACAAAACAAATATTCAAGAGTCAGTGTGTGTCTTTATCAAGACAAACCTACACACAATTTGGTACTAGTTGGTCTTTATCTTATCCAAGACATCACAACTTACCAAAATGTGCTAGTGTAAGAACATCCTACTTAAGATTATATCACTCAATTCACAATCTTGGAGTATGACTCTAAGAATTGATTTTGGTACGAAGTACGATTCATCTTATTGACTTAACCCATTTCAACAATTCCCATTCCCCTTATTAACCATACTAATACACCAAGATGTCCTTAGAGGATGATGTAGTGACATAAGAACATGGTTTGGCATGCGGAATTAAAGATTCCACAACGAACATGGTGATTTGGGTGTTCAAGAGATGTATTGATTGTATATGGTGTTACACAAAAAGGATCTAGATCTATACTACATAAATAACACACACTTACACACTCAACTTTTACATCTCTCAAGCACCCCTCTACAAGTGGTATGAACCCACTATTTTTAGAGGTGTTTACATGTCTCTCTCTCACTCTCTATCTCTCATGTGTCACAAGGCTAATACTCCACATGCAAGTGGGTTTTACAAAAGTCAAACATTACAAAGTCATTCAAGGAAAACTTTGTACCCCAACATTCTCCCCCTCAAAGTTAGGAATGAATGACCCACTTCAAATCTTCCAAAATCAAGCAACTACGCGATCCGAGCCTCAAGGGTGACACATGTCGAAACGAACTTCAATATTCAATTCTTCCATGATTCTTCAATTTGGGCTCTAGGATGTGAAACCATACAAACCGAGTATCAACGAATGATCACGAGCATCTCAAACTCCAAATTGATCACCAAAAGTTGAGCATAAAGCACACCCCAAAAATCTTCAATAAAACCAAACCCATTTCGAATACATCACTTCCGAACTTCCAATTGCATCATTCCGTAAGCTTCAAAAATCCAAGATCACTTCGGTCGTCAAATCCGCGTAATATGAAAAATTCAAGTTCGAATTTCCATATAAAATTATCCCCCTTTTATAATCGAAAATTGATTATAAAACCTTCAAGGAAAGAGAACGTGCTCTATTCGGAATTTTTCGTGTCAAAACTCCCCCTTAACATGTGGCATAAACTTTGTGCTTCAATCCGAAAAATTCAAAAAATATTGAATTTTTAGCTTCGTTCACGGACCGCTTTTGACAAAATTTCTTAAAAATGGGTAGAAATTGTCAATTTCAAAATTCTGCAGTGACCCGGTGCGCCCAAAACAGCAAAATATACATTTCTCTTGTTGAAAACCCAAGTGATCTTCAAGCTCTTAAGTTTGTCGAAGACGTTCTTGATGATGATTATCGTGTTCTTGATGTTCTTGATGTTCAAGAAAAAGGAGTTCAAGTTGATTTTCAAGATGAAAAAGTTTTTTGCTCGATTGGAGTTCAAACCGATGATATTTTGTGTTCTTGTGATTCGTTTGAAGGAATGATTCCTTATCGGAAGCCGGTGATCCAAGAAATTCACAAGTATCAAACCCCAAAAGATTTGATTCAAACTCATAAAGTTGAAGTTGTGGAAAGTGGGTTTGTTCATGAAATCAAGTCTTCAAGATGCAAAAAGATGAGAAAGAAAAAGAAGAACAAGATTAAAAGGAAGAACAAGCGGGTTTATTCACAAAAATCGTTAAATGTTGTTAAGCCGAAATCCGTGAAGCAAATTTGGGTTCCAAAACAACAATCTTCAAATGTTGCATTGAATTTGAAGTCAAAACCCAAAAGTGTTGGTGGTTCTTTTGAAGATGTTCTTGGATCGTTGAAGAACACAAAGAACACGAAGAACGAGTTGTACATCTCGCATAGTGGGTGGTACAATGTTCAAATTGGAGATTTTCTCATTCCAACAAAAGAACCAAGATCTTCTAAATTTGATTCGTTCGTTGCAAATGGATCTCAATTCGTCAAAAAGGTATCTCAAATTCTCAAATGGATTCCAAAACATCCACAATTTCGATTCGTGATTTTACGTTTTTCATTTTTGATCGATTTGTCTCATTGGATCTAATCCGTTTCAACCCCGTTGTTGATCCAGTTATTTTTTTAGATCAAATTTCAAAAATAAAATCATATTATATCAATTTTTTTGTGAAATTCACTATTCATCTCATCCTAAATTGAGTTCAGTCATCTTTTTCATTCGTTAATTCACTGTTAAGCCCATTTTGCTGAATTGTTTTGATCAAACTCAATCATTTGATCCAATTTAAAATCAAGTCCTTTACTGTTCATGAAAATTATTAAGCCCATACTTTTGATCCAAATTCATTGTTGAAACCCAAAGAATCCATTAATCAGACATGAAACAATTCGTCTGTTCCTCATCATAACGCTTCAAGTACTTGTACGTTCCATTGAGGTCAATCCTAAAAGTCAAAATCGGAAATTGATTTGGTTCGTATACTGAAAACGTAATCTGGAAATGGAATCAACTATAATAGGATGTGTTTATTGTTCAATCGAGTCAAAGTTTGATGTGGAATTGAGATTCGATTGCTGGAGTGGATTGTTTGCATTTAGAAACGATGTATGGGTCTAAGTCAAACATGTAAGGGTCAAAATCAATTAAGGAATCAAAATCGAATTGAAAAGGTTGATGTTAACGAATCGAAAGTGTTGTGTTCAATGGTTGATACTAGATGTTGAAAAGCGAAGGAAGTTTTTTTTGGAATCGAAGGCTTGAAGTTCACAGTCGATGATTAGGAGTCGATGTTTGAAGGCGTGAGTTGATTTTCAATTTGGGTGTCGAACTCTTCTGTTGATTTTGATATGTGAACAAGTAATTTTGATGTTAGAGGTCACGATTTAGTTTCGTTTTGAGTAGGTTTTGTTTTAAGATCGAAATAAATTTCAAGATAACGAATTGGGAATGAGATCGACGATTGGATGGTGTTTGATTGTGAGTTGGGGATGAACAGAACTCAGATTTGGAATCGAAGACAATCGATGTGTTGGAATCGATAATCGAAGATTGAGTTAGTGTTTGAAAATTGAAAGTTTTTGTTTGGAATCGAATGCTGTGATGTCAAGGATCGATGTTCGAAGAATTGATATTTGGAATCGATGTGCGAAAATTTGATTTTGGGATTGTTCGAATTTATTTGATGTTTGATGTTTTGGTTTACAGTCGATTTTGGAACTCGATTTTGGAATTGATTTGGAGTACCTGGATTCGCATCTGAGAATTTGTAAAAGAGATTCTCAATTAAGTATTTGGGTTGATGTTCGTTAGTTTCTTTCTATAAAGCAAAGGATTGCTGGGTTGTCGACAACTTGGAATCAAGATATAAAATAGAACTGTCTTTGGGAAAGAATTGGTTTTTCTGATTGATACTGTGAAAGCGACGAACGAAAGTTGGAGTCGATTATACATAACGATGAACTGTAAAAACGAAAAATTGATTTTGGGTTGAATGTACGAACTGGGAAAATTCGATTAAGAGGTTGGATGATTAAGAGGTTACTGTTCATTAAGAGGCTTCGAATGCTTCGAATTCGTGTGTTTGGGAAAATTTTCGTATGAAGAGGAGAGAAAAATTTTGGGGAAGATGATTTTCATACGAAGTGAAGAAAATGCTGTGAAAATTTTCTTGTGTTTGGATGAAGTTTTGTATGAAGTGAAGCTTCGTACAAAGGGAATTGTCTGAGAAACAAAATTGGGGAAGAAAGAAGGAAAAGTTTCGCATATGGCCCAGTTTCGAATGTTTGACACTTTTCACCCAAATTCGAAAATTTTCTGAATTTTCGAATGTTTGGGACAACTCTTCGTATGTTTGGAACACAAATGGCAGAATTTTCGAAAATAGTCCCTGAGGCTTCGAATGTTTGGCGGTTCATACCCAAATTCGAAAATGGACTGTTTTTGCTGAAAAATGAAGAAAATGCATTTCAAGCCCCTGCAGTTTGTGCAAATTGACGCTTTCTACCCAGCTTTGAAAAAGGGGGAGAGTTTTGCATATTTGGCTGTTTTGGGGGCAACGGGTCCCTGCAGAATTCAGAAAGTGATGATTGTTACCCGGTTTTTGAAAAATCTTGCAACTGTCACCCAAAAAGTCAAAAATTTTCATAAATTTGAAATATTTTGTGGTTTTTTCGTGATTGTTTTTCCGTGCAAGATTTTTGGTGATTCATTTTTGGTACACAACAAGGGGGAGTATCGTGAAGACTATTCCTCGGGCGCTTCTCACCCTTAGTGGGTTTTATAATCATTTTTTGATTATAAAAATGGGGAGAATGATGGGTATTCGAAGCTTCTCGGGTTTGTCGAATATTCATTTGCGGATTTGAAGACTGGTGTTACTTCGAGGAGGAGTTTGGTCTTGATCACGCTAGCTCGTTGGAGATTGAAGCCGGACATCTAATCCTAACTTTGAGGGGGAGAATGTTAGGGTGCAAAGTCACTCTTGGATGTAGTGTTTTAGGCTTACCCTCTTGTATGTGTAAATGGGTTGAGTCATTCCTATAAATAGGAAGTGAGTGACTCCCATTATGTAAGGAACCATTTCAATGATTCAGAATTACACTTAATCTTGTAAGCATAACCACATTTACTAGACTTTTAGTAAACCATGGCGAATAATCTCATTTTATTTATGGTGGACTTGACCAGTGCACAACATTGTCGACTCGATCTCCTAGTCCTTCACTTGACTCTTTGTCAAGGAATTGGCCTTAAAATTTCTAAGTACCAAGATTTCCATACATCACATGATTCAAATCATATGATTCCAAGCTTCTGTCCAATTGAAACTTGGGCGATGGAAATATTTCCTTACTTAGAAAATTGCGACACTACCATAAATAACATAACTAAGAATCACATCCACTTAACATTGCTTATAATAGAAACACGCATACATCAATTTTCATAAAATCCATGGCAATGAAACATAAATAAGATAAATCAAAATTTATTTTATTGTGGAAAAATATTGTCCTTACAATGCGATTACAAATGAAAACTATGTAAATATTACTTAGCAATCTATCCTAACTCTAAAGTAGTAGCTTTAATATCTGATCCTTGAATCATGCGATCGAAATCCATTTCTTCACGATCAGACTCAGCTTGCTCCTTCCTTTAAGCTTCCTTTCCTTTCTTTGATCCTTCAAAACATCGAAATGTAATCTTATCACATCATGTACTAAGAATCTCCAAATAGGAACTTAATAGAGTTAGATAGTGGATTTTACCTGAAGCAGAGTCATACATCTTGACTCTCCCATCTCTTAGATCTCTTAGGTAGTTAGGGCAGCTTCGTAACCAATGCCCCTTGTTTTGGCAGTAGAAACACATGGATTCTTATGGAATGGTACACAGGACTATCTCAGACTCAGCCTTTCTCTTGCGTAGAGAAAACTTTTCTGGACTTCCAATGTTACCATTGCCCATAGAGGGTTGGGATATTGATTTACCAGACAAATTTGCTGATCGTTGCGCCAAATCATTTCTGATTCAGCAGCAATAAGCAAATAAGTCAAATCAATAAGGGTCATGTTGTGGTCCATCATATAGTACTCTCTAACGAACTTACCATATGATTCGGGAAGTGACTGAAGAACCAAGTCAACAGCCAACTTCCTTTAAACATCGACACCCAACAATCCCAATCTATCAATATGTAACCTTTTATCCAAGACATGAGCACCTATAGAATTTCCATTTTCATGTCTTTTGCCAATCGGGTTTGAGTAACCTTAAACTTTTCAAGTCTTCGAACATGTGGGTCAGGGAGAATTATTGGAGGAGGTGGAGGAAGAGAAGCATGATTTCTATTTCCACAATCCAATCGTGGAACATCATCTTCATGTGGAAAACTTTTTCCAACGGATTTAGGAAGACCATAGTTGTCATACTTTGACATCTATAAAACGGGAGAAAATTCAAGTTAGTTGATTGAGTCCTTAATAAAACACCCAAATGAGATATTAAGGCTAGGACCCAACACAATATCCTACAAATTATAAGAGGGATATCATAATCCAACTCGCAGAACATTTGAAGGTTGGTAAATGACGATTTACCAATTTCCACCATGAAAAACGAAAAGAAGGTTAAGTTTTAAATGAATTGAAACTCCTACATCTTTTGAGATTCATTGAACTTTTCAATGTGTTTAATCTCGATTATGCCCTTCATTTGTGACTGGGATGTCGAGGATCACAAATAAGGTGTGAATAACCATGCGAATGTACATGGTGCCCTCATTGTTACAGTCACCTAATCGACGTGTCGGTTAACCACATACGCTCCATCGATCTATGACAAACATCTAGTCACCCTTCGCTACCAATGCCAAACCCAACTTAGTGTGCCGGTTAACCACACACGCTCCACTAATTGTCTCGGAAAGGGTATAAATTGTAATTCCATGGAATTGCATCGATTTCACTTTTTCCTAAAGTAACTAATATTTGGGAATTTAGTAAAACATTTAGTTACTTTAACATTCATTATACTTTTAATGAGGAGAGGGTTTGCCCTATCCTACCCGTTCGGCTAACGACCCTCCACCAATCAAGGAAGCGCTGGGTGAGAGTGGAAACCCATTAAACGGCCATTTTATAGGCCATAACCTTATACCCCTTTATAGATCGGCTTCGTGAATGAGGCCTACTAACGGTAAGACTACAAGTTTAAGTTATACATATATATAATATTAGACTTTTAATGTTATATATAGTATAAGGGTGTATTTTATACTTTTTAAAATACTAGGTGGTTTAATTTTATAAATTACACTTTTAATTAAATTAAATATAAACCATATCATTATGGATTTATTAACTCTCTTTTAATTATACCTTTAATTAACTTAATAAAACCATGAGGATGTAATTTGAACTTTTTCAAAACTAGGGTTTTAGAATTTAAAATTTCAAAAAATTAAACTAATAAACAAAAAATAAATTTAAATTCCAAAACTTGAGGACACATTTTGAACTTTTCAAAACATTATGGTTTAACTATTTAAATTTCAAAACCTAAACTATTAAGTTGAAATTTAAAACTATGAAACCTAAAGGGTGAAAATTGAAACTTTTCCAAACTTTATCAAGAACATTGTAGATCAACAATTCAAATAAGGCAATTAACAATTAATTTGTGGTTATCTAATTTTGACCTAGTCCAATTACTTGCAATATAATTCACCAAATAACTTAGATAATTAAACATTATCTTATAAGGCAACAATTATTTGATTAAATGACAATTATCTACTATTTTGGCAAGGATATTCACCCAAAATCAATAAAAATCGGATTTTACTAATTAAAAACATTTATGGTAAGTATCCCAAGCCAAAACAGCAAGAAAATCGTGAAAATACGCTGCCAAACCATTTGACTCGTCGAGTCTGGCATGGACTCGTCGAGTTCAGTCGACTCGGCGAGTTCACCATATGACTTGGCGAGTCTGCCAGTCAGAACCCAAAAAAATTCTATTTTCAAGAAATAAACGATCAAATATGCATCAATTCATCAACAAACAGCCGTAGTCTTTGATACCACTGATGGGTTTTGAGCACTACATCATTCCTATGGTGTACATGCAAACCCTAAAGCTTTGGATCTAGTTTGTCTAATGAACATACAATAATCATCCAAATCCATAAACCCTAGATCTAGCATGTGATAATCAAATAACATATGAATTAGGGTTTAGATCTTACCTTGATTGTTATGTAGCAATAACAATCTCAATTCCTTCTTGTAATTGGATTCTGAAAGCTTAGTGTCACAAGTGTCACACCTCTAATGGAGTCACAAACACCATAAGCAATAAGGATGAAGAAGGAGGAGATAGAGGACACCAAAAACGTCTAGAAACCCTAAGGAATCAGTTAGCCACGTTTTTGGTGCCCTAGGGGTCCTTAAATATGTGAGGCTATTAGGGTTTTGAACTAGGAAACCCTAATCTGACTGCTTAGGCCCTAAGCAGCCCATGGACTCCTCCTTTAGAGGCCTTGGACGAATTCTAATGGGTTTCCCCATAGATTTCGTCCACTCCATCCTCTATGGAGTCCATTAGCCCAATATCCAACTATCACACAATTGACAGCTCTAGTCCCCTTTATTTAATTAATGTCTTTTAGCCACAAAATTAATTATGATTAATTCTTGACTATTATTAATTAAATAATATGATTTCTCTCTTAATATATTATTCATATAATATATTAATAAATCATAATTAATCTTTTTCTCCATAAATCATCCTATCAAGTTGCTTTGGTGAAGGCAACCCAAAAGGACCATGATCGCAATCGGTTCAAGTACATACCAAAATAGTTATGAGCTTAGACACTAATCCAACAAAATTATGTTGTTATTCTGGATCCAAAGAGTCCCACTCCTCCAATATGATCTTCTCTTCTTCTTCTCTCCTTCAAGGTTACCAAAACACACAAAAAAAATGCTCAAGAATTCTCTAAAATGGATTAGAGTTTGCTTGGGGACAAAAGTGGGTTGGAGGCTGATGAAAGAAGGCAGGTTGGGGACTTAAGGATGCTTAAATAGGGTCCAAATCCTAAATATTAGGGTTTGGGGTCGTGGGACATACGCCTAACGTACCTGGCGGAACGCCCAACGTACGCAAGCTGGCCCAACTATTTACAAAAATGCCATTTGGTCCAATTATGCAATTAATTCTCATCCAAGTTCAAAAATAAAATTACTTCTCATACTTAGGTTTTAAAATGAAAATACCTCAATATCAAGATGTTACAGCTTAATAAAAACTAACTTACAAGTAAAGATTAGCGTATATGGTGGTTTACTCCTACTTGGTGGATATCTTTAGAAAAGCTCTCCTATGAGTAGTTTGCGGTCTTCATTAACTTCCTAATTTCCAAAAGAAACCAAAGACTTTAAAGGTTGTAAATCTTTTGTTTTTATGGTTGTTGTTTTCTTTCCAAACATTGCCAGTAGATCCTTTGGTGGAAATAGAACTAGTTTTATGTTGTTCAAAATTAAAGTCTTATGTTGATATCTTTATGTTTTGTTTTGTATATTGTTGATAATCGATATCTACCTAGTTGGATTCAAATGAATGGGATAAAGTTCACCTAACCATTTATTTGTTTTGCAACTTGGATCTTATACTTTGATAATTAATGTTTTTGGAAACTGAAAAGGTATTAATTATTGAAGATTAAATATTGAAAATACTAAGTGAATATTGTTAAAATTTTGTAGATGAATAATTTAATCTCATTACTATGTTTTATATTTCATTTAATGATCTATAAGAAATAATAACATTTGTAAAGGTCATATTCCTAAGCCATTTGCCTTGAGCAGAAAATCTGTACATGATACATGGTGCTAGCACTGTGATGTTGAAGATTTTTCTGACATCATAGTATGTACAGTTATTCCTGACTTCTAGGAAGTCTCCGATAACTTAACACCTGCACGTCTCTTATATTCACTAGTCGGATAAATGTCACCTAACCATTTAGTGTTATCTTTTGATATCCGAGGTGTATTCACGATTTCTATAACCAAGTTATAGGTCGATTACACAAGTTCTTCAAACTTAGAGGTATATCTAAAGTTCCGACAGGTTAAGCAGATATTCTAGCAATACAATGATATTTGTTTTAAGAAAGTTCAAACAATGGAATATTTCAAATCTAAAAAGAGTCACTCTGTATGTTCTAAAAAACCCATAGTTTATGGAATGGATACCTTTAGACCCAAGAAATCGAAGAAGGCCCACATAGATGGATCATGTTTCTTTTGTAAAATAATATCTGTAAATGGTTTGCAGATATTTACAAGAATAACCAGTTGATCAAAAACAAGTTGGAATTGCACTCTCGGAGTTTAGTTTATTATTTCATCTTCGCACATAAAGTACTTGTAATATAAAATCGTATTTGTTTTGGAATAATGTATGTTTTAGTTTAGCCTGTCTAAATATATGTCTCAATTACTTTACTAAAATTTGATTATTTACTTAAATCGTTTTGCATAACGATCACTTCATATTCTGTAATGATTAAGATTATGTTTATGAGATTAGATCTATTAATAAGAATTAAAAATTAAATATCATTGCTTTATAAATAACAAGTTCTATATGCAAACACTTTTGAATTAAACTTGTTTTGAATCAAAGTTATCTATATCATTGTTATCTTTAATATATAAATGACATTCACATATTCAAACTTAAAGAAATGGAATGTTAAAGGGAAATAATGTAGTTTATTTGACATATGTAAATCTTATTTATATATAAAAGATTCTTAATGATATTTTCACTAAACTATAGAGAAAATAATTATTAAGGAAGTACACACTATGATGTGTAACTTCCTTTCTAATGAATATCTAAGTTTTAGTAGTAGATACCAAATCAACTTTATTAACAACTATAGTCGTTGTAATTATAATTTATATGTTAAAACATAAGTGTAAAATCTTTGTCGAAGATTTCAAATATAAAGTTGACATACTAACCAGTAATACTATCTAAGGTCTTAGTGATAATAAATGATCAATTAAACGTTACTGAATATGGTTTACTTTCTAATCGGTGGAACTCATATTCTTTATACTTTTTGGGATTATATCTTTATCTCTATCACTCATACCTTGAGTACAAATACCAAATAATAAGTAGATAAAACACTTTATAAAATTTAGTATGGAAAGGCTCCATCCTTATCTTACTTAATGTTTGTGAATTTAAAGCCTATATTATAATAAAGCTTCTAAACCCAAATCTATTAATTACATATTTGTAGAATACACTAAAAGGTTTCTTAGATTATTTATACAAACCCGCCAAGAGTAAGTTCCCTTATTCCTCTAAAATCCGAGTTATCTGAAAGCAAGCTTCTAATGACAAAGCAAGTAGGTGGCACGTGGAACTTGAAGTAGCTCAAGAACCAGATCTTGATGTAGCATCAGTTAGCACTGGTTTCAGCAAGGAATTGTTGAACATGACTTCCTATACAGACATGGCTTTCTGGGATAGATTGTGATACTCTAAGAAAGCTTCATGTCGATTATTTAAGGCAGAAAGTTGTTCTTCATTAACTTCTTTATCTTTTACCATGTGATGACCTTTTCTTTTCCTGTAAGTTTTGAATGTTTCTTCACGTGATCCCAACAAGTAAAGGCTTCTTTCCTCAATCAGATTGCGACTACCCTCACCTTCAACGGTTTCAATATGTCTCGCAGATCAAACACTCGCTTAGAGATGCTTAAATTCAATGAATTTGTCAGGATGAACATGTCTCTTGAAATCGGGAATCCCAACCTTCACACCAATATTCCTCAACGGATCATCACGGTATCCTCCTTCACGGTGATCTCGTTTCGGCCTGATAAAAGGATTGGTCACCTTGTTACTGTCATCTTTGACGCTCGGTTCTGATTCAGTCTCATCTTCTGGAGAGTCGTGATGCAACAACTCAAGTTCTTAGATTTGTATTGTAAGAGTTCAATTACTATGTCACGTAGATCTCATAAATCGGCCTCCTCATTCCATGGAATGTGTCCACCACCGCGAGAACCACAAGTTGCTCCACACCTATGAACCATTTGTCCAAGCATTCGTTTATTTACTTTGATACCAAATGATGCCCAGCCGATCATATTGAATGGCAAAGTACAACAAACAAGAACACAAAGAACAAAGATAACTCAAAAACAAGATTTTTATTTCATAATCGAAAAACTTGTCTAACAAACAATGAAAACGAGATACTTATAAGGAGGAGAAGATAAACCTCAATTTTAACCCTATGAGATCATAATTGATAAGGAAAAGATCCTCAATCAATTATCTAAATCAAAACTCAAAATACAAGTTGCAGCAAATAAAAAACGAAAAGAACATGTTTTGGGCCCTATCAATCCTGAATGGCCAAAACACACCACATGTCATCGCAAAGAAGTTAGTTCTCTTAATCGACCCATTTTACATGTTGTGTACGAATTTGTTCCAATTTTGAGTTGTTGGATAACTTCGGCCAATTTATCGTTGATGTTATCATACTTTCATTCCTACTAGTGTTGACATTATCAAGCCATGCATCAACACTTGCATCACAAAGTATATACATGAGATATTGGGTCGAAGGTTGTGTACCTATAAGGATATACAAAAGGATAGAGGTGCATAAAAAGAATTATCAATAATGCTCCAATATGTTTTTGGGAATGTATTGGAACGGTCCGATCTTTTTCAAATCAATCTCAGGCGGTATCGACCGGCCTTTTTTCGGTCTTTTTCAAACCGGTGTTTTTTAAGCTTGTCAAACTCTAAACTAGTTCGGTTTCACAGTTCTTTGCTTTCACTTTATTTTTTTGCATGCAAGATCTTTTTTTTCAGGTTTAAGTTTCTATATGTATAACCGTTTAATCCGATAAATATTTATGTATATATGCTATTCTAATAGAATTTTTTTAGGGAATATAGTAATACACATGAAGGTTTGTATTTGATCGGATACACTTCAAGTATGAATAAAAAAAGTAAAACTAATCTAATCAAAATAATCAACAGAAAGTAAATAACACAGAAGTTCTCCAAATTGTTCCTTTCACCAATAAAAGAGGTTTTGTCTTCACCAAGAAGATGGGTTTGTCACAAAGACGATTGACACAAAGCCACGATTACAACATTACAGTTTGCCCTAATGATGTATATATACTAATTTATACATGCATATCCCTTGATTGAAGGGACTGCGTCTAATCTATACTAATGATCAAATCCTTATCACCAAGATTACGGATTTGATATATATTCTATATTTATCTATAATAGCTGCCTAATATACAAAAGATTATAATTGAGTAACTATACTAAGTGTTGACGTTGTTGAACTGGAGATGCTGGTGTTGTTGACTTGTAGACGTTGACGTTGATAGATCATCATGTCATGTGTTTGACTCATCAGATCATAAGGTGTGACCTTACAATCTCCCCCTATCTGATGAAGTAAAAACTAAACGTCTTCTGATATATAAGCGGAATGTGGAAGGCTTTTGGCTTGTGCTCCCCCTGAAGATAATAATGAAGTCTTGATTCTTGCAATTCTAACAAAATGCTCCCCCTGAGAAGGTGAATGACTCATCAAACATTTATGAAAGCTTGAGCTGAGTTGAGAACGTTGACATCATCTTGACTCGACTCCCCCTTAGAATGTGCTTTTCTAGTAGCGAGATTTCTTCAACGAGATTTTCAGTTTTACCAAGATTCTCTACCCCTTTTGACATCAGCAGCTAACTTCGAGTAGAATAGAATATCAACTTGTAGTCTAGTAAGATTATGATGTCTCCTGATAGCGTGGTCTTAAGTTACCATTCACTAAGATAGTGTTGTGAGACCTCATCAGCGTGTGGTTTCATACGCCGAATCATAAATCTCTTTTATTAGAAGAAGAAGAATGGCAAGAGTGGATAGGTACGTGTAATATATCATGGACAATGATATACCCATCGGCAAAAATTTGTCAAGCTCTCATCAGCGTATGGTACATTATGTTAAATCATAAAACTTTAAAGAAGAATGTAAGTGCAAGAATGGATTGGTGCCTATTATAGCCTATGTTACATAGACTAACGATCGGCACAGACTTTCGAACTTTTATAATGTGTGGTTTTACATAGTAAATCATCAAGCTCTATTAAGAAGATAAAGGAGAGAGTGGATTGTTTCAGTCACGCTGAGCTGAAATTAGCGTGAATCATTAACAATTTAACTCATCAACAATAAGTGGTTTAAAATTCCGTATCATAGAGTAAGTTGCAATCTAGAATCAAAGATTCACCATTAATTCATAATATTACCATGTCATACCTCAATCTAGGAGGTCAGGGACATGAACAACCCTTTGCCATTTAAGGACCTGACAAGTAACTCTTACGCTAATGACTATGCATTCAGGGTAAGCCATTGGGTTTTGCTCAATATTTCAGTAGAACATGAGACTTGATGCATACAGCAAGCATGCTTCCATGGACAGTGTCAGGTAAAGATGATTAAATTTTTAAAAAATAAACACTCCATCCTTTTTATCAATTTTTTTTATTTAGACCAGGCAATCTCACTTAGAAAGTTTAGACAGTGTTGGACAGTCAGCGTGAGGGAATGACTCAATGTTCTCAACATATGGTCTCGCTGATGAGAAACTTAGAGATATTTTGTCACATACAGCAGCATGCTTCTAGGGACGATGATGTGTCAAAAGTTTCATAGTAGGTTCAAAATTGCCACCGGCAGATTCCTTTTAATAAAAATGGTACGAAATAAGAATAAACAATATAAGAATACAAACAAAAGAACTATTCAAACAAGAAAATAGTTTAAACAGAGAAAAATGTGCAGCTTTTTCAGAAAGGTGATAAATACTTGATTCATCAAATCTTTGGAATTGAATGGTCATTAATGCAGTTCCATTTTCCGAGATATCTACCACTTGAATTTTTAGCTATAAAAGAAAGCACATGGAAAGATAAACTCATCAGTGAACATCTAGAGATGCAGCCATTTGTCATTGAAGTGTTTCAAATGCCTTCCAAGGTTCATGTTCATCAAGGGCAAGACAAGAGCAAGAAGCAGTATTTGTAACCTATGAGTTAACTAACTCGAATCCTTAAAACCATTGTGTCTTCAAAATCAACGCGAAGGCATTTGAGGTTTTATTAGATTATGAGTCAGTAGATGAAACTAAGACTTACTGATTTGATCGTTGCTCTTTGCATCCATAAAAATGGGAGGAGGAGAAAGAGGGTATCCTCAAGGGGAAAAGGACACGATGCCACTCTTTTTCTCAATACCAAGAGCATTGAGATCCTTCAAGACAGCTTTAGTCCTTATAAGATGCAGATAAATCTTAGATAGGTTTGAAAGTAAATACCTATAAATACTAAATGTAAGATTTTGCATTCATAATAAAAGCATCACTTGTTTGTTTTTTGAGTTTTTCATAAGACCAAAAAGAAGTTAATTAACGATTAAGCCATAGAAAGCATGCCAAGAGCTGCAATTAATTTGTTCAAACTCTTTTCATCCAATGCCTTGGTGAAGATGTCAGCCAGCTGATCCGTGGATGGAATATAGAACAATTCCACTCTTCCCTTTTGAACTATGTCCCTAATGAAATGATGACGAATGTCGATGTGCTTGGTCTTGGAATGCTGGACTGGATTTTGTATCATCTGAATGGAACTGGTGTTGTCACAACAGATGGGTGTCTTCGAGAAGTCCAGACTATAATCCAAGAGTTGATTCTGAATCCATGGAATATGAGCACGAGATCTTCCAGCGGCAACATATTCAGCCTCAGCGGTAGAACAAGCCACTGATGTCTGCTTTTTGTTGGATCAACTTACCAATCTATTTCCAAGCATTTGAGCTCCTCCTGAAGTTCTTTTACGATAAATGCCACACCCACCATGATCGGAGTCAGTGTATCCCACCAGCTTGACTCAAAGTCACGAGGATACCATAACCCAAGATTGGGTGTATGTTTTAAGTACTGGAAAATTCTTTTGGCAATGTGAAGATAAGATTCCTTAAGACTGGCTTGATAGCGAGCACACAATATGGTGGCGAACATAATGTCAGGGCGACTGGCTGTAAGATAGAGTAGAGAGCCTATCATTCCTCGAAAAAAGAGTTGCATTAATATCAGTGCCACTTGGATCGGTACCAATAGACGATGATGAAGACATTGGAGTTTTTGCCGATTTGCAATCAGAGAAACCATACTTTTTCAGCATATCTGCAATGTATTTAGCTTGATAAACAAAAATACCATCAGTTAGTTGTTTGATCTGCAAGCCTAAAAAGAAAGTTAGTTCACCCATCATTCTCATCTCGAATTTCTTGGCCATGACCTCTGCGAATTCTCTAGTTAACTTTTCATCAGTGGATCCGAATATGATATCATCCACATACACTTGAGCGAGAATGATATGAGATCATGATTTCTTTATGAACAGAGTGTTATCGATCTTTGCTCGTTTGTATCCATTTGAGAGAAGATAGCTTGCCAATGTATCATACCATTCCATAGGTGCCTACTTTAAGCCATAGATAGCTTTATCTAGATGATACATATGATCTGGAAATTCTTCATTTTCAAACTCATAAGCAGTTTTCCCATGACGTTTGACAATAATAGACCGGTTTCGGGTATAACATGTTGTATTGACAGCTTTAGCCTAAAATGATAATGAAAGACCAGCTTCAACAACCATTGTTCTTCCATCTTCAATGAGAGTTCTGTTTCTTCTTTCTGCAATACCATTTTGTTGGGGATTTCTAACTGCCGAAAAGTTCTGAGAGATTCCTGAGACAGAGCAAAAATCTTCCAGATAAGAGTTTGTGAATTCAGTTCCATGATCACTATGCAATTGCTTTATTTTGTGATCATAGAGGACTTCCCATTGCTTAATGAGAGCAATGATTTCATCAACGACATGACTCTTTTTTCTTAAAAAGACTACCCACGTAAACCTTGAAAATTCATCCATGATGACAAGAGTATATTTCTTCCTAACTCTTGACTTAATCGGAACTAGTCCAAAAAGGTCCATATGAAGGAGATGAAGAGGTTTAATGATTGAAGAACAGGACTTTGGTTTGAACGAAGACTTGGTTTTCTTCCCTTTTTCACACGCTGAGCACACTTTATCCTTGACAAATAGCATCTTAGGAATTCCTCTCACAAGTTGATTCCCTGTAATCCTTGAGATATTCTTGAAATTCAGATGCGATAGCCTTTTGTGTCATAGCCAATTTAGATGAGACTGAGCACGAGAGAAGAAGCAACAACGAAGAGATTTGTCAGCAGAAAACATATCCAGAACATAGATGTCATTTTGTTGATTTGTAGTAAGGACAGTGATGCTCTTTTGATCAATAACTTTTCCTTCTTTTTTGTTAAATAGAACTTCATATCCATTGTCACACAGTTGACTGATAGAGATGAGATTATACTGAAGACCTTTTCACATAAGAGACATTCTTGAAAATAAATGAATTGGACTTGATGGTTCCATAACCCTTTGTAGTTCCCTTGCCGTTATTGTCATATGTAACTAACAGACCATCCTTCTTTATGAAATCTTCCATGAGAGAGTTGAATCATGTCATATGTCTTGAGAAGCCGCTGTCTAAATACCAAATATGCTCTTTACCTTGAAACTAAGATGTACAGTAAGTATAAAAAAAATATACACTGACCAATTTGTAGAGGATCACTAAGAAAAGATGTTATAATAATCATCAGGGACACAGTTCAGTGAGTTTTCTTTTTTTATCCACTTATCATTTCAAGTCATAATATTATCAGCGTGAATGGTGTTCTTTTCAAAAGAGCACTCGCTGGCTTTGTGAGAGGCATCACTACATCAATAACAAACTTTAATTCCAGAATTTTTTCCTTTAACATTAGATTTTGATTTCTTTTAATCTACTGAATCTAAAGAACTTTGATTTTTTTTGTTTAAGAGTTCTTGATTTAGCTTTGGAACAATGAATATTATCAATGGTATGCCCATATATTACCTTGTCATGAGACTCATGATCCTTTGAAGAGTTGTCAGGAGCAGAAGGCTTTGAATGGTCTTCAGTTTCAGAATTGCTAACTGAGCACTTAGGAAACATGCTAACAATTTCATTTACAGAATGAACTTCACCATTACATATAGGAAACTTTAGCAAAGTCTTTGTGGAGGGAAGAACATACTCATGATGTAAAGGTTGGAGAGAAGGATCAAGAGCAGACAATTTAGTAACACATTTAGTAATGTCATTACAATCAGTAGAGCAGTGAGTATTGATTAGGGTTTGATTTATAAAGTGAGAACTCACAAATCTACTTTTAAAGTCTTATTTTAAGCGGTCAGCTTTATAAAGGGTTTGTTTAGTTTCGACTTTGGTTAAAGATACAACACCTTCTATATCACCTCAAAAAATTTCCTTACACTTCTCTGGAATCTGAGCATTAATGATTCTTGTGAAATTAAAGTGGGAGGATGCCCAGAAATTCAAAATAAGTTGAGTGCGATTAGCATTATCAACAGCTTTTTCTTTTTTCAGTGTGAAGAAAATTGTTGGTAAGCGAGATACAAGTGTTTTCCTTTTTTAAAATAGAAAGAGATTTTTCTAGAGAAAGTAGTTTTTCTTTGAGAATCTTATCTCAAGACTGAGAGAAAAATTTTCTTTATTTGAGATCAATAAATTGAAACGTAAGAGATCGATCGTGTCATCGTTTTCGATATTATCAATAGAAGAAAGATTAACATGATTTTTTACCTGATACGCTGACGCATCGTCCCATTCTGACTTGAGGTTATCAACAGTATAAGGAGAACCAGCGTTAAGAATTCCAACGTTGTCATGTGAAGTGTCAGCGTGAGATTCAACAGTCTGAGCCATGAGACACTTAAATTCATCATCTGAAGAGTTTTCCTTTTCAAAAGTAGATGATATAGTGATCGTCATCTCTTGAGCAGTTGAGCAGTTTTGGACCAAAAGATAAACAGAAAAAGGAAGTGATTTTCCAATAGCAATTCTAGTTTTTACATCAAGATTCAACATCCTTTTCTCTTCCTTGATGTAACATGGAACAGACTTCCCTTTCAGCTTACTGCCAGATGCACCATTATTTGATTATTGATGAACAACAACTATAGGGCCTTTGTTGACGACATCGAGCATATCGAAATCCATGAACTCTAGAACTTTCATGGCCTTTGATTTCCAATTAGAGAAGTATTGGTCAAACGGAGGAATCTTGTTACAAACAGATGACTTAGGAACTAAGAAAATCGACATGATTACTTGAATGTATCACAAACCTTCTCTGATACCAATTGAAGGTTTATATTTGATCGGATACACTTCAAGTATGAATAAGAAAAGTAAATTAATCTAAGCAAAATAATCAACAGAAAGTAAATAACACAGGAGTTCTCCAAATTGTTCCTTTCACGAAGAAAAGAGGTTTTGTTTTCACCAAGAAAATGGGTTTGTCACAAAGACGATTGACACAAAGTCACGATCACAACATTAAGGTTTTCCCTAATGTTGTATATATACTAATCTATACATGTATATCCCTTGATTGAAGGGATTGTGTCTAATCTATACTAATGATCACATCCTTATCACCAAGATTACGGATCTGATATCTATTCAATATTTATCTATAATAATTGTCTAATATACAAAAGATTACAATCGGATAACTATACTAAGTGTTGACGTTGTTGAACTTGAGACGCTGGCGTTGTTGACTTCTAGACACTGATGTTGATAGATCAACATGTCATGTGTTTGACTCATCAGATCATAAAGTATGACCTTACAACACATTGTATTATGTTATGTTTATATATAAAATCCTTGTATTCTATTAATATCTAATTATGAAAAAGTTATCAATACATTTTTATATTATAGTTTTTTGATCCATGGTCACATAATAGTTAACGATATTATAATTTAAAAGATGTTGGTGTATTTATAAAATGGGTTGCGATACCGGTCCTGAGTCGAACTCGAAACGGTCCGATCTTTTTGAAACCGATCTCGGAATTGTCCCGTCTTTTTTTAGACTGGTTTGTAAATGCCCGATCTTTTTTTTAAAACGGTTTCATTTTATATATCGGTTCGGTCTCGGTCTTTTTCAGAACCGGTCCTCCAGTCCTAACTGATCTATTTGTGCACCTCTACAAAAGAGGCTACACTGCCTGTTTCTCACTGGCTTTATTTGTTTTTTAAATCTCTATGGCTCTAAAAAACAAGAATAAAACAAACATGGACTATCGAAATTTGATATATATCATAAAGTGGCATAAGATCAGATTTTAAATTAAGAGTCACATGACAAGGATATGGGTTACGACTTATGAAGCTTCTTAATTCGATCTGCAAACATCTATCATATGCACATATTTATTATCTTGGAATCACCAAAATTTTGCCATCTCAAAGTTCCGATTAAAAAATGTGCCTTCCCAATGAGTCATTCCTGCAACATGGTGTCCGATCGCATAAGAATTTTAATATAACCCTATGTATTATTAAACTTCGTTATATAATACGGAGTATATTCGTTGATCCTTGCTAAATCATTAGTATATATGGAACAATAAAATAGTTAATCATTTGTACTTTAAAACTTGGATGCTAGTTGTTCGTTATGTTATAAAATTCAATTCATTGATGTGGTCTCAAATCGAGAATCGTAACCATTTAATTTATCTTATTTTATGTTATAAATTTAGTTTTTTAATATTTTCTTCGGGGAATTTAAAGTCATGTTGGTGATCAGTTTTGTTTGTTAAATCTCCGACCAACTTAATGTCATTCATGTAATATCCCAAGCCGTGGAAAATCAAAGTTTCTTAATTAACCTTTTCAGCAACTTATACGTAGACCTGACAAAACATGACACGACACGACAATCCGGCACGAACCCGACACGAAATTAGCGGGTTTGGGTCAGAGATTTCGACCCGTTTATATATATAGGTTGACATGACACGACACGAAAAATAAACGGGTAGGGTTAGGGTCAAGATTTTCAACTCGAAGATGACACGAAGACCCGTTTAATTATATATAATATTTTAAAATTTTTATATTTTAAAAATATATTATATATGGTTAAAATTTTAATATATTATATATTATATAATATATTTTTAAAATATAAATATTTTAAAATATTATATACAATTAAATGGATCTTTGTGTCATCTTCGAGTTGAAAATCTTGACTCTAACCCAACCCATTTATTTTCGTGTCGTGTGGTGTCAACTCGTATACATAAAGGGGCCGAAATCTCTTACCATAACCCGCTAACTTCGTGTTGGGTTGTCGTGTCGAATCATGTTTTGTCAAGTCTAAACGAAGGTTTAAGCAAGAATGAAATAGTCGTTTAACTTGAACCCTAATTTTATCAACTTAAGCTTATAAAATTAAAATTATAAATCCAAACCAAATTTGTTCCAATATGTCCAGTCACATTGGTATCGGTTTCAAAATCTAAATTAGTTTATAAGGTTCCAAATTTTAGTATTGGGTATATTTTTTGCAAATATAAATAAATTGTCAATAGAAATTTTATACCTTGTTCTCGAGTTTTTTATTAAAGGAAAGGATGGAATGAGAGGGATGGGAATGAAATGGAAGTAAATGGAAAAAGCAATATAAATAAACAATAGTGTTCTTGAGTTGGAGGTAAATGGAATGAAATGGAAATATTTGAGTTTTTTTTTTTTTCTTTTTGCCTTCCCACATACTCCATTCTAATTGGATTGGAGGGATTTGTTATTATTGTTATTGTTGTTGTAGATTATAACTTCTAAACGCAATGATATTGGAAAAACAACTTATGAGTACTTGCTATTGTTATGTATGTAAACGGAGCCAAATGAGGTGGACGGATGCCTCATATGGCCCCTGATTCCATGTGTTACCTCATTGTCATGTTTCTTTGTCCCCACCTTCAAAATGCCTATTACCATAAATCGCTTCTCAAATATTGTATACATCATTCCTCGTTTCCTAAGTTTTCCCTAAACCATTTGTCTTACAATAAATCACCTCTTAAATATTGTATACATCATCCTTGTATGTTGGAAATGACCCATTACTATAGAAGTTCAATCTAAGTAGTTGTGCCTGAACTTGTTATCGAGTGTCACATTTTAATATTTCACAACCAACAATATAAAAATGTCTTATAATTATCATGAGTCTCAAAATTGAGTCATCTAAGTATGGACATTATCATTCAAAGTACGTAAGTTGCGAGTTCGTCTTCATGACTTATGTTGAATGCACATCTAACAAAAATTTATTAAACACCAAAACAAGTGGTAAGTAATTCTTTATTGACAACCAACAAAAAAATATAGAATGTGTCATAAAAAGTGACATGCATAATATACCTCAACAAAATTCCAATTTACTTGTTAACTCGAGTATCTAAAGAATTAGGATGTCATAGGTTAGTATCGAAGCACTAGTTTAAGTAAAACTAGATACACATACACATTTATAACTTAAACCTTGGGTTTCGAACACTTAACAATATGAACCCAACCTCTTTAGGTGATGATCTAGAGTTTAGGTTGGAATTTGATATTGAAAACATAAGCGATGTGTTGAAAATGATAATTACATATTAACTAAAAGTATGTTGCCAATATTGAATAAGTGTCATGACGATAAATATGTTTATAAATATAGTGCAAAAATGGTTATGCACTGAGTGGTAATGTTCATCGCGTTGATGATCATGAAACTAGTATCACTATCATTAACAAATCAATCCTATAAATAACGTCATGAGAGTTGGATAAGTCTAACACATCGTAATTTATGAGTAGATGTTTTGACATTTAAAGTGTGAAAAAATCCATTAAGGGATTCAAATGGTGTTTAATTGTATAACATGGTGTTGAATAAATATACAATGAGGGAGATTTAATATAAAAGCCTCCCTATGATGAATAAGGTATGTTGGAAATTTGAAGTACAATAATATTTTTGTACTTAAGGCCTTAATAGTTATAAATATTGAATACTGGTCAAATATGTCAATTTTCATTGTTAGTATGGAGTAAGTGGGATTAAGTTTTGCTAAGTGTGATAATATTTTGTTTTATGAAAGTATTACAACTAATTTTTAATGAAGCGAGTATAAGATGAAGGAAAAACCCTCATGTGGATTATGTTAGTCATTTCTATTTGGAGAGAAAGAGTGGATGAGACAAAAAAGAGTTATTGAGAAATTAAGAAGAAATTTCATGTGAAATTCAAAATTTAGCACGAATGATGATAGGTAACCTATATTTAGAGCTCTTAAGGAAAATATTCTCCCTTTTTGTTTTTTTGTTTTGATTTCATTATTTTAGGTGTAAATAGTATGGGTGAGCAAAAACCACACCGCAAACTGAAAAGACCGAAAAAACCGCATAAACCGAAACCGAAATGAAAACCGACGGTGCGGTTTTTAGTTTTGCAAAAACCGAAAATGTTCAGTGCGGTGCGGTTTCTGGTTTCGCAAAAACCGCAAAAAACCGAACCGCGCGATATATATATATATATATATATATATATATATATATATATATATATATATATATATATATATATATATATATATATATATATATATAAAGTGTTGATATTTGTAAGAACGAATAACTCATGACAATTAAAATTTTTATAAATATAAATATCTACTTTATCAGATGATGATTGTATATTTTTAAGAATACATTAAGTGATATTTGCAAGAATAGATAATGTTTATAAAATTTTTAAGATTTAAATATGAAAAGTACTAGTGATGATAATATTATTTTTATTAATATATTAATTGATATTATCGTATGTATCTGTGAAACAAATATTATATTTAATTTATATTATATTTGAGCATTAGAAGCATATTGGATGAGTGATTATGTAATTTGATTTCAAATCAATAGGCGGTGCTATTGGTTCATCTCCAAGATATCATTTGGCCTTTAATTTTGCCAGCATTATAAGAGCATCCACATCGCCTTTGAGATAAAACATTCATCATTCTCACATTTTATATTTGAGAGTTAGGTCTATGGCTTTTAACCCACATCTTTGAGGTGTCCCACATTACTCGGGATGAAAAATTTGACATTATTCATCTCTATTTAAAGTTTCTCAAGAAATAATTAACACTCCTCGTCCTAATTGGTTGAAGTGTTTAACCGCTCAAGAGAAGTATGTTTTCAGCTGAGTTGATTGAACTTGCTTTGGTGGACCTCCAAGTCAAAGTAACTCGCTGAGTTACATAAGTTTTAGTAAAAAGGCAAAACAAAAACCAAAAGCAAAAAACTGACAAAAAACCGCAAAAAAATCTCATCTCTGTTTAAAGTTTCTCAATAAGTGATTAGCACTCCTCGTCCTAGTTGGTTGAAGTGTTTAACCGCTCAATAGGAGTATGTTTGCCTGAGTTGGGTTATTCCCTATGAAGGGAAAATTTCAATCAAGTCCTAGTAAACTCTCAATATTACGTCAATATCCTTATAACCTTTAATATTACGTGATTATCCGTCTAAACCTATGAAAATTAAATCAATATCCAAAATCAATTTTTAATTAGAAATATATCAATTTTTTATTAAGAAAATTATATAAAATTCAAAATTACATATAAGTTTACCAAAATACCCCTTTCCTAATTTAATCCCAAATTAAATCACAAGGCATCTTCTTAATCGCACCAAGTCTTAATCGCATCTGGCATCAAATCGCATCTTCTTTATCGCTGAATCTTCTTGATGATCACAACAAGATGAAAAAAATGGTTATGTTGCGATTTGTCATTCCATGTCATGATGGAATGGAAAGAGAAACAGTTAAAATTTTTCTCATTCAAATGGAATCGTTAATTTCATTCATTCTCCATTTATATCATACTAAATGATCAATTCAGTTCTCTTACTTGCCGAAAAATGTATGTTTAACGTGGTTTTCAGTTTTTATGTTGGAAACATAGATGCTACACGCTAGGTGTTCGATGAAATGCCACAAAGAAATGTTATAACATGGAGCACAATGATTTCAGCTTACGGGTAGCAGGGTAACGACAAAAAAACAGTCAAATTGTTCACCAACATGTGCAAAAACAAAATCATACCAAACAAAATCACCTTTCTTTCACTTCTATATGCTTATAGTCACTCCAGTTTAGTCAATGAAGATGATAGATTTTACCTGTTGTGATGAAGAAAATGCGAAAAGCACTAATGGAGAATAGATGCCGAGTGAAGAAAGGTAAGATATATAGTGAAGAAAACAATATACCAATATTGAAGGCCCCTTAATCGAACTAAAAGATATGATATGTATATGCCTTTTGATTTAATTTGGAATTTAATTAGGAAAGGGCAATTTGGTAAACTAATATATAATTTTGAATATTAGATATAATATTTAATAAAAATTGATATAACTCTAATTAAATTATGATTTTGGACATGTATGTAATTTTTATAGTTTTGGATGGATATATCTGTAATTTTAAAGTTTACAATGAATGAACTACCATTCATCCTGAACTTGCTTGGGTGGGCCTCCAAGTCAAAGTAACTCCTTGAGTTTTAGTAAAAAGGCAAAACAAAAAACAAAAGCAAAAACTGATAAAAAAAAAACTGCAAAAAAACGAAACCGCATAAAAACCGAATGGCGCGGTTTCTAAACTTTAAAAAACCGAAGTTGCGGTTTGCGGTTCGGTTTTGGCCAAAAACTGCACCGAACCACACAATTTTCACCCATAGTAAATAGTGAAGCCTTGAGTTTTTATAATAAATAGTATTTGATCTTCAAATCTTAGATTTAAGAGTGTTACAACGTTATTTTTTGTGTTTAAAGTCAATCCCAATCATGAATAATCATCGAAATCAACTGTGCATATAATTGGAGAATCTTGGGGATGATAATGACCAAATTATAAGATTTTTTCGGAAATTGCGACATAACGTTGGTGTGTGTCACACCTGCAATACAATACTAAAAATTTTAACCATTAATTGAAATTCCTTATAATTTAAATTAGTTTTTAAAATTTAATCAGATAAAAAATAATTTATTAAATTTTAAAATTTACTAAATTGAAATTTATTAATTTAGGAATTTATCTAATTGTTATGTGAAAGTTAAAAGTAAAAATCTTGGAAATCATAAGCTGACTTTTCAAATATTTGGAGTTAAATAATGACTTACGAACAAAACTACTTAACTAGGTTTTAGACTTTAGTTAACAAGAATTGTTAAGTGGGTGCCATTTTTTTGGAATAAAGTCAAAAAAATGTTTGAGAAATTAGTTTTTGCGAAATTGAAGAAGTTTAGATCTTAAGCATTAGATCAACCTATCTAGAAAAATAAATTACAAAAACTGTACCTAAAATTTAAAGAAAAGGTCCATGTGCAGATTTTTATTACAGAAAGGATCCATGTGTTTCTGACTTTCGAATGTTGGCAGGTTTAGTCCCTGTGAAGAAAATAAATTACAAAAATTGTCGTTGTGCATATTTTTTGACAGAAACAGTACATGCATTTAACAAATTACAAAGATGGTCCCTTGAGTTAACTGTCTGTCTAAAAAAAGACTCAAACTGCATACCTTAGTTAAAGTAACTATGACAGGAACTGCAGTTGTGTCAAATTGTAGAAACTCTTCATCACTCACATCAACTTCTGGTTGTTCATCAGTTGAAGCAACATTGACTTTTGGAATACCTGTGTTGCTTAAAGCAGCCTTTCATCGAATAAATAATTGTATTAATTTTTTAAAAAAGAAAAAAGAAAAGTATATGATGTTACCTTGATAGCAGCAGCTAAGGCATCCAGTATATTTCCATCTATATTTATCACAAGACCATCAATATATAAATCCCAACACACTTTCCCATCCACAATTGACAAGGATGAAAGATTAATTTGAGATCCTGCCATACCATACAAACATTCTTTGTAAGGGTAAAACGGTAATTTGACAGACAGGCTTCTTTTGTTTTCAACTACCTGCTCCAGTTTTACCACCCAAAAGACATTGTCGCAAGGCTGCAGAGAGTTTCATTGACAATTCTTCACCTCCTATTCCCTACAAAAGGTAGGAAGGGTAAATTGTGTGTATTCAAAGAAAGTTGGAGGACCAAAAGTAAACTATTTTGAACCTCGTATTGTGGTGCTGCTGTGGGTAGGGGTGAGCAAAAACCGAACTGCAAACCGAAAAAACCGCATAAACCGAAACCGAAAAACCGAAACCGAAATGAAAACCGACGGTGCGGGTTTTAGTTTTGCAAAAACCGAAAATGTTTGGTGCGGTGCGGTTTCTAGTCTTGCAAAAACCGCAAAAAACCGAACCGCACCGAATATATATATATATATATATATATATATATATATATATATATATATATATATATATATATATATATATATATATATTAAGTATTGATATTTGTAAAAATGAAGAACTCATTACAATTAAAATTTTTATAAATATAAATATCTATCTTAACAGAGGATGATTATATATTTTTAAACATATATATAATATATTTACAAGAACAAATAATGTTTATTATATTTTTTAACATATTCATATGAAGAGTACTAGTGATGATAGTTTGATTTTTATGAATACATTAATTGATATTATCTCATGTAACTGCGAAACAAATATTATATTTAATTCGTATTATATTCAAGCATTAGAAGCATGTTGGATGAGTGGTTATGTCATTTGAGTTCAAACCAATTAATAGGTGGTGGTATCGATTCATCCCTATATAAAGTTTCTTAAGAAATAATTAACACTCCTCATTTGAGTCAAAGTAACTCGTTGAGTTACTTGAGTTTTAGTAAAAAAGCAAAACAAAACCAAATAAAAAAACTGACAAAAAACCACAAAAAAAGACCAAACCGCATAAAAACCCGCAAAAACCGAACCGCATACAAACCGAACGGTGCTGTTTCTAAACTTCAAAAAACCGAAGTTGCGGTTTTCGGTTCGGTTTTAGCCAAAAACCGCACAAAACCGCACCATGCTCACCCCTAGCTGTGGGACTGCAATCGATGTATATGGAAACTTTTCCTTTGTCATGGGCTGATTGGATGAACAACTTGGTCTTCCTAATTCAGCCTGCAATCAACAAAGTACAAACATACATGAATTTACATTTATATCCCTGAAGAAGAAGAAGAAGAGATACCTTCACACTAGCTATGACTTCAGTTTTACCCATCTTCACTCTTGCTGAATCATTTGCCTGTGTCATTAATTAAGCTCATAAACTAAGTGTTTTTATTAAATAATGGGAAATGTTATTGAATAAAAAAGAATTTTACCTGAGCAATGACTCCAGTTTCAACAGATATGGGGCGATAAGTTAATCTTTTACGCCCATCTGTACGAAGGTCTTGAGCGATTCCTCCCTGTATAAAATGCTTTTCTCCAACAGATAGTCCCATCATTACTGTATAAGGGTAATGAAAGAAAAAACAGGTTTTTACCATCAAATTTCATACCGTGTGTAATTCGGGTTTTGTTAAGTGCTAATTATATAAAACCTGATACCAGAAACATCAAATGGAAACAGGTGGATGTAAATTCACAAGTTATGTATAAGTAAGATGCGTAAGTTGAACTAATCTCAAATTGGAACTTTTATCATTTTGATTAGGAAGACAATCACCTAATTAACAGTTCAGAGTAGCAAGAAAAATCTGCAATGCATCAAGTAATTTGTCATAAATCGTTCTGGACTCGTTGCCCTCTTTCTAATAAAAAAGATAGCGATTGAGAATTTGGACATGATTGAGAAGATTGCAAAACAGAAACAGAAACAGAAACGAAAGATTGAGAATTCGATGCTTACCTGATGGGATGCAACAAGAAACGGATACAGATGAAGATTGAGCACGAACAACGTGCGCCTGGGGAAGGAGAAAGGTGAAGTCGTGAATCAATTCTTGAATTTGTGTTGATGAAGAGGTGTTTGGGATTAGGGTAGGACTTTTTGTAAAATGACTTTTTGCAAAAGGTCTTTAAAATATGTTTGGATTGACAGAAGGATTTTTAATTTAACTTTTATAGGTAAAATAACAAAAACTCACAAAAAGTCATGATTTTGTGACTTTAGAAGCTCCTTATTTTCTTCTTGCCAAAAGTCATTTCCAAAAGATCTTTCGAACCATCCAAACACCTTTTGGTTTTTTTTTAACTTTTTGGAAAAGTTAAAAGCCAAAAGTTATTTTAAAAGCAACCCCAAACACCCTCGAAGTCATGGTCTCGTTCTCGACTTCTCGTGGACAGAAAATCAGAAATAGGAGGGAGGCGGATGGGAATATGGGATACGGCCACTGATGGAGTGATATACAAAAATAGATTAGGTTTCAAGTTTTAACCTGTGAATCCTAAACTCTAATGGACTTGTGAATAGGTTTTTAGCTGCCCAAAGATCAACAAGCTTAAATCCATTTTTATTAAAGTTTTAACCATATATAATATACTTTTAAAATATTATATATATAACATCCCGAAATGAGGTATAAATTATCTTTCCTTAACCTTTCTTTAATGCGCCAAGTTAGTCCTTAAATTGTGAAAGGTGGCGAGTCAGTATGTGGGGCGTATTCATACACTAAGCAGGATCGCGGAGGCCACCTAGTACGCTGGGCGTACCTCTTGGTACACTGGGCGTACTAGGCTCAGTTTGCAAACCCTAATATTTCTAATGTCCCTATTTAAGGAGCAATATGGCCTCATTTCTAGCCACCTTTATCAGCCTCCAACCTTTCCTAAACCCTAAATCTCGAGTGTGTGCTTGTGGGTGTGATTTTACAAGCTTAAAGTGATGCATGGATCTTGTAGTTGAAGAAGGAAGTTAGAAGAAGAAGAAGAAGTTGCCATCCAGCTTAGAGATCCAGAAACCACCCATCCTTGTGCATCATTTTCAGGTATAAAGTTTATACCTTGGATATTGTTCTTCAAGATCTTTCTAGTGTTAGGTTTATGAGCTTAAGTCCCCAAAGTTTGGATCTTTTTGAGATTATGACTCTTCAGAGAGTTTAGGTTGTCCTTTTATGCATTTTTGGGCTTCTAGATCAATAAAAATGGTTGCTTGATCCTTCCTTTGAATCCATGCATGAGTAAAGTACCTTGGAATGGATGATATGTTGTCCTAGGCTCTCCTAGCCATGCAAAGGCTTAAAGCCCACGACTTTATGGACTAAGAGACGTTGATTAGCTCAGATCTATAGTTGGAGTGTTTGTCTTAATGGATTAAGACCAAAAGAACTTAGAAATGGGAGTCCAAGAGTACGTCGTGCGTACTCCCAGCTACGCGCAACATAGGTCTGAAATCCCCCGTCGCATGCTTAGCCAGCGGTACGCCCAACGTAGGGAGTTGTACGCCCAACGTACTCGCTAGGTGTTGACTTCGGTTGACTTTTGCTGATTTTGACTTTTAGGTCAAATTTTAGGGTTTGGACCTAGGGAGGGGCAAAATGTTCATTTTTTCCCTTAGTGGGCTTAGCTGTGGACTTGGACTCGTGGGGTGGTAAAGGGCCTTAATTATTGATTAAGGGTAATTTATTTGGTTGAATAGGCAGAGTCTAGATCCGGCAGTTCGGGTGCTAGGTTTTCGTATCATCAGTATCAGGTGAGTCTCCTCACTTACTCTTACCTGTGTGGTAGGATAGCTGTAATATTACGACCAGCTGGGTCTTGCTGTTATGTTATGCTATGTATCCTAGATTAGGTGCTAATATGGCAATTGTTTAGCAGGGTTGCTGTTAGCCAACCGGGGGTTGCGGATAACCTCCCGAGCATGCTGTTAGCTCAATGAGATTGTTGATAGTCCCAGGGTTGAAGATAACTCATAGTTGTTTATTGTGACATCCCCATTTTCACGACCAGAAAAGACCAATTTTGTTTATGCTTTATAAAAATCAGAGTAACTCTTTTAATAAAAATGTTGCGGAATTTGTTCCAAGAAAAGCATGATAAATACGTTATCAAAGCATTTCCGAAGAAATGTATTTTTATTCATTTTAAAACATTTGGGATGTCATCGTCAATACAGAAACATAAGCATAAACAGAACTCACAATCATTTACACTAGTGATCTACATCTCTTTAATCTCTCAGTGTAAAGTAACTTCGTATTGACACCTGTGATACAAATAAGCTTGAGTGGGTCAGGTTGGGAAACCTGGTGAGTACATAGGGTTTTCAACCCACAATAATATAATTATTATGTTTAAACATCAAACAATCAACCCAATTACCCAATCCCCATTACTCTTAAGGGTCTACCCTAAGAGTCACCTATCCCGCATTCGTTCATTCCGAAGACCCTTGCTTCCAGGGTTTATAAGACAGGCCCTAAGTCCATAGCTGCCAATGCTCGTTCGTAAAGCACTAATTCCATAGCTGCTAAAGTTCATTCATCGGGTACTAAATCCATAGCTACCAGCGTTTATCTAATAGGTACTAAGTCCATAGCTACCAACGTTTATCCATTAGGTACTAAGTCCATAGCTACCAACGTTTATCTATCAGGTACTAAGTCCATAGCTACCATCGTTTATTCAATTGGCACTAACTCCATAGCTACCAATGTTCACTCATATCATTTTTATCTCTCATCATTCATCTACCCATGTTATACCCAACATATTTGTTGATAATAAATATGTATACAGTTTAAATCATTTAAAACATTTATAAGATCGCTCATCCAGCATAGATAGCAAGTATACAGACAATATGCACACATAGCACGTAATTTATATAAAATACTTCATATCTATGTGTAAGATGAAAGTAACTATGCACTCACTTGTTAAAGTGACGATTCCAAACTCGGGCAGCGCTTCACTTTTAACGATTCTATTTTCCTTCGACGAAACCTAACATTATTATCGCTAAAGTTTAGTCTAATATTCACCGAGACTAATTAATAGTCTAGCTATTATTACTATTATATAAGCGTTAAACAATACTCTTCACCCACTATGTACAGACAGGGGCCAGACATGGAACACCGGAGGGCAAGATCATTTTGGCATATAACACTTCTGAATCCAGCAACCCAAGCGACCCTCCAAACCAGATTCCCCGTACCGCGAGTGGTTAAAAAGATATTATAACGACACTTATATAATCCATAATAATAGCCCAAATAATTATTATAAGGTCCTAATAACATTACTATATTTCAATAAAAGCTATATTAAATATAGTATAGGCGTAACTTACTTACAACGGGTTTTTTTATTAAAAACCGGGCTTCGCTGGAGCAGCGTTTCCGAGCCGAAAGCTTTTCTTCTCGGAGCCGTCGGGCGCTCCGTGGCTTCCTTCTCATGCTAGGGAGGTTCCCTAGACTTGGGAGGGGTTTAGGGAGGCTAGAGAGAAGTTAGAGAGAGAAAGAAAGGCTTTTGGTGTGAAGAAAATATGAAGAGTTCACCCTTTATTTATAGGGATTTTATAGTAAAGTAGCCCCTAAGTTTTGTCCGTATCTTCCGCGTACGAGCTCCGTTTTCTGCGTTATTTATATCCAGACGTTGGGATTTGCGAGTACTACAACTTTCATTTAGACTCCGTCGGCTAATTCTCCTTCTATCCCAGATTTACAAAAACTGTATCATATTTATCGTGCACGAAGAGTAGCGACTAAGCTTCGTCCATATCTTTCGCATACGAGCTCCGTTTCCGACGTTATTTATATCCATGGGTTGGTATTTACGAGTACTACAACTTTCATTTAGACCCCGTTGGCTAGTTCTCATTCTATCTCGGATTTACAAAACTGTATCGAATTCGCCGCGCTCGAAAAGTAGAGACTAAGCTTCGTCCATAACTTTCGCATATGAGCTTCATTTTTGACGTTATTTATATCCACGCATAGGTAAAAATAAAATCTACAACTTTCCTTTTTACTCCGTCGGCTAATTCTCGACCGATCTTAAATTTAACAATAGGAGGTGATTACACTGTTAAATATCCACGTAAAATTCATAACTTCTACATACGGACTCCGTTTTCGTCTGTATTTTTATCATTGAGTTCCTATTAATGAGATATTCAACTCTAATTTAGGTTGCGTAGGCCAAAAACCGGTCGAACTAAAATTCGAGTTTCGGGTCATGCACTGCTATGCCAAATATTAGAAAATTCATAACTTCCTCATACGAAGTCAGATTTGGGCGTTCTTTTTATGGATGTTCTCGGTTTAACATATTCTACGACTTTCGTTTAGATCACTAAGGCTAAAAGTCGCTCTATCGTAAATTCACTATTTACGTGTCCCGGTGTCGTGCCTGTTTTGTCGAAAAACTTCGACGGACCATAACTTCTTCGTTATAACTCGGATTTCGGCGTTCTTTATATGTACGGAACCCTTGAGACATATTCTAAAACTTGGTTCAGATTATTTATTTAAAATAATCTTTTATCGAAAAGTCATTTTCGACCCCTATTATCTCTAAATTGACTAGCCCGGATCTACGGGCGTTACAATTATCTCCCTCTTAGGATGATTACGTCCCGGAATCATCAACGAAACATGACTGTATAATGACTCCATACGTTATCTCTTCATCCTAGGTAATAGTCGTAACTTCTATGTTCCTTCTAACTCTTGGACTTCTTTAACTGCAGGCGGTGCTTGATCTTGCACCCGTTCTCTATCTCTTCTTAGATTTTAAATCATGACCTTCATGTCACAATCTTGATCTTTATCAGAGACTCCTTCTTCTTCTTAACAAACTTAAGATAAGTTATTTGATTTCTACAATGGGCCGATGTGTCATATTCTAATGACCTCTCATCGTGTGCTTAGACTCAAATCTCTTAGAGTCAAATTCCAGTACAGACTATACCTTCCTTCGTGTTCTAATGTATCACTTCTAGCTACAAGCTTCTTTAACAACGAGCGCGATACTTCTATTGATCGCTTCGATTATATTTCACTTCAATCTTCTGGCTTAAGTCAGATGTTACATCGAACTTGGTTCTCTAAACCACGTAACATACTTATCGCAGTCGGACTCAATTCGATATGACCACTAGGGTCGGAATAACAACAATCTTCTTAGTAATTACTTAAACAATGGTAACAACATACTTGAATAAAATGGTATCAATTACTAGCTTCTTGGTAACCTTGTGACTTTCCCTGATCCAAGTGTGAGTCCTGTGCTTCCGGTAGTGTAGGCCTCTACTACCATTCACACCTACTCATACTCGTCCCAAGTATTGTCTCGCAGTTCTCCAAGTCATTATCACAAAAACAATTTTAACACATACAAATGTGTCCAAACAATCATATAATTTTCCCTAGACTCTACTAGGACTTCTTCCATGCTTATCTTCAATCATCAATTCTGCTTCAACTCGGTTGGTGATGGAAATGGCAGACGATGGGATAACTTCATGGATAATCTTTCTTTCTGCTAATCGAAAGTGTGCTTCTCCCGTACTAGACGTATTATTTATTAAACTCATTCTAAAGGCATGATATCACTCTTACGATATCTTCCGATAGGTACCATTCAATATCGTAAGCCTTCTCATTTCCTCCATTTACTCAATTCACTACGAGTTTTCACCACGATGTTCTACACACCAAAGCAGTCGTTTGGTGTATCGAGACGAGAATATAGATAGATGAAGTTTTAGATGCGTATTCCTCCTTATTACTTCGAAAAATTACATGCCAGTTCTAATATCGAAATTAAACGTTTAGAAATCTGAACACACAAAGTTCCAGATCCGGTCGGCAACAGACCATAAATCCGATCAAACGATAGCATCATAAAGCATCACAAATCATTTAGCACATAAAAGCAATTTAGGCATCTTCCCTAAATGAGCTAGTGCTCGTGTCTATTCAGGTTTACTTCCTAAAATATATTAGACACACTCATCACGATCATCGCTTAGCATTCTAAGTTTAAGTCTAGAAATAAATCATTATTCCTAGTTCGCTTAAACTAATGATCTGATACCAACTGTAACATCCCCATTTTCACGGCCAGAAAAGACCGATTTTGTTTATGCTTTATAAAAATCAGAGTAACTCTTTTAATAAAAATGTTGCGGAATTTGTTCCTAGAAAAACATGATAAATATGTTATCAAAGCATTTCCGAAGAAATGTATTTTTATTCATTTTAAAACATTTGGGATGTCATCGTCAATACAGAAACATAAGCATAAACAGAACTTACAATTATTTACACTAGTGATCTACATCTCTTTAATCTCTCAGTGTAAAGTAACTTCGTATCGACACCTGTGATACAAATAAGCTTGAGTGGGTCAGGTTGGGAAACCTGGTGAGTACATAGGGTTTTCAACCCACAATAATATAATTATTATGCTTAAACATCAAACAATCAACCCAATTACCCAATCCCCATTACTCTTAAAGGTCTACCCTAAGAGTCACCTATCCCGCATTCGTTCATTCCGAAGACCCTTGCTTCCAGGGTTTATAAGACAGGCACTAAGTCCATAGCTGCCAATGCTCGTTCGTAAAGCACTAATTCCATAGCTGTTAAAGTTCATTCATCGGGTACTAAATCCATAGCTACTAGCGTTTATCTAATAGGTACTAAGTCCATAGCTACCAACGTTTATCCATCAGGTACTAAGTCCATGGCTACCAACGTTTATCTATCAGGTACTAAGTCCATATCTACCAACCTTTATCTATCAGGTACTAAGTCCATAGCTACCAGCGTTTATTCAATTGGCACTAAGTCCATAGCTACCAATGTTCACTCATATCATCTTTTATCTCTCATCATTCATCTACCCATGTTATACCCAACATATTTATAGATAATAAATACGTATACAGTTTAAATCATTTAAAACATGTATAAGATCGTTCATCCAGCATAGATATCGAGTATACATACAATATGCACACATATCACGTAATTTATATAAAATACTTCATATCTATGTGTAAGATGAAAGTAACTATGCACTCACTTGTTAAAGTGATGATTCCAAACTCGGGCAGCACTTCGCTTTTAGCGATTCTATTTTCCTTCGACGAAACCTAACATTATTATCGCTAAAGTTTAGTCTAATATTCACCGAGACTAATTAATAATCTAGCTATTATTACTATTATATAAGCGTTAAACAATACTCTTCACCCACTATGTACAGACAGGGGCCAGACATGGAACACCGGAAGGCAGGATCATTTTGGCATATAGCACTTCTGAATCCAGCAACCCAAGCGGCCCTCCAAACCAGATTCCCCGTACCACGAGTGGTTAAAAAGATACTATAACGACACTTACATAACCCATAATAATAGCCCAAATAATTATTATAAGGTCCTAATAACATTACTATATTTAAATAAAAGCTATATTAAATATAGTATAGGCGTAGCTCACTTACAACGGGTTTTTATTAAAAACCGGGCTTCGCTGGAGCAGCGTTTCCGAGCCGAAAGCTTTTCTTCTCGGAGCCGTCGGGCGCTCCGTGGCTTCCTTCTCATGCTAGGGAGGTTCCCTAGACTTGGGAGGGGTTTAGGGAGGCTAGAGAGAAGTTAGAGAGAGAAAGAAAAGCTTTTGGTGTGAAGAAAATATGAAGAGTTCACTCTTTATTTATAGGGATTTTATAGTAAAGTAGCCCCTAAGTTTCGTACGTATCTTCCGTGTAAGAGCTCCGTTTTCTACGTTCTTTATATCCACACGTTGGTATTTACGAGTACTACAACTTTCATTTAGACCCCGTCGGCTAATTCTCCTTCTATCTCAGATTTACAAAAACTGTATCGTATTTATCGCGCACGAAGAGTAGCGACTAAGCTTCATCCATATCTTTCGCATACGAGCTCCGTTTCCGACGTTATTTATATCCATGCGTTGGTATTTACGAGTACTACAACTTTCATTTAGACCCCGTTGGCTAATTCTCATTCTATCTCGGATTTACAAAACTGTATCGAATTCGCCGCGCTCGAGAAGTAGAGACTAAGCTTCGTCCATAACTTTCGCATACGAGCTTCGTTTTTGACGTTATTTATATCCACACGTAGGTAAAAATAAAATCTACAACTTTGCTTTTTACTCCGTCGGCTAATTCTCAACCGATCTTAAATTTAACAGCAGGAGGTGATTACACTATTAAATGTCCGCGTAAAATTCATAACTTCTACATACAGACTCCGTTTTCGTCTGTAATTTTATCGTTGAGTTCCTATTAATGATATATTCAACTCTCATTTAGGTTGCGTAGGCCAAAAACCGCTCGAACTAAAATTTGAGTTTCGGGCCCTGCACTGCTATGCCAAATCTTAGAAAATTCATAACTTCCTCATACGAAGTCAGATTTGGGCATTCTTTTTATGGATGTTCTCGGTTTAACATATTCTACGACTTTCGTTTAGATCACTAAGGCTAAAAGTCGCTCTATCATAAATTCACTATTTACGTGTCTCGGTGTCGTGTTGGTTTTGCCGAAAAACTTCTTCGTTATAACTCGGATTTCGGCGTTCTTTATATGTACGGAACCCTTGAGACATATTCTTAAACTTGGTTAAGATTATTTATTCTAAATAATATTTTTTCGAAAAGTCGATTTCGACCCCTATTATCTCTAAATTGACTAGCCCGGATCTACGGGCGTTACATTTATTTATGTTGAGTTATATGTGGTATCTTGGGGAACTCACTAAGCTTTGGGCTTAAAGTTGTTGATTTATATGTGGCAGGTACTTCGCAGGACTACGGGAAGGCGAATGTCTGATTGTACACACACACTGGGAATTTACTATTGGGACATGATCTTTTATGTACTCTAATAATTATGACACTTGTGGTTTTGGAATGACTTGTACTTGAGATTTGGTTGTGAACTATGTTTTTGGGAAGTTTTAAAAATGAAAAATTTGGTCTAAAATTTGAGGTGTTACAATTTGGTATCAGAGCCCTGGTTTGAGAGATTTGGATGAACCTCTGGGTGATTCCAAACTCAAACCGAGGGTCTGAACATTTATAAGAACATAACAAGAAATGAAGACTTTTTACAAATGGAAAAACCCAGAGAAGCAGTGTGTACAATCAACCAGTGCTCGAGCGATAGTTTCCCAAAATACCTCATTGTTATTTTTAGTATTGTAGAGCAGAAGTGTTGTATTATGAGCAGTTAGAAATGCATGCTAGCTAGGTGTAGGCTAAGGAATCTTGCTGAGACTGTATAAATGTTGCCAAATTAATGATGCCTTAGCCTAGGAATTCATTCCCTATGAGATCAAATCTGCCTTAATTATTTGTTTGGCGTATGCCTTATAGTTGTACATAATTAGGATTCTATAGCCTTAGAATCCCTGATTTGGCCTTTCTTCCTGTTCCTTGTTTGGTTGTGGATTTGAGGTAGGATCATTTATTCGAATTTCTATCGAGTCTCGTACTATGTACAATTAGCATACACGAGGAAAATGGCAAGGGCAGCGGAGATCCTGTGAGGTAGAGCGGTGCTAGGAGTGGTCTAGAACTAGAATATAGACATATGTTGATGTTTTGAGGAACCAGTGGGACGAGTCCATAGTTTTTATGAGGAGGTAGAGTTCTTGGGGTCTCGAGGGTGCGACCCGAGACAAATATGGATTGGTGTGGAAGGTAGTATTGGGCCCGTACTACTGATAACATCGGATCTGTATGCGGCTCGGGAAATAACCTCGAGGGACTAGGGATTATGTAGGGGTGTAAGAGTCGATATATGTGGTTAGGTTGTGATGATGATTTTCTTATGCTTTTTAGTATGGTGGTTACCCGAGGTTCAGGCTCCAGCGACCCTAAGAGGTCGAGTGCCAGTGATGATGAGATTCGTAGGATGATTGTCGTGGAGGTGACCGCAGCAATCCGAGAGGCTATTCCAGAGATGTTTGGGTCTATGATGACCACACTGATTGAGACCTTTGATGAGCACTATGTCGTTGTCTCTGAGGCTGATGCAGTTGCAGCCACCGCAGCTCTCGCTGCTGCGAGGCCACAGGGGGTGATTCGTTGTGGTACAAGGAGTTCACCAACACGAACCCACCTGAGTTTGATGGGACCCAAGATCAGATTGCCGCTATGAGATGATCTCTGATGTCGAGGGATTTTTCTATACCTGCTCCTGTCCGTAGAATTTGAGGGTTTGGTTCGCTTTGGACCTGCTTCGCTTGGGAGCGAAGGACTGGTCGAAGTTTGTTACCACTGACTATACACTTGCAGAGCATGTCATGATGACTTGGGAGAGGTTTACTGTGATGTTCAGGGATGAGTTTGTGTCTGCGGTTGAGAGCGAAAGGCTAGCCCAGGAGTTCCTGTCTCCCAAGCAGAAGACAGAGACGGTGACTGAGATCACCAGGATGTTCCATGAGAGGGCTCTATTTTGCCCTAAGCAGGTATCGACGGAGCAGGCCCGTGTGGCCCGTTATTTGAGTGTTATGAGGAGGTATATCAGGGAGTTTGTGGCGAACACCACGTATAGAACATTGGCTGAGCTTCAGACTGTCACATCCCCATTTTCACGGCCAGAAAAGACCGATTATGTTTATGCTTTATAAAAATCAGTGTATATCTTTTAATAAAAATGTTGCGGAATTTGTTCCCAGAAAAACATGATAAATACGTTATCAAAGCATTTCCGAACAAAATGTATTTTTATTCATTTTCAAAACCTTGGGATGTGATCGTCAATACAGAAACATAAGCATAAACAGAACTTACATTCATTTACACTAATGATCTACATCTCTTTTAAATCTCTCAGTGTAAAGTAGCTTCATATCGACACCTGTGACACAAATAAGCTTGAGTGGGTCAGGTTGGGAAACCTGGTGAGTACATAGGGTTTTCAACCCACAGTAATATAATCATTATGTTTAATCATCAAACAATCAATCAACCAAATTACCCATCCCCATTATCTTATTTACTCTTAAGGATCTACCCTAGGAATCAACTATTCCTCGTCCATTCATTCCTAAGGATTATCCTAAGGAATAGGCACGAAATCCATCGTTGCTAATGACACATCTGTCAAGCACAGCTGCTAATATTATCACTTAGGCGCAGCTGCCAAAATTGTGACATTTTTTATGGGGCGCATCTGCCGGTGTAGTCCTTTAGGAGCATCTGCCGGGGTTATGTGGCTCTCTATTAGGCGCTTCTAGCGGTAGAGTCCTTTAGGCGCACCTGCCAGGGTTTTATCGACAATATCATTTTCGAGAGTCCACTCGCGATACAGGTCAATGGATTTTTTTAGAGTACACCAGTGAACACATCGTTCACAACACCTACAGGTTGCGAGCCTGCTAGTGTTCCACTAGACTGTCTAGAATAGTCCGTGGTTGTCATCCATACTCTGCTAGATGACAGGGCCAGCATTTGGAAAAAGGCTTCTCACATCGTCCACCTCTCACCCTTACCTCATGGTCTGTATTACCTCTCAACTTATCGTCCAACTCATATTTTATCTACCCATGTTTTACCCAACATATTATGTAGATATAATTACATATACAGTTTATATCATATAAAACTTGTATAAAATCGTTCATCCAACATATATATCAAGTATACAGATAATATGCACATATAGCACGTAGTTTATATAAAATACTTCATATCTATGTGTAAGATGAAAGTAACTATGCACTCACCTGATAAGGTGGTGACTCGGTACTCGGACAGCACTTCGTTATCTCAAAACAATTTCCCTCGGACAAAACCTAGTATCATTACCACTAGAGTTTAGTCTTATATTCACCGAGACTAATTAATAGTCTAACTATTATTACTATTATATAAGCGTTAAACAATACTCTTCACCCACTATGTATAGACAGGGCCAGACATGAAACACCGGAGGGCAGGATCATTTTGGCATATAACACTTCTGAATCCAGCAACCCAAGCGGCCCTCCAAACCAGATTCACCGTACCACGAGTGGTTAAAAAGATATTATAACGACACTTATATAACTCATAATAATAGCCCAAATACTTATTATAAGGTCCTAATAACATTACTATATTAAAACATAAGCTATACTAAAGATAGGGTATGCATAGCTCACTTACAGCGTGTTTTCTCGAAAACCGGGCTTCGCTGGAGCAGCGTTCCCAAGTCGAAAGGCTCTTTTCTTGGAGCCGTCGGGCACTCCGGGGCTTCCGCCTCGTGCTAGGGAGTTACCCTAGGCTTTGGGGGGGGGGGGGGTTTGGGGTTTAAAGAGAGAAAGTAGAGAGAGAAAGTGAAGATGGATGATGTGAAGAATGAAGGGAACCCGACACCTCTATTTATAGGCTGGCTGGGGGCAATTCACATCGTGAACCATAAATTCACGTCGTGACCAGCTGGAGACACCCAGGAACAGGGTGGAAATGAGCCGATTTTCAAAAATTGATAACTTTCGCATACAAACTCCTTCTTCTACGTTTTTTATATCCACACGTAGGTAAAAATAAGATCTAATAATTTCATTCAGAGTCTGTCGGCTAATACTCGACTGATCTTGAATTTAACAGTAGGAGGAGATTAGTTTGTTAAATGACCGCGTAAAATTCGTAACTTCTTCATACAGACTCCGTTTTCGTCTGTCATTTTATAGTTGAGTTCCTATTAATGAGATCTTCAACTCTCATTTAGGTCGCGTAGGCCAGAAACCGCTCGAACTAAAATTAGAGTTTCGGGTCGTGCACTGCTAAGCCAAATCTTAGAAAATTCATAACTTCCTCATACGAAGTCAGATTTGGGCGTTCTTTTTTTGTATGTTCTTGGTTTAACGTATACTATAAATTTTGTTTAGATTGATAAGGCTAAAAAGTCCTCCATCATAAATTCACTATTTACGTCTCCCGGTGTAGTGCCGGTGTTGCCGAAAAACTTCGACGGGTTATAACTTCTTCGTTATAACTCGAATTTCGGCGTTCTTTATAAGTACGGAACACTTGTAACATATACTACCACTTCGAAAAGATTAATCCTTATTAAATAATCTTCCATCAAAAACTCATTTTTGATGCTTACTGTCTCTAAATTGACTAGCCTGAATCTGCGGGCGTTACAATTATCTCCCCCTTAGGATGATTACGTCCCGGAATCATCAACGAAACATGGCAGTATAATGACTCCATACGTTATCTCTTCATCCTAGGTAATAATCGTAACTTCTTTGTTCCTTCGAATGAGTATCTAACTCTTGGACTCCTTGACTGCAGGCGGTGCTCGATCTTGCACTTGCTCCTATCTCACGTTAGACTCCAAATGATGACCTTCAAGTCACAATATCGATCCTTACTGGATACGAACTTAAGATAAGTTCTTTTATTACTACAATGGAACGATGTGTCATATTCTAATGACATATCATTGTATGTTGCAACGCTTAGACTCAGGTCTCTTAGAGTCTTCCTAAACATATTATACCTTCCTTCATGTTTTAATGTGATATAATCACATCTTAAAAGGTAGCATTTCTAGCTACAAGCAACTATCGCGATACCTCTACTGATCACTTTGATTATCTTTTATTTCAATCTTCCGGCTTAAGTAAGATGCTACATCGAACTTGGTTCTTTGAACCACGTAACATACTCGTCGTAGTCGAACTCAATTTGATATGAGCACTAGGGTCGGAATAACAATCATCTTCTTAGTCATTACCGAAACGATGGTAACGACATACTTGAATAAAACAGAATCACTTACTAGCTTCTTGGTAACCTTGTGACTTTCCCTGGTCCAAGCATGAGTCCTGTGCTTCCGGTAGTATAGGACTCTACTACCATCCACACCTACTCATACTCGTCACAAGTATTGTCTCGCAGTACCGAAGTTATTATCACAAAAACAATTTAACACATACAAATGTGTCCAAACAATCATATAATTTTCCCTAGACTCTACTAGGACTTCTTCCATGCGTATCTTCAATCATCCATTCTGCTTTAACTCGGTTGTCAGACGATGGGGTAACTTCATGGATTATACCAAAAATATTTCTTTTTGCTAATCGAAAGTATACTTCTCCTGTACTAGACGTATTATTTATTAGACGCATTCTAAAGGCAATATATCACTCTTACGGTATCTTCTGATAGGTACCATTCACTATCGTAAGCCTTCTCAATTCCTCCATTTACTCAATTCACTATGAGTCTTCACCATGATAATCTGCACACCAAAGCAAGTGTTCGGTGTATCGAGACGAGAATATAGATAGAGGAAGATTTAGACGCGTATTCCTCCTTATTACTCCGAAAAGTCACATGCCAGTTCTAACATCGTAGTTAAACGTTTAGAAATCTGAACACATAAAATTTCTAGATCCGGTCGGCAACAGACCATAGATCCGATCAAACTATAACATGATAAAGCATATTAGGCAGCATAAATCACTTAGCACATAAAAGCAATTTAGTCATCTTCCCTAAATAAGCTAGTGCTTGTGTCTATTCAGGTGTATTACCTCATTTTTATTAGAAACACTCCTCACGATCATCGCTTAGCATTCTAAGTTTAAGTCTAGAAATAAATCCATATTCCTAGTTCGCTTAAACTAATGCTCTGATACCAACTATGACATCCCCATTTTCACGGCCAGAAAAGGCCGATTATGTTTATGCTTTATAAAAATCAGAGTACCTCTTTTAATAAAAATGTTGCGGAATTTGTTCCCAGAAAAACATGACAAATACGTTATCAAAGCATTTCCGAAGAAATGTATTTTTATTCATTTTCAAAACCTTGGGATGTCATCGTCAATACAGAAACATAAGCATAAACATAACTTACATTCATTTACACTAGTGATCTACATCTCTTTTAAATCTTTCAGTGTAAAGTAGCTTCATATCGACACCTGTGATACAAATAAGCTTGAGTGGGTCAGGTTGGGAAACCTGGTGAGTACATAGGGTTTTCAACCCACAATAATATAATCATTATGTTTAATCATCAAACAATTAATCAACCATATTACCCATCCCCATTATCTTATTTACTCTTAAGGATCTACCCTAAGAATCAACTATTCCTCGTTCATTCATTCCTAAGGATTATCCTAAGGAATAGGCACAAAATTCATCGTTGCTAATGACACATCTGTCAAGCACAGCTGCTAATATTATCACTTAGGCGCAGCTGCCAAAATTGTGACTTTCTTTATGGGGCGCATCTGCCGGTATAGTCCTTTAGGAGCATCTGCCGGGGTTATGTGGCTCTCTCTTAGGCGCTTCTGGCGGTAGAGTCCTTTAGGCGCATCTGCCAGGGTTTTATCGACAATATCATTTTCGAGAGTCCACTCGCGATACAGGTCAATGGGTTTTTTTAGAGTACACCAGTGAACACATCGTTCACAACACCTACAGGTTGCGAGCCTGCTAGTGTTCCACTGGACTGTCTAGAATAATTCGTGGTTGTCATCCATACTCTGCTAGATGACGGGGACAACATTTGGCAAAAGGCTTCTCACATCGTCCACCTCTCACCCTTACCTCATGGTCTATATTACCTCTCAACTTATCGTCCAACTCATATTTCATCTACCCATGTTTTACCCAACATATTATGTAGATATAATTACATATACAATTTATATCATATAAAACTTGTATAAAATCGTTCATCCAACATATATAGCAAGTATACAGATAATATGCACACATAGCACTTAGTTTATATCAAATACTTCATATCTATGTGTAATATGAAAGTAACTATGCACTCACCTGATAAGGTGGTGACTCGGTACTCGGACATCACTTCGTTATCTCAAAACAATTTCCCTCGGACAAAACCTAGTATCATTACCACTAGAGTTTAGTCTTATATTCACCGAGACAAATTAATAGTCTAACTATTATTACTATTATATAAGCGTTAAACTATACTCTTCACCCACTATTTACAGAGGCCAGACATGAAACGCCGGAGGGTAGGATCATTTTGGCATATAACACTTCTGAATCCAGCAACCCAAGCGGCCCTCCAAACCAGATTCCCCGTACCACGAGTGGTTAAAAAGATATTATAACGACACTTATATAACTCATAATAATAGCCCAAATACTTATTATAAGGTCCTAATAACATTACTATATTAAAACATAAGCTATACTAAAGATAGGGTATGCATAGTTCACTTACAGCGGGTTTTCTCGAAAACCGGGCTTCGCTGGAGCAGCATTCCCAAGCCGAAAGGATCTTTTCTCGGAGCCGTCGGGCGCTTCGGGGCTTCCGCCTCGTGCTAGGGAGTTACCCTAGGCTTTTTTTTGGGGGGGGGGGGGGTTGGAGCTTAGAGAGAGAAAGTAGAGAGAGAAAGTGAATATGGATGGTGTGAAGAATGAAGGGAACCCGACACCTCTATTTATTAGCTGGCTGGGGGCAATTCGCATCGTGAACCATAAATTCACGTCGTGACCAGCTCGAGACACCCAGGCACAGCCTGGTGCTGACACGTGGCATCACACACAGGGTGGAAATCAGCAGATTTTCAAAAATTCATAACATTCGCATACAAACTCCTTTTTCTACGTTCTTTATATCCACGCGTAGGTAAAAATAAGATCTAATAATTTCATTCAGAGTCTGTCGGCTAATACTCGACCGATCTTGAATTTAACAGTAGGAGGAGATTAGATTGTTAAATGACCGCGTAAAATTCGTAACTTCTTCATACAGACTCCGTTTTCGTCTGTCATTTTATATTTGAGTTCCTATTAATGAGATCTTCAACTCTCATTTAGGTAGCGTAGGCCAGAAACCGCTCGAACTAAAATTAGAGTTTCGGGTCGTGCACTGCTAAGCCAAATCTTAGAAAATTCATAACTTCCTCATACGAAGTCAGATTTGGGCGTTCTTTTTTTGTATGTTCTCGGTTTAACGTATACTACAAATTTTGTTTAGATTGATAAGGCTAACAAGTCCTCCATCTTAAATTCACTATTTACGTCTCCCGGTGTCGTGCCGGTTTTGCCGAAAAACTTCGACGGGTTATAACTTCTTCGTTATAACTCGGATTTCGGCGTTCTTTATAAATACGGAACACTTGTAACATATACTACCACTTGGAAAAGATTAATCCTTATTAAATAATCTTCCATCAAAAACTCATTTTTGATGCTTACTGTCTCTAAATTGACTAGCTCGGATCTGCGGGCGTTACAATTATCTCCCCTTAGGATGATTACGTCCCGGAATCATCAACGAAATAGGGCAGTATAATGACTCCATATGTTATCTCTTCATCCTAGGTAATAATCGTAACTTCTTTTTTCCTTCGAATGAGTATCTAACTCTTGGACTCCTTGACTGCAAGAGGTGCTCGATCTTGCACTTGCTCCTATCTCACGTTAGACTCCAAATGATGACCTTCAAGTCACAATATCGATCCTTACTGGATACGAACTTAAGATAAGTTCTTTTATTACTACAATGGAACGATGTGTCATATTCTAATGACATATCATTGTATGTTGCAACGCTTAGACTCAGCTCTCTTAGAGTCTTCCTAAACATATTATACCTTCCTTCATGTTCCGGCTTAAGTCAGATGCTACATCGAACTTGGTTCTTTGAACCACGTAACATACTCGTCGTAGTCGAACTCAATTTGATATGAGCACTAGGGTCGGAATAACAATCATCTTCTTAGTCATTACCGAAACGATGGTAACGACATACTTGAATAAAACGGAATCAATTACTAGCTTCTTGGTAACCTTGTGACTTTCCCTGGTCCAAGCGTGAGTCCTGTGCTTCCGGTAGTATAGGACTCTACTACCATCCACACCTACTCATACTCGTCACAAGTATTGTCTCGCAGTACCGAAGTTATTATCACAAAAACAATTTAACACATACAAATGTGTCCAAACAATCATATAATTTTCCCTAGACTCTACTAGGACTTCTTGCATGCGTATCTTCAATCATCCATTCTGCTTTAACTCGGTTGTCAGACGATGGGATAACTTCATGGATTATACCAAAAATATTTCTTTTTGCTAATCGAAAGTGTACTTCTCCTGTACTAGACGTATTATTTATTAGACGCATTCTAAAGGCAATATATCACTCTTACGGTATCTTCTGATAGGTACCATTCACTATCGTAAGCCTTCTCAATTCCTCCATTTACTCAATTCACTATGAGTCTTCACCATGATAATCTGCACACCAAAGCAAGTGTTCGGTGTATCGAGACGAGAATATAGATAGAGGAAGATTTAGACGCGTATTCCTCCTTATTACTCCGAAAGGTCACATGCCAGTTCTAACATCGTAGTTAAACGTTTTGAAATCTGAACACATAAAATTTCCAGATCCGGTCGGCAACAGACCATAGATCCGATCAAACAATAACATCATAAAGCATATTAGGCAGCATAAGTCACTTAGCACAAAAAAGCAATTTAGTCATCTTCCATAAATAAGCTAGTGCTTGTGTCTATTCAGGTGTATTACCTAATTTTTATTAGAAACACTCCTCACGATCATCGCTTAGCATTCTAAGTTTAAGTCTAGAAATAAATCCATATTCCTAGTTCGCTTAAACTAATGCTCTGATACCAACTATGACATCCCCATTTTCACGGCTAGAAAAGGCCGATTATGTTTATGCTTTATAAAAATCAGAGTACCTCTTTTAATAAAAATGTTGCGGAATTTGTTCCCAGAAAAACATGATAAATACGTTATCAAAGCATTTCCGAAGAAATGTATTTTTATTCATTTTCAAAACCTTGGGATGTCATCGTCAATACAGAAACATAAGCATAAACAGAACTTACATTCATTTACACTAGTGATCTACATCTCTTTTAAATCTTTCAGTGTAAAGTAGCTTCATATCGACACCTGTGATACAAATAAGCTTGAGTGGGTCAGGTTGGGAAACCTGGTGAGTACATAGGGTTTTCAACCCACAATAATATAATCATTATGTTTAATCATCAAACAATTAATCAACCCAATTACCCATCCCCATTATCTTATTTACTCATAAGGATCTACCCTAAGAATCAACTATTCCTCGTTCATTCATTCCTAAGGATTATCCTAAGGAATAGGCACAAAATTCATCGTTGCTAATGACACATCTGTCAAGCACAGCTGCTAATATTATCACTTAGGCGCTGCTGCCAAAATTGTGACTTTCTTTATGGGGCGCATCTGCCGGTATAGTCCTTTAGGAGCATCTGCCGGGGTTATGTGGCTCTCTATTAGGCGCTTCTGGCGGTAGAGTCCTTTAGGCGCATCTGCCAGGGTTTTATCGACAATATCATTTTCGAGAGTCCACTCGCGATACAGGTCAATGGGTTTTTTTAGAGTACACCAGTGAACACATCGTTCACAACACCTACAGGTTGCGAGCCTGCTAGTGTTCCACTGGACTGTCTAGAATAATTCGTGGTTGTCATCCATACTCTGCTAGATGACGGGGACAACATTTGGAAAAAGGCTTCTCACATCGTCCACCTCTCACCCTTACCTCATGGTCTATATTACCTCTCAACTTATCGTCCAACTCATATTTCATCTACCCATGTTTTACCCAACATATTATGTAGATATAATTACATATACAATTTATATCATATAAAACTTGTATAAAATCGTTCATCCAACATATATAGCAAGTATACAGATAATATGCACACATAGCACTTAGTTTATATCAAATACTTCATATCTATGTGTAATATGAAAGTAACTATGCACTCACCTGATAAGGTGGTGACTCGGTACTCGGACATCACTTCGTTATCTCAAAACAATTTCCCTCGGACAAAACCTAGTATCATTACCACTAGAGTTTAGTCTTATATTCACCGAGACAAATTTATAGTCTAACTATTATTACTATTATATAAGCGTTAAACTATACTCTTCACCCACTATGTACAGACAGGGCCAGACATGAAACGCCGGAGGGTAGGATCATTTTGGCATATAACACTTCTGAATCCAGCAACCCAAGCGGCCCTCCAAACCAGATTCCCCGTACCACGAGTGGTTAAAAAGATATTATAACGACACTTATATAACTCATAATAATAGCCCAAATACTTATTATAAGGTCCTAATAACATTACTATATTAAAACATAAGCTATACTAAAGATAGGGTATGCATAGTTCACTTACAGCGGGTTTTCTCGAAAACCGGGCTTCGCTGGAGCAGCGTTCCCGAGCCGAAAGGATCTTTTCTCGGAGCCGTCGGGCGCTTCGGGGCTTCCGCCTCGTGCTAGGGAGTTACCCTAGGCTTTTTTTGGGGGGGGGGGGCGTGGAGCTTAGAGAGAGAAAGTAGAGAGAGAAAGTGAATATGGATGGTGTGAAGAATGAAGGGAACCCGACACCTCTATTTATTGGCTGGCTGGGGGCAATTCGCATCGTGAACCATAAATTCACGTCGTGACCAGCTGGAGACACCCAGGCACAGCCTGGTGCTGACACGTGGCATCACACACAGGGTGGAAATCAGCAGATTTTCAAAAATTCATAACATTCGTATACAAACTCCTTTTTCTACGTTCTTTATGTCCATGCGTAGGTAAAAATAAGATCTAATAATTTCATTTAGAGTCTGTCGGCTAATACTCGACCGATCTTGAATTTAACAGTAGGAGGAGATTAGATTGTTAAATGACCGCGTAAAATTCGTAACTTCTTCACACAGACTCCGTTTTCGTCTGTCATTTTATAGTTGAGTTCCTATTAATGAGATCTTCAACTCTCATTTAGGTCGCGTAGGCCAGAAACCGCTCGAACTAAAATTAGAGTTTCGGGTCGTGCACTGCTAAGCCAAATCTTAGACAATTCATAACTTCCTCATACGAAGTCAGATTTGGGCGTTCTTTTTTTGTATGTTCTCGGTTTAACGGATACTACAAATTTTGTTTAGATTGATAAGGATAAAAAGTCCTCCATCATAAATTCACTATTTACGTCTCCCGGTGTCGTGCCGGTTTTGCCGAAAAACTTCGACGGGTTATAACTTCTTCGTTATAACTCGGATTTCGGCGTTCTTTATAAGTACGAAACACTTGTAACATATACTACCACTTGGAAAATATTAATCCTTATTAAATAATCTTCCATCAAAAACTCATTTTTGATGCTTACTGTCTCTAAATTGACTAGCTCGGATCTGCGGGCATTACAATTATCTCCCCCTTAGGATGATTACGTCCCGAAATCATCAACGAACTTAAGATAAGTTCTTTTATTACTACAATGGAACGATGTGTTATATTGTAATGACCTATCATTGTATGTTGCAACGCTTAGACTCAGGTCTCTTAGAGTCTTCCTAAACATATATACCTTCCTTCATGTTTTAATGTGATATAATCACATCTTAAAAGGTAGCATTTCTAGCTACAAGCAACTATCGCGATACCTCTACTGATCACTTTGATTATCTTTTATTTCAATCTTCCGGCTTAAGTCAGATGCTACATCGAACTTGGTTCTTTGAACCACGTAACATACTCGTCGTAGTCGAACTCAATTTGATATGAGCACTAGGGTCGGAATAACAATCATCTTCTTAGTCATTACCGAAACGATGGTAACGACATACTTGAATAAAACAGAATCACTTACTAGCTTCTTGGTAACCTTGTGACTTTCCCTGGTCCAAGCGTGAGTCCTGTGCTTCCGGTAGTATAGGACTCTACTACCATCCACACCTACTCATACTCGTCACAAGTATTGTCTCGCAGTACCGAAGTTATTATCACAAAAACAATTTAACACATACAAATGTGTCCAAACAATCATATAATTTTCCCTAGACTCTACTAGGACTTCTTCCATGCGTATCTTCAATCATCCATTCTGCTTTAACTCGGTTGTCAGACGATGGGGTAACTTCATGGATTATACCAAAAATATTTCTTTTTGCTAATCGAAAGTATACTTCTCCTGTACTAGACGTATTATTTATTAGACGCATTCTAAAGGCAATATATCACTCTTACGGTATCTTCTGATAGGTACCATTCACTATCGTAAGCCTTCTCAATTCCTCCATTTACTCAATTCACTATGAGTCTTCACCATGATAATCTGCACACCAAAGCAAGTGTTCGGTGTATCGAGACGAGAATATAGATAGAGGAAGATTTAGACGCGTATTCCTCCTTATTACTCCGAAAAGTCACATGCCAGTTCTAACATCGTAGTTAAACGTTTAGAAATCTGAACACATAAAATTTCCAGATCTGGTCGGCAACAGACCATAGATCCGATCAAACGATAACATCATAAAGCATATTAGGCAGCATAAATCACTTAGCACATAAAAGCAATTTAGTCATCTTCCCTAAATAAGCTAGTGCTTGTGTCTATTCAGGTGTATTACGTAATTTTTATTAGAAACACTCCTCACGATCATCGCTTAGCATTCTAAGTTTAAGTCTAGAAATAAATCCATATTCCTAGTTCGCTTAAACTAATGCTCTGATACCAACTATGACATCCCCATTTTCACGGCTAGAAAAGGCCGATTATGTTTATGCTTTATAAAAATCAGAGTACCTCTTTTAATAAAAATGTTGCGGAATTTGTTCCCAGAAAAACATGATAAATACGTTATCAAAGCATTTCCGAAGAAATGTATTTTTATTCATTTTCAAAACCTTGGGATGTCATCGTCAATACAGAAACATAAGCATAAACAGAACTTACATTCATTTACACTAGTGATCTACATCTCTTTTAAATCTTTCAGTGTAAAGTAGCTTCATATCGACACCTGTGATACAAATAAGCTTGAGTGGGTCAGGTTGGGAAACCTGGTGAGTACATAGGGTTTTCAACCCACAATAATATAATCATTATGTTTAATCATCAAACAATTAATCAACCCAATTACCCATCCCCATTATCTTATTTACTCTTAAGGATCTACCCTAAGAATCAACTATTCCTCGTTCATTCATTCCTAAGGATTATCCTACGGAATAGGCAAAAAATTCATCGTTGCTAATGACACATCTGTCAAGCACAGCTGCTAATATTATCACTTAGGCGCAACTGCCAAAATTGTGACTTTCTTTATGGGGCGCATCTGCCGGTATAGTCCTTTAGGAGCATCTGCCGGGGTTATGTGGCTCTCTATTAGGCGCTTCTGGCGGTAGAGTCCTTTAGGCGCATCTGCCAGGGTTTTATCGACAATATCATTTTCGAGAGTCCACTCGCGATACAGGTCAATGGGTTTTTTTAGAGTACACCAGTGAACACATCGTTCACAACACCTACAGGTTGCGAGCCTGCTAGTGTTCCACTGGACTGTCTAGAATAATTCGTGGTTGTCATCCATACTCTGCTAGATGACGGGGACAACATTTGGAAAAAGGCTTCTCACATCGTCCACCTCTCACCCTTACCTCATGGTCTATATTACCTCTCAACTTATCGTCCAACTCATATTTCATCTTTCCCATGTTTTACCCAACATATTATGTAGTTATAACTACATATACAATTTATATCATATAAAACTTGTATAAAATCGTTCATCCAACATATATAGCAAGTATACAGATAATATGCACACATAGCACTTAGTTTATATCAAATACTTCATATCTATGTGTAATATGAAAGTAACTATGCACTCACCTGATAAGGTGGTGACTCGGTACTCGGACATCACTTCGTTATCTCAAAACAATTTCCCTCGGACAAAACCTAGTATCATTACCACTAGAGTTTAGTCTTATATTCACCGAGACAAATTAATAGTCTAACTATTATTACTATTATATAAGCGTGAACCATAAATTCAATGAAGGGAACCCGACACCTCTATTTATTGGCTGGCTGGGGGCAATTCACATCGTGAACCATAAATTCACGTCGTGACCAGCTGGAGACACCCAGGCACAGCCTGGTGCTGACACGTGGCATCACACACAGGGTCGAAATCAGCAGATTTTCAAAAATTCATAACATTCGCATACAAACTCCTTTTTCTACGTTCTTTATATCCACGCGTAGGTAAAAATAAGATCTAATAATTTCATTCAGAGTCTGTCGGCTAATACTCGACCGATCTTGAATTTAACAGTAGGAGGAGATTAGACTGTTAAACGACCGCATAAAATTCGTAACTTCTTCATATAGACTCCGTTTTCGTCTATCATTTTATAGTTGAGTTCCTATTAATGAGATCTTCAACTCTCATTTAGGTCGCGTAGGCCAGAAACCACTCGAACTAAAATTAGAGTTTCGGGTTGTGCACTGCTAAGCCAAATCTTAGAAAATTCATAACTTCCTCATACGAAGTCAGATTTGGGTGTTCTTTTTTTGTATGTTCTCGGTTTAACGTATACTACAAATTTTGTTTAGATTGATAAGGCTAAAAAGTCCTCCATCGTAAATTCACTATTTACGTCTCCCGGTGTCGTGCCGGTTTTGCCGAAAAACTTCGACGGGTTATAACTTCTTCGTTATAACTCGGATTTCGGCGTTCTTTATAAGTACGGAACACTTGTAACATATACTACCACTTGGAAAAGATTAATCCTTATTAAATAATCTTCCATCAAAAACTCATTTTTGATGCTTACTGTCTCTAAATTGACTAGCTCGGATCTGCGGGCGTTATAATTATCTCCCCCTTAGGATGATTACGTCCCGGAATCATCAACGAAACAGGGCAGTATAATGACTCCATATGTTATCTCTTCATCCTAGGTAATAATCGTAACTTCTTTTTTCCTTCGAATGAGTATCTAACTCTTGGACTCCTTGACTGCAAGCGGTGCTCGATCTTGCACTTGCTCCTATCTCACGTTAGACTCCAAATGATGACCTTCAAGTCACAATATCGATCCTTACTGGATACGAACTTAAGATAAGTTCTTTTATTACTACAATGGAACGATGTGTTATATTGTAATGACCTATCATTGTATGTTGCAACGCTTAGACTCAGGTCTCTTAGAGTCTTCCTAAACATATATACCTTCCTTCATGTTCTAATGTCATATAATCACATCTTAAAAGGTTGCATTTCTAGCTACAAGCAACTATCGCGATACCTCTACTGATCACTTTGATTATCTTTTATTTCAATCTTCCGACTTAAGTCAGATGCTACATCGAACTTGGTTCTTTGAACCACGTAACATACTCGTCGTAGTCGAACTCAATTTGATATGAGCACTAGGGTCGGAATAACAATCATCTTCTTAGTCATTACCGAAACGATGGTAACGACATACTTGAATAAAACGGAATCAATTAATAGCTTCTTGGTAACCTTGTGACTTTCCATGGTCCAAGCGTGAGTCCTGTGCTTCCGGTAGTATAGGCCTCTACTACCATCCACACCTACTCATACTCGTCACAAGTATTGTCTCGCAGTCCCCAAGTTATTATCACAAAAAACAATTTAACACATACAAATGTGTCCAAACAATCATATAATTTTCCATAGACTCTACTAGGAATTCTTCCATGTGTATCTTCAATCATCCATTCTGCTTTAACTCGGTTGTCAGATGATGGGATAACATCATGGATTATACCAAAAATCTTTCTTTTTACTAATTGAAAGTCTACTTCTCCTGTACTAGACGTATTATTTATTACACGCATTCTAAAGGAAAGATATCACTCTTACGATATCTTCCGATAGGTATCATTCACTATCGTAAGCCTTCTCAATTCCTCCATTTACTCAATTCACTATGAGTCTTCACCATGCTGATCTGCACACCAAAGCAGGTGTTCGGTGTATCGAGACGAGAATATAGATAGAGGAAGATTTATACGCGTACTCCTCCTTATTACTCCGAAAAGTTACATGCCAGTTCTAACACCGTAATTAAACGTTTAGAAATCTGAACACATAAAATTTCCAGATCCGGTCGGCAACAGACCATAGATCCGATCAAACGATAACATCATAAAGCATATAAGGCAGCATAAATCACTTAGCACATAAAAGCAATTTAGTCATCTTCCCTAAATAAGCTAGTGCTTGTGTCTATTAAGGTGTATTACCTAATTTTTATTAGAAACACTCCTCACGATCATCGCTTAACATTCTAAGTTTAAGTCTCGAAATAAATCCATATTCCTAGTTCGCTTAAACTAATGCTCTGATACCAACTGTGACATCCTCATTTTCACGGTCAGAAAAGGCTGATTATGTGTATGCTTTATAAAAATCAGAGTACCTCTTTTAATCAAAATGTTGCGGAATTTGTTCCCAGAAAAACATGATAAATACGTTATCAAAGCATTTCCGAAGAAATGTATTTTTATTCATTTTCAAAACCTTGGGATGTCATCGTTAATACAGAAACATAAGCATATACAGAACTTACATTCATTTACACTAGTGATCTACATCTCTTTTAAATCTCTCAGTGTAAAGAAGCTTCATATCGACACCTGTGATACAAATAAGCTTGAGTGGGTGAGGTTGGGAAACATGGTGGGTACATAGGGTTTTCAACCCACAATAATATAATCATTATGTTTAATCATCAAACAATCAATTAACCCAATTACCCATCCCCATTATCTTATTTACTTTTAACGATCTACCCTAAGAATCAACTATTCCTCGTTAATTCATTCCTAAGGATTATCCTAAGGAATATGCACGAAATCCATCGTTGCTAATGACACATCTGTCAAGCACAGGTGCTAATATTATCACTTAGGCACATCTGCCAAAATTGTGACATTCTTTATGGGGCACATCTGCCGGTATAGTCCTTTAGGCGCCTCTGTCGGGGTTATGTGGCTCTTTATTAGGCGCTTCTGGCGGTAGAGTCCTTTAGGCGCATCTGCCAGGGTTTTATTGACAATATCATTTTCGAGAGTCCACTCGCGATACAGGTCAATGGGTTTTTTTAGAGTACACCAATGAACACATCGTTCACAACACCTACAGGTTGCGAGCCTGCTAGTGTTCCATTGGACTGTCTAGAATAGTCTGTGGTTGTAATATGAAAGTAACTATGCACTCACCTGATAAGGTGGTGACTCAGTACTCGGACATCACTTCGTTATCTCAAAACAGTTTCCCTCGGACAAAACCTAGTATCATTACCACTAGAGTTTAGTCTTATATTCACCGAGACTAATTAATAGTCTAACTATTATTACTATTATATAAGCATTAAACAATACTCTTCACCCACTATGTACAGACAGGGCCAGACATGAAATACCGGAGGGCAGGATCATTTTGGCATATAGCACTTCTGAATCCAGAAACCCAAGCGGCCCTCCAAACCAGATTCCCCGTACCGCGAGTGGTTAAAAAGATATTATAACGACACTTATATAACTCATAATAATAGCCCAAATACTTATTATAAGGTCCTAATAACATTACTATATTAAAACATAAGCTATACTAAAGATAGGTTATGCATAGCTCACTTACAACGAGTTTTCTCGAAAACAGGGCTTCGCTGGAGCAGCGTTCCCAAGCCGAAAGGCTATTTTCTCGGAGCCGTCGGGCGCTCCGGGGCTTCCGCCTCGTGCTAGGGAGTTACCCTAGGCTTTGGGGGGGGGGGGGGTTTGGGGCTTAGAGAGAGAAAGTGAAGATGGATGGTGTGAAGAATGAAGGGAACCCGACACCTCTATTTATAGGCTGGCTGGGGGCAATTCACGTCGTGAACCATAAATTCACGTCATGACCAGCTGGAGAGACCCAGGCACAGCCTGGTGCTGACACGTGGCATCGCACACAGCGTGGAAATCAGCCGCTTTTCAAAAATTCATCTTTCGGATACAAACTCCGTTTTCGACGTTCTTTGTATCCACACGTAGGTATAAATAAGATCTACAACTTTCATTTAGAGTCCGTCGGCTAATTCTCGACCGATCTTAAATTTAACAGTAGGAGGAGATTAGACTGATGGGTTTTGAGCAATTCTAACACTCCTAAGTTTACATGCAACCCTAGAAAATCTTGGATCTATGTTTGTCTAAAATACATGCAAAATACTTTTTCCAAGGTTCATAAACCTATCTAACACTCCTAAGTGTCACATCTAGAGTTACACCATGTAAACCCTAATATGGCATGACTCTTCATCTCCATGACCCATGAGTTTGTAACTCCCACGGAGCCTGCATGGAGCATCCAATGGGTTTAACCCAACTTGATTATCCATGAAGCCTTTTAGTCCACTATACAAGTTATGGATTATTTACATAATCAACCCATATATTTAATTAATCATCTTTTGATCACTTAATTAATCCTAAATTAATTCTTGATCAATACTAATTAAATAATAGTATTAATATATTAGAACTTATAATATATTAATAAACCACAAGTGTTATTTCTCTCATTTAGTCTATCCAAATGCATGATGCCATGCAACCCAAATGGACCATGCCGGGTCGGGTCAAGTACATACCAAAAATAGTTATGGACTTAGACACCTTATTCAACATAGACTGTTAAATGGCCGCGTAAAATTCGTAACTTCTTCATACGGACTCCGTTTTCGTCTGTCATTTTATCGTTGAGTTCCTATTAATGAGATCTTCAACTATCATTTAGGTCGCGTAGGCCAGGAACAGCTCGAACTGAAATTCGAGTTTCGGGTCGTGCACTGCTAAGCCAAATCTTAGAAAATTCATAACTTCCTCATACGAAGTCAGATTTGGGCGTTTTTTTTTTGTATGTTCTCGGTTTAACGTATACTATAACTTTTGTCTAGATTTCTAAGGCTAAAAAGTCCTCCATCGTAAATCCACTATTTACGTCTCCCGGTGCCGTGCCGTTTTTGCCGAAAAACTTCGACGGGTTATAACTTCTTCGTTATAACTCGGATTTCGGCGTTCTTTATATGTACGGAACCCTTGTAACATATACTACCACTTGGAAAAGATTAATCCTTCTTTAATAATCTTCCATCAAAAACTCATTTTTGATGCTTACCGTCTCTAAATTGACTAGCCCGGATATGCGGGGATAGGACACCAGTGTCGTCGTAGCCGACGACTAAGCGGGATAAGCCCGCTGATTAGATATATGGAGGCCAGAAGGGCGACACTTGCTGGAAGTGCGGAAAGGTTCATGAGGGGCCTTGTTCTGGGTCGGCTTGCTACCTGTGTGGCAAGGAGTGACATTTGGCTATGGAATTCCCCAAGGGGTTGCGAGTTTGTTTCAGATGCAATCAGACGGGCCACGTGAAGGCCGATTGTCCACAACTTGCATCCAGGGCTGTTCAGATTCCCGCCCTAGCAACATTACGTATCACTGATGGCCGGTAGGGGAAGGTCGAGGTACCAATGGCTCAGGGGAGAGCCTTTCAATTGACAGTAGAGGAGACCCGTGCAGGTCCAGATGTCGTGGTTGGTATGTATTCCTTATATTCTGTTAATTTATTTATGCTGCTTATATTGTCAATTGTGTAGGTACGTTCTGTGTGAATTCTGTGCTTGCGCTGCGCTATTTGACTCGGGTGCGATTCGGTCTTTTGTGTCATCATCCTTTAGTCGCAGTTTTAGCATTCCGCGTGAGGCCTTGAGCAGTCCCTTGAGGGTCTCGATACCGGATGAGCGTCCTGTCTCAGCCTCGGATGTCTACCGGGGTTGTTTGTTAGAGATTTTCGGTGTAGGATATCCGATTGATCTCATTCGTATCCCGATAGGGGATGTTTGTGTGATCGTGGGTATGGATTGGTTGAGCTGGTTTGGGGCTCTTATCAAACGTGAGCGCCAGAGAGTGACAGTTCGGGATCCTAGTGGGGGAGTGCTGACTATCTATGGCGAGGGTACTAGATTGGGATCAGCATTATGTTTTGCCGCCAGGACACTTCTGTTTCTGATATTCCGGTGGTATGTGATTTTCCTGATGTTTTTCCCGAGGAGTTACTGGGTGTGCCTCCTGAGAGGAAGGTGGCATTTCGGATTGATCTGATTCCGGGTACGTCATCGATCGCCAAGGCACCGTACCGTCTTTCACCTCCCGAGATGCAAGAATTATCCTCTCATCTGCAAGAGCTGTTGGGGAAAGGGTTCATTAGACCGAGCAGTTCTTTGTAGGGAGCTCTGATCCTTTTCGTCAGGAAGAAGGACGATTCGCACTGTATGTGTATTGATTATCGAGAATTGAACAAGCTAACGGTGAAAAACCATTACCCTTTGGCGAGGATTGATGATCTATTTGACCAGCTGTAGGGGGCGTCTTGGTTTTCCATGATTGATTTGAGGTACGAATATCATTAGATGAGGGTTCGGGAGGAGGATATTCAGAAGACGGCCTTTTGACCTCGTTATGGGCATTACAAGTTTGTGGTGATGCCTTTTAGGCTCACCAAAGCACGAGCGACATTCATAGACCTCATGAACCAGGTGTGTAGGCCCATGTTGGATTGATCGGTGATCATTTTTATCGATGAAATTTTGGTATATTCGAAGACTAGGGAACAACATGAGGAGCACCTGTGAGAGATTATTGGGGTTTTGAGGATAAAGAGGCTTTATGAAAAATTCTCCAAGTGTGATTTCTGGTTGAGAAAGGTCCAGTTTTTGGGGCACCTCGTCAATCAAAATGGTATTTTGGTCGACCCAGCCAAAATTGAGGCGGTGATGCAATGGGAAGTGCCGAGATCTCCCTATGAGATTTGGAGTTTCCTTGGTCTGGCAGGCTATTATCGGAGGTTTATCGGAGATTTCTCCAATACTGTTATTCCTCTCACCAAGTTGAACAGAAAGGATGTTGCTTTTAGTTGGGGGCCTGAGCAACAGACATCATTTGAGACCCTTCACCAGAGGTTGTGCGAGGCTCCAGTGCTTGCCATCCTGGAGGTAGCGGAAGACTTCGTAGTTTATTGCGATGCATCCATTGTGGGATTGGTTGTTGTGTTGATGTAGAGAGGGCATGTGATAGCATACGCATCGAAGCAGTTTAAGCCTCACGAGACGAGATATCCCACCCATGATTTGGAATTGGGGGCGGTGGTTTTCGCCCTCAAGATTTGGCGTCATGATCTCTATGGTGTCCGGTGTACCATTTACACGGACCATAAGAGCCTGAGTGTCACACCCCCAAACCGGAACGACGGAAACGTTCGGGGGCCGAGGACATCATGTACAATATCACAAAAATTGTAAAATAGTAATCAAAGAAACAACAACCATTGTATTAATAGTATAATGTTTATATTGTATTCAAATCATATATAACTGACTCCAAAAGTAAATAACAAGAAAAGACTTGAAGCTACTATGCTCCATCTTCTAGAAACCGGTGTGTGTACCTGTCTACTAATGTCTTGAGAATACAAGTAGTTTTGAAAGTGTCAACATTAAAGTTGGTGAGTTCATAAGCGTTTTGTTTTAGAAAACAAGTTCTTTGTTCTTTGAAAAAAAAATGTGATGTGTTTCTCCAGAAAACCCTAAATTTTCTGATGTGATGAATGATAAGTAAAATGATTCGTACCAGTTCCTTCTACGAGTACTTAGTGTATACAAGTCACATACAATCCAGATCGAACAAACAATCGATTGTGTGGTTCTGTCCCAAACCCACAACCAAACAAGGAATAGGAAATGAGGCGGAGACCACACATCCCACTGGTTGTCGAATCCTCATGCATATAACCCTGGCGTATTCACTAGGTACTTACAGAGTTAACTGAATTAGTCCTTTGAAATATGTTGAAAGTGTTCCTCAAGAAAATCCTATATTTTCTTAATAAAAGTATGATAATACCAGTTCCTTCTATGACCACTTAATTTATACTAGCTATATATAAACCAATATCGAACGGACAGTTAATTGTGTGGATCTCCCCTAAGCCCACAACCAAACAAGGAACAGGAAATGAGGCGGAAACCACACATCCAACTGTCTATCAGATATTCTTCATATATAACCTTGATGCATAAACTAAGGAAATTATAGAATTAACAATGAATGTTCGTTAGTTGAATGATAACCCGATTGCTTGTAAAATACTGATGTTTGTCCTAGAAAATCCTACATTTTCCATGAAAGTGAGTTGTTGTCTTAACTGTTCTAAAACTGAAAAGTACAAGTATTTTCCCTACTTAAGTTGTTGAAGTGTAGCTTTATTATCAAATAAAACTAGTAAAAAACGTGTTGTTATGTATACTAGAAGTGATGCTAATACCCTCCTGTGATCACTTAGTACATACGGGTTATAAAAATCTAGATCGAACAGACAGTCGATTGGGTGATTCTGCCCTAAGCCCACAACCAAACAAGGAACAGGAAATGAGGCGGAAGTCACACATCCCATTGCACGTCGGATGTTAATTTCATATCACGCTGATGTATATACTAAGTAATCACATAGTTACTAACCCTCTTGACTGTTTGTTAAGTATATTATTATGTGAACGATTCGTTGTTTTCCATGTGAGTTCTTATAACCATGCTAATGGACGATAAACACTCCAACATAAACGTTAATGAAGTTTGTCACCCAGGACGACTGGAGCTAATAGTCAGGGTGCGGGATTGTCAGTCCCATATAGATCTATACACAAACTCACACTCTCCCTCCAGGAGACTCTGGTTCCTAAGGAGTAGACTTCCCAAAAGACGTGTCTCACAATTTGGTTCTCTCAACGAATTCACGAATAATACAATGCAAATCCCTCTTTGTTAATGACATGTAACTTTGTAAAAATAGTTCCTTCGTTCCATAAACTATACTTAAACTAGTTTATGAGTTTGTTTCCGTGTTAAAATCTATGCTTGTAAATAGTTGAGTCTTATCGTGTTTTGTAATTTGTTCGTAAGTCTAGTAGTCACAATTTTTGCCGTGTTTACTAAGTTTCATGTTCAAATGCATGCGAACGGTAAGAAAATATAATAAACAAAATTATATTTTTAAACACAAGATTTCTTGTGTTTTACTTGTATTCTCCCCCTGAAAACATTGAAAAAGCTTGGAAAATATGGGGGTTTGAACTCACCTCTAGTACGTGTGCTTGATTGGACTCGAAGTGATCGCGAATGATCCTCGGGTTAGAGTACGTAATAGTGGTCGTATCCTAAAAATAATTGTATTCGTCATCGTATTTAAATTAATAATAAATTAATTTAAATAGTGTGCGAAATAATTAATTAATTAATTAAAGAATACTTACAAAAATTAACTGGAAATGTTTGGAAATAATGGGGGAAGGGTGTTATCGGTGGAAAGGGGTTTTCGGTGGGGAAATGGATGAACTCGATGGGATGAAGATTTGAATGTGTTGATGAACTCGGTGGGATTTATGAATATGGGATGAAGATGTTGTTGGATAAGGTGTCTAAGTCCATAACTATTTCTGGTATGTACTTGACCCGACCCGGCATGGTCCATTTGGGTTGCATGGCACCATGCAATTGGATAAACTAAAATGGGAGAAATAACAATTATGGTTTATTAATATATTATAATTTCTAATATATTAATAATATTATTTAATTAGTTTGATCAAGAATTAATTTATAATTAATTAAGTGATCAAAAGATAACTATTTAAATATATGTGTAGATTATGTAAATCTTGCATATCTTATATAGTGGGCTAAGAGGCTCCATGGATTATCAAGTTGGGTTCCACCCATAGGATGCTCCATGGGAGTTACAAACCCATGGGTCATAAAAATGAAGAGTCATGACACATTAGGGTTTACATGGTGTAACCCTAGATGTGTCAACACTATATAAGAAACCCATTCTCCACCAAAATTGGATATACACTAAGAAACAAGAGGGCTAGAGCCGATTTTGCAAGTGTAAGATTCTCTCAAAGTTTACTCCTTTGCATTTGGTGTTGTATGAAGCATTTGAGGCATCACACTTGGGGTGCTAGGCTCACAAGGTTTCAAGGATCATAATCAACAACAAGGTAAGTTATTCTATCTTTCATTCAAGTTAAAAATGTTCCCCATGTATGCTAGATAGGAATATAACCTTGGAATTCAACTTTGCATGATAATTAGACAAACATAGATCCAAGGTTATTAGGGTTGCATGTACACTTAGGAAGTGTTAGAATGCTCAAAACCCATCAGTGGTATCAGAGCTTAGGTTCGTTTGTTGTTTTTTTTTGTGTGCAAACAGCTTGAAAAAAAAAACGTTTTTCTGTTTTCTGCTCGTATGAAAGTTTGCACATTTGTTCCTGGAAATGGACTAGAAACATTACCCTAAACTGTTTTGATGTTTTAAAGCTTGTTTTAGATGGTGTAATGTTTATGCTAATCCATTTACAATGGCAATTATTAAAATTACAAGTTTTTTTTAAGTTTAATTTTTGATTCTTGAAAGTGTTCATATTCATGTTCTTGAACTTATGAAGATTAGATGATCATAGGAATTGTTTGTAACCGTCATGGTAGTTTAATTCTTGATCATAATGTGTTTTAATGGAGTCCATAACTTGTCCTCAAGTTATGGAAAACCAAAAGTCTCACTTTTATTAAAGCCATTAAAAGAACACAAGAGTTATAAAAATGAAGAGTCTTCATTTTTATTACTCAATTAATTCATAAGTTATAAGAAATGAAAAGTTTTGGAAGTTTACAAAACTTGCCTTCAAGTTTGGAACATGTAAAGTCTTGATTAAAACTTTAGTTCCAACCCTTAGAATTTTAAAAGTTAAAATTCAACCCTTATACTTTATAATATTATAAGTTACTAATATATATATATATATATATATATATATATATATATATATATATATATATATATATATATATGTATAACGTCAAGTCGTCTTACCGCTAGTACGCCTCATTCACGAAGTCGGTCTATAAGGGGGGTGTAAGGTTGTTGCCTATAAAATGGCAACTTAATGGGTGTCCACTCTCACCCACCGCTTCCTTGATCGGTGGAGGGTCGTTAGCCGAACAGGTAAGACAAGGACTTATAAATTCTCATTAAAAGTATGATGAATATTATAAAGTAACTAAATGCTTTTATTAAATTCCCAATCTTAGTTACTTTAGGAAAATGTGAATAAGGTGCTAATCCATGAAATTACACTTTACACTTTGTTTAAGTCGTTGGTGGAGCGTGTGTGGTTAACCGGCACACTAACTTGGACTTAACAAGGTAGGTAAAGGGTGACTTAAGGTTTACCATAGCATCGGTGGAGCGTGTGTGGTTTACCGGCACATCGATTGAGTGATAAACCTTGAGGGTACCAAGTGATTTGCATGGTTACTTCACACCTCGTTTTGTGATCCTCGGTATCCCAGTCACAAAACTTGGAGGGCACACTCGAGATTGAAACATGCCTTTGAAAAGTTCATTGAATCTCAAAAGAATCTAGGAATTTCTAAGAACCAATTAAAAACCTAATACTTATATTTCGTTTTTCATGGTGGAAATTGGTGAATCGTTATTCACCTACCTTTCAAATATGTTATAGCTTGGATTACGGCATACCTCTTCTAAGTTATAATATATTGTGATTGGATCCTAGCCTTAATATTACATTTGGGTGTTTTATTAAGGACTCTCTTAATATCTAAACTAATCTTGTTCTCTTCTTTCAGATGTCTTCAAACAATGCTGCTTCTGGCTCTAATCCTAATGGCTCCTTTACCCTTATGAACTTGTGTGGGAAAGTCACTTTTGATGGATCCAACTTCAATGAATGGATCAGAAACATCATGATGATTACCCGCTACGAGGACAAAGAATATGTCCTTGACAAGGAGCTTAAGGAGATTGATGAGACCACTGCAACTCCCCAGGAGATCGCTAACTTCCAGGCACATGAAAGGGATGCTACAAAAGTGGCATGCATCATGTTGGCCACCATGACAGCGGAACTCCAAAAGTCCTATGAGGACTTCTACCCTTTTGAAATGCACCAAGATCTGATGGAAAGATACCATCAAAGTGCACGACAAGAAAGGTATGAAATCATATGCTATATCATAAACAACCATGATGAAGGACGGGGAATCCGTCACGAGCCACATGCAGAAAATGCAAAGGTATGTGGATCGGTTGCTGAAGCTTAATGAGAACTTCCCTGAGGAGCTTGCAATAGATATCATTTTGCACTCCTTACCATCGTGCTATGATCAATTCCGCATGACATATCACATGAATAAGGAAGAGGTCACACTCAGCAAACTTCAGGGACTCCTCAAGACCGCAGAAACATGTCTTAAGGGTAAGTCGGTTGTTAACACTCCTACTCCAAACTCCGCCCAGGTTCTGGCAATCGGGAAAGGTAGAGGGAAGAAGAGTAAGAGCTCTTCGAAGGGTACCAAGGCTAGGACCCTTGATGGCTGTTCTTCAAGTGTAACCAAGAAAGGTTTTGTCACTCCTTCTTCTGACCCTAAAGAGGCTGAATGCTTCTATTGCCATGAAAAGTCACATTGGAAGCGGAACTGCCCAAAGTACCAGCAAGATGTGAAGGATGGGAAAGTTAAACCCAACCATGCAGGTATTTACACTATCGTATCTAATAACTCACCCCATTCTAACTCTTGGGTCCTTGATACCGGTTGTGGTATTCATATCTGTTCTGATTTGCAGGGACTAAGAAGAAGTGAGAATGTGGAGCATGGAATAATAAACTTAATCATGGGGAATAGGAAAGCTTTACCTGTCACCAAGGTTGGAGTTTATACTTTATCGCTAAGTAGTGGGTTTAGTTTAGATTTGAATAAATGTTGTTATTCGCCAGAAATGGCAAGAAATATTATTTCCTTTCATGCATTGTATAAACAAGGTTTCACCTTTTCATTTGATAATGAAGTTGGTTCGATTAATGCTTTCTTTAATAATGTTCTTTATTTTAAAGCATTACCTTGTGATGGTGTGTATGAAACTGTATATGTGGTTGATAACTTAGGAAATAATGTATTGTGTATTGATTCTGTTAATAATAATAACTTGGATAAAGCATCATTATGGCATTGTCGTCTTGGACATATAAGCAAGAAACGCATAGGCCAACTCCAAAAGGATGGAGTCTTGGAGTCATTTTACCTAAAGTCAGATGATAGTTGCGAATCATGCTTACTTGGAAAAATGACAAAGTCACCCTTCACAGGTTCTTGTGAGAGGGGTGAAGGTTTGTTGGATCTTATACACACGGATGTGTGTGGACCCTTCAAACATGCCACAAGGGATGCTAATCGTTATTATTTGACTTTTACTGATGATTACAGTAGATATGGATATGTCTACTTAATCAAGCATAAGTCAGAGACTTTTGGGAGGTTTAAAGAGTTTAAACAGGAAGTCGAGAATCAATTGGGCAGGAACATTAAGATGCTTCGATCCGATCGAGGTGGTGAGTATCTTAGTTCAGAGTTCCTCGACTATCTTAGGGAATGTGGGATTGTCTCACAATTGACACCTCCCAGGACACCGTAGTTGAATGGTGTAGCTGAGAGGCGTAATCGAACCTTGTTGGATATGGTTCGTTCCATGATGAGTCGAGCTTCGCTACCAATCTCATTTTGGGGGTATGCCTTAGAGACTGCCGCCCATATCCTTAATCTAGTTCCCACAAAGAAAGTTGCCAAAACTCCTCATGAGATGTGGACTGGTAAAGTACCCAAACTAGACCACATTAAGATTTGGGGTTGCGAGGCTTTCGTGAGACGCGAGACTCATGATAAGCTCGAACCTCGAAGTGAGAGGTGTATTTTCATCGGCTACCCACAGAAATCCTTTGGTTACCTCTTCTACAGACCTAGTGAGAATGTGGTCTTTGTAGCTAGGAGGGATTTCTTTCGAGAGAGAGAGTTCATAAGCCAAGGAGACAGTGGGAGGCAAGTTGACCTTGAAGAAATTCAAGAGTCAAGTGATGAAGGAACTTCAAACCCTAGCACTCAACTTGAGGAGGAAACTTCTGTTAAGCCAATTGACAAGTCTGTACCTCTGAGGCGTTCCACAAGGGTTAGGAATACACCTGAGCATTACTATGGATTCCATATTACTGCGGAAGGTGATACACTTATCAGTGATGAGACACTGATAGGTCTGGATGAACCTAACAGTTACGCGGAAGCCATGGCAGGCCCTGAGTCAGCCAAGTGGAAAGAGGCAATGGACAGCGAGATACAGTCCATGTATGACAATCAAGTTTGGAACTTGGTTGAGAACGTACCAGGTCGTAAGACTGTAGGGTGCAAATGGATCTTCAAGAAGAAGACCGACATGGATGGTAATGTACACACTTATAAGGCACGACTGGTTGCAAAGGTTTTCTCACAAATTCCGGGAGTTGATTATGATGAGACCTTTTCTCCAGTGGCCAAGATTAAGTCTATTAGGGTTCTGTTAGCCATAGCCGCATTTCATGACTATGAAATATGGCAAATGGATGTCAAAACCGCTTTCCTTAATGGAAAGTTGGCTGAGGATGTTTACATGAGTCAGCCAGAGGGTTTTGTCAACACAGAGTACCCTAATAGAGTGTGTAAGCTTGAGAAATCCATTTATGGGTTAAAGCAAGCACCTCGCAGATGGAATCTTTGCTTTGATGAGAAAGTCAAGGAATTTGGCTTTTCTAGGGGTGAAGATGAATCTTGTGTATATGTCAAGGCTAGTGGGAGTATAGTTAGCTTTTTGGTGTTGTATGTGGATGACATACTACTCATAGGAAATGACATCCCAACTCTGTAGGAAGTTAAGTCCTGGCTTGGGAAGTGTTTCTTTATGAAGGACCTAGGAGAAGCTGCCTATATTCTAGGGATAAGGATCTTGAGAGACCGGAGTAAAAGACTAATTGGACTTAGTCAGAGTACTTACTTGGATAAGGTGTTGAAGAGATTCGGCATGCAGGACTCCAAGAAAGGAGAGTTACCCATCCAGAGTAATGCCAGATTGAGTAAGACACAAAGCCCTAGTACTGAGGCTGAGATAGCAGAAATGAGTCGAATACCTTATGCTTCGGCTGTAGGATCGATCATGTATGCTATGACGTGTACTCGACCTGATGTAGCCTTTGCTTTGAGCATGGTTAGCAGGTATCAGGGGAACCCTGGCAAGGCACACTGGACTACGGTAAAGAATATCCTCAAGTACCTACGGAGGACTAAGGACTGGGTCCTTACCCTCGGTGGGAGTGAAGACTTGAGAGTTGTAGGGTATAGTGATGCTAGCTTTCAGACTGATAGGGATAATTTCCGCTCTCAGTCAGGCTGGGCCTTTACCTTAAATGGAGGAGCAATTTCTTGAAAGAGTTCCAAGCAAGAGACAGTGGCTGATTCAACTTGCGAATCAGAGTATATAGCAGCTAGCGAGGCAGCAAAGGAGGCGATATGGCTGAAGAACTTCATTGGAGACTTTGGAGTTGTACCAGCTATTAAAGAGCCAATGGAAATTTTCTGTGATAGTGAAAGTGCAGTTGCCTTAGCCAAGGAACCAAGGGATCACGGGAGATCCAGACACATCGACAGAAAATACCATTTCATCAGACATCGAATAGAAGAAGGACTCCTCGTGGCAAAGAGGGTATCATCGGATGAGAATCCAGCAGATCCCCTCACGAAAGGACTTACTCGGGTTAAGCATCTCCAGCATGCTCGGAGCATAGGGCTGAAGGATGATATTAGATTTAGTAGTTAGATAACCTTGAAATTTGTAAAGTGTAATTGACATTAGATGATGAATAAAAGGTGTTTTATTTATGAGTAAAGTGTTGCTATCTCTTGTCGATCGTTTACTATATTTCTTTTGCATGTTTTGACTTCCAGAATAATTATGTTTGGTATATCATATTATTCGAACCTCCACAGTAGGTCATATGTCGGAAGTAGGTATGAATCAAGACTGTCATGATTGGTTGTAGAGGTCTAAGTTGTTGGACATGGCTACAACACTCATGAGTGCTCATAAGTTCTGAGTATTGGACTCAACCCACGCTCACTGGAATCACTTCATGGAATTTATCTCGAGTGATCGTGAGACGGTAATATCGTATAAGTCTTCAAACCTAGAGATATGATTTGTTACTTATGAGTTGGTTATGCATTGATTGTACGTTAACGCATTGGTAACTCGATGTTATAAAACGTGCTTTTGTGTATAATTCAATGAGTGGTAGAACAAACATATGAGTCGAAGTTTATCTGTTCCTTCTTGGATTAGAAGCTGATATCTGGGCCCTTCGATGATTTTGTTTTGACCTATGTACCGGGCCCGGTCAGAACTAAGTTGATGTGTTCAATTAAGTTCTTTGTCAAACAAATCGGAAATCGGGAAACAAACAGCTGGACACAAAGTAAGACACTGTTCCATGTATTTGTCCGGCTGATATCTAGAACAGAGGATTATATGATCACTTATCTTAAATGGCGTATCATCATCTTCTCAGTTCCGAGAGACCTTGAAAGAGCTACGATTGCCGATCGGTTCCTGAAGTATTGCAGTTATAGTTATTAGACTTATCCAAGTGGGAGACTGTTGGATAATGTGTCTAAGTCCATAACTATTTCTGGTTTGTACTTGACCCGACCCGGCATGGTCCATTTGGGTTGCATGGCACCATGCAATTGGATAAACTAAAATGAGAGAAATTACACTTATGGTTTATTAATATATTATAAGTTCTAATATATTAATAATATTATTTAATTAGTTTCATCAAGAATTAATTTATAATTAATTAAGTGATCAAAAGATAACTAATTAAATATATGGGTAGATTATGTAAATCTTCCATATCTTATATAGTGGGCTAAGAGGCTCCATGGATTATCAAGTTGGGTTCCACCCATAGGATGCTCCATGGGAGTTACAAACCCATGGGTCATGGAAATGAAGAGTCATGACACATTAGGGTTTACATGGTGTAACCCTAGATGTGTCAACACTATATAAGAAACCCATTCTCCACCAAAATTGGATATACACTAAGAAACAAGAGAGCTAGAGCCGATTTTGCAAGTGTAAGATTCTCTCAAAGTTTACTCCTTTGCATTTGGTGTTGTGTGAAGCATTTGAGGCATCACACTTGGGGTGCTAGGCTCACAAGGTTTCAAGGATCATAATAAACAACAAGGTAAGTTATTCTATCTTTCATTCAAGTTAAAAATGTTCCCCATGTATGCTAGATAGGAATATAACCTTGGAATTCAACTTTGCATGATAATTAGACAAACATAGATCCAAGGTTATTAGGGTTGCATGTACACTTAGGAAGTGTTAGAATGCTCAAAACCCATCAGATGTGAGGGTGTTCTCGGATGAATATTGAGAGAAAATTTGGCAAGAATTCGGTGTGAATAAGTGGGAAATGAATTAGGAAATCGGTTATACACATATATATAGAAATGGGAAATCGTTCATAATGGATTTGGGCCTTGTAGAAATCAGTCTTAATGGGCCAATTCTTGGAGAATTCGGTCATAGAAAAACCGAATTCACCATTTGATGAATGCTATGGCCGAACACACCTTAAATGGGAGATTTCTAAAACTGAATTTATGTTTTAATTCCATTTCATGACCGAATTCACCATTATGTGATGTATATTTATGTTTTAGCCCCTTTAACCTTTGTTTTATATTAGTTTATACTCCCATAAATTACTTAGTTAACAAACCATGTTTAGTTACTAACTTATAAACAAACCCTAAAGGCTATAGAGGATACAATGCAACAAGGAGTGCAATGTAGATTCACTTGTGTTAGGTTAGGGTTTAGGCTTTTCTAGGTTTAAAATTTCGAGTTGTGACACTGAGGTACCTCATGGATCAGCCCAATCTGAATATGAGGCAAAGGAGGTGGTTGGACATAGTGAAGGACTACAATTATGAGATCTTGTATCATCCAGGCAAGGCCAATGTGGTGGCTAATGGTATGAGCCATAGGGCAGCGAGTACCCCGATAGGAGATGTATGTATGAGGATGACAGTGATGAAAGGAAGCCCAGTCGGAGGCCATAAAAGAAGAAAATCGTAAGAGTGAGCGGGTGATTAAGCAGGTATCAGCATTTGATCTGGACAGTAGAGGGCTTTTGACTCTCCATGGGCGAGTATGGGTGTCGTATGTGGGTGGGACCTGGCGGATTTTAATGGAGGAGTCCCACAAGTCAAGATTTTCTATCCACCCGGGTCCACAAAGATGTATCTTGATATGAAGCATAATTATTGGTGTCCATGCACGAAGAGATATGTGGAGTGAAGGACTACAATTATGAGATCTTGTATCATCCAGGCAAGGCCAATGTGGTGGCTAATGGTATGAGCCATAGGGCAGCGAGTACCCCGATAGGAGATGTATGTATGAGGATGACAGTGATGACTCCAGTCTTAGAGATTATCAAGGAAGCCCAGTCGGAGGCCATAAAAGAAGAAAATCGTAAGAGTGAGCGGGTGATTGCGCATGTTTCAGCATTTGATCTGGACAGTAGAGGGCTTTTGACTCTCCATGGGCGAGTATGGGTGTCGTATGTGGGTGGGACCTGGCGGATTTTGATGGAGGAGTCCCACAAGTCAAGATTTTCTATCCACCCGGGTCCACAAAGATGTATCTTGATCTGAAGCATAATTATTGGTGTCCATGCACGAAGAGATATGTGGAGTGGTTTGTGGAGAGATGTTTGACCTGCCGAAAGGTCAAGGCGGAGCACCAGCGCCCTCATGGCAAGTTGAAGCCTCTTGAGGTTCCCCTATGGAAGTGGGAATAGATTACTATGTATTGCGTTACTAAGTTACCAAGGACCGTGATGTGGATTCTACTTCCAGATTCTGGAAGAGATTTCATGAGGAGTTGGGTACCCAGCTGCATTTTAGCATCGCGTACCATCCGCAAACAGACGGGTAGAGCAACCAGACGATCCAGACGCTCGAGAATATGCTACTTGTGCGCGTTATTGTTTTTGGTGGGAGTTGGGACTCCTACCTTCCTTTGGCTGAGTTCTCGTATAATAACAACCATCATTCGAGTATCGATATTCCCCCATTTGATCTCCTTTATGTTTGGAGGTGCCGAACTCCTATTTGTTGGGGCCGAAGTGGGACAGAGGGTCATGGGGAGCACAAAATTCATGCTCAAGACTATATAGAGCTTATACAACAAGTTCAGAAACGAATTTTGACTGCCTAGATCCATCAAAAGATTTATGCGGATCGGAGGTGCTCGGAGCTAGAGTTTCAGGTAGGGGATTTTGTACTCCTGAAGGTGTCACCGTGGAAGGGTGTTATCCGCTTCAGGAAGTGGGGCAAGTTGGGCCCCATATTCATTGTCCCTTTTCGAGTGTTGGCTCGTGTGGGCAAGGTGGCTTACCGGTTGGAGTACCGGAGGAGTTGAGTCAAGTTCATGATACCTTTCATGTATCCCAGTTGAGGAAGTGTATAGAAGATGAGGCAGTTGTGGTTCCTTGGAGGATATTCAAGTTGATGATTTCCTGAACTACATGGAGAATCCTGTAGCTATCTTAGATCGTAAAGTAAAAACCTTGAGGAACAAGGTAGTAAAGTTTGTCAAAGTTTAGTGGCAGCACCGTAGAGGTTAGGAGTGGACATGGGAACCAGAGTCCGAGATGCGTGAGCAGTATCCTGAGCTGTTTCCGGAGAATGACTTCGAGGGCGAAGTCTAATTCTAGTGGGGGACAATTATAACATCTCGAAATGAGGTATAAATTATCTTTCCTTAACCTTTCTTTAATGTGTCAAGTTAGTCCTTAAATTGTGAAAGGTGGTGAGTCAGTATGCGGGGGCGCACACATGAGTATCAGCAGCGTACTCATGAACTAAGCAGGATCACGGAGGCCACCTAGTACGTTGGGCGTACTAGGCTCAGTTTCCAAACCCTAATATTTCTAATGTCCCTATTTAAGGAACATGGTGGCCTCATTTCTAGCCATCTTAAAGTGATTATTGGCTCTTGTAGTTGAAGAAGGAAGTTAGAAGAAGAAGAAGAAGAAGAAGAAGAAGAAGAAGAAGAAGAAGGTGCCATTCAGCTTAGAGATGCAGAAACCACCCATCCTTGTGCATCAATTTTAGGTATAAAGTTTATACCTTGGCTATTGTTTTTCAAGATTTTTCTAGTTTTAGGTTTATGAGCTTAAGTCCCTAAAGTTTGGATCTCTTCGAGATTAGGACTTTTCAGAGAGTTTAGGCTGTCTTTTTATGCATTTTTGGGCTTCTAGATCAATAAACATGGTTCCTTGATCCTTCCTTTGAATCCATGCACGAGTAAAGTACCTTGGAATGGATGAAATGTTGTTCTAGCCTCTCCTAGCCATGCAAAGGCTTAAATCCCACAACTTTATTACTAAGAGACCATGATTAGCTCAAATCTATAGTTGGAGTGTTTGTGTTAACGGATTAAGACCAAAAGAAGTTAGAAATGGAAGTCCGAGGAGTACGTCGTATGTACTCCCAGCTACACGCAACGTAGGTCTAAAATCCCCCATCGTATTCTTAGCCAACGGTACGTCCAACATAGGGAGTTGTACGCCCAGCATACTCGTTGGGTGTTGACTTCGGTCGATTTTTTATTACTTTTGCTGATTTTGACTTTTAGGTCAAATTTTAGGGTTTGGACCTAGGGAGGGGCAAAATGGACCTTTTTGCCCTTAGTGGGCTTAGTTGTGGACTTGGAATCGTGGGGTGGTAATGGGCCTTAATTATTAATTAAGGGTAATTTATTTGGTTGAATAGGCGGAGTCTAGATCCGGCAGTTTGGGTGCTAGGTTTTTGTGTCATCAGTATCAGGTGAGTCTCCTCACTTACTCTTACCTGTGTGGTAGGATAGCTATAATATTATGACCAGATGGGTCTTGTTGTTATGTTATGCTATCTATGCTATGTTAGGTGCTGATATGACAATTATTTAACTGGGCTGCTGTTAGCCAACCGGGGGTTGCGGATAACCTCCCGAGCATGCTGTTTGCTCAACAAGATTGTTGATAGTCTCAGGGTTGCAGATAACCCATAGTTATTTATTTATGTTGAGTTATATGTGGTATCTTGAGGAACTCACTAACCATTGTGATTAAAGTTGTTGATTTATTTGTGGCAGGTACTTTGCAGGACCGCGGGAAGGCGAATGTCTGATTGTACACACACACTGGGAATTTACTACTGGGACATGATCTTTTATATACTGTGATAGTTATGACACTTGTGGTTTTGGAATGACTTGTACTTGAGATTTGGTTGTGAACTATGTTTTTGGGAAGTTATGACACTTGTGGTTTTGGAATGACTTGTACAGTATAATTAAACGGGTCTTCGTCTCATCTTCGAGTTGCAAATCTTGATCCTAACCCTACCTGTTTATTTTTCGTGTTGTGTCGTGTCAACTCGTATACATAAATGGGTCGAAATTTCTGACCCTAACTCGTTAACTTCGTGTCAGGTTGTCGTGTCATGCCATGTTTTATCAAGTCTACTTATATGAAAGCTTTTACGTGTTATTAACTTATTTCGATTTTAAAATAAGTTATGGTCTTTTTTACGTTAAAACTCTAGAGTATAAAAAGTTGCTAACGTTGTTGTTTGGCTTCAGCCGATTATCATGGTAAGTTGAAACCTTTTAAACTTGTTACAATCTTAAGTTGGTCATTTTTGTTTAATTGGACCTTTATTTTTGCTTAACTTGGACATTCATGTAATGAATCTCAGCCCCCACCGATTCGAGTTTGGGGATTCTTCCCTATATGGTGCTTAAATCTTCCATGTTGTGGGTCGATAACGATGCTTTGTCAACATATAAAATTGGTCATGTGGTTAGCCAGAAACTTGTCACTTTGGTCCAAAAAGTTACGAACTACTATTATTGGTCCAAAAAGTTATGGTCATTGGTAAATTTGAAATTAGTTGCAATGACTAATTCATCCTTATTATATTTTCTTCTATTATTTTATATTTCAATATTTATTAAAAAAAGAAAAAAAAGAAAATCACCCCTACCACCTCCTCTCTCTAATCAAGAACATTCAAATTACAAACCTTCAAACCAAACCAGATCTATAGCCTCCATCATCACCAGAACTCCGGCTCGGCCAATGATGATGACTCGTCGGAGAAGGAGAGAGACAGAGTGAGGACCACTACTAGCCAAAAAAGGAAATAGAGAAAATCAATGACATCGAAGGTGAGAGACAGAGCTAGGACCACCACTAATCGGAGAAGGAAAGAGATAAAATCACCGCCATCGAATGTGATAGACAAAACTAGGACTAATGCTCACCGGAGAGAGAGAGAGAAAGAGAGAGAGAGAGAGAGAGAGAGAGAGAGAGAGAGAGAGAAGAGAGAGAGAGAGAGAGAGAGAGAGAGAGAGAGAGAGAGAGAGAGAGAGAGAGAGAGATAGAGAGAGAGAGAAAATATGCCAGAAAATCCTATCGGATGTTGGATTGTCGCCCTTATAGCCAAAACACCGCCCTTCTAGCCACATGCATGAACCCATAGATCGCAAACCTTTTCTTTCCCTCTCTCTCAAAGATATGAAACCACGAGCACTTCGCCTCTCACCATAGCTAAGGTTTTCAAATCTCTCAATCACTATATCTCTGACCATAGCTAGAGCTTCGGGAGCCTCCTTTTTCAGTGAAAGTCACGCTAGGGCTACTTATGAAGACGACGACGATGATAGGTTTAATATAAGGGTTTTCGGAGCATCATTCGTCAGTAACGGCGATGCTAGGGTTACTAACTTGTTGTTTCTTTGTCTGTCTACATCTAACAAGGATTTTTGGACCATCTAACTACCACGGAAGAGCCACCGTCACCATACAATGGTGATTTGTGGCGACTAGATATGAGCTGACGACCACAGAGAGAGATAGAGAAGTGGGTTGGTGTTAGATTTCTTTTCAATTTTTCTTAATCAAGAAAAATAATAAAAGAAATAAAAGAAAATGGAAATAGAAATAGAAAATAGTAATGACAAGTTAGTGGTTTCAACTCATTTCATATCTGTCAAAGACCAAACCACAATAATATATATATATATATATATATATATATATATATATATATATATATATATATATATATATATATATTTGGACCAATAGTGCTAATCCAAAATGTTTTGGACCAAAGTGGGAGTTTTTTATTATTCACATGGACCATTTTTGCAATTTTGTTTTTTTTTAATTCATATGTTCTTTACAAGAGCACTCAAGCATGTGTGATATTGATTTTTTTATCTTTCACTCTTATGTGTAACATTAGCGTTACGTCGTTATCTTCTTTCATCATTCATCCCATCTTTCATCTTTTTGGACCATAACGGTAATTTTTAACTAACCACAAGGTCCATTTTTGCAATTTGTCTTCTTTTAATTCATATGGTGTATACAAGAGCACTTAATCATGTGTGATATTGATATTTTTATCTTTCTCTATTATTTGTAACATCAACATTACATCATTTCCTTTATCCATCATTAACCCCATCTTTATTTAATCTTGTAATAGCAATATACAAATCATAATGCTATATATGCAACAAAAAGGATGATGTACAAGTCGTAATGTTATATGTATATGTGAAGGAAGAAGGAGAAGAAAAAATTGAAGGGTGTAGCAAGTGACACCTTCTTCATTGTGGGGTGTAGAATAAATGGCAACATGATGTCCATCGTGGTGTTTCCCGCGATGCCAATCAGCCACCTTGACACCCAGATGGGTACGAGCTTGGTGCACATGACATTATTAGCAAAAACTCTCAAACTTACAAGTATTTACTAATTTTGGGGTTTTAATTAACATAAACAAATGATTATTTTGAAAGTACAGGCAAATTCATGTACAAATTTGCCTAACCATTATATATTTACGTACCTTTTTTTTAGTAGCTTACTATTTAGCTTATAGAAAATGTTCGACAGAAATGTAATTAGGGAAAATGGCATAAAAGCCTTTGAGTTTTACAAAAAAAATATTTTAACCTTGAGCATGTTTTGGGGTTAATAACGCATGAATTTTTTTTCATGGGTTCATTCATTGTATTTAGGCAGGTAAACAAGTCGTACCCGATAACCCTCATCAATGGGGACTTTTAACTAGTGACTAGGCAAACATCGTTAAGTCTGTGTGGCATATACATTACACGGAGAAGCAGAGTGTCACTACACCATCACCTTTTTCATGTAAACGTACACACATATTCTATAACTCTCCGAAATCAATAGCATTCATCTCAGATTAAGGGGGGTTTTGAAGAAGATTAGGGTTCGATTTTGTGGTAAAAGTGTTCTAAAGGGTGTAATTTGAGGTTATCGGAGAGTCGATTTCACAGGGTGAGTTGTTTCAATTCATGATCAAATGTGGTTTAGCTATAAGTTCTTGGAAGCTCAACATCAATGTGTGTTTTTTCAGGTTCTTGTAATGGATTTTGCAGATGAAGGCTACACATGCCCGTTTGTTGGTATATGCAAGCCTTTTCTCTAGTCTTAATGAGATGAATTTTGAGCTTCATGAAATCTACATGGAACATGAACCATATCAAGAGTTTGTTACCTTACTGGACAAGTGTAAGGACATATTCCTTAATATGATACTAAGTTGTAAAAATATTAGAAACTCTAGTATGGCTGATGAAGTTACAACACAAGTGTATCATGTGAATGATTGGGAAAGTGACAAAGAAGAGCAAGAGAATGTGAAAACAAGTACAAAATACATGATCTAAACACAAGATGGTACAAAATGGAACCAAAGCTTGGTAACATTTTTGAGATTGTTACACAGCTGAAGTCTTTTATTCAAAATTATGCAGTCCATAGCGGGTATCGGCTTTACAATGAAAAGTGTGATAGTAACAAAATAGTTGTAAGATGTGGGAGGACAAATGAGAATAATAAGTGCCTTTTCAGACTGTATTCCTCTTGGATTTTTAATTAAAGATATTTCCAAATCAAAAGTATAAAAGGTACTCATGTTTGTGTTAGGAAGTTTAAATTTATCTTTATGGTTACTCCTGAATAGACAGGTATACACTACATAACTGAAATTACAAATAAAGATAAGGTGAAGTGAAAAGAGATGATTACTGACATCAAACAGAGGTTTGGGTGTGTTGTGTCTATAGGCCAATGTCGTAAGGGCAAAATTATGTTGTCCGCAGTGGTTCTTTTGGAGGATATTTAGGTGGATGAGCGCTTGAATTACATAGAGAGATCGGTTGCGATCCTAGACAAGAAGACGAAGACTTTCCGAAACAAGGTTGTGGGTCTAGTGAAGGTGCAATGGCAGAACCGGAAGGGTTCATAATGTACATGGGAGCCTAACGAAGAGATGATAGAGCATTATCTAGAGTTGTTTGCGGAGGCGGACTTCGACCACGAACTCTAATTCAAGTTGCGGAGAATTGTAACGCCCGGTTCCCAGGTAATATCCTTAAATTCTAAGTGTTTAGTTGTTTGGCATTTGTGATAATTATGTTGGGCGTAATCAAGGTATACAGCTCGTACCTTGTCGAGACTTGGACACGAGATTTTCTCCCTGGTACACTGGGCATACGTAGAGTACGCAGGACGTACTCGTGTCAAGGGAAAACCCTAAATTTTAGGGTTTGGTCCATATTTAAGCACCCTATAACCTCAATGCCTCTTTCTATCATCAACCGCATTCGTCCCAAAGCAGTTCCCAAGAAAACCTACACCATTTTTAGAGATTATTGAGCCTTCTGTGTGTTTTGGTGTGTTTTTGGTGCATCTTGAAGAAAGACGAACCCTTTGGAGAAGCATTTGTTGATTTGAAGCTTGTAGATCTAGATCTTTCTCACCTTGATCATTCTTTTGGACGTATAAAGTCTCCACCTTGTTGATTCATCTCTTTGATCTAGCTATTTTAGAGTTTTTGGCATATTTTTGTCCCTTGGATTGATTCATGTGAGTATAAGCTACTCCATAAGCTTAGGATAGTAGATCTTGATGTTTTTGACGTCCCTAATGCATAAAAATCACATCTTAATGGATTTAGCATAACCATGCATGTGTTGATGGTCATAATATGATGTTAGAATGGTAAAAGTAGGTATTGGGTCTCTTTGGGCCATGCAAAGGAATCAAGTTTATGAGTTTGTCATTTAAGATGTTTCCCAAGAGCAAGATCTGTGATTTGGACGTTTGGACTTAAGGCATTAAGTGATTAATGTGAATTTTGGCCATCAGGGGAGTATGCGGGGCATACATATACGTACGCTCATCGTAACGCGTTCATCACCCATTTTTCCTTCTTGCTATTAAGGTTTGTACATGGGGCATAATGGTGGTAAGCAAGGCGTACTCACCAGAAGACCTTTTGAGCCATTTGTGGGCCTTAGGTTTTTGGGCTATTCTTGGGCTTTGGATCCTTAGGGGCTTGGGCCATGGTTAGATGGGTCAATTGAGAGAAGGGTAAAATGGTCGTTTACCCTTAGCATGTTAGATGATAATCTAGGCTATTTATTAAGGGTTATTACCCTGATTATTTATTAGGGTTAATTTGGATATGTTCAGTGTAAGGTGTCGTGGTAGCATCAGCTCGAGAGTGTGATTTGTTCATCTTCAGACTGAGGTGAGTTTCCTCACCGTGCTTGTGGGTCGAAGGCATCAATACCGACCCACTGGATTATGTTGTAGGATAGTAGTGGTCTTCGTGACACTTCCTGATATGCCTATATGTGCTTGTTGTCTTTGTGAATCTTGCTATTATGATTGTATGCTTATAGTTGTAGGGGGTGAAATAGACCCTTACCGGTTGAAAGATACCGAAGGAGTCGGAAAGGGACTCAACAATTCGGATGGGACTCAACGAGTCGAAAGGGAATCAGGGGTGAAATAGACCCATTACATGTTTTAGTATGATATATGTGAATGATGTATGGTATGTGGAATTTGAGGAACTCACTAAGCTTTATGCTTACGGTTTAAGTTTATGTTTCAGGTACCTCTGGTTTTGTAAGGGAAGGGTCCGGCCTGATCATAGCGCATCCGCCCGTGTTTCTGCATTTTTATGATTTTAGGATTATACTTTGATAATTATTTTCACATTGACATACTTCTAGATAGTTGATATGTATACTTCATAGTTTTTGGTTGACTTAAAAATGATTTTTTTACTTATGATTTTTGGAATGTGACAAGTTGGTATCAGAGCCTTAGTTTGAGGGATTCAAACACTCTCTCAGGCGTGTCAGGATTAAAACTGAGGTATTGGTAAAGTTTTTGAAAAAGAAATGATTTTTTAAAGAAAATTACTACTAGAAAGAAGGGGTACGACGCATGCAATCATCCGTGCTCAAGTAAGTGCTCCTAAATTCCCATATATGTTTCTTGATTCAGTATGTGAATATGAGAATAACATGTTATATTAGGGCTAAGGATCTACTCAAAATTAAGTGATAGGAGAGATGCCTTTGTATGCTTATTGTATGAGCCTCTAGAAATGCATGCTAGTATGGATTACTGATGATATGATAGGATGGCCTGTAAGGCAGTTCTCTGGTTAGGTCTTGATGCTCGAATGCTGATTGCTTTATGCTTTTAGGGACCACTGCTATTGTTGGTTAAATATCAAGAGAATATATTAGGTTACACGTTGCAGAAATTAGATAATTTCAGAATGTTAGCTTTAACTCTATTGCATAGCTCTTGTTTGAGTCCAACCATTATAGTGTGAAGCCTTGAAGTTAAAGATTGATCTAGTGTCTGTGGCATGTAATTATATTTGTAAGGTGCTTAGTGGTTATTAGTGGGGGTTTCTTCTACAGTTGATGACGGAGAGAGGCAGGAAGGGAATCCTAGGAGAACCTAAGAAGCGTGTTAGCATTAACAGATGTGTGGGTTAGCGGGATTATGGAATGTTGGGTCACTTAGGGAAATCAGGATGAATCTTGAGGAAAGTATGGATAGGTATGGAAAAGTAGTATTGGGCCCGTACTATAGGAAGCACAGGATCCATACTCGAGTCAAGGGAGTCACGAGGATACTAAGGGTCCCACATGATGTGAGTCCTTCGAGTGTTTTCTGATGGTTTACTTGGTTTATTTTCAGTATGGTTGTCACTCGAGGTGATGCAGGTCTTGGTGAGGGATCGGGTTCGGGCTCTGGAGTTGGGCCCATGGATGATCAGATGCAAGAGTTCATTTCGTTTGTGATTACCCGCAACATTTGTTAGGTTTTGAGCATTCTAACACTCCTATGGTGTACATGAAACCCTATAAACCTTGGATCTATGTTTTCTCTATTATACATGCAAATATTAACTATTCCAAGGTTTCATCCTAACTAGCATATTATGAAGCACCTATACTACAAAGTTCTAGTTAGATGACATACCTTTTGATGTAGCTTGATGTCTTCAAGCTTTAAGAGCTTAGCCCCAATAGTGTGGAAGCCTCAAATGGAATCACAAATCACCAAAACACCTTGGAAGAACTTGAGAGAACATGTATGCACACTAAAATCGGCCCACTCTTATTTTCACACACTTGTGCCAATTTTGTGAGCCAAGGACCCCTTTATATATTATGGAGGATTAGGGTTACATCCATGTAAACCCTAATACCCATGACCTTTCATTTACATAGGATCTATGTGTTAAAAGCTCCATGGACCATCCATGAAAGCTTAGCCCAACCTAAATGAACTTGGCCCATTCCATATATATAAGAGTCCATATTTAATTAGTTCTTTTTGATCACTTAATTAATTCTAAATTAATTCTTGATCAATACTAATTAAATAATATGATTCCATATTAATATATTAGAACTTATAATATATTAATATAAATCATAAATATACTATTCTCAAAAGACTATCCATATAAATTGTGCCGGTGAAGTGCAACCCAAATGGACCATGCCGGGTCGGGTCAAGTACATACCAAATATAGTTATGGACTTAGACATTAATCCAACAGTCTCCCACTTGGATAAGTCTAAAACTATTATTGAGTATGACTTCAAAACCTAACTGGCAACCGTAGCTCTTAAAGCCGCTATCGAACTCTGACCTTGTCAATGACTTGTCCATTAGATAAGGGATCATATATTCCTCCATTCTAGATATCATATGGACTGAGACATGGATTATAATCATTCTCTCTGTCCATTTGTTGTTTCCCGATTTTCGATTTATGATGACTGAATGATTGAACAAATCAAATCAGTCCTGGCTTGGCCAAGCACTCACATGTGTCATCGCTAAATCATCGAGGGGCCTACAGATATCGCTTTTATCCCGAAGGTAAAAGGAATGGATAAACTTCGACTCATATGGCTTGTTCTACTACTTGTTGAATCATACACAAATGCACGTTTTATAACATCGAGTTACCAAATGCGTTTTCATGCAATCAATATATAACCAACTCATAGTAACAACTCATATCTCTAGGTTTGAAGAATATAAGATATTATCGTCTCATGATCACTCGTGATAAAATCCATGAAGTGATTCAAATGAGCGCGGGTTAAATCCAATACTCAGAACTTATGAGCACTCATGAGTGTTGTAGCACCACTTTGTCCACCAACTTGGACCTCTACAAACCAACCCATGACAGTCTTGATTCATATCTACTTCCAACATATGACCGACTGTGGATGGTTTGAATAACTTAATCATTCAGGAAGAGCGACTTAGTTATTCTGGAAGTCAAAACATGCAAAGTGAAACACAAGAATAAATGAATCAAATATGGTATCAAACCCTATGAATATAAATAAACACTTTTATTTATCACCATACTGATTACTCATTATTCATTGTTTCGGTTTTATCAACTTTATACTTGAATTAAAAACACTAGTTGTCCCATGCTCCAAGCATGTACACTATGTTTTTCTTAAACAATAGCTTTGCCATACACCAACTATGCACTCTATGTTTGTCTATGATCCTTACTTTGTGAAATAAACCAATTGAACATAATTTCAATGATTCTAATTTCACACTCCCAAATCCTTATCGAAAAATGTGAGAATTTCAAATTCCTATCATTTATCGAAATCTGTTTAGATTTTAAACTTATATGCACTGACCCTCCTGTAATGAATATGTACAAAGTCACAAAGACTTGTCAACAGTCATTATAAGGTATTCCAATGGAGATCAACTCCATGGAAACTAAGTCTCATATTCAAAGTACATTGCTTTGGACATGCTTCTTGCATTTAGTTTTCTAATCTTACACAGATAACTTCCACCTATGGAGACAACTCCATATTCTCATTTTGACTATCACTTCTGAATAAGAGATGCCTCTTTTCAGAATATGTCAATATGGTCCTTCCAAAATTAGCACTATACTTCCAACTGTCCCTGAGCAACCAATCTTTGGTAAACCTCAGATTGTCCTCGACAATTGCTTAATCATTTTAGTCATATCCAATTCTAGACCTTTTCCCTTCTTAATGCCTCTGGGCATTTGGAAAAATTTAGAAATGACAAATATTATAGCACATGCAATCGATCCTGTACCCAAAGCAAATGGTACACGATTCATGATGTCTCACATAAAGACATGATTCTAGACCAGTCTTTCGCTACAATATTTTTATTTTCCATGTTTTCAAAATTTGACTATGAAGAGGGATGCCGTAATCATAATCGAACTTTAAGAACGCAATATATAGAATTTCCTTAAGTTGAACCAATCGAACATGAAATTCATATATATATATTCTTGACTAAAGATGATTAAGGTCTCAATCTAAGCCTTTAGAACTGAAATGAAGTATATCCTCTCCCTTAATTATAGCAAAACAACTTTTTCAATCCCTGCAGCCTCACGAATTGAAACTTTTGTTTTCTATAATTAACATTGCTAACTTGCAACACTAACAATAATTATCATGCTCCCACTAACATGATGATTATTAGCATAACACTTATGCTCCCACTAGCTTTGATATGTACTCAGAAATCAGCTGGACTTCTAGAAATCAATACTTTATTGACTTTCTTACCAAAGTTCAGATTTCTGATACGAGATGCTTTGATAAAACTTTATCAAAATCATACACCTTTCCTTAGATAGCATGCATGTGTGTCTAAAGAATTTCAGAACTATGAAAAGGGATGCCGTAATCATAGTCTCAATTATTTAGACCTTTTTCCATCTGATTCAAATCTACTTGGTGGAAGTGTTTCCTCACCATCATTTTCATGAATCGGAGAGAAACCTTATGACCCTTAGATTTTATGGTGTATGTGTTCTTATCCATGTGAATCGTCAAAACCATAGTCATAAGACAATGATAATGACAAATCCAAACTCATATGGACTGAACTTATGCAATCTTAACTTCTTGCCACCTGGCAGTACAGGGCCTGCCATTGCTTCCAAGTTGTTATGCAACCAATTGAGAACTTTCAGAACTCCTATGCAAAGCCAACTTTAACTGGAATGGGCACAGAATATGTCAACACGATAGGTTATAAACCTCAAGTTGTGTGCTAGTGAAGAACCTCAGGTTTTATTCTTGATTAGTTCTTGAAATTCTTTTTAGGATCTTTAAGACTCCCACTATCCTCTTGACATATAAGACTATCATGCCAAATATTCAAGAGATAGTGCGGATTCTTTATCAAGACAAACACTTCACACAATTGGCCTTAGTTGGTCTTTGTTTTATCCAAAACATCACAACTTACCAATTTCAAATGTACAAGAGTAAGACACTTTTACTCTAACATTTGACAAGTGTTTTAAACCTTTCTTTAAGATATGTCACTTAAGTTACAATCTTGGAGTATGACTCTAAGAATTGTTTTGGAACGAAGTATGACTCATCTTCCTGATCTAACCATTTCTACAATTCATGACTCCTCTTCTTAGTCATAAGAATGCACTAAGATGACCTGTAGAGGACTAATTCTGATATGATTTCTGAATCATTAAGATGATCACAAACATGATACTAAAGTACTCTCCCATCTTTTCAGATTTGAGAAACTTTTATCTTTCTGCCTAATTTGATTCTTCCCATTCGTTCTGCCATACACTGAGACTTTTCCAATGTTTCAGAATTATACTTAAACTTGTAAGTATAACCATATTTACTAAACTTTAGTAAATCAAATAGTCTTAACGAGCTTTGTGGTGGACATGACCAGTGCACAAGAATGTGTACTCGATCCCTTTAGTCCTTCACTTGACTCACACATCCATGTGAACAAGTAATTAGTCTTGATTTTCCAATGCTTGAAAGTTCTCATTCATCATACTATTCAACCTGCATGATTCCAAGTTTCGGTCCAATTGAAACTTGGGCGATGAGGAACTTTCCTGATTTGGTAAATTTAGACACTACCCCAAATGAAAGAATCAAATCCATTTTCCAATATTGCTGTCAGTGGAATCATATAAGCAACAATTTTCCACAAATGCCATTGTAAGGATACTTCAAATAAATAAAAATAAACAATTTTCTTTTATTTTAAAACTTTGCGGAAAAGCTTATCCTTACAATCCACATGGAAAATTGTTGTTATCTATTCCTTAGCAATATATCATAACTTCTTAAGCAACTGCTCAAAATTCTGATGCGATCGAAATCCACCTTCGCGATCAGAATCAACATATACTTCCTTTAAGATTTCTCTCTATTCTTTGATTGTTAAAACATCAACATGTGACCCAGTCACATCATGTAATGAGGATCTCAGAATAGAACTTAATAGAGTTAGATAATGGGCTCTACCTGATGTAGAGTCAAACTTATTGACTTTAACATCCTTAGGTAAATTTGGCAGCTTTGCAATCAACGCCCCTTCCTTTGGCAAAATAAACATATGGGCCCTTTGGTAATGGGACTATCTCAGACTTAGCCTTTCTCTTTACCATTTGGTCAACCGGGTTGACTATGGCCAATCCCTTTCCATTGGGAAGAGAATGCTTTTTCTGGATTTCCAGTGTCACCATTGTCACTGTCCATAAAGTTTTTGGAAAGTTGATCTTCTAATCAAATTTGCTTTACTATCGTTCCAAATCATTGCTGATTCAGCAGCACCAAGCAAATAGATATGATCATTAAGGTTCATGTCATAGTCTGTTTCATAGTAGTCCCAAAGGAACTCACTATGTGACTTAGAAAGTGATTGAACATCCAACTTTCTCAAGACTTTGACACCCAACTCTCCCGGCTTGTCAATATGTGACTTCATCTCTAAGATGTGATCACACATAGACCTTGCTTGCCATTAGGTCTTGAGTGACCTTGAACTTGTGGGTTAGGGAGAATAATTGGAGGAGGTGGAGGAAGAGAAGTATGACTTCCATGAGCCAAACTCGGGAAGTCATATTCATTAGGAAAGCTTGGTTTGGGAAGATCATTGTTGTCTAAACCAGACATCAACAATGGGAGAAATTCACGTAAAGTTGATTTAAGTCCTTAATATAACACCCAATAAGATATATTAAGGCTAGGACCCAACAAACTATTTTATAACTTGGAAGAGGGATGCCGTAATCCAAGCTATAAAATATTTGAAGGTAGGTGAATGACGATTCACCAATTTCCACCAAGATAAACGAAATGTATTATTAGGTTTTAATTGGTTTTGAAACTCCTAGATTCTTTTGAGATTCATTGAACTTTTCAATGGCATGTTTCAATGTCGAGTATGCCCTTCAGGTTTTGTGACTGGGATGCCGAGGATCACAAAACAAGGTGTGAAGTAACCATGCAAATATACTTGGTACCCTTAATATTTACCCCTCAATCGATGTGCCGGTTAACCACACACGCTCCAACAATACTATGATAAACATTAAGTTACCCTTTGCCTACCTTGTTAAGTCCAGGTTAGTGTGCCGGTTAACCACACACGCTCCACTAACAGCTTAAACAAAGTGCAAAATGTAATTTCATGGATTAGCACCTTATTCACATTTTCCTAAGTAACTAAGATTGGGAATTTATAAGTGTTTAGTTACTTAGTATTTATCATTATACTTATAATGAAGGGAGAATTATAGTCCTTGTCCTACCTGTTCGGCTAACGACCCTCCACCGGTCAAGGAAGCGGTGAGTGAGAGTGGACACCCATTAAACTACCATTTTATAGGCGGTAACCTTATACCCCCCTTATAGACCGGCTTCGTGAATGACGCCTACTAATGGTAAGACGACTTTATCTTATACATATCTATATAATTAAAATTATAATAATAGTATAAGGGTTGAATTTTAAACTTTTAAAATTCTAAGGTCTAGTTTGGAATTAAAGTATACATGGGGGGTAACTTTACAAATTCCAAAACTTGAGGACAAGTTTTGAAACCTTTCAAAACTCTTGGATTTTTCATAACTTATGAGTTTAATTAAGGTTTAATGAAAAAAAAATTCAAGTTCCATAACTTGAGGACAAGTTATGGAAGACATTAAATCATTTAATGATGACATTAAAAATAGTGACTCTTCTATTTTCATAACCTATGAGACTTAATGACACTTTAAAAAGAAAAACTCTTCACTTTCCATAACTTGAGGACAAGTTATGGAGTTCATAAAAACCATTAAGATCAAATATTCCAATTAACACAATTATCAAATAATATTTCTATGATCTAGATTAAACTCATAAGTAAAGATAATTCACATCAACAATTTTCAAGAAATTAGATAATCATATAAACTAATACAAATCTTGAAACTTTGACAATTATCCTTTGAAGACTCTTGGAATTCATAACCTAAAGAGTTAATAAATGAGACATTTCACATCCATAAATTATGGAAGTTTCAAAACTCTTAAGATCATAACTTTAAAAAAAACTTTTGAGTTCCAAAATTTTATGACAAAATTTGTAACTCCTTAAAACCATTTAGATCAAACTTATAAAACAAATAAAATAATCATATCATTCTATCTTTTAATAAATTGACCTAATTCAACTCTTTTAGTAAAGTGACTCAAATTTTATAAATAATTAGTTTTTCATAAAATCAAGTAATTATCATAAAATTTGACAAACTTCATGTTTTTTTTTCCTTTTTTTTCCTTCAGCTTGAAAAAAAAACAAATACATTTGCATCAAATATAATAGAAAACAACCCATGGCTCTGATCCCACTGTTGGGTTTTAGTATACTACAACATCCTATGGTGCACATACAACCCTAAATACCTTGGATCTATGTTTTCTCTATTATACATGCAAATGGTTTCCAAGGCATTAAACCTATAACTAGCATGCATTTGACATAAACCATATAATATACTAGTTAGGGAAACATACCTTTTATGTGGCTTGAAGTCTTGATGTATTTGGCCTTAAGAGCTTAGCACCAATAGTATGAAATGCCTCAAATGGAATCACAACACACCTAGGACAAAGGTGGCTCTTGAGAGAGAATTCCATGCACCAAAACACCTCCATATTTCTCTAAGAAAAGAAGTGGTGATTTTGGCTATGGAGTAACCTATTTATATGTAGGATTCCAAGGGTCATGGGTATAACCCATAATCCATACCCATGGGTTTTATGATCCATGGTTCATGTGGCCAAACTCTTTATGTATCCATACATAAACTTGGTCCAACATGGATCATAAGCCCAACACATATAAATATAACTAATTATCATAATTAGTCCCCATAGATTTAATTAGTCTCTTTTGATCACTAAATTAATTCCAAATTAATTCTTGATCGATACTAATTAAAACATATGATTTCATATTAATATATTATAACTTATAATATATTAATAAACCATAAATAACCTTCTCTCAAAAGTCCATCCTAACAAATTGTCCTGATGATATGCAACCCAAATGGACCATGCTACTCTCAGGTCAAGTACATACCAATAATAGTTATGGGCTTAGACATCTAATCCAACAGTCAGTTCATGGTTAAGAGGGAATATATGGAGTAAGGGCGATCGAGATATGCCGGTTTTGGGCATCGGTGGTTAGTAGTCGGTGTACTAAGTGGGGGAGAATTGGAAAATTCTCCAGTGAAACAACATGCATCCAAGGGTGGTTAGCCGTTTGGATTTCAGCAGTGTTTTGCTGAGGGTATGGATCGGTGAGAGCAAGTGGTAGACAGGTGGGACGGAGCACAGACCATGGTTTTCGAAAAAGATGACTGATTGTCGTAAGGCCTAGGGTTAGGCCGGGAATTGAGTATATGGAATGGCGCTGGAGTTCGGAACCCCAAGAGGGCTAGAACAGTATGCATGTGAGAGATTCCCAGGAAGAATGGTTCAGGGTGGCGTATGACAGTTTTAAGTGGTCCGGATAGACTGAAGGCCGGAAGGCGTACCAGTCAGACTGAAGGCTCGGGGAACGGTCCAGACGTGTTGAAGGTTCTGAGAGTGGTCCAGATAGGCTGAAGGCCTGGTAAGGTGGTCCAGTCATGCTGAAGACTCTGGATGTGTTAGTAGATCTGTATGCGGAGAATGAGTGAATATGTCGCCACGCAATAGTAATCGATATGGTCTAGCCCCAAGTAATGATCATGATGATAGAGTTGGCTGGAGGCCATATGTGGGCCTTGTTAGTTATGTGATCGGATTCGGGGTATATGAGGGTTCCAGAATAGCGGTTGCTCTACATGGATAGTGTAGAGTGGAGTTTAGCCCAGTGGCACTTATAGGTACGGTAAGGGTTCCAGAATAGCGGTTGCTCTAAATGTTGACTTACCTCCAAGTTATGATCAGTTTCGTATGACTTATCATATGAACAAGGAGGAAGTCACACTTAGCAAACTTCAAGGACTCTTAAGGACAGCTGAAAATGGCCTTAAGGTTAAAGCGGTTGCTACTTCTACTCCTTCAACAGCCCCTGTTCTGGCTATTGGGCAGGGAAAGGGTAAGAAGAGGAAAAGCCCTTCGAAGGGTACCAAGGGTAAGACTCTTGATGGTTCCTCTTCAAGTGGGACAAAGAAAGGTCCCATTACTCCTTCTTCAAACCCAAAGGAAGCACAGTGCTTCTATTGCCAGGATAAGGGACACTTCAAGCGAAGCTGCCCTAAATATCTGCAAGATGTAAAGGATGGGAAGGTTAAACCCACCCATGCAGGTATTTACACAATATTGTCTAATAACTCATCTAATGCTAATTCTTGGGTGCTTGATACAGGTTGTGGTATTCACATTTGTACTGATTTGCAGGCACTAAGAAGAAGTGAGCAAGTGGAGCACGGGAAGATAAACTTAGTCATGGGCAACAGGAAAGCATCACCTATTACCAAGATAGGAGTTTATTCTTTATTGCTTAATAATGGGTTAATGTTAGATTTGAATAAGTGTTGTTACTCGCCCGAAATGGCGAGAAATATTATTTCTTTTCATGGCTTGTACAAACAAGGTTTTTCATTTCCATTTGATAATAAAAATGGTGCTATTAATGTTTATTACAATGATGTATTTTACTTTAAAGCATTACCTTGTGATGGTGTATATGAAGCTATGAATGTTGTAGACAATCTAGGAAATAATGTGTTGTATATTGATTCTTCAGATAGATTGGATAAAGCATCCTTGTGGCATTGTCGTCTTGGACATGTTAACAAGAAGCGCATAGGCCAACTCCAAAAGGCTGGAGTCTTGGAATCATTTGACCTCAAGTCAGATGATAGTTGCGAGTCTTGTTTGCTTGGAAAAATGACAAAGCCACCCTTCACAGGTACTTGTGATAGGGGTGAAGGTTTGTTGGACCTTGTACACACGGATGTGTGTGGGCCCTTCAGAGCTGCTACAAGGGATGCTAATCGCTATTATGTGACTTTTACTGATGATTACTGTAGATATGGATATATTTACTTAATCAAGCATAAGTCAGAAACCTTTGAAAAGTTCAAAGCGTTTAAGCAGGAAGTGGAGAATCAATTGGGCAGGAACATCAAGATGCTCCGATTCGATCGGGGAGGAGAGTATCTTAGCATTGAGTTCCTTGACTATCTTAAGGAATGTAGGATTGTCTCACAATTGACACCTCCCAGAACACCACAGTTGAATGGTGTAGCTGAGAGGCGCAATCGAACCTTGTTGGATATGGTTCGTTCCATGATGAGTCGAGCTTCGTTACCAATCTCTTTCTGGGGGTATGCCTTAGAGACTGCCGCCCATATCCTTAATCTAGTCCCTACTAAAAAGGTTGCCAAAACACCTCACGAGATGTGGACTGGGAAAGTTCCCAATTTGGACCACATCAAGATTTGGGGTTGTGAAGCTTTCGTGAGGCGTGAGACTCATGATAAGCTTGAACCTCGAAGTGAGAGGTGTATTTTCATCAGCTACCCACAGAGATCCTTTGGTTACCTCTTCTACCGACCCAGTGATAATGTGGTTTTTGTAGCAAGAAGAGGAGTCTTTCGTGAGAGAGAATTCATAAGCCAAGGGGACAGTGGGAGGCAAATTGACCTTGAAGAGCTTCAAGAGTCAAGTGGTGAAGGAACCTCAAATGCTATCGACCAACCTGAGGAGGAAACTCCTGTTGATCCGATAGATGAGTCTGTACCTCCAAGACGTTCCACTAGGGTGAGGAACACACCTGATTTTTATTATGGTTATCACATCACCGCTGAAGGTGATACATTTATTAGTGATAGTACACTAATAGATTTGGATGAACCTAATAATTACAGGGAAGCCATGGCAGGCCCTGAGTCTGCTAAATGGAAGGAGGCTATGGACAACGAGATTCAGTCCATGTATGACAATCAAGTTTGGAACTTGGTTGACAATGTACCAGGTCGTAAGACAGTTGGGTGCAAATGGATCTTCAAGAAGAAGACCGACATGGATGGGAAGGTACATACTTACAAAGTGCGACTGGTTGCGAAGGGCTTTACTTAAACTCCGGGAGTTGACTATGATGAGACCTTCTCACCAGTAGCTAAGATTAAGTCTATTAGAGTATTGTTAGCCATAGCTACATTTCATGATTATGAAATATGGCAAATGGATGTCAAAACCGCTTTCCTTAATGGAAAGTTGGCTGAGGATGTTTACATGGCTCAACCAGAGGGTTTTGTCGATACAAGATACCCTAATAGAGTGTGTAAGCTTGATAAATCCATTTATGGATTGAAACAAGCATCTCGCAGATGGAATCTTTGCTTTGATGAGAAAGTCAAAGAGTTTGGCTTTTCTAGGAGTGAGGATGAGTCTTGTGTGTATGTCAGGGCTAGTGGGAGCATAGTTAGCTTCTTGGTGTTGTATGTGGATGACATACTTCTCATAGGAAACGACGTCCCAACCTTGCAGGAGGTTAAGTCCTGGCTTGGGAAGTGTTTCGCTATGAAGGACCTTGGGGAAGCTGCCTATATCCTAGGGATAAGGATATTGAGAGATAGGAGTAAGAGACTAATTGGACTTAGTCAAAGTACTTACTTGGATAAGGTGCTGAAGAGGTTCAGCATGGAAGAATCCAAGAAAGGGGAATTACCCGTCCAGAGTAATGCCAAGCTGAGTAAGACTCAGAGTCCGAGTACAGAGGCTGAGATAGCTGAGATAAGTCATATACCATATGCTTCCGCTGTGGGCTCGATCATGTATGTTATGACTTGTACTCGCCCTGATGTGGCTTTTGCTTTGAGCATGGTCAGTAGATATCAAGGGAACCCTGGCAAAGCACACTGGACAGCGGTAAAGAACATTCTCAAATATCTGCGGAGGACTAAAGATTGGGTCCTTACCCTCGGAGGCAGTGATGACTTGAGAGTGATAGGATATAGCGATGCTAGCTTCCAGACTGATAGGGATAATTTCCACTCTCAGTCAGGCTGGGTCTTTATCCTAAATGGAGGGGCAATTACTTGGAAAAGTTCCAAGCAGGAGACAGTAGCTGATTCTACTTGTGAATCAGAGTACATAGCAGCAAGTGAAGCAGCTAAGGTGGCGATATGGCTAAAGAACTTCATCGGAGACCTTGGAGTTGTACCAGCTATAAAGGAGCCAATGGAAATTTTCTGTGACAGCGAAAGTGCGGTTGCTTTGGCTAAGGAACCAAGAGATCACGGGAGATCTAGGCACATTGACAGAAAATACCATTTCATCAGACATCGAATAGAAGAAGGACTCCTCGTGGCTAAGAGGGTATCATCAGATGAGAACCCGGCTGATCCCCTCACGAAGGGACTGAGCAGGGTTAAGCATTTACAGCATGCGAGGCGCATTGGGCTGAAGGATGATATTAGTTTCAATAATTAGATTCCTGAAACTTGTAAAATGTAATTGACATTTGATGATAAATAAAAGTTGTTATTTATTTATGAGTAAGGTGTTACTATCTTGTGTTGATTGTTTACTATGTTTCAATTTTGCATGTTTTTACTTCCAGAATAATTATGTTATTATTCAAACCATCCACAGTGGAAGTAAGTATTGATTTAAGACTGTCATGAATTTGGCTTGTATGATTTGTCTAAAAGTGCTTTGGACAATGCAATGGTTGCTACAACATTCATGTGTACTCATAAGGGCTGAGTATTGGATCCAACCCACGCTCACTTGCATCACTTCATGGAATTTATCTCGAGTGATCGTGAGACGGTTATATCATATAAATCTTCAAACCTAGAGATATGAGTTGTTGACTATGAGTTGGTTATTCATTGATTGCACGAAAACGCATTGGTAACTCGATGTCATAAAACGTGCCTTTGTGAATAATTCAACAAGTAGTTAGTACAAGCATATCAGTCGAAGTTTATCTGTTCCTTCTAGAAATAGAAGCGATATCTGGGCCCCTAGATGATTTGGTTTTGACCTATGTACCGGGCCCGGTCAGAACCTAATTGATGTGTTCAATTTAGTTCTATGTCGAAACAAATCAGAGATCGAGAAATAAATGCTGGACAATAAGTAAGACCATATTCCATGTGTTTGTCCGGCTGATATCATGAGAACAGAGGATTATATGATCACTTATCTTAAATGGCGTATCATCATCATCTCAGTTCCGAGAGACTTTGAAAGAGCTACGATTGCTAGTCGGATTTTGAAGTCATATTTGCAAATATAGTTATTAGACTTATCCAAGTGGGAGACTGTTGGATATAGTGTCTAAGTCCATAACTTTATTTGGTATGTACTTGACCCGACCCGGCATGGTCCATTTGGGTTGCATGGCATTGCAATACTTGGATAGACTAAATGAGAGAATAAGGCACTTGTGATTATTAATATATTATAAGTTCTAATATATTAATAATAGTATTATTTAATTAGTATTGATCAAGTATTAATCTAGTATTAATCTAGTGATCAAAGTGAGACTAATTAAATATATAGGGTTGATTATGACAATCATCAATTCTTTTATGGTGGATTAATGATCCATGGTTTATGGGTTTGGTTATAACCATATGGAGCTCCATGGATAGTCTATGGGAGTTACAAACCCATGAGTCATGAGAAATCAAGAGTCATGACAATTAAGGGCATTCATGTGAAAACCCTAATTGTGACAACACTATAAAAGGAACCCTATGGCTAGCAAAATCGTGACCTAGTGTTACTAGAGAGGGCATAACCGATTTTGAGTGCTAGAAGTATTCTCTCAAGTTATTCCAAGTCTTGTGGTGTTGTGTGAAGCATTTGAGGCACAACATTTGGGGTGCTAGGCTCACAAAGTCTTGAAGGAATCCAAGCAACAACAAGGTATGTATTTCTACTAGTTTTTATGTTTTATGTAATCCCCATGCCATGCTAGTTAGGAAATAACCTTGAAAAAGAAATTTGCATGTATATAGAGAAAACATAGATTCAAGGTTATTAGGGTTGCATGTACACTTAGGAAGTGTTAGAATGCTTAAAAACCCATCACGAAAGTGCTTGGTAGTAAGCACTGGGATTGTACCAGATATATGGAAGCACATACGAGTTGGATGCCCGTTGAGGTTGTGGCAACGTTAGATGATGCGCAGAAATGTTTTCAGTCTCCTTGGAAGAGGAGGAGGAAAGTGGTTCTAGATTGGAGATTGGGACAGAGGAAGGTGAGATAGCAGGTTAATAGACTCGGGAGTAGTCTGGGCCGGTGCTGAGGACTGTATAAGGATATTACAGTCGGAGGTCAAGGACCTAGAGATCTTGATAGGGAGTTGTGAGCGGGTTGCACTCCGTTGTGTCTAACCGAAGGGTTTGAGGGTGACGCAAGGACAAGGTCCTTGGTTCCGAGTATGGTTGTAGGTTTGAGTTATGTATGTGGTGGTATTCCAATCTGCGGTATTCTATCATGAGGATTCGTTCCAGGTTGCAAGTTATCAGGGTTATCACCAATCTTGGGCTAAGGAAGATGGATTAGTGTCTTGGCAGAGCTCAGTGAGTGTTTGTGGTATCTAGCATTCGCAAGGCGCGAAGGTGTGTCCCTGATATGAAGGGTTAGTATTATCGGGTAATACGTGGTTAATATATTGTGCTATTGAGTTGAAAGGCCAATGGTCGACTTGGAGTAGTGGCAAGGATGCCACGTGAGAATGAGCCATTTTACGAGAGATGCAGAAGTAGGGTTTGTAAGAACATGAGTTGAGTGAGAAATCGGGTTTGTAAGGATGCCACGTGAGAATAAGCACCTTATTCACATTTTCCTAAGTAACTAAGATTGGGAATTTATAAGTGTTTAGTTACTTAGTATTTATCATTATACTTATAATGAAGGGAGAATTATAGTCCTTGTCCTACCTGTTCGGCTAACGACCCTCCACCGGTCAAGGAAGCGGTGGGTGAGAGTGGACACCCATTAAACTGCCATTTTATAGGCAATAACCTTATACCCCCCTTATAGACCGACATCGTGAATGATGCCTACTAACGGTAAGACTGACTTGCTCTTATACATATATATATTATTAACTTATAATACTATATAGTATAAGGGTTGAATTTTAACTTTTAAAATTCTAGGGCTTGATTTGGAATTAAAGCGTTCATAAGTAAATCTTTACAAATTCCAAAACTTGAGGGCAAGTTTTGAAACTATTCAAAACTCTTTGATTTTCATAACTTATGAGTTTAATTAAAGTTTTAGAGACTTAAATGAAGAGACTCTTGAACATCCATAACTTGAGGACAAGTTATGGAGTTCATAAAAGCTATTTATGATAGAAAGAATCTTCATTTTGTAACCTATGACATTATTTATGAGTTTTAAGAATCATAAATGTGTCTTTTCATATAACTTGAGGACAAGTTACAAAAACACATTTTATGAACAATTTATAGATTAATTTGGATTGAAAATAACTAACACAAAGTTTTTTCATTAATCTAAATAAACTCATAAAACAAGGTAGCACAAAAAAAAAACTTTTCATGTTCCATAACTTAAGAACAAGTTATGAAATCCTTTAAAACATTAAGACCAAGTTTTGTAACTCCATAAAAAACTTTGAATCATTTTTTTAAAACCTTTTCATATCCATAACTTATGGAGGTTTCAAAAAACTCTTTAGATCAAACTTTTAAAACTAATAAAATAATAATATCATTTTATCTATTACTAAATTTGACCTAATTTAACTCATATAGAAAATGATTCAAACTTTACAAATAATTAGTTTTTCACAAAAACAAGTACTTATCTTAAAATTTGACAAACATCATGTTTTTTTTCTTTTTTTTCCACTTTGAAAATAAAACATTTGCATCAATATAACAGAAAACAACCAATGGCTCTGATACCACTGTTAGGTTTTGAGCATTCTAAAACTCCTATGGTGTACATGCAACCCTATAAACCTTGGATCTATGTTTTCTCTATTATACATGCAAATATTAACTATTCCAAGGTTTCATCCTAACTAGCATATTATGAAGCACCTATACTACAAAGTTCTAGTTAGATGACATACCTTTTGATGTAGCTTGATGTCTTCAAGCTTTAAGAGCTTAGCCCCAATAGTGTGGAAGCCTCAAATGGAATCATAAATCACCAAAACACCTTGGAAGAACTTGAGAGAATATGTATGCACACTAAAATCGGCCCACTCTTATTTTCACACACTTGTGCCAATTTTGTGAGCCAAGGACCCCTTTATATATTATGGAGGATTAGGGTTACATCCATGTAAACCCTAATACACATGACCTTTCATTTACATAGGATCCATGGGTTAAAAGCTCCATGGACCATCCATGAAAGCTTAGCCCAACCTAAATGAACTTGGCCCATTCCATATATATAAGAGTCCATATTTAATTAGTTCTTTTTGATCACTTAATTAATTCTAAATTAATTCTTGATCAATACTAATTAAATAATATGATTCCATATTAATATATTAGAACTTATAATATATTAATATAAATCATAAATATACTATTCTCAAAAGACTATCCATATAAATTGTGCCGGTGAAGTGCAACCCAAATGGATCATGCCGGGTCGGGTCAAGTACATACCAAATATAGTTATGGACTTAGACATTAATCCAACAACATTGTGGAGCAGACTCCTATGATATTTGGTATAGTCAAGGAGGGCATCATGGAGATTTTAGATGAGCGTCTGGGCGCATTTCACACTGAGGTAGTGGCTATGGTGGGTGCACGCTCTCTGATGTTGTGAGAGTTTCGTGCCTATGGGGCTCCTGAGTTCTTCGGAATGAAGGAATCCATTGCTAGCAGACGGTGGTTAGCGAATATCGGGAACGCCTTCCAGACATGCTAGCAGAGGAGTTGAATGTCATATTTGCATCCTGTCTTCTGAAGGACAAAGCTCGTGATTGGTTGGAGAAGGTGACCTATGCCTTGGGAGGTGAGGCAGTTGAGACGATGTCTTGGGATGACTTTGTTACGAGATTCAAGGCTGAGTTTGCACCCGTGATTGAGGTTCAACAGCTATCGAGGGAGTTTGAGGACCTTGCCAGACTACCGAGACTTTGGCTGAGATCATCGCCATGTTCTGTGAGAGGGATTGTTGGTTCCACAGTGTGTGGAAGACAAGGAGACGAAGAAGGCCTGATTCCATGATATATTGAAGGATGAGATACGGGAGTTTGTGAGTATGTCTGAATGCAGGACATTAGATGACATGATCGCTCGAGCTCACAAGGGGGAGATTGATCGGGAGACTATGAGGAAAAGGAATTCGGTTCAGGCGAAGTTATCAGAGGGCTCGGCTAAGAAGCCTAAGGTTGTTGATTCACGTTCGAGAGGTTGGCAGGGCCGAAGCCATTGTGGCAAGTATGGTAAGGCGCACGGCGAAGTTTGTAGGATGGGTGGGTCCAACTGCTACAAGTGTGGTAAGACCGGTCACATTAGAGAGGACACAAAAAGGCCAATTGCTCGAGTTTGGCTGGAGGAGCAGTTGGAACACCCGCTCCAGCGACATTGAGGATCACTGACAACCGATATGGCAAGGCGGATGTGCCATTTGTGAGGAATCGAGCTTTCCATCTCTCATCCGAGGAGGCTCGCGCTGCACTAGATGTGGTTACCAGTATGTATTTTATCCCTATTTCATTTATTGTTTTGATGTTTATTCTTATTATATGATTGGTGTTATATAGGGACGTTCCTAGTGAACTATGTTATAGCTTTGGTTCTGTTTGATTCGGGAGCCACCCAATAATTTGTGTTTCTTCCGCTTAGAAAGAGATTCGGTGATGCTCCAGGGGAGCTTGATTATCCATTAGAGGTAGAGATTGTCGATGATCGTCCAGTCTCGATATAGAGGGTTCATCGAGGTTGTGTGCCAGAGCTTTTTAGCGAGCGTTATCCGATTGATTTGGTTCCGATTCCTTTACGTGATAGAAAAGTGATTGTGGGAATGGATTGGTTGAGCCCTAATAGGGCGATGATTGACCACATGCACCAATTAGTTCCGGTTTGAACCCCAAGTGGGGGAGAACTAGTTATTCGTGGAGAGCTTGCGGGAGCTAGGAGATATCTACAACATAGTTGTTCTGGTTTTGTGGCTTACGTATTGGATGCAAGAGAGGAGAATATGAGGACGATTGATGATGTGCCGGTTGTTCTAGAGTATTAAGATGTGTTTCTGGAGGACTTGCCTGGAGTGCCTCCAGAGAGGCAGGTGGAGTTTCTTATTGATCAGGTTTCAGGGGCAGCTCCAATAACCAAAGCACCCTATCGATTAGCACTGCCGGAGATGCAGGAATTGTCTACGTATCTATAGGAGCTATTAGACAAGGGATTTATCAGACCAAGTAGTTCACCTTGGGGAGCGCCAATTCTGTTCGTGAAGAAGAAATATGGCTCCCATAGAATGTGCTTTGATTATCGAGAGCTAAACAAGCTAACGGTGAAGAACCGTTACCCGCTTCTAAGGATTGATGATTTGTTCGACCAACTTCAGGGTGTGTCTTGGTTCTCCAAGATTGATATTCGTCCAGGATATCACCAGATGAGGGTTCGAGATGAGGATGTTCGAAAGACAGCCTTTAGGACTTGTTATGGTCATTACGAGTTTGTGGTGATGCCTTTTGGGCTCACCAATGCAACAACAACATTAATGGATCTCATGAACCGGGTTTGAATACCCATGCTAGATCGGTCGGTCATTGTATTCATTGATGATATCTTGGTATATTCTAAGACCAAGGAGCAGCATGAGGATCATGCTGCGAGAGGTTCTGGAGACTCTGAGGAGGGAAAGGCTTTATGCGAAGTTATCCAAGCACGAGTTCTGGTTGTGCGAGGTGTAGTTTCTGGGACATCTTTTCAACCAGAAGGGTATATTGGTCAATCTAGCCAAGATCGAGGTCATGATGCAGTGGGAGGGTTCGAGGTTTCCATCCGAGATTCGGAGTTTCCTTGGGTTATCTGGATATTATTGGAGATTTATCAAGAATTTTTCCAGGATCGCAGTTCCATTGACTAGATTGACTAAGAAATCTACTACTTTCTATTAGGGGTCTGAGTAGCTGGCGACATTTGAGTGTAACATCACAAAAATTTCAACAAATTTAAACCTTTCAAAACAACCCATTATTTAAAAAAAGTGTTTACAAAAACATTGTCTCCAAAACATGATTTAAAGTTAGAGTCTCCCAAGATCCAACCCGTTGTAAAACCGAGGATGTGTACGGTCATGCCTTCGCCTGGCCACGAATCATCTGAAGAACCGGAAACCATAAACAAATTGTAAGCACGAAGCTTAGTGAGTTCCCACAAAATACTACCGCACAAACAGACAACACATAAATAACAACAGCATGTACTGGGTCCATAGCTAAAATATTGGATTACCCCTGAGCCCATAGTATGAGTCTGGCTTGTCTATTAGGCTCACAGCTCATATATGGACTGCTCTTGAGCCCACAACATAAGTCTTCCTTGCCCCTAGGGCCCACAGCTTATGTTTGGCTTGCTCCCAACTTAATCAGTCATCAGAGTAGAATACCAATGGTCAGCCCTCAATACGAGTCTGACATAACAACCGGTCCACAGCTCGTATTTGGAATGCTACTGAGCCCTCAATATGAGCCTGGCATGCCCTACTCGGCCCTCAGCTCATATCTTCATTTCTTCAATACCCTCAAGCCCTCAGTACGAGTCTGGCATACCAACCGGGTCCTCAGCTCGTATCTGGAATGCTACCGAGCCCTCAATATGAGTATGGCATGCCCTGCTCGTACCTTAGCTCATATATGGAATGCTCCAGGGTTTGTTCGCTACAGCACAAAGCAGTACAACCTTAACCCAACACAATATGACGACAGATAACAACATAACAGATAATTATGTAGACAGAATCATAGGTAGTCCTACAAATCTATGAGACTAGCATATCGACAACTAGCATAATCAGGCATATCTATTCCATACTCAACATACAGAGAATAGCAGAATATCAAACCAATGGGCCGACCTTGGTGCCTTCGACCCGAGAATACAGTGAGGAAAACTCACCTCGCACTGCTGAACATAAAGATTATCCCTAGCTGCTAGCTGCCAGATCACCGAACCGCCAATATCAAGACCCCTCATCACAGATGGTCCCACGAATAATCTCTGACTGCAGATCCACTACGATCCACGTGCTATCAAATACCTCATCACAGATGGTCCCACGAATAATCTCTGACTGTAGATCCGCTATGATCCACGTGCTATCAAATACCACAAAGAAAACCCATCAACATCTAGCCCCTAACTCACGCTATGAGTCTAAATTAGGGTAAAATACCTTTTCTCCCTTCTCAAGCTTGGCCCAAAGCTAAGGCCCAAACTAGATGACCAAAGGCCCAAAATCCAAAACAACATCTAAGGCCCAAATATGGCCCAATTTTCCATATTGGGCCAAATTCCTTTCATGAGCCTTCACCCAAGAAAGTCCATTAAAGCAAAAGCCCAAACCATAAAATCCAGGTGGCCAAACATGGCCCAAGACAACCGGAGTCCAAAACCAAAGCCCAAAACGAAGAGGCCCAAACTGTCGTGTATGCGGGACATACTCCAGAGGTACACTCAGCGTACACGAGGCTGCGCAGAATCCACCGTCATGGAAGGAAATTGGGTACGCGGGGCGTACCCTTGCAAGACACAAATTCTTCATAAGTGCTTAATGGCTTAAGCACTTAAGTCCAAACTTCAGATCCATGATCCAAATGCACTCCAGGGTCATAAAGTCTCCAACTTTATGACTTTAGAAGTCTAAAAAGTCCTTAAGACATGGTCTTAATCATTTAAGACCTTCTACAAGAAGCATGGAGCCAAACTAGCTAAAGGGACCTCTTTTTTATGGCTTAGAACCCTTCCTAGGGTCTGAAAGGACAACCCAAAATGACCAAAACCATACATGCATAACAATGGGACTTTTGGGACAAAAAGAGCATCATAAAGCTACCAAAATGAGATCCAAGCAAACAAAGCATAAAGGTAGCAACTTTTTACCTTCTGGAGCTTCCAAATGAGATGATGATCTAAGATCTACAAGCTTGCTTTGATTCCTTGACTCCTTGATGCACTTCTTTCTCCTTTAAGCACACCAATATCACACTTTAAGCTCAACACACTCACTTACGAGGTTAGGGTTTGCTAAAAACGACTCAAAGACTTGAAGGCTGAAAGAGTGAGGAAAAATGATCCATAAATGTGCTTAAATACCCTCACAAACCCTCAAACTTAGTTTTTCTTTCGGATAAGAGTACGCCCAGTGTACTAGGGCACACCCTAGTACGCTTAGCGTACTCACATGTACGCTTAGCGCACCACACTTTCTCCCAAAATTAACATTTTGCCACTAGGGCTTCTTGCGACCACTTCCTTCCAAAACAAGGACCAAAATGACACACTTTAACACCAAGAGATGAATTTGAAAATGCCTGAAAGTCGGGGCGTTACAACTCCCCCCCCCCCTCCCTTAAGTTCGATTTCATCCTCGAAATCATTCCTTATCATCCCCAGCAAGCCCGACAGCTTAAGGGGTATAACCATAACCTTGATCATAGAATTACATTCCCAAGGCAACTGAACCCATCAAAATACTCCACATGAAGAAGGAAATTCTACGATCCTTTGAAGAATCTCAACCTAATTATCTGAAGCCTGAAGTCTCGAACTGGTCTGACTCCCTGACAGACCGCCCATACTGAACCAATGCTAAAACTATAACACAATGGCTACAAAATACTGATTTTCTTAACTAACGAACCAACATGCTGCATCTATAATACTGAAACCTTATCACTTGCCCGACCTTTACACATGTAGAACTATGCCTGAGCACATGCATATAATCTAAGTCCTAAACCCTCCAGCTGAGGTCTTTGACATCCAAATTTCTTGGTCTACAACTTTCTGAGTATAGACCTTGCACGGATACACTCGCGATTCCCAACGCGATTTTTCACCAAAAACCACTCAAATATAGCCACTCATATTCTTCTCGAAGACCCTTCCCTACAACTGATGAACATCCAATTATGAATCTGCCCCCAGTCCTTGGTTGGAGACACTAACAGAAACATGCATAACTGATCCACAAAACATACCGACCGCGATCTTCACCCAAAACCAAACCATATTATGTACCAAAACCTTAATAACCCTTGACTCTCTGCTATGTCATCACCGACCACTACTTCGCCGAGAAAGAAGATAATCCAAGAATTTCCGCGCTACATCCAACCCCATTATAGACTCAGGTGTACTCCCACCTGGACAATCACTTGAGACAATCATAAATATCTTTATGTCTTGCGACTTTCCAACCAATCCTAACTTCAAAACCAACACCCTAGCAACAGCTTGCGAACAACCGGAAATATAATGCATACATCTCACAAGGACGTTCTGATTACTGACTGATACTTCCCACAACCCTTACTGCTTCCTTTATCCAACCAACAGATTTGCGACTCGCTCGTCCTATTAGTGCGTCAACACTGAAAGCACTACAAGCAGAAGAAATGAACAACCATGTTCACTAGGCCCTCAACCTATGACTGGAATACCCATACAAGGTCCTCAACATAGGTCTGGATTGCCTCCGAGCCCACAACATTAGTATGGAATGCCCTCCCAGGCCATCAGCCCATGTCTGGAATGCTCCCGATATTACACCGACCTTGACGCCATCGCATTGCTCGCCCAACACTCCAGGCCCAAAGATACTCGCCTCATTCCATTTCATTGAAGGTACCTAAACAATTTCCTCATAAAGCCAACTGAGTACCACAAAGATGCTACCAAATCAAACCTTACAAAACATGATCACACGCGACCCGCGAATAGGAAAATGGATGCACTCCTGGCCCGATTCGAAGGCTAAAACTCAAAAGAACTATGCACATAATTCGAACCAAGTGCTCCAATGCTATGTTGACAAAAATACATGAAATACCACCACCCATAATCTCATCCAAAGAGAGAAGAAACACCAGTGAGAATCGAAATAACCCCTTAATCAATAACAAAAAATATCCCCACAAGCAGTCAAAACAAGATCCGATACTTGATTGAGACTGAATGGATTCCACCACTATGCAACTAGATCGATAAGACTTCCACGGATCTCGAAGGTTGCCAAAACCTGAGTCTGCTATGAACCAAGTTCCCACCCCACCCTTGAGGGTAAACACGCCCGAAGGCCCAAAGAACATAGAACATACTGAACTTGATGACAGATTGTCCGGACCACTGCATATCGGCTGACACAATTAAACTTTCGAGCAAACTTCTACGGACTGATGAACCCCACAACCAGTGGTCGAGGACACATTGACATTTAATCCAGAGAATCAAGACCCACATGGAATTGAACATACCTGCTCCTGGAAAGATCCACCAATAAAAATCTACCCAACTAATTTGAAAAAAGCAATCCAACAACAAACTTGAAAATCCCTCAACGACTGAAATACTCAACCCGAGAATCCTGATTCTCCCCCACTTAGGGCTCGAACTACCACTCGTTGGCACTAAAACCAAATCATATCTCAGACCAGCTTAAGCAGGTGCTACCCTTCCTAACCCTGGAAGTTACGAGCCTGCTCACTCCTTCCCCAAACTCGGAAAACTGAAATAGCATAACCCTTGCCACAAATAATGACATTCCAATCCATCAACCAACCATCTCACTTCCAGCTGCAAAACCCAAGCCGATCATAGCCATCGCCCCCTTCTTAAGTCTTGCGACTCGAATACCTGGCCTCGAGCAAAACCCCCGAGGCCTCAAACAAAAAATCTCACTAGGTCTACACCAAACAACCCAAATCAATAACGCCACTGGGAATCAAAATACTTACCATATCCATCGGCATGCCTGAATAGCTATAACCGAAAGATTAAGAGGAACAGAAACATTGCCACAAATCTTGGTATCCAACCATGCTATCTTCCCTGACCAGCCCTTAGAATCCCCGAAACCTTCCTTGATTCGAGTATGGATCCTATGCTTCCAGTAGTATGGGCCCAATACTACCTTCCACACCTATCCATACTTTGCTCAAGAACCATTTCAGGTTTTCTAAGTCCTAGTCCTAAAATGCTCCAGAAACCTTCTCCTCGGGGAAACAACCACCCTAAATACTCACTAGGATATCCTAGGACTCGCCCACACCCCCTCTACCATCAGCTGCTGAAGATACACTACCAACGCTAACTAACCACTTCCTAAATACAATCACATGCAACCAAGCTTAAATAATCCTTCGACTAAAGGGCCCAGCCCTACAACGGTTGGACTCAAACAAGAGTTGTTCAATAGGTCCGAGTCCTTCATTCTAAGATTATTTAACTTTCATAGCACGTTATTTTACTATATTCAGTTGATGGTTAACTCTCATCAACATAGTTCCCACAAAGCACAAAGCAAGCAACATTCGAGCAGAGAAGCGAACTGACATTAACACGTTAAAATCAGACAGATCCTCATATGAAATCCTCGATCTCAAACTCCCCGCACCACGGGTGACCCTCCTCCCTGCTCTCACTCTCCCTAGAGTGGCTAATCATTCATCGCGCTGACCCACTATACACTGCACCCACTCATGAAACTTCCACCAACCCTGCAGCACTCATGTATGCTAGCCATATATAACATTGGATCCTATAGACAGTCGAATACTCGATCCTACCCTAAGCCCACAACCAGAAAAGGAACAGGAAATAAGGCCAAAGCAAATATTCTCAGGCTATTGAATCTTAGTTATGTACAACTATGATGCATGCACTAAGCAACTATAGTAATGATGTCAATTTCATGTAAGAAAGAACCCTAGGCTATCAGGCATCATATAATCAGGAAATTCTACCATGAAATTCCTTAAGATCCCTAGCCTATCACTAGCATGTTGTTCTAACATATTACAATATCAAAGAATAGTGTGGTAATTTGGGGTCAACTTACTGGCTCCGGCTGATCGTACACATCACATCCTCTTTATTTTGAAAGAAACTTTGAAAGTTATTTTTTCTTTCAACCTTTAGTTTGAAAATTATTTTTAAAACCCTTTTTTCTTGGTTTGAGACTGGATTCACAAGAGTGTTCCTCCAATTCACTCAAACCAAGGCTCATATAGCAACTTGTAACATCAAATAAATTTCAACAAATTTAAACCTTTCAAAACAACCCATTATTTAACAAAAGTGTTTATAAAAACATTGTCTCCAAAACATGATTCAAAATCAGAGTCTCTCAAGATCCGTTCTGTTGTAAAACCGAGGATGTGTACGGTCACACCTTCGCCTTGCCACGAATCATCTGAAGAACCTGAAAGCATAAACAAACTATAAGCAAGAAGCTCAGTGAGTTCCCCCAACATACCACCGCACAAACAGATAACACATAAATAACAACAACATGTATTAGGTCCACAGCTAAAATACATGATTACCCCTGAGCCCACAGTATGAGTCTTACTAGACTATTAGGCCCACAACTCATATATGGCCTACTCTAGAGCCTACAACATAAGTCTGGCTTGCCCCCAGGGACCACAACTTATGTCTGGCTTGCTTCCAACTCAATCAATCATCAGACTAGAATACCAATGTTCAATCCTCAGTACGAGTCTGGCATACCAACCGGTCCACAGCTCGTATCTGGAATGCTACTGAGCCTTCAATATGAGTTTGGCATGCCTTACCCTACCCTCAACTCATATCTGGATTGCTCCAATACCCTCAAGCCCTCAGTACGAGCCTGACATACCAACCGGGTCCGCAGCTCGTATCTGGAATGCTATTGAGCCCTCAGTATGAGTCTGACATGCCCTGCCCGGCCCTCAGCTTATATCTGGAATGTTCCAGGGTTTGTTGGCTACACCAGGAAGGAGTACAACCTCAACCCGACACAATATGCAGACAGATAACAACATAATAGATAATTATTTTGACAGAATCATAGGTAGTCCTACAGATCTACCAGACTAGCATATCCACAACTAGCATAATCATGCATATTTATTCCGTACTCAGCGTACAGAGAATAGCAGAATATCAAACCAATAGGCGAGCCTTGGTGCCTTTGACCCGAGAGTATAGTGATGAAAACTCACCTCGCACTGCAAAACATAAAGATGATCCCTGGTTGCTGGCTGCCAGATCACCGAACCGCTAATATCCAGACCCCTCATCACTGATGGTCCCACGAATAATCTCTGACTGCAGATCCGCTATGATCCACGCGCTATCAAGTACCACAAAGACAACCCATCAACATCTCTCCCCCGACTCACGCTATGAGTCCAAATTAGGGTAAAATACCTTTTTACCCTTCTCAAGCTTGGCCCAAAGCTAAGGCCCAAAATAGATAGCCAAAGGCCCAAAATCCAAAACAACATCTAAAGCCCAAATATGGCCCAATTTTCCAAATTGGGCCCAATTCCTTTCGTGAGCCTTCACCCAAGAAAGTGTATCAAAGCAAAAGCCCAAACCATAAAATCCAGGTGGCCCAACATGACCCAAAACGATCCGAGTCCAAAACTGAAGCCCAAAATGAAGAGGCCCAAACTGTCGCGTACGCGGGGGGTACTTCGGAGGTACGCTCTGCGTACACGAGGCTGCACAAAATCTACCATCGGGGAAGAAAATTGGGTACGTGGGGCGTATACCCCCTACGCGGGGCGTACCCTCGCAAGACACAAATTCTTCATAATTGCTTAATGGCTTAAGCACTTAAGACCAAACTTTAGATCCATGATCCAAATGCACTCCAGGGTAATAAAGTCTCCAACTTTATCACTTTAGACATCCAAAAAGTCCTTAATATATGGTCTTAATCCATTAAGACATTCTACAAGAAGCATGGAGCCAAACTAGCTAAAGAGACCTCATTTTTATGGCTTAGAACCCTTCCTAGGGTCTGAAAGGACAATCCAAAACAACCAAAACCATACATGCATAAGAATGGGACTTTTGGGACAAAAGAGCATCATAAAGCTGTGACAACCCGAAATTTCTATCTTGTAAAGCCATTCAATTCAATCAAAAGTCAGACTTGTTTCTGCTATCTTTTAGCGTTGTTAAGGGTCTGTTTGAGTGTTCTAAGCCTAGTACATTCAAGGATTGGATGTTAGGAAGTATCTACCATAGTTCATTGTGCAACATTCAAGCCGGAAAACTCCATCACATGGAGTTTACGGCCGTAAGCTCTTGTTTGTCCGTGAAATAGCCTCTTAAGTATGATATTCCTTCATTTTTCTTCACTTCTCACAACTCCAAGTCAAGGAAACTCAATTCTCTCTCAAGTATCATCAAGAACACTTCCATTTCTCGTCAAAGTTGTAAGTGATTCTTTCATTATTAGTTGATATCCTTCTTGATCTAGTAAAACCCCATGATTTCATCCGTGAGTTCATCTCTTTTTGGGTTAGATCTTCAAGAACACCAAGAACACACACTAGTTCATTGGATCGTAATCACCCTTCTAGCTTCCAAATCGTAAGTATCCTTTCCATATACTTGATATTCATTAGAAGCTCATGTTTAGCATACAAGAAACAACCATTTCGGCATGAACATCAAGAGTTTATGGCCGTAAACTCTTGCATGGCCGTAAACCCTTCTTGATTTATGTCATGGCCGTGAACCCTTTCAAGTCTTGGCCGTAAACTCCTTGGTATTTTATGTGTTGGCCATAAACTCATTGGTCGTGAACACACCCTTGTGTGGTCGTGAACACCTTTTAGACAATCATTTGTGATTGTAACACTTCATTCCAAGTGTTTCCTAGTCCCTAAGGTTGTTCCCTATCATGATTAGTTGTTATAAACACTAATTATATACATATATGTGTCATTATATGCTTAATAGGATCCGTTTATGCTTGAGACTTCACTTGGCATACTTAGCATCCTATATCGATCTTTCATTCAAATCACTCATTACATGTGAGTTCATACCCCTAAATTATCTTTTAAATGATTTTAAATGCTTTCATGGGGGAATACAAGTAGAAAACATTATAGTTATTGTATAAATCACATGTGATTAATAACTATCAAACAAGTGGATTTCTTATACTTCAAAACTGTGTTATCAAACAAACTATTTCAAAACATTATATAAACTGACATCAAGTCATCTATAACCATTCAAATGGTTAAAACTCTGTTATATGCTAAACTCTTTATCAAACTCTTTTAAACTTATTTATTGTCAAAATCAGGTCTATATAGATATAGTTATATAAATAAGGTTGAAAGGGCTTAGGACTGATAACTCGCTTTATTTTCAGTTCATTGTTTAGTTGTGGACTTAGGGTACCGGTTGTTTGTCCGAGTGTCGTTTAAATCTTAGTTATATATTATGTATATGTGTATAAATATAAAAGTTTTTCCAATCAGTTCAATACCTTTGTTTAGCAAAGGTGTACAAACATGATCAGTCATTCAAACAACAGTACTAGTAAACTATAATAGGTATAGTTTAGAGGGTTACTACTCACTATTTCTAGAACAATGAAACATACAAGAGTCAGTTCATACATGAGTAAGTTCAAACATACTATAACGAGAAAAAGAAAGAACATACTATAAGGAGAAACAGAAAGAACGTACTATACACTAGAATAGAGAGAACATACTATACACTAGAACAGAGAGAACATACTATAGAAATACAAGAACACTATAACATTAATGTGACCCATTACTTCATGGCAGGGAAATGTACTGCTGTGTCACATTTTGTAACCAGAGTCTTCTGGAGGGAGAGCGTGAATTTGTGTATAGATCTATACGGGATTGACCATCCTACACCTTGCTGCTAGCTATAATGGGACCTGTAGGTCTACAGGTGACGAATGTCATCCCATTTCGACGTCCTTGATCGTCGTGTTTACTAGTCAATCAAGTATGGTTATAATATCATCATATTTTACCTTAATTAAACAATTGGTTTTAAGGTAGTTAGTACATCTGTAGTTACTATATACAATACTACTGTACATCCTCATTTTCCCATTACATTCATATTGTGATCCTCTCACATAAACGGTAATGTAAACTATTTTCTGGTAATGATAATCATACTTGGGAAAAAAACACTCACTTTTACAAAAGAACAAACTTACAGAACAGTCGGGTCTTGGTAGAAGACTACTTTAGTAGGAAATATAGGATTTTCTTGGAAGTATACCAACATTTACATCAAACACTTACAAACTTTACATCAACTCTTTCAAACATTTTCATCAAACTTATACAAACAATTGACACTAAAATACTTATGAACTCACAGCTTTAATGATGATCTACTCTATCAAAATAACTTGTATTCTCAGGTCACCAGTAGACAGGTACCGATGACCAGGTTTTGAGAAAACGGAGCATATTCAAGACTCATCTTTTATTTTGATATATATATTTTTGGTGTCTTACAAATACATTCAGAACACACTTGTATTAAATTATATTATTAATGCAATGGATGATGTTGTTTCTTGTTTTACTATTGTGCATTTTTATGATACTGAACATGACGTCCTCCGCCCCCGAACGTTTCTGCCGTTCTGGTTTGGGGGTGTGACAAAAGCTACCAAAATGAGATCCAAGCAAACAATGCATAAAGGTTGCAAATTTTTACCTTCTAGAGCTTCCAAATGAGATGATGATCCAAGATCTACAAGCTTTCCTTCCTTCCTTGACTCCTTGATGCACTTCCTTCTCCTTTAAGAACACCGATATCACACTTTAAGATCAACACACTCACTTATGGAGTTAGGGTTTGCTAAAAACGGCTCAAAGACTTGGAGGCTGAAAGAGTGAGGCAAAATGATCCATAAATGTGCTTAAATACCCCACAAACCCTAAGACTTAGGGTTTCTTTCGGACAAGAGTACGCCCAACGTACATATGTGTACGCCCAACGTACTAGGGCACACCCTAGTACGCTTAGCTAACTCGCATGTATGCTTAGCGCACTACACTTTCTCCCAAAATTACCATTTTCCCACTAGGGCTTCTTGCGACCACTTCCTTCCAAAACAAGGACCAAAATGACACAATTTAAAACCAAGAGATGAATTTGAAAATGCCTGAAAGTCGGGGCGTTAGATTGAGACCTTGAGGCAGAAGTTATGCGAAGCTCTGATCTTGACCCTGCCAGAGGGTGTGGATGATTTTGTGGTATACTGTGACACATCAATTTCGGGATTGGGTGCAATTTTGATGCAGAGGGGTCGGGGGAGAGCATATGCTTCGAGGCAGTTGAAGCGTCATGAGGCGAATTATCCCAATCATGATTTGGAGCTAGGTTCAGTGGTTTTTACACTCAAGATTTAGCGACATTACTTGTATGGGGTTCGTTGTATCATTTACACTGACCACGAGAGCTTAAGATATTTGCTGCATCAGCCAAATCTGAACATGAGGCAATGCAGGTGGCTTGATGTGGTAAGGGATTATGATTGTGAGATCCTTTATCACCCGAGAAAGGCCAACGTAGTGGTCGATGCTCTTAGCCGCAAGGAGGACAATACTCCCATCATGAATGTTTGTTTGAGGATGAATGTGATTACCCCACTCTTAGAGTAGACTCGGGAGGCTCATGTTGAGGCTATGAAAGAGGAGCACCAGAAGAGTGAGCGTATAGTGGGGCAGGTGTCTTCGTTTGATTATGATAGCAGAGGATTGTTGACTATTCATCGGAGAGTTTGGGTTCCTTATTTCAAGGATACACGAGATATTCTGATGGAGGAAGTGTATAAGTCAAGGTTTTATATTCATCCGGGAGCAACAAATATGTATAAAGACCTCCGACTTGATTATTGGTGGCCACACATGAAGCTGGATGTGGCCTAATACATGGAGAGGTACATGGCTTGCAGGAAAGTCAAGGCCGAACATCATCAAACTCACGGTAAAATGGAGCCGTTGGGTGTTCCCGTCTGGAAATGGGAAGAGATTACGATGGATTTTATCACGAAGCTACCACGGACTACGCGAGGAGTAGATTCAATTTGGGTCATCGTGGATCGATTGACCAAAAGTGTGCATTTCATCCTATCCGGGAGAGCATTTCCGTAGAGAAGTTAGCGGATGTCTATATCCGGGAGCTGATAGTACGTCATGGGGTCCTGGGCTCAGTGGTTTCAGATCTGTATATTCAATTCACTTCTAGGTTTTGGAAGAGGTTCCATGAGGAGTTGGGTACTCGTTTTCACTTGAACACAACTTTTCATCTGCAAACCGATGGTCAGAGTGAGCAGACTATCCAGACTTTGGACGATATGATTCGGGCAAATGTGCTGAATTTTGGTGGTAGTTGGGATACGTATCTCCCATTGGTTGAGTTTGCTTACAACAATATCTACTATGATAGTATTGATCGACCTCCTTTTGAGATGATTTACGGGAGAAAGTAATAGGACCTCAATTTGCTGTGGTGAGGTCAGTTAGAAAGTTATGGGTAGCATATAGGTGGTTCTCCGATATACTGAGTTGATCCAGCAGGTGCGCTGGATATTACAAATCGCACAAAGCTGATAGAAGAGTTACACTGATAAACGTTGGTCAGATTTGGGATTTCAGGTTAAGAATATGGTACTCTTGAAGGTGTCACCATGGAAAAGAGTCATACGGTTTAGGAAGCACGACAAGCTAGGCCCAAGATATATCGATCCTTTTAGGGTTATTGCCCAGGAGGGTATGGTTGCTTGTCGTTTGGAGCTACCCAAGGAGATCAGTTAGATTCACAACACTTTTGACGTCTCACAGCTGTAGAAGTGTTTGGTTGATGATTCCACAGTGGTTCCTTTGGAGGATATTCAGGTGGATGAGCATCTGAATTACATAGAGAGACTGGTTGTGATCCTAGGCAAGAAGACGAAGAATTTGCGAAACAAGGTTGTGGGTCTAGTGAAGGTGCGATGACACCACCGGAAGGGTTCAGAATGGACATGAAGGTATGAGGAAGAGATGAGAGAACATTATCCACAGTTGTTTGTGGAGGTGGACTTCGAGGCCGAAGTCTGATTCAAGTGGGGGAGAATTGTAACGCCTGGTTCCCATGTAAATTCCTTAAATTCTAAGTGTTTAATTATTTAGCATTTGTGATAATTACGCAGGGCGTACCTTCTCAAGACTTGGACACAAGGTTTTCCTTATGGTGCGATGGGCATACGTAGAGTATGCACGACGTACTCGTGTCAGTGGCAATCCCTAAATTTTAGGGTTTGGACCCTATTTAAGCACCCTATAACCTCAATGCCTCTTCTATCATCAACCTCCTTCGTCCCAAAGAAGTTCCCATGAAACCATACCCCCATTTTTAGAGAGTATTGAGCCTTTTGTGTGTTTTAGTGTTTTTTTGGTGCATCTTGAAGAAAGAAGAACCCCTTGGAGAAGCAGTTGTTGAATTGAAGCTTGTAGATCCAGACCTTGCTCACCTTGATCATTCTTCTGGAGGTATAAAGTCTCCACATTGTTGATTCATCCCTTAGATTTAGCTAGTTTAGAGTTTTTGGCATATTTTGGTCCCTTGGGTTGATTTATATGAATATAAGCTACTCCAGAAGCTTAGGATAGTAGATCTTGATGTTTATAAGGTCCTTAATGCATAAAAATGGCATCTTGATGGATTTGGCTCACCATGCATGAGTTGATGGTCATAATATGAAGTTAGAATGTTAAAAATGGGTGTTGGGCCTCTTTGAGCCATACAAAGTGTAACACCTCGTTCCAAAGACAAACCCTAAAGTCCGAGAATGTATTTTACATATTATTTTATTTCAATGTATAAAAATCTAAATAAAAGAGTTTTAATGAAAAAGTGTGTGATTGGCATTATATTTTGTGTTGGAGGTCTAAAGAGTGCTTCCGGGGTTTGTGGTGTAAGGAATAATTGATTATGTGGCTAAAGAATAATCAATTGGGCTTGCTTTAAAGTTTTTGGGCTTAAATTGAAAAGATTATTGAAAGCTGGGGGCTGAATGGTAATATATGGACTTAAGTTGAAAATATTTTGTAGATGAGGGGCTATTTGGTTAAATTTGGATTTAATTTGAAATAAAAAGAGAAAGAGGGGCTGAAAGTGTTAATATGGCTAAGGTGTGTATATGGACGGGCTTATGCCCATCACTTCCCTTCATTCCAAACCCTAACCCTACTTCTAATTCATCAGCCGCCACCATCCTTATACATCCCCTCACCTCCGGCCGCTGCCACCGCTGTTGGAGCCGAAAGCCACCAGTCTAGTGCCGATATCGCCATCCCCGTGGTTGTTGAAGACCAGAGGCGGAACCAGGAGTGTTGGTGCATGGGACGTGAACAACAGGGATTGATGCTTCCGCTGCGTCGCAACCGTTGAAGACGGAGCAGCTGTCGGACGCCGCTGCTGTCGTTCACAATCACAACTCTATCCTTCGTTTCGTTGGTGCTACACTCCAGATTCGTCCGCCGCCACTAACACCGGTGATTAGCGCTGCTGTTGCCTGCTGTTCCAGCCGTTCCCGTCACCGTACACCACCAGGTGGGTGGTTGTGTTCAGATTTCGAACAAAGGTGTGTGTGTGTGTGATTCTGCTGCTAGTGCGCATGTCGTGTGTGTTTTGCTTGTTCGAACAACATCAAGAGAAACCGTCACCACCACCGTGAGGTGGTGGCTAGCACCTCCGACCACCGCCTGCCGCCACAAGGGTGGCTGAGCGTGTATGTGTGTCTGTATTATATTGTGTGCATGTTTCTTTTGGATATGATGTTGTATAGTCGTATTCTTTGCCTGAATAATCAAGGAAACCAGTCACCACCACTGTGAGGTGGTGTCTGCCACCTCACGCCGCCATTCTGCAGTCACCAGCCGCCACCTTGGGTGGCTGTGTGCACTTGGGTGTGAATTGAACTGTTATTTGGGATACTTTTGATGTGTTTTGGTCTAGAATCAAAACCACCACCGCCGCGAGGTGGTGACCGCCGCCGTGAGCCGCCGTTGACCACCACTACCCGAGTGGTAGTGGGTGGTGCCGGACTTATTTAACACAAATTGACCTAAAAACTTAACCAATGGACTAATTGGCACGCGATTAGGTTGGAAACCCTAATTAGGGTTTAGAAAACCCTAATTTTGGATATGTTAGTTTGGAATTGTCGGGACCCGCGTTCTCGACCATTGGATTGATGTTATGACTTATGCCCGATTACATTATATGTTTGGCCTAGTGGGGTGATGGATTAATGGATTAAGTCATTAATGGGTTAAGTAAGAACACTTAACCCTAATCATCATTTTATGTGAAAACCCCTAATTAGGTTTGTGAAACATCCCAAAAACACGGTCCAAAAATTTCGTTTTAAATCATTAATAAAACCATAATTATCTTTCAACATATCAATCATAAATCGTATATCTCAAGAACATAATAACATATGTCAAATATATCAGAGTATAAACAACCCAGGCCGAACAAATGGTGTGTGCACTGTAATCGTCCCGAGCTTCTCTTTTGAAAACTTAAGCACCTGAAACCAAAAATGAAAATCGTAAGCACGAAGCTTACTGAGCTCCCCCAAACTACCACATACCATACACATAACATATAACAATCACATAACTCTGCGACTACTCCCAACTGCATCGGGACGAATTCCGACATCGGCTTACCCGGCATCGGACTCCTGCCTGGCATCGGGCTCACCCCGCCATCCGACCACATCGGGCATCAGGCTCACCCCAGCATCGGGTTTGCCCCGACATCGGGCTTACCCCGGCACATACACAACATAACATATATTATAAACACATAACATAATCACATGATCTGAATCGGGCTTGCCCCAGCATCGGACCGAAGCCCGGAACATATAACGCATGACATAACAACTAACATACATCGGGCTTGCCCTGGAACATATAATGCATGGCATAACAACTAACATACATCAGGCTTACCCCGGAACACATAATCACATAGCATGTAAACTAACATACATCGGGCTTGCCCCGACATCGAGCTTACCCTGGAACACTTAACACATAACATATAACATAATCGCATATACTGCATCGGGCTTGCTCAGCATCGGACCGAAGCCCGGAACACATAACACATAACACATATACATGCATGAATCACAAACACATCAAGCATACTTAACTACTTCTCGGGACCGCCCCGACATCAGACCGAGGTCCGGAAACATATAAACTGCATCGGGCTAACCCCAACATCGGGCTCACCCCTACATACTCTACTACTTAAATGGGCCGGCATTGGTGCCTTAGACCCGTTCCTACTGGAGGAAAACTCACCTCACACTGCTAAAGTCCCGCTGATAAAACCCTAGCTGCTAGATGACAGATTTCCGAATCTGTCACATCAAAATAACACCCAATTACTTATTGGGTTCTAACACATAATTGTAAGTCCATGCTTGGGGTAAAAGACTACTTTACCCGAATCTTAGCTTGATCTATTCCCAAAGCCCAATCCAAAGGCCCAAAAGTCAACTATGAGTCAAAGCCCAACATATGGCCCAATTTTCCAAATTGGGCCCAAACCTTTACATGGTCATAATTAAAGGCCCAACTACTTAGTCCAGTCCAAACATTTGGCATTTCTAATGGCCCAATATCATATAACCATTAAGGCCCAAACTATGGCTCATCTATGGCCCAATTTTCCAAATTAGGCCCAACCCTCACATATGTGCCTTACCCTAAAGCCCATCTAATTGTTCTAGTCCATTTTCTTGCTCTTGAATGGTCCTTTATTATCCCAATCACCAAGGCCCAATAGGAAGACCCAACTCAAAGTCCAAGTGAAATTAGCGTTTCATATAAAATAACAATTAGGGTTAGGTGTTTCTCACTTAACCCATTAAGGACTTAATCCATTAAGTCCTTTACTCTACTAGATAAATGATATGGAATAATTTGGGCTTAATACACAATCCAATCCCAATGGCCCAAAGGTGGGTCGCAATAAGTCCAAGGCCTAAATACTCACAATTAGGGTTTTCTAAACCCTAATTAAGGTTTCAACCCAAACATGGCCCAAAAGGCCCAAAATTAATCTTTAAGCCCATTAGGGTTTTGCTAGGTCCATTAGGATTTTGCTAGTGGGGCACCACCCACTACCACCTCGGGTAGTGGTGGTCAACGGCGGTTTACGGCGGCGGCCACCACCTTACGGTGGTGGTTATGGTTCTTTTCATTACATCTTCTACTAATTACAATTACACGATTTTAATCCACAAATAAACATACACACTAACTACTCTAACACACACACAACCACTCTAGTGGTGGCCGGCGATGGTACAAGGCGGCAGCCACCACGTCACGGTGGTGGCGGTGGCTATTCCCGACTTTCCAGCTAGACAAAACGCCCCATACATAACCTAGGACACACACTACACGAGATAACACACATTAAAACGGGATCACACACTCACACAATCTCACAGCCACCACCACGGCGGCTGGTGGTGACATGACACGGCAGGAGGAAGTAGAAGCGGCGGCCGGCGGTGGTTTGCATCGACAGCCACCACCTCATGGTGCTGGCGAGTTTCCTTAAGTCTCGGCCTATTAACACACGACCACCTGAGCATGATTGTCGCGAGCCAAACACCAAAGCGCACCCCGACCTCAGCCACCCTCGTGGTGGCGCAAGGCAATTGAAGAAGAACACAAGCCGCAACAGCCACCCGAAGTGGCTGCTACGGCGACATTGCGGTGGATGAAGAAGGCAGAAGAAGAAGAAGGAAACACAGAGAGGTGGCTCAGCGGCGGCACGACAGCGACAACAGCTCTAGCGGCCGGAGATGGTGGCTCGCTGGTCGGAGAAGCAATGTAACAGTGGCGGTCGGACTCGACACCGACGATGGCGGCTGTGGTAGCTTCTTGTGGTAGCGGCTGAACAATGGAGGAAGGAAAAGTGGCGGTTGAGCATAAATTAGGGTTAGGGTTACTCGGCTTCTCTTCATGAAGCGGGAAAGAAAGAGCACCGGGTATTAACCCGTATCCCATCCAAACATTCGACCATTATGCCAATACTAGCCCCTCCTCCCATAATCTTTCTCAATTTAACTCCAGAATCTTCCCCTTTAGCCCCTGACTTTGAAATCCTTTACAAATTAAATCCAATATTTATCCTTTTGCCCTTGATTCCATAATTCTCTTTCATAATAAGTCCTAATAATTACCAAACATACCCCCACTTCTAAGATTCTTCTCAATCAACTCCGTAATTTACTAAACAACCCTCAACTATCAAAATTCTTCACAATTTAGTCCGGGAGTTACATTTATTAATTTATTTGTTTATTTATTAATTAAACGGGGTGTTACAAGTTTTCCCCACTTAATTTGGATTTCGTCCTCGAAATCAACCTCTATAATTCCTTAATGCCAACCCACTCAAGTAGCCTGGCCACAACCCTGGCACACCCAAGCCTTCTCACGGTACCCGTGACCAACCCACACAGAGTTCTAAAATTCTGCAGATGAACGAATTCCTTGCAAGAAGATCACATCTACTCCGTCTGAAATCTGTTGTCTCGAGATGGTCTGAATCCCTGACACACCACTCATACTAAATCATTATAGATCAACCTTGCGGTAGGTGACTTAGCATTACTCAGCAATCTGTTACGCTTACCATACATGAGATCCTCAATTACCATTACTGCTGGAGACCCAAAACTGTCTGAAAACACTGAACTGCCTGAAACACTAACTGCCTGAAACACTGAACTGCCTGAACACTGAACTGCCTGAAACACTAAACTGCCTGAACACTGAACTGCCTGAAACACTGAACTGCGTGAAACACTGAACTGCCTGAAACAACATGCTGCTACATGACCGCCTTCCCAAAATCTATCGAGACTTTCCCAGTCTCAATTCATCCGTCAGTCATCTGAAATACTGGGTTCCGGCCCAGCTGCGGAGCCAAAGGACTCCCACTTAGTCGCCTCACACGACTTCTGAACGAAATCCTTCTCTGGAACACGTTGCAACTAGTTATCATGCCACTGTGACTCTAACAACTTTCTGATCTAACCGATTGGTTCCATGCGTCGAATCCTGACGTCACCAAACCCAAGGCTAAAAGTGATTGCTACATGACCATTGGTAGCCTTATGTCATGAATGACCTTAAGCAGTCCACTGCTTCCTTGCTCTCATAGATGTAGTGGCGCTTCTATAGTCTTATCACTGGCTTAACCAGGTCTAATCCGTTTGGGTAATTCCGAAATCCAATCCGTGTATTTCCATATCCTCACTTCTACACCCGAACTGGTGGGTACTACTGTTCTTTCCGCGTCCTAACAACGCACTCAAGCTATCTACCAACCTAGTGAATGCTACGGCTACACCCACAGACTTACAATACTCTATCACTATCTGGCTGCTAGTGAATGCTACAGCTACTCCCGCAGACTTACAACACTCTAATACTATCTGGCTGCTAGTGAATGCTACGGCTACACCCGTAGACTTACAACACTCTAACACTATCTGGCTGCTAGTGAATGGTACGGCTACACCCGCAGACTTACAACACTTTCCATACTGGATCGAACACGCGCTTGACCCGCACTCAACTGAACTCATGTCCTGACTGGAATCCCCAACCTGATTCCCTAAGGCTTGCTAGCAAACATTACGGGAACACGATATCCTTATTGGTAAGTTTTTCCAAACTTCCATCTCACACAATCCTCAAAACATACAGCCGCTTGGGCTATCTTCCTTCCTGACAAGGATGCGAAACTTATCTTAGTTTCAAAACCGCTCCTACTTCTGAATCCTTGGATGATTCTCCCCCACTTTGATTCAACTAATGTCTTACAGCACATAATTCTGGAAGGATTCTCAATCCTTCCTACCATTCTATGCCCAATCTGCTGAGAACCACCCTTACCATTGCTAGTGTTTCAATACTAGCCAGTCTAAAAGATCACACCACCTTCAAGAACCTGAATAAATCTCCAATAATAACCCGCTAAACCCAGGAAGCTCCGAATCTTAGTTGGAGACCTCGGAATCTCCCACTGCATCACGACCTCTATCTTGGCCGGATCGACTAGTACACCCTTCTGGTTGGCTGGGTGCCCAAGGAATTGCACCCTGCGCAACCAGAACTCACATTTTGAGAACCCTGCAAAAATTCTATCCCTCCTCAGAGTCTCTAGCACCTCCCTCAGGTGCTTCTCGTGCTGCTCCTCATTCTTGGAATAAACCAAGATTATGCTTTACTCTCCCAATCCCGTTATCAAGTTCTAGAAGTCATATCGTTCAGGTTCTTGCACCCCGAGATTGTCACGATCTCCCTGCTATCATTCTACAATATGTTATGATAACTTACCTTCTTCATTTCCTCATCTGATGCATATTGTGGCACCATATAAGCTCTTTCCCGAGACTTGGCAGTGATCTCTGCCACAGTCTCAGTCGTCTGGTGGAGATCTAACAACTCTTGCGCTAACTGTTGCGCCTCAATCGCCTGGGCACACTTTGCCCAGAATATGGTCTAAAATTCATCCCATGACATAGCATCAACCGCATCATCACTCAACCTTCTACCAACCTCTTCCTATCAATCTTGTGCTCTGTCCCTCAGGAGACAGGAAGTAAGTCGGATCTTGTCTCCTTTCGAGACAACGTCTGGTACGAAAAGTGTTGGCGACATCTGCCAACCATCTGCTACTAACAAAGGGGTCCCTAACCCCCATGACAATTTGAAGCCTCACAAACTCTGAATTCCCGAAACATCAACGTACGGGTCCCTATCATGACTGCAATCTCAGTGCAGAATGCACTCGGCTTCTCATCAAAAATCTCTATAATGCCCTCATTGATCATACTGAGGATCACAGGAGTCTGTCAATGATACCGCGCGTAATCTCAGATGGAATGAACTCCCTCATGTGATCATCGAGCTGCCCGACTACAGAGTCCGAGCCTGATCCCTCGTCGACACCAGAACTACCATCTTGTCTACCATGTAGCGTCACTATACTCGGGAATAAACCATAACAGTCATCATAATACTCATCATAACTAGAGGGATCTCACACACTACAAGTTCCCTGGGTTTGTCTCAGCCTTCCTTGATTCGAGTACGGATCCTCTGCTTTCAGTAGTACGGGCCCATACTACCTTCCACATCTATCTGTACTTTCCTCAAGAACTGCATTGACTCCACCAAGTCCCTTCTACTGCTACTGCTCTCTGCTACTCTCATCCTAGGCTTGCCCTAGGGTAATCACCATCCCACTCTGTCTTCAGCTGCTGAAAGACTTCCCATCAATGTCAACTAACTAACTCATGGATATAGCCACATGCAATATAGATCAGATAATCCTTCGAGTAAAGGACTCATCCCTAGAACGGTTGGACTCAGACAAGAGCTGCGCAATAGGTCCAAGTCCATCACTCTGAGATTATCCAGCCCGTGCCACATGTGACTTAGCATGTTCACTTACTAGCTAACTCACATCGCTAGAAGTCCCACAAAGCACAAAGCAAGCAACATTCGGATAATGGAAAACTAACCACATAACCCAATCGAACTATTCTATCCTCTACTCAGGAATCTGTACTAGCATGTAATTCATAAAGCTCATACACAAATATTAGGCATAACCTAAACAGGCTATCGTACCCCTGGCTGGTCAATTCTAGCATGCAAGTCTACTAGCTCATAAAAGCATACAAAGGAATCTCTTCCTAGATCCTTAGTCCCAACTAGCATGTAATTCTCATAAAGCTGACACATATGATAGTCACATAAGGCATCATTCCTAGATCCTTAGCTATAATCTAGCATGCAGTTCTCATAACCATATCATAACATAAACTTGTATGGGTAATTTGGGAGTAATTACTTGAGCTCGGCTGATTGCATGCACCACACCCTTTTCTCTTTTCAAAGTTCTTTTCTTTCTAAAAATTCTTCTCGCTTTTTCTAAAACTCTTTTCTTTTGCAAAAATTGATTTTCCTATTGAAAACATCTACACCAATTCCTTAGTTTGAGTTCAGACACACCCGAAAGCGTGCCCGAATCCCTCAAACCAAGGCTCTGATACCAACTTGAAACATCCCAAAAACACGGTCCAAAAATTTTGTTTTAAATCATTAACAAAACCATAATTATCTTTCAACATATCAATCATAAATCGTATATCTCAAGACCATAATAACATCTGTCAAATATATCAGAGTATAAACAACCCAGGCTGAACAAATGGTGTGTGCACTGCAATCTTCCTGATCTCCTCTTTTGAAAACCTAAGCACCTGAAACAAAAACTGAAAACCGTAAGCACGAAGCTTAGTGAGCTCCCCCAAACTACCACATACCATACACATAACATATAACAATCACATAACTCTGGGACTACTCCCAACTGCATCGGGACGAATCCCGACATCGGCTTACCCGACATCGGACTCCTGCCCGACATCCGACCACATCGGGCATCGGGCTTGCACCGACATCGGGCTTACCCCGGCACATACAAAACATAACATATATCATAAACACATAACATAATCACATGATCTGCATCAGGCTTGACCCGACATCGGACCGAAGCCCGGAACATATAATGCATGACATAACAACTAACATACATCAGGCTTGCCCTGGAACATATAATGCATGGCATAACAACTAACATATATCAGGCGTACCCCGGAACACATAATCACATAGCATGTAAGCTAACATACATCGGACTTGCCCCGACATCGAGCTTACCCCGGAACACTTAACACATAACATATAACATAGTCGCATATACTGCATCGGGCTTGCTCGGCATCGGACCGAAGCCCAGAACACATAACACTAACACATATACATGCATGAATCACAAATACATCAAGCATACTTTACTACTTCTCGGGACCGCCCCGGCATCAGACTGAGATCCGAAAACATATAAACTGCATCGGGCTCACCCTTACATACTCTACTACTTAAACGGGCCGGCATTGGTGCCTTAGACCCATTCCTACTGGAGGAAAACTCACCTCACACTGCTGAAGTCCCGCTGATAAAACCCTAGCTGCTGGATGACAGATTCCCGAATCTATCACATCAAAATAACACCCAATTAATAATTGGGTTCTAACACATAATCGTAAGTCCATGCCTGGGGTAAAATACTGATTTACCTCAATCTTAGCTTGATCTATTCCCAAAGCCCAATCCAAAGGCCCAATAGTCAACTATGAGTCAAAGCCCAACATATGGCCCAATTTTCCAAATTGGGCCCAAACCTTTACATGGTCATAATTAAAGGCCTAACTACTTAGTCCATTTCAAACATTTGGCATTTCTAATGGTCCAATATCATATAACCATTAAGGCCTAAACTATGTCACATCTATGGCCCAATTTTCCAAATTGGGCCCAACCCTCACATATGGGCCTTACCCTAAAGCCCATCTAATTGTTCTAGTCCATTTGCTTGCTCTTGAATGGTCCTTTATTATCCCAATCACCAAGGCCCAATAGGAAGACCCAACTCAAAGTCCAAGTGAAATTAGGGTTTCACATAAAATGACAATTAGGGTTAGGTGTTTCTCACTTAACCCATTAAGGAGTTAATCCATTAAGTCCTTTACTCTACTAGATAAATGATATGGAATAATTTAGTCTTAATACGCAATCCAATCCCAATGGCCCAAAGGTGGGTCCCAATAAATCCAAGGCCCAAATACTCACAATTAGGGTTTTCTAAACCCTAATTAAGGTTTCCACCCAAACATGGCCCAATAGGCCCAAAATTAATCTTTAAGCCCATTAGGGTTTTGCTAGGTCCATTAGGGTTTTGCTAGTGGGGCACCACCCACTACCACCTCGGGTAGTGGTGGTCAACGGCGGCTCACGACGGCGGCCACCACCTTACGGTCGTGGTTATGGTTCTTTTCATTACATCTTCTACTAATTACCATTACAAGCTTTTAATCCACAAATAAACACACACACAAACTACTGCAACACACACACAGCCACTCTAGTGGTGGCCAGCGGCGGTACAAGGCGGCAGCCACCACCTCACGGTGGTGGCGGTGGCTATTTCCGACTTTCCGGCTAGACAAAACGCCCCATACATAAACTAGGGCACACACCACACGACATAACATACATTAAAATGGAATCACACACTCACACAATCTCACAGCCACCACCACGACGGCTGGTGGTGACATGACACGGCAGGAGGAAGTAGAAGCGACGGCAGGTGGTGGTTTGCATCGACAGCCACCACCTCATGGTGGTGGCGAGTTTCCTTAAGTCTCGGCCTATCAACACACGACTAGCTGAGCATGATTGTCGCGAGCCAAACAACATAGCGCACCCCGACCTCAGTCACCCTCGTAGTGGCGCAAGGCAGTTGAAGAAGAACACCAGCCGCAACAGCCACCCGGAGTGGCTGCTACGGCGACATTGCGGTGGATGAAGAAGGCAGAAGAAGAAGAAGGAAACACTGAGAGGTGGCTCAGCGGCGGCACGACAGCGACAACATCTCTAGCGGCCGGAGATGGCGGCTCGCTGGTCGGAGAAGCAATGTAACAGTGGTTGTCGGACTCGACACTGATGATGGCGGCTGTGGTAGCGGGTGGACAATGGAGGAAGGAAAAGTGGCGGTTGAGCATAAATTAGGGTTAGGGTTACTCGGCTTCTCTTCATGAAGCGGGAAAGAATGAGCACCGGGTCTTAACCCATGTCCCATCCAAACATTCGACCATTATGCCAATACTAGTCCCTCCTCCCATAATCTTTTTCAATTTAACTCCAGAATTTACCCCTTTATCCCCTGACTTTCAAATCATTTACAAATTAAATACAATATTTATCCTTTTGCCCTTGATTCCATAATTCTCTTTCATAATAAGTCCTAATAATTACCAAACATACCCCCACTTCTAAGATTCTTCTCAATCAACTCCGTAATTTACTAAACAACCCTCAACTATCAAAATTCTTCACAATTTAGTCCGGGAGTTACATTTATTAATTTATTTGTTTATTTATTAATTAAACGGGGTGTTACAGTTTGGGTTCTTGTTGGGCCATTTCTTGGACTAAGTTGTTGTTGGCCTTCATGGGCTAATTGGCAACATGTTTATGCACTAAGGAAATTATCGGGCTTTAGGAAAAGGCCCATTGGAAAGGCTTGGGCCCAATTTGGAAAACTGGGCCATAGGTGGGCCATAATTGGGCCTTGATGATTATGAGATATTGGACCATCGGAATGTCAAGTGTTTGGACTAGAATAAATGGTTGGGCCTTAAGGTAAGACCATGTAGAGTTTTAGGCCCAATTTAGAAAATTGGGCCATATGTTGGGCCTTGGTTGATTATTTGGCTTTTGGGCCTTCAGAGTGTGAGCTTGGGCCTTGGTTTTGGACCAATCTAGGTTTGGAATAAAATAGTCTCTTTACCCCAAGTATGGAGTTATGGTTATGCATTGAAACCCAAATGGTTAATTGAGTGTTGTTTTGATGTTGACAGTTTGGGAATCTGTCATCCAGCAGCTAGAGTTTTATCTATGGGACTTCAGCAGTTTGAGGTGAGTCTCCTCACCATACCAATGGGTCGAAGGCACTAATTCCGGCCCATTATGTGTTATGTGTAATGCTAGTTGAGTATGTGATATGCTAGTTGATTATGTGGTATGTGGTATGCTTGTTGTCTTTGTGATACTTGCATGGAAGACCCCAGGGGGTTCCCGAGGCACTTGGATATAAGACCATGTGGGGGTTCTCATGGAATTACAGGTTAAGACCATGTGGGTTCCCATCGCACTCGGTGTAAGACCTTATGGGTTTCCATGACATCCTTAGTTAACACCATGTGGGGGTTCCCATGGCAATGAGCTAAGACCATGTGGGGGTTCCCATGGCACCCGGAGTAAGACCCTGGAGGGTTTCTAGGGCATCCTTATATGTTTTCATGATTAGCTTATATAATATTTTTGTGCTTAGTTAAGACCATGTGGGGGTTCCCATGGCAGTGGGCTAAGACCATGTGGGGGTTCCCATGACCCCCGGTGTAAGACCTTGGAGGGTTTCCATGACATCCTTATATGTTTATATGCATGGCTTATGTGATTGATATGTTTTATGTGATTATGTGGATTATGTGGGGTATGCTCTGGGGAACTCATTAAGCTTCGTGCTTAGAGTTTTGTTTATGGTTTCAGGTATCATCGGTTTGGAAAGGAAGGGCCCGACTTGATCGCAGCGCACACACCCGTGTTTTCCGCAATATTTGATTATGGGATGAAGTCTGATAAATGTTTTTAATTAGCAATGTTTTTGGAAAGCTTGGATTTAAAATATATTTGTGTTTTGACTATAATGAAAAATGAAATTTTTACCCTTGATTTTTGGGTCGTTACACAAAGGCATCAAGTTGATGACTTTATCATTTAAGATGTTTCCCAAGAGCAAGATCTGTGAGTTGGAAGTTTATACTTAAGGCATTAAGTGCTTAATGTGAATTTTGGTCATCAGGGGAGTGCGCGGGGCGTACATATGCGTACGATTAACGTAACATGTTCAACACTCATTTTTCCTCCTTACTGTTAAGGTTTGTACGTGGGGCGTACTGGTCGTACGCATGGTGTACTCACTAGAAGACCTTTTGAGCCATCTATGGGCCTTAGGTTTTTGGGTCATTCTTGGGCTTTGGATCTTTAGGGGCTTTGGCCATGGTTAGATGGGTCAACTGAGAGAAGGGTAAAATGGTCGTGTACCCTTAGCATGTAGGATGATAATCCTGGCCACTTATTAAGGGTTATTACCCTGATTATTTATTAGGGTTAATTTGGATATTTTCAGTGTGAGGGGTCGTGGTACCAGCAGCTCGAGAGTGTGATTTGTCTATCTTCAGACTGAAGTGAGTTTCCTCACTGTGCTTTTGGGTCAAAGGCATCAATGTCGGCCCGTTGGATTATGTTGTAGGATAGCAGTGGTCTTTGTGACACTTACTGATATGTCTGTATATGCTTGTCGTCTTTGTGACTCTTGCTAGTATGACTGTATGCTTATAGTTGTAGGGGTGAAATAGACCCGTACCGGTTGAAAGATACCGAAGGAGTCGGAAGGGACTTAGAGATTCAGAAGGAACTCAGCGATTCAGAAGGGACTCAGAGAGTCGGAAGGGACTCAAGGGTGAAATAGACATGTTACATGTTTTAGTATGATATGTATGAATGATGTATGATATGTGGTATTTGGGGAACTCACTAAGCTTAGTTCTTACGGTTTAAGTTTATGTTTCAGGTACCTCCGGTTCGAAAGGGAAGGGTCCGACTTGATCGCAGCGTATCCAACCGTGTTTCCACATTTTTATGATTATTGGATTGTACTATGGTAACTATTTTCACATTGACATACTTCTGGATGGTTGATATGTATACTTGATGGTTTTTGGTTGACTTAAAAATGAAATTTTTACTTATGATTTCTGGAATGTTACAGTTTTAGTTTTAGTAGAATTTCGCAAATTGTATATAAAACTCTGATAATTCCCTTAGATTAGTTGTTAGAAAATTCGGGTCGTTCCATTAATAATCTTATATTAACCTAGTTAAATCATTGTCTATTAAAACCACCCAAACATTACAAATACCATTCAAACGCCATATGTAAGATGACTATTAAAACCATTTTATACAATATACTTTTCAAACCATCCAAACATTACAAATACCCTCCAAATGGGGGATTTCAAGTACAAATATATACTTACAACCATTTAAACACTACTAAAAACAGTCATTGTTATAACTACCAAAACAACCACATGCCACTAAATCTTGTACACTACTAAAAAAACATAAACAATATAGCTACCAACAAAACAACAACCATCTATATCAATGTCATCATCTATTCTGCTCTATAAACCCATTTGATTCTTTCATATCTTGTTGATAGTCAACCCATTTGAAAAAACCACATCCCCCTTCTTCCTACATAATAAGGTTAGTGCATAATAAGCTTAGTGCAACCCCAATTAAATGAATAACTTAGGACGATGAAATAAATCAAATTAATTGTTTCCTTAGAATTAGGACACCCACAAATTTCTTTCATGGCTTGTCTGGTGTGCGTGAAACATAGACATAGCATACATCACCACATCCACATTTCAATTCGCCCTTCTTGCATCATGAAATCCCACTTTAGCTTGATTTTGCAGAGGATGGTAGCATCTTGCGTGGGAGAAAAATATTAAATGCGATTGAAATTGTTATAAATAACAAGACCAAAAAAAAGTCAATTTTCACAACAAAACTCCTACTTGATTTTCTATCCATGAAGAAACATAACACACACTTGATTTTCACAAAGATAAAGTTTTTTTTTTAAAAAAACAAGCCGAGTTCTCATTGGTATTTTCAAGAGGTATTTATTTATCAGTGCGGCTAGAAAAGCTTTTTTCTTGCAAACAAGCGAGGACGAGGTAATGTTTTAAGAAAAAATTTAAGCCCAATACCACCATCTTTTATCTCTTTCCAACAAATGAGGAAGCCCATTGCTCTCCTGTGTCTACACACTGCTACACATGTTAACATTCCTATAATATATGTACTAAAACATAAATTAGTCTCCGTTTCAAGCAGTCATTTTGATGTCATAACATAAAAAGAGGTTATGTTATGATATAACTACACAAAAATGATAATAAAGATTAGACAAAATTACAAAAATAATCTTTTGGTTTGTTATTTTCTTTAGCTAAGGTCTAAACTTACCAAAAAATTATGGATTTGCTCTTTTTGTCAAGTAAAGTCGTAGATTTGATCTTTTCAAAACTAGAAAGACTATTAATTATTATTAAATATACAATCGGCCCATATTTTTACCCCGCCCTCTCGTCTAAGATACTTATGATTTCTATTTTTGATATTTTGGGTTTTCGTACTTATAGTTTAAGATCAAAGCACCATTGAGACCTTCAACAACGAATTAACTAAATAAATTTTGTTAACTTGTTGAAAACCTAAAATATGAAATCTAGTTAGAAATGAATGCCCGAATTTCTCAAATATTCCCTCAATACGTATTTATCTTAATTTCAAGACATTGAATATGTTGGTATTTGATCAGTTTTTCACAAACCGTTCTACAAGAAACAATGTAACAAAAGAGAAAAGAACAGAGTTTTTGAGGCAAATGCTTCTAGTGTGTTTATTCAATAAAAAACTAGGGCAAAAACACGTACATATTGCCTTGTAATTTAAAGTAAAATACTTGCTGAAAAATAGGAACTAACTAATACTAGCTAAAGACCAGGTAATCAGATACCATGTGCCTTTGATTTATTCTTCCTAACACATAAAACGTGTTTATTAATTAAGATTCTAAATTACTTGTAACATTCTCCTCTTAATTCAGAATCTGGTAATTGACTTTACCCCAATCAAGTCTCTCATTTCTTCATACTTCACCCTTGCCATTGACTTTGTAAGAATATCTGCTTTCTGCTTTGTCCCACACACATGACTGACCACTATTTCCCCATCCTCTACACATTCTCTTATAAAGTGATACCTTATATTGATGTGTTTGCTACGCCCATGGAAAACTGGATTTTTCATTAAGTCAAGAGCTGACCTATTATCAACTAACAGGTCAATTGGAGGTACCCTTTGCCCAGTGATTTCAGTGAGAAGCCGGCGAAGCCATATGCCTTGGCAAGCTGCTTGAGTTGCAGCCATAAATTCTGCTTCACAGGATGACAGGGCCACACTACGTTGCTTTTGTGATGCCCATGTCACTAAGTTCCCATTCATGTAGAATGTTATCCCTCCTGTACTCTTCCCATCTTCCATGTCTTTTCCAAAATCACTATCAGAGTACCCAGTGAGGGTGACTCTCTTCTCTCCTCTAGTGTATGTAAACCCATAGTTCAGGGTACCTTTGATGTATCTAAGTATTGCTTTCACTGCTTGGAGATGTTTTAAGGTTGGTTTCTCCATAAACCGGCTAACTACTCCAACTGCAAAGGAGATATCAAGGCGTGTGTGTGTTAAATACTTGAGTGCACCAACTATACTTTTATACTCAGTAGGATCCACCAGCTCACCCTCTTCATCTTTGAACAACTTTAGTTTGTGTTCCATGGGGGTTCTTGTAGCATTACACCCTATCATGTGTGTTTTGTTCAAGATGTTCTTTGCATACGCCTCCTGCTTCAAAGTTATCCCAGTCTCATATTGATTAACTTCAATTCCCAAGTAATAATTGACTAGCCCAAGGTCACTCATCTCAAATTTGGCCTTCATTTCGAGTTTGAATTCTTTCACATCTTTGGGATAGCTACATGTGACCAGTAAATCATCCACGTACACACCTACTATCAAGATGTTGCTCTCCTTCTTTCTTGTGTAAACAGAGTACTCTTGATAGCACCTTGTGAACCCTAAGCTTTTTAGGTACTTATCTAGGCAGACATTCCAAGCTCTGGGAGCTCGCTTTAATCCATACATGGCCTTTGAGAGCTTGTACACTTTGCCTTCTTCTCCCTTTTTCTCGAAGCCTTCAGGCTGCATCATGTACACTTCTTCATTCAACCTTCCATTCAAGAAGGCCGATTTCACATCCAGGTGATGTACCCACCATCCACTTGATCCAGCGAGAGACAAAATTACACGTACTGTTTCAATTCTAGCCACTGGAGTGAAAACCTCCTCATAATCGATGCCCTGCTTCTGTATGTATCCTTTTGCTACAATTCTCGCTTTATACTTTGAAATTCTCCCATCTCGATCTCTCTTCACCTTGTAAACCCATTTTAACCTAATTGCTTTTCGCCCTTTTGGAAGATCAACCAGGGTCTAGGTCTTATTCTTCTCAATTGATGCTAGTTCTTCCTTCATAGCCTTGACCCATTCGTTTCTTGCTTTCGCTTCTTGGTACATGTTTGGTTCTTCCTTGTTGCAGATCATCAGCAATTCTTCGGGGGGTAATTGTATCTCCTTTGTGGTCTCGTATAGGTCTGTGAGTAATTGATACCGTTTCGGGGCGCCACCGCCTATAGAGCTCGAGGCGGTGTTTGGAGACGCAACTTGAGTCGTAGAAGCTGGGGTTATGTGTGAATCAGACTGGGCGCTTTGTGGGCTTCCAGGTAGTGGACTAAGTGGGCTCACTTGTGGTGAGTTATTGGGTTGTTCTCTCCAATCGTCATTATTAGTTGACCCGCTTGACCCGACACCATATTGAGGAGTGCATGGATTCAGATCGTCGTCATCATCTTGAGCTTCATCTTCTTGGACTTCAATCTCACCCAAATCGTTGAAATCAAATCCTTCCACTGTGAAGGTCATACCTGGGATTGCTTTGATCTTGGATTTCTCCCCCCTATTCCAGGTCTGATCTTCTTCAAACACCACATCTCTACTCACATATATAGATACTGTATCAGGATCCAATAGTCTGTAAGATTTCGACCCCTTTTCAGTTCCCAGATACACTACCTTCTTACTTCTATCATCCAATTTCTCCAGGTGATTCTTGGCTATCTTCATGTGTGCGATACACCCAAAAACCCTTAGGTGACCGATATTCAGCTTTCTTCCAGTCCACATCTCGTACGGTGTGATCTCCTTGAGGGCCTTAGAGCTCAATCGATTCAAGATGTAAACGGTATGGTTTACTGCTTCTCCCCACAATACATCAGGTACTTTCATTGTCTTTAAGCAGCTTCTAACCATATCCAAAACTGTTCGATTCCTCCTCTTTACAACCCCGTTCTGTTATGGGGAGTAGGGTGAGGTGTAATGACGATTGAGCCCAGTTTCATCACAATACATGGTGAATTGGTTTGAGAGAAACTCTCCTCCCCGATCTGTTCTAAACATCTTTAATTTTTCTCCAGTTTCCACTTCAACTTTTGTTCTAAAATTCTTGAAAGCCTGAAATGCCTCATCTTTTGTTTTTAGCAGGTACACCTACATTACCCTGCTGTAATCATCCACCAGTAGCAAGAAGTACATGTTCCCAACTGGTGTTGGTGGTGAGACTGGACCACACAGATCACCATGAAGCTTGTACACGAAGGGAATGGATGCCTAATTTGCTTCCCCATGAGACATCCTTCATAAGGTTTAGATGGAATCACCATCTTGGGAATTCCCTCAATCAAACCTCTATCAACCATCAACTTTAAAGAGGTAAAATTTACGTGTCCTAACCTTGTGTGCCATAGCCATGTAGGGTCTTTAATTTCAGCAATTAGACATCTTGTATTGACTTCTTCAAGTTGGATTTTATAGAGACGATTTTGGGATTTTTGTACCTTCATTAGCAATCTTCCTGTGCGGTCATGAATCCAAAGAAATGGCTCCTTTATCCTGATCTCATCTCCTCCTTCTGATAATTGACCAAGGCTAATAATATTGCTGGATAAATCAGGTATATAGTATACCTCTTCACATCTTCTTAATTCACCATTTTTACATTGAAATACTATTGACCCCTTTCCTTCAATTCTAACTCTAGATTCATTTCCAAATTTGAAATACCCTTGTATTTCTCTGTTCAGGTTGTGGAATTTTGTTTCATCACCAGTCATGTGATTGCTTGCCCCTGTATCAAGATACCATATACTCGACTGGTTTGTAACTCCCATGGAGCATCCTATGGGTGGAACCCAACTTCATAATCCATGGAGCCTCTTAGCCCACTATATAAGATAGGGAAGATTTACATAATCTACCCATATATTTAATTAGTTATCTTTTGATCACGTAATTAATACTAAATTAATTCTTGATCAAACTAATTAAATAATATTATTAATATATTAGAACTTATAATATATTAATAAACCATAAGTGTTATTTCTCTCATTTTAGTTTATCCAATTGCATGGTGCCATGCAACCCAAATGGACCATGCCGGGTCGGGTCAAGTACATACCAGAAATAGTTATGGACTTAGACACCTTATCCAACAGTATCAAGATACCATATACTCGACTGGTTTGTCTCTCCACCTTTTATTTTCAACTTTGGATGCACATTTTCTTCATTCAGGAATACTTCATCAATTTCCTTTTTATTTTCAAGGGACATTAACAGCAGTGCAGGTTCAAAGTCTTCTTGAATCAGGTTGTTCTCGTGACTTCTCTCCTTTCTTGGATTCTTGCACTCAGCTGCATAATGACCATGTTCCTGGCAGTTGTAGCACTGCACTGTGCTTTTGTCATGACTGTTAGAGGCCCCATGGCTTCCTTCCTTTTGGTGATTTGACCCACTTTGCCACGACCACGTCCTCCACCATGTCTACCCCTGCCTCTGCCTCGTCCCCGTGAGCCTCCAAAACCTCCTCTATGCGATTTGGATTTGGAGTCACTATATCCTTTCTTCTTGTTTCTCTCTGACCACTCTTGATGTGTCAAGATAAGCTTTCGATCATCACTTTCGGTATGCCCTTTAATCCTTTCTTTATGTGCTTTTAATCTGCCAACTACTTCTTCTACAGTCATTTCATCTAGATTTCCAAATTGTTCCAGGGTTGAGGCTAATTACAGGAATTTGGTTGATACTGCCCTAAGCAGCTTCTTCACCACATAGGCTTCATATACTGTATCACCTAGAGTGCGCATTGAACTAATGATGTTATCTACTTTCACCGCAAATTCATCCACTCCTTCTGACTCTTTCATGGTGAGTGACTCAAACTCAGCTTTTATAGTTTGTATTCTTGCTGTTTTTACTCTGTCAGCCCCTACAAATCTTGTCTTCAGAGCCTCCCATGTCTCTTTGGCTGTTCTCTTTTCAGCTAGTGACATCAAAAGATCTTCTGGTATCCCCTGGTAAATAACTGCTAGTGCCATTTTATCTTTCTTGGTGTCAACAACTGTATTTGAAGTTATGGGTTCTACTGCATCTCACACACCATGAGCCTGCATGAAGACACGCATCTTGATTGCCCATGCTCCATAGTTTGTTCTTGATAACATTGGATAATGGAGAGTTATTTGACCTTCTTTGTCACCATTGCCATTTTTTCCTGTCATCTCTTCACGAGATTGATACTTGGGCATGCACCAGGATTGCTCTGATACCACAGTGTTGGTAGTTGATCAGTTTTTCAGAAACCGTTCTACAAGAAACAATGTAACAACAGAGAAAAGAACAGAGTTTTTGAGGCAAATGCTTCTAGTGTGTTTATTCAATAAAAAACTGGGGCAAAAACACGTACATATTGCCTTGCAATTTAAAGTAAAATACTTGCTGAAAAATAGGAACTAACTAATACTAGCTAAAGACTAGGTAATCAGATACCATGTGCCTTTGATTTATTCTTCCTAACACATAAAACGTGTTTATTAATTAAGATTCTAAATTACTTGTAATAGAATAAAAAGTAGATCGAAATGCTATAGCCAAACCCCTTTTCTTTCACCGGTTTATGCCATCAAGAACATAATTAAAAAAGACTCACAAGTCAATAAAAATCGCTAATATCTATCCCGAAAGTACAATCCTTAATGCATGAAATATCGTTCACCATTTTTGGTAGCACTAAACATTATTTGAACTTATATTAAGAACAAAGAAGCCTCAATAATAGTTCATTTCTTATTTATTTCATCAAACACATTATATGCATATCATCTACCCCATCGTATAACTTGGGGTTGGTAAGTTGATTACTGTGCTCTTGATTTTCGTCATCATATTAATACTGTTCGTGATTCCTTGGGACCCGATCCCACTATCCTTCAAACCCTGTCAAATCAATTTAACAGTATCAATATCAATAACTACAGAATCATAGACTCGTATAAGTTTTGTAACATTTGTAGCAGTTCACCTGAAAGGGGAAGTGATCAGGGCCACGAGCCGGGGCAGAGTTTATTTGGACTGTCCCGGTTTCCATCGCATCACTAATCAAGATTGCTTTGTTGATGTCTTTAGTGAAGACACATCCCTATCATTAAGTAACATTTTTAGCTATGTCAAGTCTACAATCAATGTTGTTTCAAAGACCTAGAAAAATGCCATAAATTTTATAGCTTTTTATAACTATAAAAAACCATACATTTCCAACCCTAAAAAGTTTACATATTTTAATTTTGAAACCATGAAGCATTGGGTTTTTGTATATACCTGAAGACCAAAATTGCTAGCATTACAATGGTGGATCCCTTCTTCAATGGAGTTGATCCTAATAACAGGCACAATGGGCCCAAATGGTTCCTCCCATGCAATTCTCATGTCGGGTCGAACATTATCTAGCAACAATGGCCAAATAAGGTTGCCCTCACGCTTATACTCCTGACAAAACGTTGCTCCTTTCGTCTTTGCATCCTTAGCTAACCCTTCGATGAAATTTGCAGACGACTCAGAGACCACCGGAGTGATGTCACAATCATCCTCCGGTGGGCCCACCTTCAACTTCGCCACCTTGGCGTTCACTTTTTCGACTAACTCATCTGCCACCGATTCCATCACCAATACAACTTTAACAGCAGTGCATCTCTGACCACTGTATTAGGGTTCCATTAGTTTATACCATTTCATCGAAAGTATCGCAGATTTTTGGTGACATAAATTGTTAACAATCGATCAATACCTGTAAGAAAAACCTCCTTTGATGATATTTGCTGCAACCAAATCAAGATCAGCGTCTTCCAGAACGATGCATGCATCTTTTCCTCCGAGCTCCATCTGAAGTGGCACCATGCCGGCTTTCTTGGAGATTGCTACTCCGGTGTCACCTCCGGTGAAGCTGGAAATAAGTAGAGATTAAAAATGGTTAAAAGAAGTCATCTTTTGAGCACTAACGTAAAAACCCAATACGAAAAACCATGTGTTCGAGTGTATGATTACCTGATACAGTTAACTCCGGGATGCATGGTGAGGAAATCTCCGATCTCCGATCCTTTTCCGGTGATACAGCTGATTAGGCCTTTGGGAAAACCTGCTAGGTTCCAGCATTGGACCATATGAAGGCAAGCCACTGCACCCTGAAAAACAGGTTCGTAAAAGGGTTTTAGAAAACTTGAAAACTATATCTCAACATTAATGGAGTCATGTGTTGTTAGATCGGAAAACCACCTGAGTTGGGGGCTTGAGGACGAGGGAGTTTCCGGCGATAAGTGCAGGGCCGATTTTGGAGACGGCGAGATTGACCGGATAGTTGAAGGGTGGTATGGCCAAGACAACTCCGAGTGGGATCTGATATAGTTTATAAAATCCGAAGAAAACCCAAACTCAGAATCCAATTTTCGATCAAAATCATGAATCTTTTTGCAGGTTTTTGATGAAAAGATGGAAACTTTGTGTGCAGAATTTAGTGTACCTTTGAAGTGAGACAATACTTTGTTCTCTCATTGCCTGGAAAACTATCGGAAACCAGGAACTTGCCTTCTCCTAGAATCCTGACCCCTTCTTCAGCGCAATAAGATATGAGATCCCCTGATCGAACGACCTTTATAAAAAAGTACGAGTTTTAATGCATAGATAAATAATTAAAACTCATTATAAGCTCTTGAAATAAATACATCTTTTGGAAAAGACTTTTAAGATGCTCAATTACTTGGTTTCTTGATCCATTTATGTTTCTTGGAAGCTAGGAAAAAAAACTGCATCTTGTAACTACAATAATACAAAATAGCATTTTGTTGTTTCGTGATATCCATTGTTAAGTTGTCATGATACAAATTAACACTATATTTATACGATCAATATTCAATGTGATTTTTGGATCTAATGTCTTTTTATTACCATTAAATGATGTGTAGATGAAATGACAAAATAGCATTTTGGATGTTACGTGATATGCATTGTTAAGTTGTATGTCATAATACAACTAAATAATTAATGCATGGCATAAGATATTTTTATTATTAAATAATGTATAGATGAAATGTTGTATGAAACACCGATTTTGTAATAAATCTTTAGTAAATATAACGGCACAATTAAGAAAAACAAAGAAAGAATAAATGATGGTATAGATTTTACTCGTTATTTTTGCGTTAATTGAATTAAATGCGAAACACGCATATATAGATTTTAAAATGAATTTTTTGTCCCCTTTTAAGTATGTAAAGTCAAAAAAGACAACACCCAATATTTTTAATGTAAAGTTAAGATTTACGCATAAATGAGTTGTACCTCAGTGACTGAATCCTTGGCTGGTTTTGCAATCTCCTTAACTAAACACTCGGCGATGGGAGCTTTGTGCTCTTTGAGAATGGCAGCTGCCTTGTGAAGAAGCTCGGCTCGTTTCCATAGTGGTGTTTTCGCCCATTGCTTTTGTGCAATTTTAGCTGATTCCATTACTTTATTCACCTCTTCTTGTGTACATGCTGATAAATAAAAATCATTCATCAGTTTAGACTTCAAAATGAAATAAAATGGTATTCATGTTTTTATATTGGTTGTTACTATACCCTAGAGTAAATTAATACGAGATATCTTGAATTGAAATCTTATTATGCTCTTATGTAACATAAATCAAAGAATAAATTACAAATTTTGTACTTAAGTTTGTTATTTGTTTTGTAGATTTGGTCTTTATATTTTACTTAAAATCACAAGTTTGTTCCTATTAATTAAGAGCTACATTTTAGTTGTCAAATGACTAATATGTGTTTGGAAAACTAGTTGATAATTAGAAACTGAAAATTAGTATTTGATAGCTAAAATCTAGTAGCTGAAAGTTGTAGTTTTTGTTTGTGCAGAAATACTTGACCTAAGTAGCTGTTAACTTTTAAAAATGTAAAATTAAAAAAAAATAAAAAACTAAAAACTAAAAGCTCTCAAAAACTACTTGAAATAATTTTGGAATAATTTTGGAGTTAATGACTTCTTTGTTTAAAACAAAAGTTAAAAGCTACTACTATGTACGTAACATTTTTTTGGGTTATTTCGTAAAAGTTAAAATCTTTCAAAATCTTTGTACACAACATGCTCTAAATCCGCAACAAATGCAAAGTTAAAGACAACTTTTGAAAGAAGTCAAAGAATTTGACCAAACTTGTGATTTAAGGTTTAACATAGGGACCAAATTTACAATTTACTGGTTCGTTATGATGATAAACTTTAGAAGCGTGATGTTTTCGAAAATATTTGAAATGTACCTTACGATGGGCCCCCTAGTGTATCAAAGATACCAAGGTACAATCTCAAATGCACAAAGTACAAATAGAATAAAATTGTTAGATCAGAGAATCAAGATATCCCCGTTGCTCTCAGCCAACCAATTGCTTTGAATTCATAAAAAATTATCTTCTTACTTTTAATCATTTAAATTGTATTTTAATACGTGTATATTAATATTAAGTCACATATATATGAAGTTATGAACGACTACTGTTATATTAGTTGACGGAGTTTGCGAGGACTTCACATGTACTGTTTTCACTTTTCAGTTTGTATTTACAGTAGAACTAACAGTAAAATATTTCAATGTAATATCTTAAACTAAATAAGTTTTTTTCGTAATCTTATAATCAATAAATGTAAATTTTCATAAGCAAGCTCAATTTCCTTGTATTTTTTGTCTGTTTATTTCCTTAACAAAACAATTTATTTGTCATATACTAAATTATTAAACAAAAAATATAATATGTACTAAAAAAAGAGAGAGAGAATATAAGAATATTACTGTTGTCTTTTTACCTTGAACCTTGTACTGAGTGGTTCTAGTAGTCGGGTTAATAATGGCAACAGATTTACCAGAAGCAGATTTCTTCCATTCTCCATCAGTGTAATATTTGAACACATCGCCTTCTATTATCTCTTCAAAAACACCAGTTCCTGCCATTGATATGCTTAAAAGCTTTCTCTTTCTACCCTTATCGCCTTTACCCGGTGTTTATGTATGAGAGAGAGAGAGAGATAGAATGTGTGTGTGTGTGTGAGAGGATGAATGAATGGTGGATGGTTTTCTTGAGGTGTTGATGTGTATAAATATTGGAGGAAGGTGAGCCACACTTGGTAGCAAGTGTACCAAAACAAATGAGTCAAAAAAATAAAGGAGTGAAAAACAAATAACGATTTCAATAAAATAAAAATAAAAAAGTTAACTTCGTGTTATTTAAGTTTATGAGATGGGCTTTTATGTTTTTATGTTAAGATTTTGTTTGGCGTCAATAATTTTTTATTTTTATTTTTATGAGTATTTACTATTACTGTTTGTTAAGATTACAAAAGTAGTTATTTGTAAATTATAAGTTAGTTTTACGATAAATTTTAAGATAATTATTGAGAAACTAAAGCCAAACTTTTATTGATAATTATTGATAAATTTTAAGATAATTATTGATAAATTTTAAGATAATTTTAAGATAAATTTTAAGATAGTGTGCATGCTCGGAGAATGAGACAGCTATTGTTGTAATTCAAGTAATAAGTTGATTTTCTGAAACAGTAAGCAATGAATAATGAGTAATCAATATGGTGTTTAAATAAAAAATGTTTTATTTACGCTCAAAAGCTTTTGGGCCATATAGGATTAATATTATTATTGTGTTTCACTCTGCATGTTTTGACTTCCAGAATAACTAGGTTATTCCAACATCCACAGTCGGTCATACATTGGAAGTAGGTATGAAGCAAGACTGTCATGAATCTGTCTGTAGATTGTCTAAGTGCTTAGACATAGCACAAGTTTGCTGCAGAGTTCATGAATGCTTTAATAAGATTAGAGTATTGGATCAAACCCACGCTCACTTGAATCACTTTATCGTTTTGTCATGAGTAATTGTGAGACGATAACATTGTATATTCTTGAAACCGAGACGTGTGAGTTGTTATTTGTTGCTCGGTTGCGCATTGATAATAAGAAAACGCACCAGTAACTTGGTGTTATAAAACTTATTGTTGTGTGTGATTCGATCAGTAAATGCAAGCGAGCATTTGAGTCGAATTTTATCCATTCCTTTTACCCAAAGTAGGATAAAAGCGATATCTGTGGGCCCCTCACTGATTTAGTGATGACACCCTAAGCGTTTGGCCAAGCCGGGACTAAGTTGATGTGTTCAATTGTAGTCTGTTGTCAGTCGTCTTAAATCAGAAGTCGGGAAACAGTATAAAGAGAATGATCAAATTCATGTCTTGTGTGTATACGATATCTTGAGAATGGAGGAATATATAATCCCTTATCTAAAGGACACGCGTATCTGATAAGATCAGAGTTGACAGCGGCTTTTGAAAGCTACGATTGCTGATCAGGTTCTGAAGTTATGCAAAATAGTTATTAGACTTATCCAAGTGGGAGACTGTTGGATTAGTGTCTAAGTCCATAACTATTTTGGTATGTACTTGACCCGATTATGAGCATGGTCCTTTTGGGTTGCCTTCACCATAGCAATATGTAAAATGAATTAAGGAGAGAAAGGTTTAATTATGATTTATTAATATATTATGAGAATAATATATTAAAGGAGAAATCATATTGTTTAATTAATATTAGTCAAGAATTAATTAAGAATTAATTTTGTGGCTAAAAGAGATTAATTAAATTAAGGGGACTGATATTGTAATTATAAGATAGTTACAAAGTTGGGCTTTGGATCCATTAGATGGCAATGGACGAATTCTATATGGAGTTCCATAAAGAAATCGTCCAAGGGCCTTTTGGAATGGTCCATTGGACTGCTTAAGGCCTAAGCAGTTAGATTAGGGTTTCCTAGTTGAAAACCCTAATAGCCTACATGTATATAAAGGACCCATATGCCCCAAAAACGTGGCGAAGGGTTCCTTTAGGGTTTCCAGCCGTTTTTGGTGCCTCCACTCTCCTCCCTCTTCATCCAAGTTGCTTAGTGGTGTTTGTGACTCCATTAGAGGTGCAACACTTGAGACACTAAGCTTTCTGAAGCCAAGGATTGATTGTTATTGCCATATAACAATCAAAGGTAAGATCTAAACCCTAATTCCAGTTAAAGTTTATTAGATCTAGGGTTTATGGCTTTGGATTATCAATTGCATGTTCATTAGACAAACTAGATCCAAAGCTATTAGGGTTTGCATGTACACCATAGGATTGATGTAGTGCTCGAAACCCTTCAGTGGTATCAGAGCCTAGGGCTGTTTGTTTGATGTATTTGATGCTATAGTTAATTATTCATGCTTAAAATCGAAAATTTTTGGTTTCTGGGGGCTGGACTCCCCGAGTCCATGGCTGAACTCGCCGAGTTCATAGTGAACTCGACGAGTCCAAGCTAGACTCGACGAGTCAGAGTCGCAGATGGAGCAGATTTCGGGATTTTGACCTGTTTTGGCTGTGGATAATTGCCTAAAACGTTTTTTATTAATAAAATCCGATTTTTATCAATATTTGGAGATTATCCTTGCCAAAATAGAAGATAATTGTCAAAATTTAGATAATCTTTTGTTTTATTAGATAAAGATTGATTATTTGTAATTTAGATTTGAATTATCTTGTGAAAAAGTTTAAATTTTCCCCTTTAGGTTTTATAGTTTAAATTTGAACTTAAAAGTTTTGTTTTTGAAATTTGAATAGTTAAACCCTAATGTTTTGAAAAGTTTCAAAACTTGCCCTCAAGTTTTGGAATTTAAATTTTTGATTAAAAGTTAATTTTGAAATATTTAAATTCTAATCCCAAATGTTTTGAAAAGTTTCAAAACTTGCCCTCAAGTTTTGGAATTTAAAAGTTGATTAAAAGTTTGATTTTGAAATGTTAAATTCTAAAACCCTCGCATTTTGAAAAAGTTCAAATTACACCCTTATGGTTTTGTTAATTAATTAAAGTGTATAATTAAAAGAGAGTTAATATATCCATAAAGTTTTGGTTTACATTTAATTAAATTAAAAGTATAATTTATTAAATTAGACCACCTAGTATTTTAAAAGTGTAAAATACACCCTATATTATGTATATATGACATTAAAAGTCTAATATTATATATGTATAAGTAAACAGTCAGTCTTACCGTTAGTAGGCCTCATTCACGAAGCTGGTCTATAAGGGGTGTTTAAGGAAATTGCCTATAAAATGACGATTGAATGGGTATCCACTCTTACCCACCGCACTCTTGACTAGTCGAGGGTCGTTAGCCGAATGGGTAGGATAGGATGAAACCTTCCATTATAAGTATAATGAAGTACAAAGTAACTACATGCTTTTACAGATTCCCAAATTCTAGTTACTTTAGGCAAAATGTGAAATTGTATGCTAATCCATGGAATTACAGTTCGTACCCTTGTCAAACGTTAGTGGAGCGTGTGTGCTTAACCGGCACACTAACTTGGGATTGACATTGGTGGTGAAGGGTGGCTCGGTGTTTATCGTAGATCAATGGAGCGTGTGTGGCTAACCGGCACATTGATTAGGTGATAGTAGCATTGGGTGCACCACGTGATTCGCACGGTTATTCACACTTTTTTTGTGATCCTCGGCATCCCAGTCGCAAACCTGAAGGGCATAATCGAGATTAAACACGCCATTGAAAAGTTCAATGAATCTCAAAAGATCTAGGAGTTTCAATTCGTTTAAAACTTAAATTTCTTTTTCGTTTTTCATGGTGGAAATTGGTAAATCGTCATTTACCTACCTTCAAATATTCTGCAACTAGATTACGACATCCCTCTTCTAGGTTGTAGAGTATTGTGTTGGATCCTAGCCTTGATGTTTCGTATGGGTGTTACATCAAGGATTCTAATCAACTTGACTTGAATTTCTCCCATTTTGTAGATGTCTGAATCTAACAATAGTCTTCCCAAATCCATTGGAACAAGCTTTCTAAATGAAGATGGCGTTCCAAGATACGATCAAGGAAATGAGAGTCATGCTTCACTTCCTCTACCTCCTCCAATTGTTCTCCCTGACCCACAAGTTCAAAGGCTTGAAAAATTCAAGCTCACTCAATCCCTATTGGTAAGTAAGCACGAAGATGGGAAACCTGTGTGTGCACACGTCTTAGAGATGAAGTCACGCATTGATAGGTTAAGGATGTTGGGTGTCGATATCTCATAGATGTTGGCTGTTGACTGGGTTCTTCAGTCACTTCCTGATTCTTATAGTGAGTTCGTAAGAGAGTACTATATGATGGTTCACAACGTGACCCTCATTGATTTGACCTATTTGCTTATTGCTGCTGAATCAGCGATGATTTGGCGTACTGGTCAAACAAACTTGATTGGTCGATCAAACTCCCATACTTCATTGGACACTGGCTACATTGGAAGTCCAGAAAAGGCTGAGATTGTCCCTTGCTATGTACCAAAGGAGTCCATTTGCTTTTACTGCCAAGAGAAGGGGCATTGGAGACGAAGCTGCCCTAGCTACCTGAGAGACCTAAGAGATGGGAGAGTCAAGACGTATGACTCTACTTTAGGTAAAATCCATTAACTAACTCTATAAGTTCCTATTTTTGATTCTTAATACATGATGTGATAAGATTACATTTTGATGTTTTGCAGGATCGAAGAAAAGAAAGGAAACTTAAGGAAGAAGCGTGCTGAATCTGATCACGAAGAAATGGATTTCGATCGCATGGATTCAAAGATCGGATTATTGAGCTGCTACTTTAGAGTTAGGGTAGATTGCTAAGAAATATGTAATAGCATAGTTTTTCAGTTGAATTGCATTGTAAGGACAAGTTTTTCCGCAATAAAATAAATTTTGAATTTTATCTTATCTATATATCCTTGCAATGGCATGTGTGAAAATGGATGTTTGTGTATTTCTAAATTTAGCAATGTTGAATTAGATTTGATTCTTAATTATGTTATTTGTGGAAATGTCGGGAATTTTCCAAATAAGGAAAGATTCTCATCGCCCAAGTTTCAAGTGGACAGAAGCTTGGAATCATACAACATGGTTGTGTGATGAATGAGAAACTTTATATTTGGAGATTAGACTAATTCTTTGACAGAGTGTCAAGTGAAGGACTAGGAGATCGAGTACACTAGGTTGTGAGTCGATCAAGTCCACCACAAGAGTGATAAAGATATTCGTCATGATTTACTAAAGTTTAGTAAGTATGATTATACTTATAAGATTGAGTGTAATTCTGAGTTGATTGAAAAGGTTTCAATAAATGGCAGAACGAATAAGAAAAATCAAATAGGCAGAAAGATAAAAGTTTCTCCATTCTAAGAAGAAGGGAGAGTACCTTTTATTGTGTTTTATGATAAGCCTTAATGATTATGAACCATATCTCAATTGACCCTATTAGTGAGTCTTAGTACATTTGTATGTCTAAGAAGAGGAATCGAGAATTGTGAAAATGGTTAAATCAAGAAGTCAATCATACTTCGTTCCAAAATCAAGTCTTAGAGTCATACTCTAAGATTATGACTTGAGTGACAAGTCTTAAGAAGGTTTATGACACTCATCAAATGTGGAATTTGGAAAAGTTTTCATATTCTTGCACATTTGAAATTGGTAAGTTGTGATGTCTTGGATAAGTCAAAGACCAACTAAGACCAATTGTGTGAAGTGTTAAGCTTGATAAGAAGCTACACTAACTCTTGAATGTTTGTTTGTCAAGAAATGTTTCTTGACAAGAGAACCTTATATGTCAAGGAGTCAGTGGGAGTCTCAATGGTCTTGAAAAGTTTCAAGAATAAATCAAGAATAAACCTAATTGATCATCACTAGCACACGACTTGAGGTTTGTAACCTATCGTGGATGACATAATTTTGTTTTCTGCGCCATTCCAGTTAAGTTAATTATGCATCTGAGTTCTATGAGTTCTCATTTGTATGCATAAACGCAAGCACCTTGATCAATGGAAGGTACATTGATATGTAAGGGTGAGTTGCTAAACTACTTGGAAGACATGGTGGGCACTCGTGTTACCATGAGGCAAGAAATCAAGATTGAGAAAGTTCAGTCCATATGTTTTTGGATTTGTCGCAAACCTTCGTTTTGGCAAATTCACAAGGATAGGAACACATACACCATAAAATCTAAGTGACATAAGGTTTCCCTCCTTCATGAAAATGATTGTGAGGAAATGCTTTCACTAAGAGAGATTTTAAGAAGATAGCAATTGTGAAAATTGTATTCTCAAATTCGATTATGATTATGGCATCCCTCTTCATAGTTCGAATTGTGAGATTTGGCAATTAGTCTGAACATTTGGGACTTAGTAACATAAGTTCTGAATTTGTCTAGACACACATATGAGCTTTCTAAGGCAAAGGTGTATGAGTTTAAGAAGCTTAGATAAAGGATTATCAAAGCATCAAGTATTAGAAATATGAACTTAAGGAATTCAATAAGCATTGTTCTCTGGAAGTTCAGCTGTTTTCTGAATACATGTCAAAGCTAGTGGGAGCATAAGTGTTATGCTGGTAAGAGAATAATCATCATGATAGTGGGAGCATGATTATTATGGTAAGTATTGCAAGTTAGCGATATTAATTATAGAAAACAAGAGTTATACTTTGCAAAGTCGCAAGGGTTGAAAAATTGTTTTGCTATAATTAAGGAAGAGAATATTATACTTCGTTTCAAAATCTAAAGCTTAGATTGAGAAATTTTAATAAATTTAGTTGCTTGTGAGTAGTTGGAAAAAGGACTAGAACGGTTTTGGATAAAATAATTAAACAACTATCAAAGGACGATCTAAGGTTCGCCAAGGATTTGTTGCTTGTGAGTAGTTGGAAGTATAGTGTTGGATGGACCATATCGACATTATTATGAATAGATAAGATTCTATTTAGAATGAGTTGTCATATGGCAAATATGGAAATGTTTCCATATTGGGAGTTGGAAATTGAGAATTTATGTCTAGATTAGAAAAATTTATGCAAAAGGATGTTCAAAGGAATGTACTTTGAATGAGAGACATCACATCTATAGAATTGTTTGTAACAATTTCTGATAGAGACCTTGTAATTTCATTGGCCAAGTCTTGGTGACTTTTGTGCTATAACTTTGCGAAAGGATCGTTGCATAAAATGTTAGAATCTAACATATTCTAGTAGTGGCAAGAACCTTGTATTCTTACACTATCATTGAGGATTAGGAATTGTGAAATGAGCATCATTGGAAAAGTTTTCAATGGATCTATTTCACAAAGCATGAACCATAAGAAACATAGTGTGCATGCTCGGAGCATGGGACATCTATTGTTGTAATTCAAGTAATAAGTTGATTTTCTGAAACAGTAAGCAATGAATAATGAGTAATCAATATGGTGTTTAAATAAAAAGTGTTTTATTTACGCTCAAAAGCTTTTGGGCCATATAGGATTAATATTATTATTGCGTTTCACCCTGCATGTTTTGACTTCCAGAATAACTAGGTTATTCCAACATCCACAGTCGGTCATACGTTGGAAGTAGGTATGAAGCAAGACTGTCATGAATCTGTCTGTAGATTGTCTAAGTGCTTAGACATAGCACAAGTTTGCTGCAGAGTTCATGAATGCTTTAATAAGATTAGAGTATTGGATCAAACCCACGCTCACTTGAATCACTTCATGGTTTTGTCATGAGTAATTGTGAGACGATAACATTGTATATTCTTGAAACCGAGACGTGTGAGTTGTTATTTGTTGCTCGGTTGCGCATTGATAATAAGAAAACGCACCAGTAACTTGGTGTTATAAAACTTATTATTGTGTGTGATTCGATCAGTAAATGCAAGCGAGCATTTGAGTCAAATTTTATCCATTCCTTTTACCCAAAGTAGGATAAAAGCGATATCTGTGGGCCCCTCACTGATTTAGTGATGACACCCTAAGCGCTTGGCCAAGCCGGGACTAAGTTGATGTGTTCAATTGTAGTCTGTTGTCAGTCGTCTTAAATCAGAAGTCGGGAAACAGTATAAAGAGAATGATCAAATTCATGTCTTGTGTCTATACGATATCTTGAGAATGGAGGAATATATAATCCCTTATCTAAAGGACACGCGTATCTGATAAGATCAGAGTTGACAACGGCTTTTGAAAGCTACGATTGCTGATCAGGTTCTGAAGTTATGCAAAATAGTTATTAGACTTATCCAAGTGGGAGACTGTTGGATTAGTGTCTAAGTCCATAACTATTTTGGTATGTACTTGACCCGATTATGAGCATGGTCCTTTTGGGTTGCCTTCACCATAGCAATATGTAAGATGAATTAAGGAGAGAAAGGTTTAATTATGATTTATTAATATATTATGAGAATAATATATTAAAGGAGAAATCATATTGTTTAATTAATATTAGTCAAGAATTTATTAAGAATTAATTTTGTGGCTAAAAGAGATTAATTAAATTAAGGGGACTGATATTGTAATTATAAGATAGTTAAAAAGTTGGGCTTTGGATCCATTAGATGGCAATGGACGAATTCTATATGGAGGTCCATAAAGAAATCGTCCAAGGGCCTTCTGGAATGGTCCATTGGACTGCTTAAGGCCTAAGCAGTTAGATTAGGGTTTCCTAGTTGAAAACCCTAATAGCTTACATGTATATAAAGGACCCCTATGCCCCAAAAACGTGGCGAAGGGTTCCTTTAAGGTTTCCAGCCATTTTTGGTGCCTCCTCTCTCCTCCCTCTTCATCCAAGTTGCTTAGTGGTGATTGTGACTCCATTAGAGGTGCAACACTTGAGGCACTAAGCTTTCTGAAGCCAAGGATTGATTGTTATTGCCATATAACAATCAAAGGTAAGATCTAAACCCTAATTCCAGTTATAGTTTATTAGATCTAGGGTTTATGGCTTTGGATTATCAATTTCATGTTCATTAGACAAACTAGATCCAAAGCTATTAGGGTTTGCATGTACACCATAGGATTGATGTAGTGCTCGAAACCCATCAGTAGTAAGGAGTGATTTCGAGGACAAAATCTAATTTAAATGGGGGAGAGTTGTAACACTCGTGGCATCTGTTCTGGCCCAAGATCATGATTCTTTTAGGGTTTCCTTTGTATTTAAACCTCTCTAAGTCATTTTTAGGGTTCATTACCAGCCTCCAACACCCTTTTTCCACAGAAAAACCCTAGCCCAAATTCCCTTGGTGACTTGTGGCCTTTTGCAGCATTCGTTGGCTTGGGGAAGAAGAGAAGAAGGAGAAGAATGTGATCTTGTAACGTCCCTAAATTTTAAAACCAAAAATTTCGTTTTCATAATAATAAAAACCGTCAACCAAACATGTTTATAAACCATAAAGGGAAATCAGAGTATGTCAAACAAACATCCCAAATACATCAGAGTTAGATAAGGTGGAAATCATGGTGTGTGCGATGCGATCATCCCGAGCTCTTCCCATTCGATCCGAAAGTACTTGAAACATAAACTGAAAACCGTAAGCACGAAGCTTAGTGACTACCCCAAAATACCGCATACCATACATACCTACCAGCTCAAGGCTATGCCGGGTATTTTCACCCCTGGGTCTATTTTACCCCGAGTCTATTTTAACCCATATACCGGCTCAAGGTCGTACCGGGTCTATTTCACCCCCGAGTCTATTCCAACTCATCTGTCATCACAAGGCTGTACTGGGTCTATTTCACCCCACATACATATAGCAAACATGGACATAGGAATATAACACATACACCAGGAGTCATAAAGACTACAAGCACATGACATATCCTAGTGTCCTACAGTATAGTGAGCAAACTCACCTCAATCTGCTGTTAGCCAAACAAATGATCGGACTGCAGAACCGGAAAGTCCCCATGCTAACCAATCAAATAAAACCCCAATTAATAATTGGTCCATAAACCATAATTGCGAATCTAGTTCACTTGTCCAACACCTAGGGTAAAATACCATTTTACCATTTCCTGACTTGGCCCAATATCCGAGGCCCAATCCAATGGCACTAAAAGCCCAATTGTGGCCCAATTTCCTAAAAATTAACAAAACCCAATATGGGTCTAAATACAAAGGCCCAAAGTCAGAAAGGATAATGGCCCAACAAGGCCCAAAACCCCAATAGTCCAAATATGGCCCAAACCACAAAGCCCAAGCCCAGACCTGGTACGCTGCGCGTACCAGATGTACGCCCAATGTATGCGCCCATTAAGCACCCTTTCCATTAAGTGTTAAATGCTTGCAACCAAACGCCTAAACTTCAGATCCAAGCCTTATGGGACGTCTTAATCAATAAAGTAATTAACTTGGAGCCTTTTCATGGCTCAAATGAACCCAAACTCTAGATTTAGCATTCTACTTTCACTAAATGGACATTAACATATGCATGGTTCATCCACAACCATCAAGATGCTAAGTTTATGGAATATGGACCTCAAAAATATCTACAAAAGCAACTCCTAACTTCTGGAGTAGAAGAAATGTTGGATTAGATGTCTAAGCCCATAACTAAAATTGGTATATACTTGAATTGATAGTAGCACAGTCCTTTTAGGTTGCCCTTAAACCTAGCAATTGGACATAATGATATTAGAGATAGAGATTAATTTATTATGTGAATAATGAATTAAATAAATAGTTTATTAATGTGTTATGAAAATAATATATTAATTAGAAATCATATGATTTAATTAATAATTAATCAGAAATTAATTAGAATTAATTTTTGGATTAATTGGATTAATTAAAAGTATAGGGACTGTTTTGTTATTTATTAATAGTTGAGAAAGGAAACCCTAGGAGATGTCGTTCAAGGCCCCTTATGGGCTGCTTGGTCACCAAGCAAAGGATCTAGGGGATTTCCCTTTAACCCTAGCTTTGAAACCAAGTTTTCTCAACTATATAAGGAGTCCCTAGCCCCTTGTTTTCATCCGATGCTTTTCACTACATGCCTTGGATGAAAATTCTTCTCTCCCTTCTCCTCTCTCTTGTATTATCCTCTTGCTAATTTGGGTGTGATTCCATTAGAGGCACGACACTTGTGGTGTTTGCTTCCAAGAGATCAACAAAGAGGAATTCTAGTAGTTTTCTACAACAACAAAAGGTATGTAATCCTAAAACCCTCTAATGTTAATTTCTAAAATAGCCTAGGGTTTGCAGGTTTCTTTTGATGTTCTTTGTTATTGGTTCAATAGAGAAAACGTAGATCCTATTTAGATTGCATGCAAACTTAAGGATTTTATTTTTGTTTGTTAACCTAAATCCCATCAGTGGTATCGGAGCATTTGGTTTGTTTTCTGTTGAATAACTATAATAGTAGAATAGATCAAATTAGCGTTTATTGAAATTAAACCCTAACATGCCAAAATTTCGACTAGGGATAGGGTTTTGGAAACCCTAGCCTCCACCCCTTGGATTTCGAAATTTAGGGCTAGGGTTTTGAAACCCTATACTTCCTCCCCAAGTTTTCGGAAAAAGGCAAGGATTTGAGGGTTTCCCAATTTTGGTAATTATTATTTTACTTGTCTAAAAGGAAATAATTAAAACTGGAACAAATCCTATACCCTAATTTTCGAAAATTAAAGTGTAAGGATTATGATTAAATTATTTGATTAATTTAATTAGTTAGTCCTTATTTGATTTAATATAATTAGTTAATTTTAAATTAATGGATAAATATTAAATCATTTGCTTTGTTTTAAATTTAAATTAATTGTTTATTAATTTTCGAAATTTAAAATTATAGACCTAGTATTTTTGAAAAGTTCTAAAATACACCTTATACTATATGTAAAATTAAATGTTTAATAATTACTATATGTATAAGACTAAGTCAGTCAAATTGCTAGTATGCCTCATTCACGAAGCCATACTATAGAGGAGTTTAAGGAAACAACTTATAAAATGACCGTCATTAGGTATCCATTCTTACCCATCGCTCTCTTGTATAGTGGAGGGTCGTTAGCTGAACGGATTTGATAGGACACTAATTATCATTAAAAGTATAATGCTATTAAAATTACTAGAACCTTTTAAATCCCAAATCTAGTTACTTTAGGAAAAATGTGAAAATATGCTAATCCATGAAAACACACATCATGCTTTATATGTTGTTAGTGGAGCGTATGTGGTTAACCGACACACTAATAGGGACTATAAATAGATATGATGGACATCTTGAAAATTATTATGGTTGATGGAGCGTGTATGGTTAACCGGCACATCAATGTGAGATGGTAAATGACATCGAGGTTGTCAAGCGGGTTTGCATGGATATTCACATATCGTTTGTGATCCTCGGCATCCCAATCACAAAAGTGAGATCATAATCTGAGATTAAAGATGTCATTGATAAGAATCAATGAATCTCAAAAGATCTAGCAGTTTCATAAGATTTAAATTGGTAAAAGCCTTACCTACCTAAAATAGATTCAAATTTGATTACGACATCCCTCTTCAAAGTTCGAATCGAAATATGGATCCTAGCCTTAATTTAGAAACTATGAGTTAATAATTAAGGATTAAAATCAACTAACTTGAATTCTCTTTTCTCCCATTATAGATGTCAAGACAAGACAATAATGGTCTTCCTCATTCTTTTTGAAATGGTTTTCCTCTTCTTTCTGAATATGATCTTCCAGTTTCTAATCAGGGTGAAAATGTTTTCTCTTCTTCGGGAAATGGTGGAACTGAACATCATGCTTCTTCAATTCTTCCACCACCTCCTCCAGTGACTCTCCAAACATCATGTTTTCCTCGAGTTGAAAGATACGAAGCTACTCAAGCCATATTGGTATATGCACATCAAGATGAAAATTCTGTGTGTGCACATGTTCTGGAAAAGAAATCGTACATTAACAGGTTGGATAGAATGGGTGTCGTTTTCCCAAGGAAGCAAGCAAATGATTTAGTTCTTCTTTCGCTTCCAAAGTCATATGAACAGTTCAGTGAGAACTTTCATACGATGAAAATTGACGTGACCCTAATTGATCTGACCCAAATGTTGATTGTTGCTGAAGCAGAAATGCTTAAGAGCACATCTAAAGCATAAATGCTTATTGAGTATAATTCCAAAGTTTCCATGGACATTGACAATGGTGACAATGGAGGTCGAGAAAAATTTCTCTTACTAATGGAAAGGGGTTGGCCAAAGTCAAACAGTTTGATCGTATGGTAAAGAGAAAGTCTAGTTCTGGAATAGTTCCATCTGTTAACCCCAAAGAGTCCATATGTTTCTATTGCCATTTGAATGGACATTGGTTGCGAAGGTGCCGAAAGTACCTGAAAGATCTCAAAGATAGTGAAGTCAAGTTGTATGGCTCTACTTCAGGTACATCCATTATCTAACTCCATTGTTTTAGCAAGTTCCTATTCATGGACTCTTAATACATGATGTGATAATCACATTTTGATGTTATTGCAAGATCTAAGAGAAAGAAGGAAGCTTAAGCAGAGTGAGCTAAATCTGATCGTGAGAGATGGTGTTCGATCACAAAGTTCTATGATCAAAATTTGGAGCTACTACTTAGTAGTTAGGATAATTTAATAGATTGCTATTACTCTTAGGAGGTGTCTAGAAACATAGTTTTCATTTTATTCATTGTAAGGACACCTTCTAATTTTTCGTTTATTTTCAATAAAAGTGAAATTTTGGTTTACCTGGTTGCCTCATTTTATATATTTCCTCGAAATGTACATTTCTAATATTAGAAATATTAATTGTGGTTTTGATTCTTATGATATCGCATGTGGTATTGTCATAATTAACCAAATGAAAAGAAATCTGATCACCAACTGGACAGATACCTGGTGTTGTACAAGTTTCATTGTATAATCTATGAAAATCTTGTTCATTGGAAAATTATGACTAATTCATTGATCACATGAGTCAAGTGAAAGACTAATGGATCTAGTGCATGTTGATATAGACTATTAAGATTCACCACAAAGGACAATAACTCTATTCATCATGATTTACAGATGGTTCAGTAAATACAGCTGTGTCGATAAGATTAAGCACAATTCTGATACCGTGAAAAAAATTCAAAGAGTAGCCGAACGAATAAGAAGAATCAATTAGGCAGAAAGATAAAAGATTCTCTAATCTGAGAAAAAAGGAGAATACTTTAGTATCATGTTTTATAATCATCCTAATGATTGTGGAACTATATCACAATTGATCCTCGAAGAACATCTTAGTGAAATTCTATGACTAAGAAGAGGAATCAGATATTGTTGAAATGGTTCAATCAAGAGATAAGTCATACTTTGTTTCCAATCAAGTTTTAGAGCCATGCTCTAGTTACTACAAATAGTATCTTGAAACTTATTTCGAAAAATAATAATGTTGAAAACACCTTGAAATATGTGGAGTAAAAATGTTTTCTTACTCTAGCACATGTAGAATTGGAGTTGTGATGTTTTTCGTTAATCAAGAAACAAAGGATAAACTGAGACCTATTCTATGAAGTGTTTTCTTGTCAGGAATTCACACAAAATTTTGAATATTTGTTTTAGCTCGACAAGGAATGTTCCTTGAGAGAAAAACTCATATGTCAAGAAGTCAGTGGGAGTCGTATTGATCTTGAGAGTTTCAAGAGTCAACTGACAATAAACCTTTTAGTCATCACTAGAACACGACCTGAGGTTGATAACCTGTCATATTTGATTGACACATTCCTATCTCTGTGCACTTCTAGTTGAGTTGGCAATGATTATGAGTTCTATGTTTTCATTTAACTGCAAAAGCAAAAAGCACATTGGTCAGTGAAAGTACATTGATCAATATGGATGAGTTGCGAACAACAAGGAAACACTGGTAGGCCTTATGCTACCAGAGAGTAAGAAATTTAAAATAAAGTTCTGTCCATGAACGGAAAGCTAAATTTGAATTTGGTTTTATCCTAAACCTTATCTTGTGATTGTAGGTTGGAAATTATATATTCACATGGATGGGAACATATGCATCATAAAATCTAGGTGGAAAAGTTTTCGCTCTAATTCATGAGAATGATTATGAGGAAACACTTTCGCTAGTAGATTTTAAAGGATCAATAAAGATCAATGTGGATATTAGCTATGTTAATTGTGTTCTCCAATCCATAATATGATTATGACATCCCTTTTCATATTTCAAATTATGAGGAATGGCAAGGAATTGTTTGAACTTTCGAAGACTTGTAGTTATAAGTTATGAAAGGGTTTAAACACACACATATGCTATCAAATGAAGGTGTATAAGCTTAATAAGTCTAGTTGGTGACTTATCGAAGCATCGCGTAACAGAAATCTGCTCTTCAGTAAGAAAGTCAAAAGTATTGATTTCTAAAAGTCCAGTTGATTTCTAGGTACATGTCACAGTGAGTGGGAGCATAGCTGTTATGCTAGTATTGCATGTTGACAATGTTGTTCGTAGGTAACAAAATTTTTCAATTTGAAAACTGCAAAGTTTGGGAATTTTTTCAATAAAGTAGGTTTAAGGGAGAGGGTACTCATACTTCATTTTGAAACTAAAGGATTAGATCGTATAGTTTAATAGAACCTAGTCATAGACTTATGTGAATATCATTTTGAAATGGTTCAACATAGGAAATTCCATATATGAAAATATTATAGCAAGAGAGTAAAAAGATATCAGATATAATGAATAGAGTCTCATATGCTTTGGAAATAGGATCGATTACATATGCTATAAAATTCACTTCTTCTGATTTTTCTAGATGCCTTGAGCATTGAGAGGAAAAAGGATAGGAATTTTTTGTGTGACTGGAGTTGTTAAAAAAATGTCAAGAACATTCTGAGGTTTACTGAAGATTGGTTGCTTGTGGAAAGTTGGAAGTGTGGTATTAATTTGGATGGACCATAGTGACATGATTCTGGATTACGATGATTCTTAATCAGAATTGATAGTCATATTGAAATATGGAAATGTTTCCATAATGGGAGATGCTTGAAAAGTCTACATGTGAGTTGGAAACTTTAATGGAAGAGAAGTGTTCAAGGAGTGTAGCTTGAATTTGAACCTCCATTATCATGGAATTGTTTCCAGTAACAAATTTCCAATGAAACATTTTGTAATATCATTGGCTCAGTTTTTGTGACTTTGAAGCCTCGACATCACAGAAGGTCAATGCATGTAAGGTTATAATTCCAATACATTTTAGACAGTGATAAGGAATTGGAATTGTGAAATGAGCATCATTGGAATAGTGTCTAGTTGATCTGTTCACATATGAAGGACCATAGAGAGGCATAGTATGCATATCAATATCATGGCATGACTGATGCTTAATTCAAGTGGTTAGTTGATTACTCAAAACATTATACAAGGAATAAAGTCTTAGTTATTATGGTGATTAAATAATAAGAGTTTTATTTATATTCAATAGTTTTGAGACCATAGTTAATTAGTTTAATATTATGTTTCAATTTTGCATGTTTTACTTCCTGAATAATTCGATTATTTGAAACTCCACAGTCGTTCATACTTTTGGAAGTAAGTAGTGAATTAAGACTGTCATGAAATGGATTATAGATTTTCTAAGGAGTTAGACATAACAATAGTACTGTTGCAACGTTCATGAGTACTTAGAAATGGAGATTTAACTATTGGATTAATCCACACTCAGAGAATTACTTCATGGAATTTATCACGAGTAATTCTAAGACGATAACATCTTATAATCTTGAAACGGAGATATATGAGTTGTAGTTTACAAGTCGGTTGTGCATTAATAATGCGTAAACGCGTCAATAACTTGACGTTATAAATTGTATTGTTGTGCTTGATTTGATGAGTAAATGGTGCAAGCATATAAGTCAAATTTTATTCGTTCCTTTTTCCCTAACAGGAAAAGCGATATCTTTGGGCCCCTCAGTGATTTGGTGTTAACTTAGTGTTGGGCCCGGCTAGGACTAAATTGATGTGTTCAATGAGAAGTTCTATGTCATTACGAATCAGAAATTCGGAAACAAAGTATTGGCAAAAAAGATACTGACAATTACAGTTAAAGACTTATCCAAGTGGGAGATTGTTGGAAGTTCTATGTCTTGCAGAACGGAGGACTATATGATCACTTATCTTAGGACACGTAACTGACTAGGTCAGAGTTCAACACCGGTTTTTGGAAGCTATAATTTGCTGATCGATTCAGAAGTTATACTGACAATTATAGTTAAAGACTTATCCAACTGGGAGACTGTTGGATTAGGTGTCTAAGCCTATAACTAAAATTGGTATATACTTGAATTGATAGTAGTACAGTCCTTTTGGGTTGCCCTCAAACCTAGCAATTGGATAGGATGATATTAGAGAGAGAGGTAAATTTATTATGTGAATAATGAATTAAGTAAATGGTTTATTAATGTGTAATGAAAATAATATATTAATTATAAATCATATTATTTTATTAATAATTAATCAGAAATTAATTAGAATTAATTTTGGGATTAATTAAAAGTACAAAGACTGTTTTGTTATTTATTAATAGTTGAGAAAAGAATGATCTAGAACCTCTTGAAAGAGGTGGACAAAAACTCTAGGGAAACCCTAGGAGATTTCGACCAAGGCCCCTTGGACAAGGGGTTATGGGCTGCTTGGTCACCAAGCAAATGATCTAGGGGATTTCCCTTTAACCCTAGCTTTGGCACCGAGTTTCCTCAACTATATAATGAGTCCCTAGCCCCTTGTTTTCGTCCAATGATTTTCTCTACTTGCCTTGGACGGAAATTCTTCTCTCCCCTCTCCTCTCTCCCCCTCTCTCTCTCTCTCACTCTTATATTATCCCCTTGCTAATTTGGGTGTGATTCCATTAGAGGCACGACACTTGTGGTGCTTCCTTCCAAGAGATCAATAGAGAGGAATTCTAGTTGTTTGCTACAAGAAAAAAAGGTATGTAATCCTAAAACCCTCTACTGTTAATTTTGAAAATAGCCTAGGGTTTGCAGGTTTCTTTTGATGTTCTTAGTTATAGGTTCAATAGAGAAAACATAGATCATATTTAAGTTGCATGCAAACTTAAGGATTTTATTTTTGTTTGTTAACCTAAATCCCATCAAGAAATCCACTAGATCTCATCATAAGACTAAAAAGTAACCAGAACTCCATAATGACAAGATCTAAGTATACAATGAGCAAGTTCCAAGCTTTATACATCAATAAAGCTGGAAATGATGAGTGGAATCTGGATCTACAAGCTCCCCTTTGATCAAAGCTCCTTCTTCCAAGCTCTTCTTCCTTAATGCTCACTAACACACACTAAAACACACATCGAGAGGGTCAAATCTTCTCTAGAGGGGCTAGGGTTTCGAAATGGGGCTCAAAGGGTGATGGAGGCTGAGAAATGAGAGTGTCATGGGTCATAATGCTGCTTAAATAGGGTCCAAACCCTAAAAGTTTGGGTTTGCCCCTGGGTGCGTATGCCCAGCGTACTCCTATTTTCCCGAAATTGGCAATAATGCCCCCTAAGTACCAAATCTGAAAAACATTTACACACTAAAGCTCAAAAATGAAAAGTACATTGAATAGGGTGTTACAATTCTCCTCCACTTGAATTAGACTTCGTCCTCGAAGTCCGCTGATGCAAATAACTCTGGGTAATGCTCCTTCATCTCGTCCTCAGGCTTCCACGTCCCTTGAGAATCCTTTTGGTGCTGCGACTGCACCTTCACTAATCCCACAACCTTATTCCTCAAGGGTTTTGTCTTCCTATCAAGGATGACCACCGGTCTCTCAATATAATTCAAGCGGTCATCCACCTGAATATCCTCCAATGGAACCACTATGGAATCATCAACCAAGCACTTCCGCTACCGAGAGATGTGAAAAGTGTTGTGAATCTGACTGAGCTCCTCTGGAAGATCCAAACGATATGCCACTCTGCCCACCCGGGATGAAACCCTAAAAGGACCTATATATCTGGAGCCCAGCTTACCCTGCTTCCTGAATCGGATGATACCTTTCAAAGGTGACACCTTTAGGAACACCATGTCTCCAACCTGGAAATCTAAGTCTGACCGGCGTCCATCCGCGTAACTATTTTGTCGTCTCTAAGCTGTCTGAAGTCTGGTGCAAACCTGCTGAATCAACTCTGTCGTCTTGAGTACCACCTCGGTACTCCCCATCAGTAGCTGACCGACCTCTCCCCAACAAATCGGGGTCCTACACTTCCTCCCATAGAGCATCTCAAAAGGAGGTCGATCAATGATGGTGTGATAACTGTTGTTATACGAAAACCCTGCCAAAGGAAGATAGGTATCCCAACTACCGCAAAAATCTAGAACGCATGCCCGCAAAATATACTCCAAAGTCTGGATAGTCCGCTCACTCTGACCATCAATCCGCGGGTGAAAAAATATGCTGAAAAGCAGACGAGTACCCAAATCCTCATGAAATCTCTTCCAGAACCTGGAAGTGAACCGAACATCCCTATCAGAGACCACAGAAACTGGCACCCCATGATGTGCCACCACCTCCCGAATGTAGATGTCGGCTAGCTTCTCCGCTGAAATACTCTCCTGAATCGAAATGAAATGCACGCTCTTGGTCAACCAATCCATGATGAACCAAATCGAATCCACTCCGCGTGCAGTCCTAGGCAATTTGGTGATAAAATCTATCGTAATCTCCTCCTATTTCCAAACGTGGATCTCCAACGGCTCCATTTTGACGTGAGGTCGCTGATGCGCGAACTTGACTTTCCTTCAAGTCAAGCACCTCTCCACATAACAGGCCACATCTCGTTTCATGCATGGCCACCAATAGTCGGGCCGAAGATCTCTATACGTCTTTGTTGCTCTGGGATGAATAAAGAATCTCGACTTGCGCGCCTCCTCCATCAAAACCTGACGTGCACCACCCCACTATGGAACCCACACCCTCCGATGGAGCGTCAATAACTCCCGACTATCATAATCAAAGGAAGCTACATGACCCAGTATGTGCTCACTCTTCCGGTGCTCTTCCTTCATAGCCTTAAAATGATCCACTCGAATATGCTCTAAGAGTGGGGTAATCATTGTCATCCTCAAACACATATCACAGATCGGAGCTGTGACCGCCTTGCGGGTGAGATCATCGGCCACCACGTTGGCCTTCCCTAGGTGATAAAGGATCTCACAATCATAATCCTTCACCACATCCAACCATCTACGCTGTCTCATATTCAGGTTCGACTGATCCATCAGATGCCTCAGGCTCTTGTGATCCGTGTAGATAGTACAACGAACCCCATAAAGGTAATGTCGCCAAATATTGAGGGCAAATACTACAATGCCCAAATCCGAATCATGCGCAGGGTAATTCACCTCATGATACTTCAACTGCCTCGAAGCGTAAGAAATCACATGACCATGCTGCATTAATAGTGCTCCCAAACCTGTGATCAACGCGTCACAATATACCACAAAATCCACAAAACCCTCCGACAGGGTCAGAATCGGCGCCTCACACAATCTTTGTCTCAAGGTCTCAAAAGTTGCCTGCTGCTTAGGCCCCCAACGGAACGTGACAGTCCTCTTCATCAACCGAGTCAAAGGAACCGCTATCTTGGAGAAATCATGAATGAATCTCCGATAATAACCCACCAATCCAAGGAAACTCCGAATCTCAGATGTAGACCTCAGAACTTCCCATCTCATCACCGTCTCGACCTTGGCCAGATCGACCAGAATACCATTCTGGTTGACAAGGTGTCCCATAAACTCCACCTCGTGCAAACCAAAACTAACACTTGAAGAACTTCTCAGACAATCTATCCCTCCTCAGAGTCTCCAATATGTCCCTCAGATTCTCCTCATGCCGCTCCTGGGTATTGGAATAGACCTGGATGTCATAAATAAACACAATCACACACCGATCCAAGATAGGCCTACATACGCAATTCATGAGATCCATGAATGTGGCTGGAGCATTGGTGAGCCCGAAGGGCATCACCATGAACTCGTAATGACCATAAGAAGTCCAGAAGACCGTCTTCTGTGTATCCTCCTCTCTCAATCTCATCTGATGATAACCTGCCTGCAGATTAATCTTGGAAAACCAAGATGCACCCTGAAGTTGGTCAAATAAATCGTCAAGCCTCTGGAGTGGATAACGGTTCTTCACCGTTAGCTTATTCAGCTCCCGATAGTCGATACACATCCAATGCAACCCATCCTTCTTTTTCACAAGCAACATCAGGTGAACTACTCGGCCGAATAAATCCCTTGTGTAATATCCTCTGCAGTTGTGTAGAAAACTCTTGCACATCTGGAGATGCTAACCGATAAGGTGCTTTGGCTATCGGAGCCACACCTGGAACCAACTCAATCCGAAATTGCACCTGCCTCTCCGGAGGCACTCCAGGAAAATCTTCTGGGAAGACATCCGGATATTCCCGAATAATCGGTACATCATCCACACTCACCTTACCCTTCTCCTGGGTATCCATCACGTAGGCAACAAATCCAGAACAACCCTACTGAAGATAGCGTCTAGCCCTAGCTGCTAAACATAGAACCGATCCACATCTTCTATTGTAGAGGTATGCAGATGTGGTCCGCAGAATACATACATTTTGCTTCAGAAAAAACAAACAACACCTTAATAAGTTGTGAAATGTTCTAGGGACTTAACCGCAATAAGGCCTTACGTATCAGCATTAGCATACGAATATTTAAAGTATATAACAATGAAGTTTGGTACATTTTAAACTAAGTACAACATACGTTAAAGAATAGTAGCATGCTTTTTCACCCCAAAACATGAAAACAGTAAAGGCGGGGGGGGGGGGGGGTGAATACTCACTATTATATGGCTTCAAGAATACCCGAGATATGGTTGAAAATCTTGGTTGAGAAGTATGATTTATAGAGAAAGAGTGTGGTGTTTTTAGAGAGAAGAAAGAGAGAAAGTGAGGTTCTGTCTCTTTGGATATCCTATCTCTCGTCATCTCTTTGACTCCCCCATAATCCACCACAAAACTTCAAGAATGTAAGAGAACGTATGAAAAATGGAGTGGCAAAATCTCTTTAAGATATTTTGAATCTAAGTTTGCCTTTTCTCTCTCATACTAACATGCAAAATCTAGTCTCGAGATTTTGCAATATAGGATCAAGGTGATGAGTGAGAGTGAGAGGGGGAGAGAGAGAGAGTATGAGTGTTGTGTATGGCCAAATTTTTGGGTAGGATAGAGGGTTTAAGAGGCTCTTGAAAGTTGTGAATTTTTATAAGTATGGCCCTAATTCAAATTTTAATTAAAATGTATTTAGTTTTTATAAAAGCTCTAGATATATTTTATAAACTTGAAGGGAGTTTATTTCTTAGTATTTATTCAATTTCATGTTTCATGAAATAAATTCATAAACTTGCATTTTTATTTCATTAACTTTATGAATTAATTAGCTTGTGATTTAAATTTTATAAAACTCAAATGTATACTTCATATAAATGAAATAAGGGTTCATAATATAAGAATGTAGGATTAGACAATCATTGAATTATATTTTTGATTCATAATTCAAATTGTGCATTGTATGAACATTGTCTCAAATTTTTAGTTTAATCGTATTATGATTTAGTTAGTTCGTATTTGTTTAAAACATTGAAGCTTGTTAAGGATTTGGAATGTTTCAATTAGGCAGTTAGGGTATTCAACTAACCCTTGAGCTTTGAGCTACCATACATGATTTTTGTGTTAAGTTTTGAGATTGAGCTATGGCACTTTATAACCTAGTTGATGCATTCACATGTCCATGTGAAGGTTCAATGTAAGCTAAATTCCAACTAATTGTTCATGGTATCTACTATGATGTATTAACCTGAGTTTTGACGGATGTCACATGATGTATTAACCTGAGTTTTGATGGATGTGACATGATGTATTCAAGAAATTCCAGAAAGAAGTAGAGAGCCATACGGGCAAGAAAATCAAGATAGTTCGTTCTGATAGGGGTGGAGAGTATCTGAGTTATGCATTCTACGATCATCTTAGAAATTATGGGATAGTCTCACAATTATCTCCACCAAGAACACCACAACATAATGGTGTGTCTAAGAGGAGAAATCGAACATTGGTCGACATGGTTTGTTCTATGATGACTCATGTTACACTTCCAATTAGTTTTCGGGGTTATGCTTTGGAAACTGCCACTTACAATCTAAACCTTGTACCAACTAAGAATTTTGAGAAGATACCATTCCAAAAATAGAAAGAGACTCTTCCTTCTCTTGCACGAATTAAGGTTTGGGGTTGTAAGGCTTTCGTTTATCGAGAAGCGTTCAACAAACTTGAACCCAACTCAGAAAGGTGTTACTTCATTGCTTATGCTAAAGATTCCTTTGGATACTTGTTGTTCAATCCTAATGAGAACAAGAACTTTGTTGATCGTATGGCAGTATTTCGTGAGAGAGAGAGCTGATATGTAACAACCTAAAAACCAGGATCAAACTTTTCATTTTAAATGAACACAAAAGTTGCAATCATCACTTTGTTCCAAAACTATTCATTAATAATAATGTCAAATTATCAGAGTAAAATGTCCAATGGAAGAAAACTAGTGAATAGTGAATGTTGCACCATCAAGCCAGGCCCTTCCCCTTAGTACCGGAAGTATCGGAAACTACAATAAAACTGTAAGCAAAAGCTTAGTGAGTTTCCCAATCATATCACATACTAAAAAGTAAACTGGCAAGTGCCATGGGTTACCCCCATGGTCTTTACTCACAATGTCGAGGGAAAGATCTCGATCTTAGATATGAGTGTCATGGGCTACCCCTATCGTATTTCCTTGTGAAGCCGATGGCCAAATCTCGGTCTTACACTCAAGTGACATGGGCTACCTTCATGGTCTTCCATACCATTATCACAAAAATCAACAACATTCTAAATAATAAGAAATGGGCCGACATTGGTGCCTTCAACCCATGAACATTGCTGCCTTCAACCCATGAACGTGAAAGTCCTCTTCGTCAACCGAGTCAAAGGAACCGCTATCTTGGAGAAATCCTGAATGAATCTCCGATAATAACCCACCAATCCAAGGAAACTCCGAATCTCAGATGGAGACCTCATAACTTCCCAACTCATCACTGTCTCGACCTTGGTCGGATCGACCAGAATACCATTCTGGTTGACAAGGTATCCTAGAAACTCCACCTCGCGCAACCAGAACTCACACTTGAAGAACTTCTCATGCAATCTCTTCCTCCTCAGAGTCTCCAATACATCCCTCAGATTCTCCTCATGCCGCTCCTGGGTATTGGAATAGACCAGAATGTCATAAATAAATACAATCACTCGCTGATCCAACATAGGCATGCATACACAATTCATGAGATCCATGAATGCGGATGGAGAATTGGTGAGCCCGAAGGGCATCACCATGAACTCGTAATGACCATAAGAAGTCCAGAAGACCGTCTTCTGTGTATCCTCCTCTCTCACCCTCATTTGATGATAACCAGAATGCAGATCAATCTTGGAAAACCAAGATTCACCCTGAAGCTGGTCAAATAAATCGTCAAGCCTCGGGAGTGGATAACGGTTCTTCACCGTTAGCTTATTCAGCTCCCGATAGTCGATACACATCCGATGCAACCCATCCTTCTTTTTCACAAGCAAGATCGGCACTCCCCAGGCGAACTACTCGGCCGAATAAATCCTTGTCTAATAGCCCCTGCAGTTGTGTAGAAAACTCTTGCACATCTGGAGATGCTAACCGATAAGGTGCTTTGGCTATCGGAGCCACACCTGGAACCAAGTCAATCCGAAATTGCACCTGCCTCTCCGAAGGCACTCCAGGAAAATCTTCTGGGAAGACATCCGGATATTCCCGAATAATCGGTACATCATCCACACTCACCTTACCCTTCTCCTGGGTATCCATCACGTAGGCAACAAATCCAGAACAACCCTGTTGAAGATAGCGTCTAGCCCTAGATGCTTAACATAGAACCGATCCACATCTTCTATTGTAGAGGTATACAGATGTGGTCCGCAGACTACATACATTTTGCTTCAGAAAAAACAAACAACACCTTAATAAGTTGTGAAATGTTCCAGGGACTTAACCGCAATAAGGCCTCATGTATCAGCATTAGCATACAAGTATTTAAAGTATATAACAATGAAGTTTGGTACATTTTAAACTAAGTACAACATACGTTAAAGAATAGTAGCATGCTTTTCCACCCCAAAACATGAAAACAGTAAAAGGAGGGGGGGTGTGAATACTCACTATTATATGGCTTCATGAATACCCGAGATATGGTTGGAAATCTTGGTTGAGAAGTATGATTTCTAGAGAAAGAGAGTGGTGTTTTTAGAGAGAAGAAAGAGAGAAAGTGAGGTTCTGTCGCTTTAGATATCCTATCTCTCTCGTCATCTCTTTGGCTCCACTATAATCCACCATAAAACTTCAAGAATGTAAGAGAACGTATGAACAATGGAGTGGCAGAATCTCTTTAAGATATTTTGAATCTAAGTTCGCCTTTTCTCTCTCATACTAACATGCAAAATCTGGTCTCGAGATTTTGCAATATAGGAGCAAGGTGATGAGAGAGAGAGAGGGGGGGGGGGGAGAGAGAGAGAGTATAAGGGTTGTGTATGGCCAAATTTTTGGGTAGGATAGAGGGTTTAAGTGGCTCTTGAAAGTTGTGAATTTTTATAAGTATGGCCCTAATTCAAATTTTAATAAAAATTTCTTTAGTTTTTATAAAAGCTCTAGATATATTTTATAAACTTCAAGGGAGTTTATTTCTTAGTATTTATTCAATTTCACATCTCATGAAATAAATTCATAAACTTGCATTTTTATTTCATTAACTTTATGAATTAATTAGCTTGTGATTTAAATTTTATAAAACTCAAATGTATACTTCATATAAATGAAATAAGGGTTCATAATATAAGAATGTAGGATTAGACAATCATTGAATTATATTTTTGATTCATAATTCAAATTGTGCATTGTATGAACATTGTCTCAAATTTTTAGTTTAATCGTATTATGATTTAGTTAGTTCGTATTTGTTTAAAACATTGAAGCTTGTTAAGGATTTGGAATGTTTCAATTAGGCAGTTAGGGTATTCAACTAACCCTTGAGCTTTGAGCTACCATACATGATTTTTGTGTTAAGTTTTGAGATTGAGCTATGGCACTTTATAACCTAGTTGATGCATTCACATGTCCATGTGAAGGTTCAATGTAAGCTAAATTCCAACTAATTGTTCATGGTATCTACTATGATGTATTAACCTGAGTTTTGACGGATGTCACATGATGTATTAACCTGAGTTTTGATGGATGTGACATGATGTATTCAAGAAATTCCAGAAAGAAGTAGAGAGCCATACGGGCAAGAAAATCAAGATAGTTCGTTCTGATAGGGGTGGAGAGTATCTGTGATGCATTCTACGATCATATTAGAAATTATGGGATAGTCTCATAATTATCTCCACCAAGAACACCACAACATAATGGTGTGTCTAAGAGGAGAAATCGAATCTTGATCGACATGGTTCGTTCTATGATGACTCATGTTACACTTCCAATTAGTTTTTGGGGTTATGCTTTAGAAACTGCCACTTACATTCTAAACCTTGTACCAACTAAGAATATTGAGAAGACACCATTCCAAATATAGAAAGAGACTCTTCCCTCTCTTGCACGAATTAAGGTTTTTGGTTGTAAGGCTTTCGTTTATCGAGAAGTGGTCAACAAACTTGAACCTAACTCAGAAATGTGTTACTTCATTGCTTATGCTAAAGATTCTTTTGGATACTTGTTCTACAAGCCTACTGAGAACAAGAACTTTGTTGCTCGTATGGCAGTATTTCGTGAGAGAGAGATGATATGTAACAACCTAAAAACAAGGATCAAACTTTTCATTTTAAATGAACACAAAAGTTGCAATCATCACTTTGTTCCAAAACTACTCATTAATAATAATGTCAAATTATCAGAGTAAAATGTCCAATTGAAGAAAACTAGTGAAGAGTGAATGCTGCACCATCAAGCCATGCCCTTCCTCTTAGTACCGGAAGTACCGGAAACTACAATAAAATTGTAAGCAAAAGCTTAGTGAGTTTCCCAATCATATCACATACTAAAAAGTAAAATTGCAAGTGTCATGGGTTACCCCCATGGTCTTTACTCCCAATGTCAAGGGAAAGATCCCGGTCTTACATATGAGTGCCATGGGCTACCCCCATGGTCTTTCCTTGTGAAGCCGAGGGACAAATCTCGGTCTTACACTCAATTGCCATGGGCTACCTCCATGGTTTTCCATACCATTATCAAAAAAATCAACAACATTCTAAATAATAAGAAATGGGCCGACATTTGTGCCTTCAACCCATGAACATTGTGAGAAGACTCACCTCAACCTTTGATATGCCAAAAAAACACTCGACTGCTAGGCTGAATAAATTCCCGTGATAACTAGACAATAAGGTCCCAAAACAATTAGATCAAAATCCGGACTAATACTTACAACATAAGACTAATGTCCAAAGTGAGATGGGCCAACTAAACCTAAGGCCCAATAAATTCCTAGGCCCAAACCAAGGATCAACTAAGGACCAAAAATATGTCCAACAGCTAGAGTGGCCCATCGGAAAAACATTCAAGGCCCAAATCCATCAAACAAGCCCATCTATTTGGCCCAATATGAAATTACAACTGCTATGGGCTGTACGCTCAACATGCATATTGGTACGTGCAACATACTGAAGGGTTTTTAGCATTCTAACACTCCTAAGGTGTACATGCAACCCTAGAAACCTTGGATCTATGATTTATCTATGATACATGCAAAATGATTTTTCCAAGGTTCATAATCCTATCTAGCATACATGGGGAACTTTTGAACATAAAAGTTAGCTAGAAAAACATACCTTTTAGTTGTTTGGATTCCTTGAAAACCTTGTGAGCCTAGCACCTCAAGTGTGATGCCTCAATTGTCTCACACAACACTAAATGCACTTGGAATAACTTAGAGAGAAATGGAACACTTCTTGAAATCGGCTAGCCCTCACTTGTATGCTTAGTGGCCGATTTTGGTGAATAACATGTAGCTTATATAGTGTGTTACAATTAGGGTTACACCATGTAAACCCTAATTGTCATGAATTTTCATTTCCATGACCCATGGGTTCTATAACCACCATGAAGCATCCATGGAGCATCCTATGGGCTTTATCCCAACTTGATAATCCATGGAGCATAAGCCCACTATACAAGTATAGATGATTTACACAATCAACCCATATATTTAATTAGTCTTCTTTTGATCACTTAATTAATTCCAAATTAATTCTTGATCAATACTAATTAAATAATATTATTAATATATTAGAACTTATAATATATTAGTAAACCTTAAGTGTTATTTCTCTCATTTTAGTCTATCCAAATGCATGATGCCATGCAACCCAAATGGACCATGCTAATCGGGTCAAGTACATTCCAGAAATAGTTATGAACTTAGACACCTAATCCAACAGTCTCCCACTTGGATAAGTCTATTAACTATAACTGCAAGAATGACTTCAGGAACCGATTAGCAATCGTAGCTCTTTCAAGGTCTCTCGGAACTGAGATGATGATGATACGCCATTTAAGATAAGTGATCATATAATCCTATGTTCTAGATATCAGCCGGACAAATACATGGAACAATGTCTTACTTATTGTCCAGCAGTTTGTTTCTCGATTTCTGATTTGTTTGACATAGAACTTAATTGAGCACATCAACTTAGTTCTGACCGGGCCCGGTACATGGGTCAACACAAAATCATCGAGGGGCCCAGATATCGCTTCTAATCCAAGAAGGAACAAATAAACTTCGACTCATATGCTTGTTCTACTACTTGTTGAATCATACACAAAGGCACGTTTTATAACATCGAGTTACCAATGCGTTTTCGTACAATCAATGCGTAACCGACTCATAGGCAACAAGTCATATCTCTAGGTTTGAAGACTTATATGATATTACCATATCGCAATCACTCGAGATAAATTCCATGAAGTGATACCAGCAAGTGTGGGTTGAATCCAATACTCAGAACTTATGAGCACTCATGAGTGTTGTAGCCATGTCCAACATCGTAGACCTCTACAACCAACTCATGACAGTCTTGATTCATACCTACTTCCAACATATGACCGACTGTGGAGAATTCGAATAATATGATATACCAAACACATTTATTCTGGAAGTCAAAACATGCAAAATGAAACGATAGTAAACGATTGACAAAAGATAGCAACACTTTACTCATAAATATATACAACTTTTATTCATCATCAAATGTCAATTACACTTTACACATTTCAAAGCTATCTAACTACTAAAACTAATATCATCCTTCAGTCCTATGCGCCTCGCATGCTGGAGATGCTTAACCCTACCCAGTCCCTTCGTGAGGGGATCTGCTGGGTTCTCATCCGATGATACCCTCTTTGCCACGAGGAGTCCTTCTTCTATTCGATGTCTGATGAAATGATATTTTTTGTCGATGTGTCTGGATCTCCCGTGATCCCTTGGTTCCTTGGCCAATGCAACTGCACTTTCACTATCACAGAAAATCTCTATGGGCTCCTTTATAGCTGGTACAACTCCAAGGTCGCCAATGAAGTTCTTTAGCCATATAGCCTCCTTTGCTGCCTCGCTTGCCGCTATATACTCTGATTCGCAAGTTGAATCAGCCACTATCTCCTTCTTGGAACTTTTCCAAGAAATTGCTCCTCCGTTTAAGGTAAAGACCCAGCCTGACTGAGAGCGGAAATTATCCCTATCAGTCTGAAAGCTAACATCACTATACCCTTCTAATCTCAATTTATCACTCCCACCGAGGGTAAGGACCCAGTCCTTAGTCCTCCGCAAGTACTTGAGAATGTTCTTTACCACAGTCCAGTGAGCGTTGCCAGGGTTCCCCTGATATCTTCTGACCATGCTCAGTGCAAAGGCCACATCAGGTTGAGTACAAGTCATAGCATACATGATCGAGCCTCCAGCGGAAGCATAAGGTACTCGACTCATCTCAGCTATCTCAGCCTCTGTACTCCGACTCTGAGTTTTACTCAGTCTGGCGTTACTCTGGATCGGTAACTCTCCTTTCTTGGAGTTTTGCATGCTAAACCTATACTCTGACTAAGTCCAATTAGTCTTTTCCTCATGTCTCTCAGAATCCTTATCCCTAGGATATAGGCAGCTTCTCCAAGGTCCTTCGTAGCGAAACACTTCCCAAGCCAGGACTTCACTTCCTACAGAGTTGGGATGTCATTTCCTATGAGTAGTATGTCATCCACATACAATACCAAAAAACTGACTATACTCCCACTAGCCTTGACATATACACAAGATTCATCTTTACTTCTCGAAAAGCCAAACTCTTTGACTTTCTCATCGAAGCAAAGATTCCATCTGCGAGGTGCTTGCTTTAATCCATGAATGGATTTCTCAAGCTTACACACTCTATTAGGGTACTCATGTAAACATCCTCAGCCAACTTTCCATTAAGGAAAGCGGGTTTGACATCCATTTGCCATATTTTATAGTCATGAAATGCAACAATGGCTAGCATAACCCTAATAGACTTAATCTTCGCTACTGGTGAAAAGGTCTCATCATAATCAACTCCTGGAGTTTGAGAAAAGCCTTTTGCAACCAGTCGCGCCTTATAAGTGTCTACATTACCATCCATGTCAGTCTTCTTCTTGAAGATCCACTTGCACCCAACTGTCTTACGACCTGGTACATTGTCAACCAAGTTCCAAACTTGAGTATCATACATGGATTGTATCTCGCTGTCCATAGCCTCTTTCCATTTAGCAGCCTCAGGGCCTGCCATGGCTTCCGTGTAGCTGTTAGGTTCATCCATACTTACCATTGTGTTATCACTGATAAGTGTATCACCTTCCGCAGTAATATGGAAACTATAGTAATGCTCAGGTGCATTCCTAACTCTTGTGGAACGCCTCAGAGGTACATACTCTTCTTTCGGATCAACAGGAGTTTCCTTCGTAGGTTGATTGCTAGGGTTTGAGGTTCCTTCACCACTTGACTCTTGAATTTATTCAAGGTCAATTTGCCTCCCACTGTTTCCTTGGCTTATGAATTCTCTCTCTCGAAAGACTCCTCTCCTTGCTACAAAGTCCACATTATCACTGGGTCTGTAGAAGAGGTAACCAAAGGATCTCTGTGGGTAGCCAATGAAAATACACCTCTCACTTCGAGGTTCGAGCTTATCGTGAGACTCACGCCTCACAAAAGCCTCACAACCCCAAATCTTGACGTGGTCCAGATTTGGAACTTTTCTGGTCCACACCTCATGAGGTGTTTTGGCAACCTTCTTTGTAGGGACTAGATTAAGGATATGGGCGGCAGTCTCTAAGGCATACCCCCAGAATGAGATTGGTAGCGAAGCTAGACTCATCATGGAACGAACCATATCCAACAAGGTTCGATTGCGCCTCTCAGCCACACCATTCAACTGTGGTGTCCTGGGAGATGTCCATTGTGAGATAATCCCACATTCCTTAAGATGGTCAAGGAACTCTATACTAAGATACTCACCACCTCGATCGGATCGAAGCATCTTAATGTTCCTGCCCAATTAATTCTCAACTTCCTGTTTAAACTCTTTAAACCTTTCAAAAGTCTCTGACTTATGCTTGATTAAGTAGACATAACCATATCTACTGTAATCATCAATAAAAGTCACATAATAACGATTAGCATCCCTTATGGCAGTTTTGAAGGGTCCACACACATCAGTGTGTACAAGATCCAACAAACCTTCACCCCTAGCACATGTACCAGTGAATGGTGACTTTGTCATTTTCCCAAGCAAACAAGATTCACAACTATCATCTGATTTTAGGTCAAATGACTCCAATACTCCATCCTATTGGAGTTGCCCTATGCGTTTCTTGCTTACATGTCCAAGACGACAATGCCATAATGATGCTTTATCCAAGTTATTATTAGAAGAATCAATACGCAACACATTATTTCCTAGATTGTCTACAACGGACACACCTTCATACACACCATCACAAGGTAACGCTTTAAAATAAAAAACATTATTAAAGAAAGCATAAATACCACCACTATCATTATCAAATGAAAAGGTAAAACCTTTTTTGTACAAAGCATGAAAGGAAATAATATTTCTTGCCATTTCAGGCGAATAACAACATTTATTCAAATCTAATGTTAACCCACTACTTAGAAATAAAGAATAAACTCCAATCTTGGTGATAGGTGTAACTTTCCTATTTCCCATGATCAAGTTTATCTTCCCATGCTCCACATTCTCACTTCTTCTTAGTCCCTGCAAATCACAACATATGTGAATACCACAACATGTATCACGGACCCAAGAATTAGAATAGGGTGAGTTATTAGACAATATAGTGTAAATACCTGCATGGTTGGGTTTAACTTTCCCATCCTTCACATCTTGCAGGTACTTTGCACAGTTTCGCTTCCAGTGCGACTTTTCATGACAATAGAAGCATTCCGCCTTTTTAGGGTTAGCAGAAGGAGTGACGAAACCTTTCTTGGTTCCACTTGAAGAGGAGCCATCAAGGGACTTTCTCTTGGTACCCTTCGAAGGGCTCTTCCTCTTCTTTCCTTTGCCTTGCCCGATTGCCAAGACAGGGGCTGCGGTAGGAGTAGGATTAGTAACAACCGACTTACCTTTAAGACCACTTTCTGCGGTCTTCAGAAGTCCTTGAAGTTTGCTGAGTGTAACCTCCTCCTTGTTCATGTTGTATGTCATGCAGAATTGATCATAACATGAAGGTAGGGAGTGCAAAATGATATCTATTGCCAACTCCTCTAGGAAGTTCACATTCAGTTTCAGCAAACGGTCCACATACCTTTGCATTTTCTGCATGTGGCCCGTGATGGGTTCACCATCCTTCATCCTGGTTGTTACCATGGAGGAGATGATCTCATATCGCTCTTGACGAGCACTCTGATGGTAGCGGTCCATCAAATCCTGGTGCATCTCAAAAGGATAGTAGTCCTCATAGGACTTTTGGAGCTCGGTTGTCATAGTGGCCAACATGATGCATGCCACTTTCGTAGCATCCCTTTCATAGGCCTGATATTCAGTGACCTCCTCAGGAGTAGCAGTCGGCTCGAGTTCTTTAAGCTCCTTGTCAAGGACATATTCCTTGTCCTCATAGCGAGTGACCATTCTGATGTTCCTGATCCAATCCATAAAGTTGGATCCACCAAAGATGACTCTCCCACAAAGGTTCATGAGAGAGAAGGAGCCTGTAGGGTTTGAGCCAGAAGCAACATTGTTGGAAGACATCTGAAAAGGAAGAAAGACAAGTGTAGATTAGATATAAAGATAGTCCTTAATAAAACACCACAAAGGTTCATGAGAGAGAAGGAGCCTGTAGGGCTAGAACCCAACATAATATTTTATAACTTAGAAGAGGGATGTCGTAATCCAAGCTATAAAATATTTGAAGGTAGGTGAATGACGATTCACCAATTTCCACCATGAAAAACAAAATAAATTATTAGGTTTCAATTGGTTTTTGAAACTCCTAAATTCTTTGAGATTCATTGAACTTTTCAATGGCATGTTTCAATCTCGAGTGTGCCCTTCAGGTTTTGTGACTGGGATGACGAGGGTCACAAAACAAGGTGTGAAGTAACCATGCAAATTACTGTGTACCCTTAATATTTACCCCTCAATCGATGTGTCGGTTAACCACACGCGCTCCACCGATACTATGATAAATATTAAGTTACCCTTTGCCTACCTTGTTAAGTCTAGGTTAGTGTGCCGGTTAACCACACACGCTCCACTGACGACTTAATCAAAGTGCAAAGTGTAATTTCATGGGTTAGCACCTTATTCACATTTTCCTAAAGTAACTAAGATTGAGAATTTATAAAAACATTTAGTTACTTTATATTCATTGTACTTTTAATGAGAGTTTATAAGTCCTTGTCCTACCCGTTCGGCTAACGACCCTCCACCACTCAAGGAAGCGGTGGGTGAGAGTGGACACACATTAAGTTGCCATTTTATAGGCAACAACCTTATACCCCCCTTATAGACCGACTTAGTGAATGAGGCCTACTAACGGTAAGACGACTTGTTCTTATACATACATATATATATATATATATATATATATATATATATATATATATATATATATATATATATATAGGCCTAGGTTATTCTATTCAAACTAATTATTGTGTTATTGTATGCATAAATATGGGCCAATCATTTTACTTATTTTAAGAAAGTGATTAATACATATTATTGAATTAAAAATAATCGAAAAATATCATCTAGTTTAATTAGAAGGGTATTTTAGTCAATTAACATAGATTTAATAAAGGAAGTTTGCATATTTTAAGGGATCATAGATTCTGTTAATTTTAAAAATCTGATTTTACGAATTATTAGTTTTTTAATTCGGACATTCTGACAGAATATGCAGGAGTATGTTAAAAATAACAAAATTTCTTGTAGAATAACAAAGTTCTCGAACCATCAATTGAAGAATTAAAACAAAAATTACATTAATTCTTATAGAACACATGTAACATTTGCTAAGAATTACATTTATTTTTAAAGAATAAAACTAAAAAAACTTTCAAATCGGAAAAAAAAACATCAAAATCTAACAAAGACACTGATACATTCTAAAAGAATAATGTTGCTAAGAATCACTTTCAATTCCATGGTCCATTCTTCAAGCATCAGCTGCTTCTGTGAAAACAAATCCAATGCATAAATCAGTGAGAAAAATATCCATATTCCATTCCAACAGAATTGGAATTCGTGATTCCGTTCCAACAGAATTGGAATTCGTGATTCCGTTCTGAGAAAAATATTTTTATTCCATTCCAACATATCAAAGCCAACTTCTACAATGCCATTATCATCATGTGATTTCTCAAGATCCAAGATGCAAGTGCCACCTTGACCTGTACATGAGGTACTTCGGCTACTATTCCCTTCAGATTCTTGTATTCTTTCATGACCATTGGACTCTGTATGCAAACTTAACTTGGTCATTAGTTATCCTCACAAAAGTTGATTACAACTTAACCAACCATGTATCAATTTCTCCAGGATTATAATCCCAACCTGCTTCAACCAACAAACAGAACAGACATCAACCTAAATAGCTTTTTCAATGTTTCTTATGAAAAAGAGGAGATTTCAAAAACATCATTTACCACTCCCTGAATTTCAATAAAAATGTAAATATCCGAAAAACAATTTCAGAGGAAACACCTAAAATCATAAACATCATTTATCACTCCTTGGATTTCGTTTTCACATATACACTGATAAAAACCTAAAATCCCAAAAGCAATTTAAGAGGAAAATCGATTTCAACAACAGGGGTTGGGAATCCTAATTTTTAACAAAAACAAACAAAAAAACCCAATTGGTGACTGTCATCCATGGAGAAGACAACATTAACATATGATTTAAGCATTTGATTTCAACATGAAGACAACATCAGATTTTCAAACAATTCCCTGATATAAAAAAAAAGAAAGAAAAAGAAATCAGTGCTCTGATTTCATGAAAAAAAAGCTAATGATGCTCTGATACTTGAATTTTAGGAGAAACAACAATGATATTTGATTTTCAAGCATTAAACTCGAATCACAGAGCAAGAGAAAAAGAAAACCTTTACCTGTAGAAGATGCCGGAGGCGAAGGTGGCACAGTCGAAGCAAACAAAGGCAAAGTCGGCGGTGCCGGTGACATTGCAGATCGGACGGAGTCAGACGAGATCGGAGCTGGAAGAGAAAGAGGTGGAAGAGAGAAGTGGAGTCGAAGAGAAGAGGTGTGTGTATGATCGAAATGTCCCGCTCTATGAAGAACACGATGAAGGGCAAACCCACAAAGGGTCGCTGGTGTCGATTTGTTCAATTTAGGTTTTTCAGAATCAGTTTTTAGATAAAGAGGGGAAAGAGATTTAAACCGGAGAGATACCATGATTCTAGGGATTATTTTTGGAAGTTATTAAACAAATGACTAAATTACCCTTATTTATTTATTTAATTATTTAATTTTTTATTTAATTTTGATTGGCCCACATTTATGCATACAATAACACAATATTTAGTTTAAACAAATGAACCTAGCTCTCTCTCTCTCTCTCTCTCTCTCTCTCTATATATATATATATATATATATATATATATATATATATATATATATATATATATATATATATATATATTATTAAACTTATAATATTATAAAGTATAAGGGTTGAATTTTAACTTTTAAAATTCTAGGGGTTGGAACTAAAGTTTACTAGATGACTTTACATGTTCCAAAACTTGAGGGCAAGTTTTGTAAATTTACAAAACCTTTCAATTCATAACTTATGAGTTATTGTTTATTAAAAATGAAGATTTTTCATTTTTGTAACTTATGTGTTCTTTTAATGGATTTAATACAAAGTGACTTTTGGTTATCCATTACTTGAGGACAAGTTATGGACTCCATTAAAACACATCATGATCATGAATTAACTATCAATCAATAGCACATAATTCCTATGATCTAACAAGAACTCATAAGAACATGAATATTCATATCAAAATTTCAAGAACATATGAACACATATAAACATGGAATTTTGATATTAGCCATTGTAAACGGATTAGCACAACCATTACACCATCTAAAACAAGTTTTAAAACACCAAAACAGTTTAGGGTAATGTTTCTAGTCCATTTTCAGTAGCAAAAATTGAAAATCTGCACTCTGCCTGACCAACTCGTCAAGTGCAAGAACTGACTCACCGAGTTGGTTGAAGATACGCTTGGATTCGTCGATTCCCCCCATGGACTCGGCGAGTCCCCTGTGTAGACAGCAAGAATTTCGACTTTTTCAGCTATTTTGCATCAAGTATCAAACAAACAAGCCTAGGCTCTGATACCACTGAAGGGTTTTGAGCATTCTAACACTCCCAAGGTGTACATGCAACCCTAGAAACCTTGGATCTATGTTTTATCTATGATACATGCAAAATGATTTTTCCAAGGTTCATAATCCTATCTAGCATACATGGGGAACTTTTGAACATAAAAGTTAGCTAGAAAAACATACCTTGTAGTAGTTTGGATTCCTTGAAAACCTTGTGAGCCTAGAACCTCAAGTGTGATGCCTCAAATGTCTAACACAACACCAAATGCACTTGGAATAACTTAGAGAGAAATTAAACACTTCTTGAAATCGGCTAGCCCTCACTTGTATACTTAGTGGCCGATTTTGGTGAATAACATGTAGCTTATATAGTGTGTTACAATTAGGGTTACACCATGTAAACCCTAATTGTCATGACTTGCATAAGCCCACTATAAAAGTATGGATGATTTACACAATCATCCCATATATTTAATTAGTCTTCTTTTGATCACTTAATTAATCCCAAATTAATTCTTGATCAATACTAATTAAATAATACTATTAATATATTAGAACTTATAATATATTAATAAACCTTGAGTGTTATTTCTCTCATTTTAGTCTATCTAAATGCATGATGCCATGCAACCCAAATGGACCATGCTAATCGGGTCAAGTACATTCCAGAAATAGTTATGAACTTAGACACCTAATCCAACACGTACAAGGTCAAAGCGGGAAATTGCGATTAAGGGAGCCAGTACGTGTGGTGTACATGAAGTACGCACAGTGTATGCGGACCCCATGCAAGCCATGCAAAAGTGACTTAATCACTTTAGCCTAAATGCCTAAAATTCAGATCTGGACCCCTTATGACCATTAAGGCCATAAAGTTGCAAAATGTATGCCTTTGGATGGATAAAAATGACGGTTTTTGAGCATTACAACATTCCTATGGTGCACATGAAGGGTTTTGAGCACTCTAACAACCTTATGGTGCACATGCAACCCTAGATGCTTTGGATCTAAATTTTCTCTAATTATACATGCAATTTGATTTTCCAAAGCATGCATCCTAACTAGCATACAATTTGACAATTGAACATTATAACTAGTTAGATAAATTACCTCTTAGTAGGACTTGTAGTTATTGGCCTTCAAAAGCTTCAACACCTCAAATGTGATGCCTCTAATGTGTCGCAAACACCAAATGGAAGAGGAGGCTAATGAGAAGTGACTAGCTATCACAAAAATCGGTTATGACTCTTCTAAAGAACACATAGGCTGATTTTAGAGGCTAAGGGACGCCTTTTATAATGTGGCAAAGTCTAGGGTTACATCCATGCAAACCCTAATGCACTATGACCTTTCATATTACTTAGGCTCCATGGGTTAAACCTCCATGGACTATCCATGGACTATCATATTGGTTTAGCCCATCCTAAATAACCATGGATCATTGGCCCACACTATGAGAATCATTGATTTACTTAATCAGTCCCCGTGTATTTAATTAGTCTCTTTTGATCACTAAATTAATTCCAAACTAATTCTTGATCAATAATAATTAAATAATATGATTTCATATTAATATATTATACTTGTAATATATTAATAAATCATAAATAACCTCTTCTCAAAAGTCCATCCTATCAAATTGCATTGGTGAAGGCAACCCAAAAGGACCATGCTACTCTCGGGTCAAGTACATACCAATTATAGTTATGGGTTTAGACACTTAATCCAACAGTCTCCCACTTGGATAAGTCTAATAACTATAACTGCAAGTACGACTTAGAAACCGACTAGCAATCGTAGCTCTTAAAAGCTGCTGTCGAACTCTGACACAGTCAGTGACGCGTCCTTTAGATAAGGGATCCTATATTCCTCTGTTCTTCAAGATATCAGCCGGACAAATACATGGAACAATGTCATACTTATTGTCCAGTAGTTTGTTTCCTAATTTCTGATTTGTTTGACAGAGAACTTAATTGAACACATCAATTTAGTCCCGACCGGGCCCGACACATAAGTCAAAACAAAATCATCGAGGGGCCCAAGATATAGCTTTTAATCCTCCAAGAATTAAAAGGAACAGATAAACTTCGACATTATATGCTTGTACTAACTATTTGTTAAATCATACGCAACAGTGCGTTTTATAACATCAAGTTACTGATGCATTTTCACACTATCAATGTACAACCAACTCATAGTGAACAACTCATATATCTTTGTTTGAAGACTTATATGATATTATCGTCTCACGATCACTCGTGATAAATTCCATGAAGTGATTCAAGTGAACGTGGGTTTAATCCAATACTCAGACCTTATGAGCACTCATGAATGTTGTAGCAAACTTTTGCTATGTCTAAACACTTTAGACAATCTACAACCCTAATTCATGACTGTCTTGCCTCAATACCTACTTCCAAAGTATGATCGACTGTGGATAGTTTAAATAATCTTATTATTCTGGAAGTCAAAACATGAAAAATGAAACAATAGTAAACAATTGACACAAGATGGTAACTTTACTCATAAATAAAACACCTTTTATTTAATCATCAAATGTCAATTACATTTTATGTATTACAAGTTTCTAAATAGCTATCTAATCATTAAAATTAATATCATCCTTCGGACCAATGCTCCTCGCATGCTGCAAATGCTTAACCCTACTCGGTTCCTTCGTGAGGGGATCTGTTGGGTTCTCATATGATGATACCCTCTTTACCACGAGGAGTCCTTCTTTCACCCGATGTCTTATGAAGTGATATTTCCTGTCGATGTGCCTGGATCTGCCATGATCTTCCATGATCCCTTGGTTGCTTGGTTAAGGCAACCACACCCTCATTGTCACAGAAATCTCCATAGGCTCCTTTACAGCTGGTACAACTCCAAGGTCTCTGATGAATTTCTTCATCCATATCGCCTCCTTCGATGCTTCGCTTGCTGCTATGTACTCTGATTCGCATGTTGAATCAGCTATAATCTCCTGTTTGGAACTTTTCCATGTTATTGCTCCTCCATTCAGGGTAAAAACCCAGCCCGACTGAGAGCAGAAATTATCTCTGTCAGTCTGAAAGTTGGTGTCACTATACCCTGTGACTCTTAAGTCATCACTCCCACCAAGAGTAAGGACCCAATCCTTAGTCCTGCGTAGGTACTTAAGAATATTCTTTACCGCAGTCCAGTGAGCTTTACCAAGATTCCCTTGATATCTGCTGACCACGCTCAAAGAAAAGGCCACATCAGGGCAGGTACAAGTCATAGCATCCATGATCGAGCCAACTGCGGAAGCATATGGTACTTGACTCATCTCAGCTATTTCAGCCTCTATACTCGGACTCTGAGTCTTACTCAGTTTGATATTGCCTTGGATGGGTAAGTCACCTTTCTTGGAATTCTCCATGCTGAACCGTTTCAACACGTTGTCCAAGTAGGTACTTTGACTAAGTCCAATTAGTTTTTTACTCCTATTTCTCAATATCCTTATCCCTAGGATGTAAGCAGCTTCTCCAAGGTCCTTCATAGCGAAACATTTCCCAAGCCAGGACTTAACCTCCTGCAAGGCTGGAATTTCATTTCCTATGAGTAGTATGTTATCCACATACAACACCAGAAAGCTAACTATACTCCCACTAGCCTTGACATACACACAAGACTCATCCTCACTTCTCGAGTATCTAAACTCTTTGACTTTCTCATCGAAACAAAGATTCCATCTGCGAGATGCTTGTTTCAATCCATAAATGGATTTCTCAAGCTTACACACTCTATTAGGGTACTTTGCATTGACAAAACCCTCTAGCTGACTCATGTAAACATCTTCAGCCAACTTCCCATTAAGGAAAGCGGTTTTGACATCCATTTGCCATATTTCATAGTCATGAAATGCAGCTATGGCTAACATAAACCTAATAGATTTTATCTTCGCTACTGGTGAGAAGGTCTCATCATAGTCAACTCCATGAGTTTGAGTAAAGCCCTTCGTAACCAGTCGCGCCTTACATGTGTGTACTTTTCCATCCATGTCGGACTTCTTCTAGAAGATCCATTTGCACCCGACTTTTCTTACAACCCAGTACATTATCAACCAAGTTCCAAACTTGATTGTCATACATGGAACGAATCTCGTTGTCCATAGCATCTTTCCACTTTGCAGAATCGAGGCCTGCCATAGCTTCCTTGTAATTGTTAGGTTCATCCAAATTTACCAATGTGCTATCATTGATAAATGTATCACCCTCAGATGTTATATGGAAACCATATAACACAGGTGGAACACTAACTCTACTGGAGTGCCTCAGAGGTACGGACTCGTCAACTGGTTCAACAGGAGTTTCCTCCTCAGGTTGATCGCTAGTGTTTGAGGTTCCTTCACCGCTTGACTCTTGAAGCTCTTCAAGGTCAATTTGCCTCCCACTGTCCCCTTGGCCTATGAGTTCTCTCTCGCGAAAGACTCCTCTCCTCGCAACGAAGAAAACATTGTCACTCGGTCTATAGAAGAGATATCCAAAGGATTTCTATGGGTAGCCGATGAAAATACACCGCTCACTACGAGGTTCGAGCTTCTCGTGAGTCTCGTGTCTCACGAAAGCCACGCAACCCCAAACATTGATGTGTGCTAACGAGGGAACCTTCACTGTCCACATCTCGTGAGGTGTTTTGGTAACCTTCTTAGTTGGGACTAGATTAAGGATATGAGTGGAAGTCTCTAAGGTATACCCCCAGAATGAGACATGTCACGAAGCTAATTCTCCACTTCTTGTTTAAACTCTTTGAAATTTTTGAAGGTTTCTGACTTATGCTTGATTAAGTAGATATAGCCATATCTGTTGTAATCATCAATAAAAGTCACATAGAAGCGGTTAGCATCCCTTGTGGTGGTTCTGAAAGGTCCACACACATCAGTATGTATGAGATCCAACAAACCTTCACCCCTTTCACAAGTACCAATGATGGGTGACTTGGTCATCTTTCCAAGCAAACAAGATTCGCAAGTGTCATCCAACCTTAAGTTGAATGACTCCAAGACTCCAACCTTTTGGAGTTGGCCTATACGCTTCTTATTGACAAGTCCAAGACGAGAATGCCACAAGCTTGCCTTATCCAAACTATTGGAAGAATCAATGCGCAACACATTATTTCCTAAGTTGTCTACAACCATCACAGTTTCATATACACCATTATAAAAAGCATTAATAGCACCAATTTCATTATCAAATGAAAAACTAAAACCTTGTTTCTACAAAGCATGAAAGGAAACCCTATATGCACAACCCTATATGGTTTGGATCTAAGTTTTCTCTAATAATACATGCAATTTGATTTTCCAAAGCATGCATCCTAGCTAGCATACAATTTGACTATTGAACAATATAACTAGTTATATAACTTAACTCTTAGTAGGACTTGTAGCTCTTGGCCTTCAAAAGCTTTAGCACCTCAAATGTGATGCCTCAAATGTGTCACAAACACCAAATTCAAGATGAGGCTAATCAGAAGTGACTAGCTATCACAAAAATCGGTTATGACTCTTCTAAAGAACACATAGGCCGATTTTAGAGGCTAATGGCCTCCTTTTATAGTGTGGCAAATACTAGGGTTACATCCATGCAAACCCTAATGCACCATGACCTCTCATATTACTTAGGCTCCATGGATTAAACCTCTATTGAATATCATATTGGTTTAGCCCATCCTAAATAACCATGGATCATTGACCCACACAATAAGAATCATTGATTTACTTAATCAGTCCCCGTATATTTAATTAGTCTCTTTTGATCACTAAATTAATTCCAAACTAATTCTTGATCAATACTAATTAAATAATATGATTTCATATTAATATATTATACTTGTAATATATTAATAAATCATAAATGACCTCCTCTCAAAATTAAATCCTATCAAATTGCACTGGTAAAGGCAACCTAAAAGGATCATGCTAATCTCGGGTCAAGTACATACCAATTATAGTTATGGGCTTACACACTTAATCCCATAGCACATGAAACCCTAATTGCTTTGGATCTAGGTTTTTCTCAAGTTATACATGCATAATAATTTTCCAAAGCAAAACCCTAATCTGGTATACGTATTTTCGAAATCAATAACTAAACCAAAGTTAGAAGAATACATTTTCCCTGTTGATTGGTTGGTCTTGACCTTCAAGAGCTTAGTGCCTCAATTGTTGCACCTCCAATGGAGTCACAAACACCACAAGCAAAAGATGATCAAGAGAGAGAGATGATGGAGGCTTATTGAAATCGGCTAGGGTTCTCTTAGAAGCACAGGGGGCCGAATTTTGTAAGCCATGGGGTCTATTTATACGTGTGGTTGCTAGGGTTTTAGGTGAAACCCTAATTTGACTGCTTAAGCCTTAACCAGCCCATGGACACCTTCTAGAATACTCCTTGGACGAATTCTCTATGGGCTTCCCATAGATTTCGTCCAACCTTATTCCAAGGTGATCCATCAGCCCAATTGCAACTATCATTCATTTACAATATTAGTCCTCGTTCTTGTAATCAGTCTCTTTTGATCACTAAATTAATTCCAAATTAATTTATGATCAATACTAATTAAATAATATGATTTCTCAAATAATATATTATTCTTATAATATATTAATAAATCATTTATCAACCTCTTTCTCATAACTCATCCTGTCAAGTTGCTATGGTGAAGGCAACCCAAAAGGACCATGCTACTATCGGGTCAAGTACATACCAATTATAGTTATGGGCTTAGACACCTAATCCAACAGTCTCCCACTTGGATAAGTCTAATAACTATAACTACAAGTATTACTTCAAAATCCGATTAGCAATCGTAGCTCTCAAAAGCCGCTGTCGAACTCTGATGTAGTCAGTGACGCGTCCTTTAGATAAGGGATCATATAATGCTCCGTTATACAAGATATCGTGTGGACAATGACATGGAACATAATCATTCTCAATGTCCAACAGTTTGTTTCCCGACTTCCGATTTGTCGGACATAGAACTTAATTGAACACATCAATTCAGTCCTGACCGGGCCCGACACATAAGTCAACACAAAATCATCGAGGGGCCCAAGATATCGCTTTTACCCTCTTAGGATAAAAGGAACATATAAACTTTGACTTATATGCTGTACTATTTACTCATCAAATCGTACACAACAAAACGTTTTATAACATCAAGTTACTGATGCGTTTACGCATTATCAATGCACAACCAACTTGTAAGCAACAACTCATATATCTCGATTTAAAGATTATACGATATTATCGTCTCACAACCACTCAAAATAAATTCCATGAAGTGATTCAAGTGAGCGTGGGTTTAATCCAATACTCAAATATTATTTCAGAAGTACTCATGAACGTTGCAACAAACATTTGCTATGTCTAAGCACTTAGAGAATCTACAAACCAATTCGCACGTGTCATCTGACGTTAGGTCAAATGACTCCAAGAGTCCATTCTTTTGGAGTTGGTCTATGCGCTTCTTGTTGACATGTCCAAGACGACAATGCCACAAGCATGCCTTGTCTAAACCATTAGACGAATCGATATACAACACATTATTTCCTAAGTTGTCTACAAGTATCACAGTTTCATATACACCATTACAAGGCAATGCTTCAAAATATAAAGCACCATTATAGAAAGCATTAATAGAACCAACTTCATTATTAAATGAAAATCTAAAACTTTGTTTGTACAAACCATGAAAAGAAATAATATTCCTCGTCATCTCTGACGAGTAGAAACAATCATTCAACTCTAAACTTAACCCACTACTAAGCACTAAAGAGTAAATCCTGATCTTGGTGACATGCGACGATTTCCTATTCCCCATTATCAGGTTCATCTTCCGATGCTCCACATCCCTACTTCTTCTTAGCCCCTGCAAATCAGAACAAATGTGAAAACCACATCCTGTATCAAGGACCCAAAAACTAGCATGTGATGAGTTATTAGATTGAATAGTATAAATGCCTGTGAAGGAGGGCTTTATCTTCCCATCCTTGATGTCCTGTAAGTATTTCGGGCAGCTTTGTTTCCAATGCCCCTTCTTGTGACAGTAGAAACACGTTGCTTCTATAGAATCGGATGATGGAGTGGCAGAACCATTTTGTCATTTGGATCCACTTGAAGAAGATCCACCATTAGACTTTCCCTTGTGGTTCTTAGAGGGAACTTTCCTCTTCTTCCCTTTTCCATGTCCTATAGTGAGGACCGGGGCAGCAGCAGTAGGGGTGGACTCGATAGCTTTGCCTTTAAGTCCACTTTCAGCAGTTCTCAACAAACCTTGAAGCTTGCTCAAGGTGACTTCCTCCTTGTTCATATGATAAGGCATCTTGAACAGATCATAACAGGGAAGTAAATAGTGGAGAATGATATCAATCGCCAACTCTTCGTCAAAGTTGACATTCAACTTGGGCAGACGATCCACATACCTTTGGATCCTTTGCAAGTGGCTCGTGATGGACTCTCCATCTTTCATCTTGGTTGTTATCAACGAGGCGACAATCTCGTACCTTTCTTGACGTGCACTTTAATGGTACTTTTCCATCAAATCTTGGCACATCTCGTAAGGCTAGTAATCATCGTAGAACCGTTGGAGTTCAGGAGTCATAGTGGCTACCAATATACACGACACCGTTGTCGCGTCTTTTTCGTGAGCCCTATACTCAACTATTTCTTTAGCAGAAGCTTTGGTTTCATCTATCTCTTTGAGATTTTCTTCGAGGACGTATTATTTCTCCTCGTAACGAAGGGCCATGCGAATGTTGCGAATCCAATCATTGAAATTGGACCCATCGAAGGTGACCCTCCTACAAATGTTCATAAGAGAAAAGGAGCTGGAGGAGTTGGAGTTCGAACCAGAAGCATTGTTTGAGCCAAACATCTGAAAAAGAAAAGGAAAAAAGTTTAGATTAGATAAGGATCCTTAATATAACACCCAAATGAAATATTAATGCTAGGACCCAACACTATAGTTCACAATTCGGAAGAGGGATGACGTAATCCAATTACAAATTATATGAAGGTAGGTAAATGACAATTTACCAATTTCCACCATGAAAAACGAAATGAAGAATTAGGTTTCAAATGAAATGAAATTCTTAGATTCTTTTGAGATTCATTGAACTTTTCAATGGCATGTTTAATGTCGATTATGCCCTTCAAATTTGTGACTGGGATACCGAGGATCACAAACAAGGTGTGAATAACCATGCAAACTAGCTTAGAATTCTCGAGTCATTTACCACCCAATCAATGTTCCGGTTAACCACACACGCTCCATTGATCTATGGTAATTCCCAAGCTACCCTTTGCCACCCTTGTTAGTCCAAGTTAGTGTGCCGGTTAACCACACACGCTCCACTAACAACTTGGAAAGGTGCAAAGTGTAATTTCATGGACTAGCATCATTTTCACATTTTCCTAAAGTAACTAAGATTGGGAATTTATAAAAAAATTTAGTTACCTTATAATTTTTTATTATACTTATTAATGAGGAATTAATGTGCTATCCTACCCGTTCGGCTAACGACCCTCCACAAATCAAGAAAACGGTGGGTGAAAGTGGACACCCATTCAACCGCCATTTTATAGGCAGTTTCCTTATACCCCCTTAGAGATTGGCTTCGTGAATGAGGCCTACTAACGGTAAGACTGACTTATCTTATACATATATATACATATTAAACTTTTAATATTATAATAATATAAGGGTTGTATTTTAAACTTTTAAAAACACTAGAGTTTTAGAATTTAATATTTCAAAATTAAAACTTTTAATAAAATTTTAAATTCCAAAACTTGAGGGCAAGTTATGTAACTTTTCAAAACTTTTAGATCAATTTTTAAATAATTAAACTAATCATATAATTTGACAATTATCTTAAAATTTTAACATTATCTTTTAATTCGATGAGGATATTCATTACCATAATAGAAAATTCGAATTTTAACAATTAAAACAATTTAAGGTAATGATCCTTATCTAATTTGGGCTTGAAATCCGAAAAATATACCATCTGACGAACCAACTCGTCGAGTCAGGGCATGGACTCGTCGAGTAGGTCCAACTCGTCGAGTCCATCATAGGACTCGTCGAGCTCATCAGGCAGAGACCAAAATATGATTTTTGTTCCAGCTTTGAAAAATACAATAGCATCAAATATAACAGAAAAACACCCTAAGCTCTGATACCACTGATGATTTTTGAGCATTACAACATTCCTATGGTGCACATGCAACCCTAATTGCTTTGGATCTAGGTTTTTCTCAAGTTATACATGCATAATAATTTTCCAAAGCAAAACCCTAATCTAGCATGCACATTTTCGAAATCAATAACTAAACCAAGGTTAGAAGAATACCTTTTCCTTGTTGATTGGTTGATCTTGACCTTCAAGAGCTTAGTGCCTCAATTGTGGCACCTCTAATGGAGTCACAAACACCACAAGCAAAAGATGAACAAGAGAGACAGAGGATAGAGGCTTATTGAAATTGGCTAGGGTTCTCTTAGAAGCATAGGGGGCCGAATTATATAACCCATGGGGTCTATTTGTACTTGTGGCTACTAGGGTTTTAGGTGGAAACCCTAATTTGACTACTTAACCCTTAAGCAGCCCATGGACACCTTCTAGAATACTCCTTCGATGAATTCTCTATGGGCTTCCCATAGATTTCGTCCAACCTTATTCCAAGGTGATCCATCATCCCAATTGCAACTATCAGTGATTTGCAATATCAGTCACTGTTCTTTTAATCAGTCTCTTTTGATCACTAAATTAATTCCAAATTAATTTCTGATCAATACTAGTTAAATAATATGATTTCTCAATTAATATATTATTCTTATAATATATTAATAAATCATTTATCAACCTCTTTCTCATAATTCATCCTGTCAAGTTGCTACGATGAAGGAAACCCAAAAGGACCAATGCTACTATCGGGTCAAGTACATACCAATTATAGTTATGGGCTTAGACACCTAATCCAACAAAAAAGAGCCCAAACTCTAAAACCTAGCTTATCACACCCAAAACTACACTCTAACACATGATTGGGGACACAACAAGGTCCAAGCTTGCACCTTTATGATTTCAAACGACTAGAAACATCTGAAAATACAACTTGGAGGTTTAGGAGTAACTCATACTCACCAAGATCTAAACTTTAGGGACAAAAAGAAGGAATCTAGACTCAAAATGGAACTTAAGGAAACACAAACAAAGTTTGGAGCTTTATACCTTCTAGTGGTGCACAATGAAGAGGAAAAATTAAATCCAAACTCTTGAGGGAAGGCTTCCTTCTTGAACAACCTTCCTCACAACAAAAAGCACACACTTGTCACTCAAAAAGCTCCAAGAAGGTCAAAATACACTATGGTTTGCTAAGAGGGTCGAGAAAGGGAATGTAGGCTAAGGTAGGGGATGGTCTTGGGCCATAATGAGGTTTAAATAGTGCTCAAGACCTAATTCTTAGGGTTTTGGCCAGAGCCACGCATGCCCAGCATACTGGAGTACCCGCATCGTACTCACACAGAAGCCACTACGCTAAGCGTACAAGGATGTACGTCCCGCGTACCCGATCAAGACCAAGATTTTAAGATTTTAACCTCAAGGACCTAATGTGAAACCAAATCAAACTTCAAAGGTTCAAAAGCAAAATTGATAAATCTTAGATGTTAGAACTCTCCCCTATTTGAACTAGACTTTGTCCTCGAAGTCGGTTGCCTCGAACAACTTCGGGTAGTGCTCCCTCATCTCGCTTTCCGGCTCCCACGTCTACTCAGAGCCCTTTCGGTGCCGCCATTGCACCTTAACCATATTCACCACCTTATTACACAGAGACTTAGCCTTCCTTTTGAGAATTGCAATTGGCTTCTCCACATTATTCAAGTGCTCGTCCACCTGAATATCATCCAATGAAATCACTGTTGAATCATCGGTTACACATTTCCGCAACTAAGACATATAGAAAGTGTTATGGATCTGACTGAGCTCATCAGGAAGATCCCATTGGTAAGAAAACGTGTCCACATGGGCAATAATCTGAAAAGGGCCAATGAACCAGGGACCCGGCTTGCCCTGCTTCCGAAATCGGATGACACCTTTCGAAGGTGACACCTTCAGCAGCACAAAGTCTCCCACCTGAAACTCAATGTCCAAACGGCGTCAGTCAGCATAACTCTTCTGACGACTATGTGCAACCCGCAACCTGTCGTGAACCTGCTGAATCAAATCGGTGGTCTTAAGCACCACCTTGGTGCTTCCAATTACCTGATGACTAACCTCACCCTAACAAACCGGAGTCCTACACCTCCTTCAATACAACAACTCAAAAGGAGGTTAGTCGATACTAGCATGGTAACTGTTGTTGTAGGAGAACTCGGCCAAAGGAAGGTAAGTATCCCAACTCCCTCCAAAATCCAACACACACGCCCGAAGCATATCCTCGAGTGTCTGAATCATTCTCTCAGTCTGGCCATCGGTCTGCGGGTGGTATGATGTACGGAAATGAAACTGAGTTCCCAACTCCTCGTGGAACTTCCTCTAAAATCTGGAGATGAAACGAACATCTTGCTCTGAAGCCACTGATACGGGCACCCCATGCCTAACTACCACCTCCCAAACATAAATAACAACTAGCTTCTCTGTGGATATTATCTCAACAATCAAGATAAAATGCGTACTCTTGGTCAACCTGTCCACGACTACCATGATAGAATCAACACCCCGCGCCGTTCTGGGAAACTTTGTGATGAAATCCATAGTTATCTCCTCCCACTTCCACATAGGGATGGGTAACGACTGCACCTTTCCACGAGGTCTCTGGTGCTCGGCCTTGACCTTTCTACAAGTCAAGCACCACTCGACAAACCAATCAACTTCCCTTTTCGTACAGGGACACCGGTAACTCAATATCAAATCTCAGTACATCTTTGTAGCCCCTGTATAAATAGAAAACTTGGATTTATGTGCCTCTGCTAAATTCGTCTGTCTCACCCCACCTGACGTCAGAACCTAAACCCTACCACACTGCGTCAACAATCCCCGGCTGTTTCTAACAAACAAAGAAATCTGCTCTGTAATCTGCTCGATCTTCCTGTTTTCCTTCTTCAATCCCTCTACTTGAGCCTCCTTGATTAAATCCATCAACGGCGAAGTGATAGTCATCCTCAAACAAATATCTCGGATCGATGAGCATACCGCCTTACGGATCAAAACATCAGCCGCCACATTAGCCTTCCCGGGGTGGTACAGAATCTCGCAATCATAGTCTTTTACCACATCCAACCACCTCCGCTGCCGCACATTCAAATTCGGCTGATCCATCAGATACTTCAAACTCTTGTGATTAGTGTAGATCGTACAACGGACTACATACAAATAGTGTCTCCAGATCTTGTGCACAAACACCACATCCCCCAATTCCATGTCATGTGTGGGGTAATTCGCCTCATGAGGCTTCAGTTGCCGAGGCGTAAGCAATCATATGCTCTCTCTGCATAAGAACAACTCCCAATCCCGAAATAGAAGCGTTGCGGTAAACCAAAAAATCATCCAATCCCTCGGGTAGCGTGAGAATCGGGGCCTCGCACAACCTATGCCTCAGTGTCTCGAAGGCCAATTGTTGATCCGGACCCCCACCAAAAGATCACATTCTTCTTGGGCCGACGGGTCAGAGGCACCGCAATCTTGGAGAAATCCTTAATAAATCTCCTATAATACCCCGCAAGACCCAAGAAACTCTGAATCTATGATGCGTTTTTTGGAACTTCCTAATGTATCACAACCTCGATCTTGGCCGAGTCCACCAAGATTCCCTCCTGGTTGATGATGTGCCCCAAAAACTGCACCTCACGCAACCAAAACTCGGATTTGAAGAATTTAGCGTAGAGTCTCTCCCCCTCAAAGTCTCCAACACCTCTCGAAAATGTTGCTCGTGTTGCTTCTTGGTCTTAGAGTAGACCATAATATCATCAATAAAAATAATCACCAACCGGTCCAACATCGGCCTGCAGATCGGATTCATGAGGTCCATGAAAGCTATTAGGGCATTGGTGAGCCCGAAAGGCATCACCACAAACTCATAATGACCATAACGAGTTCTAAAGGTTGTCTTCTATATATCCTCATCCCTGATCCTCATCTAATGGTAATCTGACCGAAGATCAATCTTGGAAAACGAAGACGCACCCTGAAGCTGATCAAATAGATCGTTAATCCTCGGAAGTGGGTAATGGTTCTTCACCGTTAGCTTGTTCAGTTCCCGATAATCGATACATATCCTATGCGACACGTCTTTCTTTTAGACAAAAAGGATCGGTGCTCCCCACGGAGAACTACTCGGATTAATAAAACCCCTGTCTAGCAGCTCTTGCAGCTGCATAGACAACTCCTGCATCTTAGGCAGTGCTAGACGGTACGACGACTAGGCTATCAGAGCCGAACCAGGCATCAAATCAATCTGAAACTCAATCTGCCTCTCGGGAGGCACTCCCGACAACTCCTCAGGAAAAACATCAGGAAAATCCTGCACAATGGGTACCCTGCTCTACTCTAACGTGGCCTCAACATGTGTATCTGATACATAAGCCAGAAACCAAGAACATCCCTGCTGTAGAAACCTCCTGGCCCTCGCAGCTGAACAGAGAGGTAGTCCATGCGAAGCTTTCTACCCAGATATAACCAGTTCTCCCCCAATTGGGGTTCGAATCTCACCAAATGCCGCTCACAATCAATCACGGACCCATTGGGCCCCAACCAATCCATCCCGATGATCACCTTTAATCCCCTTAAGGGAATCGGTACCAAATCAATAGGAAACCTCTCATTGAACATGTTCAGGACACACCCTCGGAAGACCTTCAAAGCACTCAGAGTTCCCGGAGCGTCTCGAAACTTCTTTCTGAGCGCAAGAGACACAGAGATTAGGTAGCCCCCGAATCAAACAGGACATGAGCAGACAAACCATTGACCAAAAAGGTCCCTATACAAGATCAGATTAGATATAAGTATAAATAAAGGAAACCATAAAAGATAAGGCTAGAACACATACCAGTCACAACATCAGGCGCTGCACAGGCCTCATCGGTGATCAACTGAAATGCCCTAATCTTCACAACATGGGCCTCTGCCTTGCCCTGACGCTTATCGGTAATCCTCAAAGTGGCTGGCGCGGGCGTCACCACTGCTCCTCCAGTCAATCTCGGATAATTGGCCTTTTTATGGTCAGTCTGATTGCAATGGAAACAAATCAGACCCTTCTTGGGGCAATCCCTGCTCATGTGGTTTGATTAGCCACAACTGAAACATGTTGAGCCTGCTGTCCGACAAGCTCCATTGTGCGGCTTGCCGCACTTGGCGCAATAGCCCCGACCCTGCTAGCCTCTAGTGTGGGTATCGAAGGTCTTGGGCCTTTTGGCCGGACCCACAGTTGTTTGAACCTGCACCGGCTTCCGTTTCTCCCAAAGCTCCCACTCAATCTCTCGCTCGCGTTCCTTCTCGATCATGTCATTTAGAGTTTTACACCTTGAGATGCTCACGAAGTACCTAATATCATCCCTCAGTATAACATGATATCTCGTCTTCCTCATCTCCTCGTCCGCAACATACTGCGGAACCAACATTGCCCTCTTCCTGAATTTGGTGGTGATCTCTGCCGTAGTCTTCGTGGTCTGGCGAAGGTCTTGAACTCCCTCGCCAGCTGTTGCACTATGGGACTATCTCAGACTTAGCCTTTCTCTTTACCATTTGGTCAACCGGGTTGACTATGGCCAATCCCTTTCCATTGGGAAGAGAATGCTTTTTCTGGATTTCCAGTGTCACCATTGTCACTGTCCATAAAGTTTTTGGGAAGTTGATCTTCTAATCAAATTTGCTTTACTATCGTTCCAAATCATTGTTAATTCAGCAGCACCAAGCAAATAGATATGATCATTAAGGTTCATGTCATAGTCTGTTTCATAGTAGTCCCAAAGGAACTCACTATGTGACTTAGAAAGTGATTGAACATCCAACTTTCTCAAGACTTTGACACCCAACTCTCCCGGCTTGTCAATATGTGACTTCATCTCTAAGATGTGATCACACATAGATCTTGCTTGCCATTAGGGCTTGAGTGACCTTGAACTTGTGGGTTAGGGAGAATAATTGGAGGAGGTGGAGGAAGAGAAGTATGACTTCCATGAGCCAAACTCGGGAAGTCATATTCATTAGGAAAGCTTGGTTTGGGAAGATCATTGTTGACTAAACCAGACATCAACAATGGGAGAAATTCATGTAAAGTTGATTTAAGTCCTTAATATAACATCCAATATGATATATTAAGGCTAGGACCCAACAAACTATTTTATAACTTGGAAGAGGGATGCCGTAATCCAAGCTATAAAATATTTGAAGGTAGGTGAATGACGATTCACCAATTTCCACCAAGATAAACGAAATGTATTATTAGGTTTTAATTGGTTTTGAAACTCCTAGATTCTTTTGAGATTCATTGAACTTTTCAATGGCATGTTTCAATCTCGAGTGTGCCCTTCAGGTTTTGTGACTGGGATGCCGAGGATCACAAAACAAGGTGTGAAGTAACCATGCAAATATACTTGGTACCCTTAATATTTACCCCTCAATCGATGTGCCGGTTAACCACACACGCTCCAACGATACTATGATAAACATTAAGTTACCCTTTGCCTACCTTGTTAAGTCCAGGTTAGTGTGCCGGTTAACCACACACGCTCCACTAACAGCTTAAACAAAGTGCAAAGTGTAATTTCATGGATTAGCACCTTATTCACATTTTCCTAAGTAACTAAGATTGGGAATTTATAAAAAGTTTAGTTACTTACTATTTATCATTAATACTTTTAATGAAGGGAGAATTGTAGTCCTTGTCCTACCTGTTCGGCTAACGACCCTCCACCAGTCAAGGAAGCGGTGGGTGAGAGTGGACACCCATTAAACTGTCATTTTATAGGCAGTAACCTTATACCCCCCTTATAGACCGGCTTCGTGAATGAGGCCTACTAATGGTAAGACGACTTGCTCTTATACATATAATATATTAAACTTTTAATATTATAATAGTATAAGGGTGTATTTTAGACATTTAAAATACTTGGTGGTTTAATCTATTAATTAAACTATACTCTTAATTTAATTAAATTTAAACCATGTCATTATGGAATTATTAATTCTCTTTTAATTAAACACTTTAATTATCTATTAATAAAGTCCACAAGAGTTAATTGATTTATTCAATAAAAACATCATAATTCCAATTATTAAATTCAAAATTTAAACCATTTAATTAATTGTTTAAGTTATGAACCCAAGAGTTTTAGAATTCAATTCTTTTTTTTATCATAAAAAAACTTTTTCCAAATTCCAAAACTTGAGGGCAAGTTTTGTAACTCTTGAAAACTTTTGGATTCCATAACTTATGGAGTTAAATACTTGTTTTATGATGAAACTTTTCATGTTCCATAAGTTAAGAACAAGTTATGGAATTCTTTAAAACATTAAGACCAAGTTTTGTAACTCCATAAAAACTTTGAATCAATTTTTTTTAAAAACCTTTTCATATCCATAACTAATGGAGGTTTCAAAAAACTCTTTAGATCAAACTTTTAAAACTAATAAAATAATCATATCATTTTATCTTTTACTAAATTTGACCTAATTCAACTCATATAGCAAATGATACAAATTTTACAAATAATTAGTTTTTCACAAAAACAAGTAATTATCTTAAAATTTGACAAACGTCATGTTTTTTTTCCTTTTTTTCCAACTTGAAAATAAAACATTTGCATCAATATAACAAAAACCAACCCATGTCTCTGATACCACTGTTGGGTTTTGAGCATTCTAACACTCTTATGGTGTACATGCAACCCTATAAACCTTGGATCTATGTTTTCTCTATTATACATGCAAATATTAACTATTCCAAGGTTTCATCCTAACTAGCATATTATGAAGCACCTATACTACAAAGTTCTAGTTAGATGACATACCTTCTGATGTAGCTTGATGTCTTCAAGCTTTAAGAGCTTAGCCCCAATAGTGTGGAAGCCTCAAATGGAATCACAAATCACTAAAACACCTTGGAAGAACTTGAGAGAATATGTATGCACACTAAAATCGGCCCACTCTTATTTTCACACACTTGTGCCAATTTTGTGAGCCAAGGACCCCTTTATATATTATGGAGGATTAGGGTTACATCCATGTAAACCCTAATACCCATGACCTTTCATTTACATAGGATCCATGGGTCCATGAAAGCTTAGCCCAACCTAAATGAACTTGGCCCATTCCATATATATAAGAGTCCATATTTAATTAGTTCTTTTTGATCACTTAATTAATTCTAAATTAATTCTTGATCAATACTAATTAAATAATATGATTCCATATTAATATATTAGAACTTATAATATATTAATATAAATCATAAATATACTATTCTCAAAAGACTATCCATATAAATTGTGCCGGTGAAGTGCAACCCAAATGGACCATGCCGGGTCGGGTCAAGTACATACCAAATATAGTTATGGACTTAGACATTAAACCGAACAAAGGATGCCGTGAGTAACCTCGGCTACGATAAGCTCATGCAACCTCTCATTAATCGGCTTAGTGCTTAAACCTAAACCCGGACCAGAGCCCGAACCTAAACCTGAACCTCCGCGAGTAGTCATCACCATTTTCAAACTGAAAATACAACATAAAAGCAATCAATCAAAGAGTTTCGAGGGGACTCCTCGACACCAGCCTCCTTAGAGATTCCAGACCAGCCCTTGTCTCAGGTATAAGTCCTATGTTTCTAGTAGTACTGGCCCAATACTACCTTCCACATATACTTGTACCATCCCGCAAGGTCAATCTGATTCCCCCAAGTACCCTACTTCAAACAAAACAATTTATGCTACACAACATACATATTATAGAATCATATAGAAAACTCCCAGCTACTACACTAGCAGTACCAATAACCTCAATCAACACAGTTAGTTGCCCTATGCATGCAAGTTGTACACAAAATAGGATCGCATAGACTATCGAACGAGGATTCTACCCTAAATCCACAACCAAACAAGGAAATGGAAATGAGGCCAAACCGATCATTCTAGGGCTATACAGTCCTAAGCATATACAACTTGGAAAGCATACACATAGAAAATAACTAAGACGACATCAATTCCAAGTAACACATAACATCCAGTCTATCGAGCTATTAGGCATCACACAACTCAGGCAATTCTATCATACAATTCCTGGAGATATACTTAACCCTAATCTAGCATACATTTCACGTATCAAGCATACAAATCATAACACATAAGTATGGTAACTTTGGGAAACACTTACTTGAGCTTGATTGATTGCACGCATTGCACTCCCTTCTTTCTTTAAAGAGTTTTTCTCAAAATTGTTCAGTATTTTTTATTTTGAAAAGATTATCATTTCCTCAGTTTGAATTCTAACACACCCGAAAATGTGCCTGAATCCCTCAAACCAAGGCTCTGATACCAACTTGTTACAACCCAAAAACAAAGATTAAAATTTTCATTTTAAATAAACACAAAAGTTGCAATCGTCACTTTGTTCGAAAACTATTCATTAATAATAATGTCAAATCATCAGAGTAAAATGTCCAATTGTAGAAAACTAGTGAGGAGTGAATGATGCGCCATCAAGTCGGGCCCTTCCCCTTAGTCTTCGAAGTGCCTGAAACCACAATATAAATGGTAAGAAAAAGCTTAGTGAGTTTCCCAATCATATCACATACTAAAATGTAAACATGCAAGTGCCATGGGCTACCCCCACGTTCATTACTCACAACGTCGAGGGCCAGATCCCGGGCTTACATATGAGTGCCATGGGCTACCCCCAAGGTCTTCCATACCATTATCACAAAAATCAATAACATTCTAAATAATAAGAAATGGGTGGGCATTGGTGCCTTCGACCCATGAACATGGTGAGAAGAATAACCTCAACTGTTGATATCCCAAACAAACACTCGGCTGCTAGGCTGAATAAATCCCTTGCTAACTAGAAAATAAGGTCCCAAAACAATTAGATCAAAATCCGGACTAATACTTACAACATAAGACTAATGTCCAAAGTAAGATAGGCCAACTAAACCTAAGGCCCAATAAATTCCTAGGCCTAAACCAAGGATCAACTAAGGCCCACAATGAGTCCAACAATTGGAGTGGCCCATTGGCAAAACATCCAAGGCCCAAACCCATCAAACAAGCCCATCCCTTTGGCCCAATACGCAATTACAACTGATCTAGGCCGTACGATCAGCGTATACATTGGTATGCGCAACGTACAAGGTCGAAGCAGGAAATCACGATTAAGGGAGCCAGTACGCACGGCGTACGCGGCCCCCATGCAATCCATGCAAAAGTGACTCAATCACTTAAGACCAAACACCTAAAATTCAGATCTGGACCCCTTAAGACCATTAAGGCAATAAAGTTGCAAACTTTATGCCTTTGGATGGATACAAAGAGCCCAAACTCTAAAACCTAGCTTAGCACACCCAAAACTACCCTCTAACACATGAATGGGGACAGAACAAGGTCCAAGCTTGCACCTTTATGATATAAAACGACTAGAAACATCTAAAAATAAAACTTGGAGGCTTAGGAGTATCTCATACTCACAAAGATCTAAACTTTAGGGACAAAAAAAAGGAATCTAGACTCAAAATGGAACTTAAGGAAAAACAACCAAAGTTTAGAGCTTTATACCTTTTAGTGGTGCACAATGAAGAGGAAAAACCATATCAAACTCTTGAGGGCAAGGATTCCTTCCTGAACAACCTTCTTCACACCCAAAATCACACACTTATCACTCAAAAAGCTCCAAGAAGGTCAAAATACACAAGCGTTTGCTAATAGGGTCGAGAATGGGAATGGAGGCTGAGGTAGGGGAGGGTCTTGGGCCATAATGAGGTTTAAATAATGCGCAAACCCTAATTATTAGGGTTTTCGCCTGAGCCACGTACACCCAGCGTACTAGAGTATGCACAACATACTCACACAGAAGCCACTACGCTAAGCGTATAAGGATGTACGCCCCATGTACCCGATCTGGACTAAGATTTTAAGATTTTAACCTCAGGGACATTATGTGCAACCAAATCAAACTTCAAGGGTGCAAAATCAAAACTGATAAATCTTAGATGTTACATGATATCTTAAGAAACTAGTGGGAGCCACATCTTTCTTGATGAGATTTAAGAGCCAACCAATGAATAACCTAGAGTTGACACTAGACCCAACAAGAGGTTGAACAACCTGTTGAGGAATCTAATGTACTTCCACCTCCACCTCATATATCTAATAGAGAACGTCGTCCACCAGAGGATTCCATATTACTCAAGAGGATGACTACCTACCAGGTGATAATGAGCCGCACAACTATCAGGAAGCCATGGTGAGCCTAGAGGCTACAAAATGGAAAGAGGCAATGGACAACGAGATTCAGAGTATGTACGATAACCAAGTATGGAACCTGGTTGATTTTGCCTTTATACCATTGGGTGTAGATGGGTATTCAAGAAGAAGACTGACATGGATGGGAATGTACATACTTATAAAGCTCGAATGGTTGCGAAAGGTTATACTCATACTCAAGGAATTGACTATGAGGAAACTTTCTTGCCAGTAGCTATGATTAGTTCTATTTGGACACTACTTTCCATAGTTGCATTTCATGACTATGAAATATGTCAAATGGATGTAAAAACTGCTTTCCTTAATGGGAAACTGACTGAGGATTTTTACATGGATTAGTCATAAGGTTTTACACAGTCCAAGTCTCCTAATATGGCATGTAAGCCTGAAAAGTCCATTTATGGACTCAAACAAGCACCTTATAGGAGGAACATATGTTGCGATGAGAAGATCAAGGATTTTGGTTTCCTAAGAAATGAAGATGAACAATGTGTGTATGTGAAATCTAGTGGGAGGGTAGTTGTCTTCATTTTCTTATATGTCGATGACATTGTTCTAATAGGAACCGACATCCCAACACTGAATGGTGTAAAAGCATGACATGGGAAGTGTTTCACTATGAAGGACTTGGGAGAAGCTACTTACATACTTGGTATTAATATCTATAGGGATAGATCTAGGCGACTAATAGGAATTTGCCAAAATACATACTTATATAAAATCTTGAAAAAAATTCAAGATGGAAGAATATAAGATAGGATTTGTACCTATGCAACGTGGCACGATCTTGAGTAAAACCCAATATCCCAAATACTAGTGAAGGACTAGAAAAATGAGTCGAGTCCCATATGCCTCGTCTATAGGATCAATTATGTACGTCATGATACGTACAAGGCCAAAGGTCTTGTACGCCATTAGTATGACGAGTCGTTATCAAGCTAATCCTAGCAAAAGTCATTGGACCACAGTCAAGAACATTCTGAAGTATCTTAGGAGGACTAAAGATACGTTCTTGGTTTATGGTGGTAAGGAAGAGCTAAGTGTCAAAGGATATGTAGATGCAAGTTTCCAAACTAACAGGGATAGTTTCATATCACAGACTGGTTTTGTATTCATGTTCAAGGGAGGATCAGTGACTTGGAGAAGTTCCAAGCAAGAGACTATAGCGGACTCAAGTACAAGTTCGGAGTATGTTACGACCAATGAAGCGGCCAAAGAAGCATTGTGGCTAAAGAAGTTCATCAATGATTTTGGTGTTGTTAATAGCATAGCCGAAACTATTGAGATCTTCTGTGATAACGAGGGTGCAGTTGCTGTAACACCCTGACTCTCAAGTATGAATTTTACAGCTTTATTTCCATTTTAAAGGGTCTACTCGACGATTCGGATGCCCTGACTTGTCAAGTAGGAACGAAATCAGCCGCGTGTTTTAAGTGACCAACTCAACGAGTCGGGGGACACGACTCGACGAGTTGGAGCTGTTGGATGAAACCCTAATTTCCAGGGTATTACACCCAATTTAAAGGGTCATTAGCCTCCCTTAGCGTCCCCTCACTGTCCCCTTGAGCTCTGAAACCCAAATTCGCGTGTGCCCTCTATTTTGTGTGATTTTCAAGCTTGGAAGGTGATTTGGAAGAAGAAGGCTTGAAGTATAAGAGGATTGAAGTATAGACGAGCTGATGGATCTGACTCTTCTGTTTATTGGCATCATTTTGAAGGCAACAAGTCGTTACCTTGACTTTCCTTCTTCTAGATCTCTTTATGTTTAAGATTAGGGCCTTTCTAGCATGTATGTGAACCATTTTCGGGTATGGACTAGGATTTGAAGTTGCAACTTCAGATCTGAACTTATCTTGGTCTCTATAACTATAATGTTTCCAGCTTTAGCAAGTATGAGCTATTCCCTTTGAGTTAAATCCCATTTTAAGCTTGGATTTGGTATTCTAAGCCTTTAGAGCCTTGCATGCACGTAAAGTTTGCAACTTTACGTGATAAGCATGCCTTAGGAAGCTAGATCTACCATTTGGAGCTTTTGAATGGCTCAAAATCATCTAGACAAGAAATGGACTGTATGAACTCGACGAGTCGGATAAGGAACTCGACGAGTTGGGAAGGGTTTTCCCGTTGTTTGGTTTCTGCATGGACTCGGCGAGTCAGCAGAGGACTCGACGAGTCAGTTAGGGTTTTCCCCGACTTTTGGACATGCATAGACTCGACGAGTTGCTAGTAAACTTGGTGAGTCAGTGAGGGTTTTATGACCTTCTGAACCCTTAAGGAACTCGATGAGTTGCTAGCTGCACTCGACGAGTTGGGTCAACATGGACTGTTGACTTTGACCATTGACTTTGACTTGGACCAAGGGTTGACCAGTTTGACCTCTGGGGGTATTTTGGTAATTTGGGAATTTATGGAAGCGAGTCATCGGTGGATGTAGGTGTTGGATTTGGAGTTGCATTTGGATTGAGTTGACTTTATTGATTTGAGCTACTTGTGAGGTGAGTTCTCCTCACTATATCAACAGGGTCTAAGGCACCAATGTCGGCCCTTATCGGATTTGTATCCAGGTTTATTGCATGATATGCTTATTGATTTACATCCTGGTAGTTAGGATGGTGATATGCTTAGTGACCTGGTTAGGTCGGTATCCTGGTATATAGGATGATGCTATGTTAGTGACCGGTTAGGTCTGTACCCTGGTTATAGGATGTTGCTATGATTTATGATCTGTAAGATCGGTTTGAATGTTATATATGCTAGCGTATGATATGTATGTGCACATGTTTGTTGGCTTGGGGGAAATGGGTTGAGGCATGTTCTGCTTTGTGCTGTAGGCCAAGATACCCAGGGCGGTCCGGATAGACCACAGGCCCAGGAGGGCATGTTGGTCAGACCGAAGGCCCGACGAGCGGTCAGGATAGGCTGTAGGCCCTGCGAGGCGGTCCAGACGTGCCGAAGGCTCGAAGAGCAGTCCAGATAGGCTGAAGGCCTGCGAGGCGGTCCAGTCAGTCTGAAGGCTCATTATGCATGTTGTTCGTTATTACGTAATTATGTTATTGATATGTTATATGGTGTTGGTATTTTGGGGGTAACTCACTAAGCCTTCGAGCTTACATTTATCGATTATTGTTTCAGATACTTCTGATGATCGTGGGAAGGCGAAGGCGTGATCGTACAGCTCCTCATATTTCAAGATTTTATGATTTGATTATGGGATACTCTGACATTATACTATTTTGGAAACAAGTTTTGTAATAATCGTTGGTTTTGAAAATGTTTTAAAAAGTATAAAGTTGGCATATTTTTTTATGAGTGTTACAGTTGACTTAGCTAAAGAACCTCGAGATTATAAGCGCACAAGATATATATAGAGAAAGTTCCACTATATAAGGAATATGGTTGAAGATGGAGACATCATTATGAGCAGAGTACCATCAGAAGATAATCTAGCTGATCCCCTCACTAAACCATGTCACAAATCAAGCATGATGCTCATACTAGTTTTAGTGGAATTAGATTTGCTAGTGAATTGGTTTGATTACATAATTTGTAGTTTTATCATTTGGAACATTTTAGATATTATTCTTTTGGTGATTAATAATAATTAGTTACTATATTTGTTCATATTATCTGTGTTCCAACTTTTGCATGTTTAGAACCACTTTCAGAATAATATTTTATTCAAACTCCCACAAATCAGTCAGACTATTGGTGTAACGTCCCAAAAATTCATAGTAAAATTTTCATTTTAAAAGCAATAAACCATAAAAATGAGTTGTTCCAAAACCAATCGAAGTGACTGTAGCATTTTAACATCAAAGTAAAAATCCCAAATAACCAATGCGGAAAACTCTGGGGAATGTTGTGCAGTCACGCCGGGCCCTTCCCTTTTGAACCGGAAGTACCTGAAAATGTTTAAACCACAAACCATAAGTACAAAGCTTAGTAAGTTCCCCAAACTACCATATAACCAAATGGGCCTCGCCCAACGCATAACGGTTCTCACCCAATGGGCCTCGCCTAACATACAAACGAGTCTCACCCAACAGGCCTCGCCAACATACAAACGAGTCTTACCCAACGGGCCTCTCCCAACATACAAACGGGCCCGCCCAACACATATTCAAGAATCGTAAAGGCTTCTAGCATCCTACATTGTATAGTGAGAAGACTCACCTGACTCACAAAGCCAACAAGAACTCAGCTTAATATTGCGTCGACCATAGCTAACTGCTCTCTCTGCCAAATGATGTGTGCTAAACACCTCCTAACAAGCCACACAAGGTAAACCCTAAGTCTACCTTCTAAAAATAGAAATTTGACCACAAATTCAACCCATGCCAAAAGTCAATGGTCAAAGTCAAAGTCAACAACCCACAATGCCAACTATCAAGCCTTACGTCATGACCGACCCTTGTTTACTTCGTGAGAGTTGACTCAGTCTAATTCTATCTTGTCTCGACCCAACTCAGTCAACTCAGTCATGGAAAATCACTGGAGTTGACCTCACGACATGAATATGCTTATGTTACGTTGTGAACCCCAAAAAGCTCAGCAGAAAACGGTTTCTTTCAATCTCAAGTCGTGAGACCTCATGTCTCACGTTGTGACTATAGTTTGAAGCCAGAATCTAAGGATTTAATTCCTTAATCCATTAAGCCTTTCACTCTAGCTTTTTCCAGAAGCTAAAAGGGACTCTAAAGGACCATAAAAATGACTACTTGATGGACATGCATGCCTCATGCATGTCGTCTATCCACTCTACGTCAAATATGAAGAGATTGCACCAAAAATCAAATGTACGAACCTAATCCTCAACCAAATCCTAGATCTAAACATTATCATACTCAAGGGACCCTTAGAAAGCATAAAGTTAGCAACTTTATGTATTCCTTCCTTTCAAACTTGCGTAGACATGAAAGAAATGGGACAACAACTTAGATCTAACCACCTAATGCAATGACTTTGCAGTCTTTTCCACTTAATAAGGTTCAAAATCAAAATGAGATGATGATGATGATGATGTTTCTTGCAAGCTCCACCAATAGAACACCTTATTCTCATTCTTTTCTTCTTCTTCAAGCCAAAAAATGCTACAAAATGCCAAGAATCAACCAAGGAATTAGGGTTAGGGTTTTTCTGAGGTAAAAGGGTGTTGGAGACTAATAATGAACCCTACAAATGACTTAGAGGGGCTTAACTACAAATAAAACCCTAAAATATCATGGGTTAGTACCTCAGCTTGGACCATGATATTGACCCTCGATCCATGGCTCTTCATAATAAGATATCATGAAGATCAAAGGAATTTGAAGTTGTCAGTATTAGGTTTGTTTATAGCAATGTTGTTATAAGTACAACAGTTGCATTAGACTGCTACCACTATTGTTCCTACTAAGTATTAGACCGGTCAATTGTTGATGTCTAAGTGCAAGTTGGAGCTGATGGAGATTAGTGCCCATAGCCATAACAAGATCGGTGATATTACTATAAATAGTAGTGTCCTTCTGGGTTACACGCAAAAACAAAATAAAGCAGTACTGAAAAGATATTTAGATGAAGGACTTATTTTTTTAATTAATTAATAGTTTAATTAATTAATTAGAAAATAATGGAATATGGAATATTTCAAAATGATTTAATTCCATAGATAATTATTATTATATTTGGTAATTATCCTTAGGGTTTCAAAATCACCTCCGTATATAAAGAGGGCTCCAAATCCAGTTTTGAGACTTGTGAAAAATACCTTTCAACTATCAAAGTTCGGTATGCTGAAAAACCCTAAAGAATCCCGAAGTACGGTTCCCACGATGTGGAACCTTGATCACCACCTCGTGGTTGGTCGCATAATCGGTTTTTCGATTCAGTATGCAGCTCATAGTTCGAGGATTGCTTAGATATGCTTCTACTTTTTTTATTGGGTGCGATTTCAAAAGAAGAACTCTTCCATGGGCTCTCTAGTCCATTCAACTAGCTCGTCAAAAGAAGAAAACTACAAAGAAAACAAAGTTATGATTCTATTTTGTTATGTCCTGTAAGTTGCATGGATTATTGAGTTAGAACTGTTGTTTCGAGTCTATTAGATCAGATTTGTTATTTTCACTGCCATTTTTCGGTCTTTGACTGGGCTTGAAACCCATCAGTACCACACTGTCTACCAACAACCAGTTCCCTAGCAACCTTGTGACTTTTCCTGATTCTCGTACGGGTCCTGTGCTTCCAGTAGCACGGTCCCATCCTACCTTATATACCTATCTGTATTTGTTTTAGGAATCATCCCAAAGTTCTAGATCACTATACTTGACCAAAATTTGGTGTACTAACACACCTATACGCTCAAAAGAGCCACAAGCTACACTTCCTAGATTCTCACCCTAGGATTATTCTCACACATATGTATGGAATGGTATATCTTAACACCTTTCATAATACACTAGGAACTCCACTATACCATGCTATCCAATGGAAAGAAACTTCTATCAATATCAACAAACTATCATACGAATACTAATCACATGCAACTAGAATTAGGCAGTCCTTCAACTGAGAGATCCCACACTACAACGATTGGACTCAAACAAGAGTTACAAACTAGGACAGACCAAGCAATATGGGACTATCTAATTCTAGGGGCATGCAATCCTAACGTACTTGCATAATAGTTAACTAATGTAAACATAGATTTCAAATGACATAAAGCAATCAAAAGTCAAGCAATCAATCAAATCGGAAATACCTAGACATCTTAAATATAAGGCAATTCTAACATGAAATTCTTGAAAGATCCTTAGCCTATCTACTAGGATGTATTTCTAACAATTCTCACATCATCAGTTATATGAAAAGTGCTAATATTATAGGGGATAACTTTCTCTTGAGCTCCGGCTGACTATACACATCGTATCCTCCTTATTGAATTATTTTGAAAACAATTATGAAAAATCTTTTGCAGATCCATAGTTTAAGTTTGGAATCACATGAATGTTCATCCAGATCCCTCAAACCAGTGCTCTGATACCAACTTGTAACATCCCAAAAACCATAGTAAAATTTTTCATTTTCAAAAGAGATAAATTCGTTTTCCATAAAACGCAAGTTACCAAAAACATTATTTCACAATCATAACAATAAATAAGAGTATAAAAGCCATAGTATCTCTCAAAACATAACAACTATTGGATAATGTGTACAGTCACGCCTTCGCCTTGCCTCGATCCTGAGGAGTACCTAAACCATTTAAATCCACAATTGTAAGACAAATCTTAGTGAGTTCCCCATAATATCACACACAACAATACACATACAATGCAAGCATACATGATCCTTCAGTTTGACTGGACCGCCTCACAAGCCCTACAATACACCTGGACCGATCCCTTGAGCCTACACCATATACCTGGACTGCTCTCCTAAGCCTACAACACAGGGCTAGACCGTTCTCCTTGGGCCTACAATATCAACTGGACCGCCTGAGTATCTTGGCCTATAGCACATAGTAGGACAACCTCAACCCAACCACAATATGTCGACATATGAACATAACGTTAACAACCAAGCATAGGTAATCATAACAAAAATACATGCCTAACAGATTACTACAACATAACAACATCCTTTACACAAGGATACCTGGGTCACTACAACATAATAACATCCTATACACAAGGATACCTGGATCACTACAACATAACAACATCCCACACATAAAGACATCTACTATATTACAAAGTATAGTGAGAAAACTCACCTCGCAGACTAGCAACCCCACGGCAAAACATATGCCACCACGTCGGGGCCAAGCATATGCCACGTTGTGGCAGCCCCATGACAAAACAAACACGATAAACCCTCCACCATAATATGGTGAGCATGCTGCCATGTCATGGGAATTGTTTTCAACAACTTAATGGATTAAGCCCTTAATCCCATAAGCCACACACTCATATTCTCTATAAGACTTCCTTACACCCACAAGCATCATAAAAATACTTTCTTGATGGACATTCATGTCCAATGCATGACTTGAGCTCTAGTTAGGTCAAAAATGGTAGAAATAAGGTCAAAACCTCATGCATGGAACCAAAACTATGTATTACTATAGATTTGGAATATAAGACTACAAAAGGACCTCAAGGATCCAAAAAGTTGACAACTTTATGGAATCCTTCCACTCAAACCACCTTAATCATGGATAAAAGAGCCTAAAAGCTTAGATCAAGAAAGGTTACACATAAAAGTTATGATCTTGAGAACATATAAAGGTTCAAAATGTGTGTAAGATGGTGGTGAGGAGCTTGCTTGCTAAATCTTGGACTAGGAACACTTCTTTTTTCTTAAAAACCATAAAACACCATCAAAAAGCTTCAAGATACAACCAAGGGAGGCTAGGGTTTGTTCTAAGACAAGAGGGAGTGGTAGAGGCTGAGGGTGAGCAAACCCTAGCCATCACATCCCTTAAATGGGAAAACTAACCCTGGAAATTAGGGTTTTGCATATTGGCCGCCACCACGTCGTAGCCATGCCTTTACCACATCGTGGTGCATTAAAAGAATGTGTGTTCCATATAACTTTGCAACGTAGTGTTGCTTCTCTTCACCACATCGTGGGCACCACCAATTTCCACATTTTAGAAGGTCTAAAGTGACCAAGTCTTAGAAGAAGTATCCTTGAAACGGGTGTTACACTATCTTTTGTCAAAGTTTGAATTTGTACTCTCTGATAAGTTCAGTTGTATTATCTTATATGCAAATTTATTGTCTTCTTTATCCCACTCGTTATTCTACTATAAATAAGTGTTATATCATGTATTATAAAACTGGATTTCCTCATATATGACGAGTAGAAGTGTTCTCCAAGTTTACTTATTATTCTTCATATTCTCTTATATTCAAATTTACTTAATTGCATTACTTATTGTTTACTTTGGTTGTTTAATTATATTTATTCCACATTGTTAATACATGAAAAATGAATCTCTAGCAATCTGAAGCAATCAAGATTCAAAGTCAACTTGTGTCCAAGATGTGAAGTGGTCCGAAGCAAGATCAATTCCGAGAGCAAGATATTCAAAAGTCAGAAGTCGGTACAAGCATTAAATGTTTTTTATTTATATTGATGTAACAGTTCTTGGGACTATATCGTGTGAATCTTTTAAGTGTCAGATTGTCAAACACTTAGTTGTAATGTAACTCCTGGTTCCTGGTATGCAATTAACTCTTTATTTTATTTATATTTGAAGGGTGAATCGGCGAGTTGGTGGCCCTAACTCGTCGAGTAGAGGGAAGATTATGCGCGGGGTATAAGCTATCTACTTGACGAGTCAAGAGCCCTCGACTCGGCGAGTAGATCGGCCAGAATGAAACCCTAATTTCGGGGTTTTGCACCCTATTTAAGCTCCTTAACCCCCACCCATTAGCCTCATTTACAGCCTCCTTGTCCCAAACCCTAATCCATGAAACCCTAGAGCATCTTGTGAGTGTGTAAGCCATTTGTAAACAATCTTTTGTGTTCTTGAAGCTTGAAGAAGAAGAAGGAGTTAGAAGGCTCAAGAGGAAGAGAGTAGATCTAGAAACTACACTTCTTTGGCTACATTTTCTGGTAATCAAGTTTCTATCTTGACCTCTAGTTCATTAGATCTATTCCTTCCCCTTTTATGAAGGTTTTGGCCCAAGAATGATAATCTTTTGAGAATGGACGACCAAAGGGGATAATTTTCCAGATCTAGGACCTAGAGGAGCTATTATGACATAAAGGTGCAAACTTTATGCCGTTGGAGTCCCCATGCAAGCCATGGAGTATCATATTGCCCTTTTTTAGCCCAAAAGGCCATGCATGTGGGGAAAAGGTGGGAACTTTACGTGCCCAAGTAGTGTTAGGGGTATAGATCTGAGGTTGTAAGCTTTAGTTTGGTGTATGGAGGGCTAAAGGACCAAGTTCTAGGTCCCAAGGAATTAGGGTTTGAACTAAACCCTTTAAGAAGTTGTATTAAGGAGTAAAGTCAGAAACTTTACCCTTAAAAAGGACATTTTCAGGGTTTATGTGAAGTATGAAGCTTGGATTTGAAGTGTATGGGCTTAATCCATTAAGATAGCCCAAACAGACAGGGGAACTCGGCGAGTCCAGTAAAGGACTCGACGAGTTGAAGTCGGGTTGTCCCGATTGTATGCCAGGTTGAACTCGACGAGTCTGTGAAGGGACTTGACGAGTTGACTCGGTTGACCACGAGTCTGAGTAGTACAGGAACTCACCGAGTTGGGAGATAACTCGACGAGTTGGGTTGACTGGGAGTTCACCTTGACTTTGACTTTGAATAGGACGTTGACTTTGACCAGGGGTAAAATGGTCATTTTACCCTGAGAAGAGTTAGCAGTTTTTTGATTAAGTGTTATTGTGAAATTGATAGCCGGGGAGTCGTTAGAGCAGCCGTCAGAAATTCCTCACACGAGATTTCACAGCTAGCATTCAAGGTGAGTTTCCACCAGTAGGAACGGGTCTAAGGCACCAAGGCCGGCCCGTATAGTTAGTAGTAGTACCAGACTATGGTCCGATGCCGGGTGGGGCCCGATGTAGGTTTATATGCTTTTCCGGATTTCGATCCGATGTCGGGGCGGTCCCGAGGAATGTTTTTATGCTTGATGTCTTTGTGATTCTTGCATGTGTTTCTATTATATGTTTCCGGACTCCGGTTCGATGACGGGGCGGTCCCGAGGAATGTTAGTATGTTACCAGATTACGGTCTGATGCCGGGCGGGATTCGAGGTATGTTAAGTGTTAATGTTATGTGCTAGGGTTTATGTGTATTACTGATTATGCTCTTATGTATTCCGAGATTTTCTCAATGTCGGGCGAGGCTCGATACCGGGCGGGGCCCGATGCCAAATAGGGTTCAATGCCGGGCGGGGCCCGATACCGGGAAAGTTGATGTCGAGCTTGACTCGATGTAGCAAGGGCGGGGCCTAAGATATGTTATGTGATATGTGTATGGTATGTGGTAGTTGGGGAGACTCACTAAGCTTCGTGCTTACAGTTTTCAGTTTTGGTTTCAGGTACTTCCGCTAGCAAGGGGAAGAGCTCGGGATGACTGCATGGCACACACCATTGTTTTTAGCATGAGAGGATTCACTCTGATCTATGATATGTGGTTTTGATACATTGACAGATTTGATGATGTTTTTAGATACATGACTTGTGGTTTTATTATGATATGGATGGATTATCGTTTCATAATTGATTTAAAAAGAAATTTTTGGTCTATATTTTTGGGATGTTTCAAGTAACCAATCCTTAGAATGTGTCAGCGGTTTGTACCAAGTTCCTCGTTTTCTATTTAAGGAGTGAATGTTTCGTAAGTTATAACCAAGAATAGAACTATCAATATTCTCATCACATCAATCTATTATCTCTTGCAAGTCAAACTTCTTTCATTTACATTCTTCTTGTCTTAAATTGTCTTTGCATTGATTATACTCAAGTTTACTTCATTTATTACTTGAATACTTTGTTGATTGATTATCTTCAAGTCTTGAATGGTTTACCAAACTTGACTGGAGCTACTTATTAAGAGCAGGCGTTGATGTTAAAGATTAACTCAAGGTTTGAGTTTTCAAACCTTGTCCTTGCGCATTGATTCTTGTTCTTACATACATCTAACCTAACGGACTTATAATTATATCAAATGGGCAAAACTATAATTGACGTGCTTTAAGGCCATGCATTCCAAGATTTGAAACAATATCATCAATGGTCATATAGAGGATCCACAAGTTACAATCTTTCCACAAATTATGATATGTAATACGAAATATGGATATTATTGGTTCCCATAAACAGTCCTCCAAGCTACAAGTCATACATCAGTGTGTCGTGAAAAATCTATTGAAAGTAACATTGAGAATGAAGTTAACCAAGTCCCGAGTTTGAGTCTTTTCTAAAGGATAGGAGGATGATGGAGAAACCATGATTAAATAGAACTCATGTAAAGAAAAGTGTAAATGGTAGGGTTCGTAAATAAACCAGAAATCAGCATCAATTTTCAGGTTAACAAAAAGAGCAAATTGCACAAAACACACTAAGTTTTCACAAAAATTTGATTTCAACACAATTTTATATTTCTTACAATTAAGACACTAAGTTTTCAGAAATGTTAGATTTTGACACTACATTTTCTAATTTGTTTCACTGTTAACCATTTGACTGCTCCACCCAGTTGCCAAATGACGTGGCATGGTGACGTGTTAGTCTTGGATGGCATGGTGCTTTTTTGTGACATCACTTTTTTGGGGTCAAAATTAAAGATTAAATAAAATCTAATTACTTAATTGAAAAAATAACACTATGTCAAAATCGATCTTTTTTGAAAATGTAGTGCCTTTTTTGTAATTTTCCCTTACTATAACATAAAAACCAATACTTGTTGGAGGATTGGAGACCCTTTGTGGGAAACTTTTGGAGCAAAACAACAAAACAAAATTGACGTCTACATATGTAGTTCCACAATCTCGTTGCTATTAGTTTGCATTCCATTTTTCATTTCCCGGATTTTTCTCGATCTCACATGAAGTGCGTAAGTACTCTATCTACCTTATTCCATATATGATTTTAGGTCCAATTTCAAGCCTCGAGTCAGATTGTTTCAATCACAGAACGTAAATATGTCATTTCTGATGAGCTTTTCACTCATTTTTTGTTTTCATGTTTGTCTTTGTTTGAGTTTGATCTTCAAGTTAAATATGGGTCGTGTTGGTGCTGCTGCGATATTTAATTTCTCAAATTGGTTCTATTTGATGGTGATTATGTTTTATTTTAAATTCTCATAGTGTAAGAATATTGGCGTAACTATATCCATGGACGCACTTGTAGATATGACCGAGTTCTTCTAGTTTGTTGTCCATCGGTTATCATTGTTTGGTGATCACATTCTTTTTAAAATAAAAAGTTCTGAATATTTGTTTGTTACAAATTTATGATAGAAATTAATGCTTAGATTTTGTAGCCTCAAATTGTGGTCACTATAACTTCTTGTCTTAATATTCGGCTTGTTACGAAATCCACGGCTCAAAACAACACTTATTTAGTGATCACATTCTTTTCGTAACAAGCCGAATTGGGGCATCCACAATGCATTGAATTATTTAGAGTTCAATGGATAAGAACATGAAAATTTTTCTATAATGCATTGAATTCACGTTCTTGGCATCCCACATTAGCATCAAGGATTTCAGAGATTGAAATGCAAATTAATAGTGTCGAGATTATAACATTGCATGTGTAGACGTCTACTGTGTTTTGTTGTTTTGCTCCAAAAGTTTGCCCACAAATGATATTTAACCCTCTAACATGTCCTCATTATTATGTTATGGGCGAATTGTACAAAATATACTAAGTTTTAGGAAATTTCGATTGTGATCAACCTTTTTTTTTTCAATTAAGTCACTATATTTTATTTTTGAAGTTTTCAATTTTGATACCCATAAATTGATATCACCAAAAAATATCACGTCATCATCTCATTTCAGCACCACGTTATCAAAGACCGATATGTTACCATGCCACGTCACCTAGAAACTGTGTTGGCCAGTCAAATAGTCAACACTGAAATAAACTGAAAAATTTAGTGTTAAAATCAAACTTTATGTAAACTTAGTGTCTCAATTATAAGAAAAAATAATAGGGTGTCAAAATTGATTTTTTATGAAAAATTATTATTTTTTGTCAATTTACCTTGAAAAAATAATTGATTAATTAACAAGCGAATTGGATAACGGAATTTATTTAATTAAAAAACGATTAATTCGTTAATTAGATACCTGAAACGAAAAATCAACTAAATTGCTGGCGATTAATTAATTCATTAATTGGATAGCTGAAACGAAACTAAATTGTCAGCCATCAATATGGTTTTTTATTTAATGCTCAATCAAAACAACTAATTCATTTATAATTTGATTTCGACTAACTTATGGTAAGTACTAAATACTCTAGTCATTTCTATATTAGAAAGCGATTTACCCATTAACTGTACAAGGTAGGATGTACCTGGTTGTAAAGTCAAATTACAGGAACGCCATGGGGGAATTATGATGCTCATGTTTCTCGTGCATATGATTTTAAATGGCAACATTAATGAAATTTTGTTTCTTAGAAATTTTCCATTGTTGCTCATTAGCAACCAAAACGATGTTGTAGTGTAAAAAAAAATTAAAAAAAAAATTCACATCTCATTTATAAAATCGTAGGTTTTATATGTAAAAATAATAAAATAAAGATCTTTGAAGTTTTTTATATAATAAATCTTCAAGCTTTTTTCTTTCTGAAAATTTCTAACATAAATTTAAAAAAAAATATATGTTTTAAATTTCATTTTTCCAGATAAATCTTGGGATTTTATAGATGACATTTGCAAAGAAAAAAAAATATTTTAAAATGATGTTGTTTTTGTTGCCGGAGCACAACCTCTAATTTTGTAGATTCTATCTCCGAAAGTGCAGCCATGATTTGTCATATCACTACCACTTAAAATGTAATGAATATGAACGTCAACCACGACAATACGGAGGCTACAAATTCAACAATACTTTAAGTTGTCATTTGGTGAGTTCTTTTTAGTACAAATAGTAGAAGACATAAAATTATTTATGTAGCTTTCAAAAGATCATAAATTTATTGCATATTGTTTGTAATTGAAGGTCATCATGAAAAAGTCGGTGTTGGAGGAAGAAATGAGAATTCTAGGATGAATGAATTATCAAAATGATTTTTGGATATTTTTGAACAATTACGTTTTGTATAAATGTTTTCATTTTTCAATTTTATTTGAATGTAAATGACTTTATGACTTTTTTATGTTAATAACTTTAATCATTTTATGACTTTATATTGAAAAAACCTTATTTTTTGAAAATGTGTTGCTTATTTATTAAACGAGTTATGCGGGTTGGGTTTGACCTACTAATCTGTGAACCCGCAAAACCCATATACTTAAACTGGTTATATGGATTGGGTTGGGTTGAGGTTTCCAACCCGTCAACTCATATATTATATGGGTTGAGTTGAATTTATGTTTTCTGACTCATCAACCCGAACGCAACCCGATTGTCAGGCCTACACAAATCTACGTCACCAGTATTATTTTAATTTCTTATTTATTTTAATATAACATTAATGAAATAATATTTACGTTTATAATATAAAATTAATTAAAAATAAATATAGTATAATTAAAAATAGAGTAAATTACAAGAATTGTCCCTTATGTAGGTGCAAAAAGGCGCGTTCTGTGACAACCCAGAAAAATACGTCATCAACCGCCGTAGGATCTAACGCTGTCAATTATAAATAATTAAACCACTGTGTAACCATTCGGTATAGGAATAAATATATTCGATTTTCGCCTTTAACAACGTCAACATTTAGGCTCAAAATTTAGTACACAGAAAATCGTGTCATCTTACGTGCATGTTAAAATTTTAAGAGCATACACATTACCACAAACTCAGAAATATAAACTTCGTAAAAATCCAAGTTAATATGGAAGAGATATGATTTATATAAGAAATAAAAATCTACTGCATACTAAAAGTTACAACGTCAAAAACTATGAAGAGAACGGTTGAATTTTAGCAGCAGTCACCAAGAGGAGAAATGCGGTACTACTTAAAGTAAGAATTTAGAAAAAAAGAACGCCTAAACCAAAACCCCCATAAGAAAGTTATGATTTTTATAAAATCATAAAAATTATAAAATATAAGCCGAAAACAAAAGTTATAATTAGCCAAAACGACCAAAAGGAAAAGTTATAGTATACATTGAGACCAACACGAATATGTAAGAGATGTTGAAAACGGAGTCCGCATAAGAGAGATATAATTTTTTAAGGATTGAAAATCGCCCACGTGTGCACCCGCACGCAACGTGCGACGTGCATTCTGACACCTCGATTTGTCAGGATACAAATGACGTGGCACCATGAAGAGGGGACACGTGTCAGCTATCAGATAGTTCACACACAATTTACACGACGTGCAGCTCACACCTCAAAATACACCTCACTCTCTTTCGGTTCCCATGTCACTAATTCCTGAGTGCTTCCTGAATTCCAGAGACCCGAATTCTACCCTACATCAACGGTTTCACACATCAATGGTGAGTTCACGACCCTACTTTACTATTTCAAACTTTTTCGGGAGGAATACATGTTATAAACTATCATTTTCATAAATATTGCTAAATGTATAACCTTAGTAACAGGGCCAACCCATCCCATACAATGGAGGCCGAAGTTTCTACAATGTGAGCGAAGGAGGCTCAACGGACAGAGTCCTGCCTATTCTGGTCTGCAGGGTTGCTCGTAACGAAATTCAGGGTAGGACAGCCCTCCACCGAATTGCGGAACTTGATGCCAACACAGGGATCAACACTGTCCGCATTCGTCGGCTGGAAGATGCTCGTGAGAGGGCTGAAAGAGACAATGAGTCTCTACTTCAAGCACTAGCTGAGACTAGGGCTGAAGTCATAGAGCATCGCGTACGCCGGCGAGTGTACGAGCGACGCCTTATTGAGTTGGAGCGTCAGATGGATGATTTAAGGGTTCGCCCAAGGGGTTCCCGTCGTCAATAAGGGATGCTGTGCTCGTTCCTTTTCTTTTGGATTAAGGATTATCCTTCTTATCTGTGCTCTAATTAACACTTTTTCCCTGTAATTTCCGGTTATTTTAAGACCTTGAACTTTCGGTCGATAGGTCTTTATCCTGTCAAAATTTTCTTATCTTGGTTTGATGTAAGACCTACTCTTAGGTCATTTTTCCCGAACTTGATGCATCTGTAATACCAGTATTATTTATGGATATATAATCTAATGGAAATTAATATCCAAATGCTTCCATCTGTTTTGTTGGGCTATGGAGAGTTAGTCCATGTTTCATTCTCATCATTCTCTCTCTTTAAATTCTTACCAATATCTTCATCTTTTAATCTTATAGCTACAAGATGCCTCCATGCCGAGTAACGAGGCGCAACCCTCCGAATCAAACTCCACCTCCTCCTCCTCAGTACAACCCAGCAGCTATTCAAGCTGCTGTGAATGCGGCTGTTACAGCAGCTCTAGCGCAATTCACCTCGACTGGTACTAGTGGGAGTGAGACTAATGTCCCTCCCACCCCAGTTGAAGCTCCAGTGCGCTCTAGGGAGTGCTTGTATAAGGACTTCACCAACTGCAAGCCCATGTCTTTCAACAGGACTGGCGGAATCGTTGCCCTCTCGCAATGGTTCGAGAAGACGGAATCAATCTTTGAGATCTGTTCCTGTCCGGAAGGAAGCAAGGTTAAATTTGTTGCTTGCACCTTCGCGGACCGAGCCTTGACGTGGTGGAATAGCCATGTCAAGCCACTATCTATTATAGTGGCAAATGCTATGGGCTGGGAAGCTCTGTAAGAGCTTATGATCGAGGAATACTGCCCGAGGGGCGAAGTCCAGAAGTCGGAGCAAGAGCTCTGGAGCCTAACCCTGAAGGGCTCCGACATAGTTTCCTACACTGCCAGATTCAGCGATCTGGTGGCACTATGTCCATCCATGGTCCCTACTGAGGGGAAGAAGATAGAGAGGTATATCTGGGGGCTGGTGCCTCCATTTCAAGGGAACGTACTAGCTTCTCACCCCACTACCTTCGATAGTGCCAAGCGATTGGCACAAAGGCTCATTGACCATGGGGTCTGAACCCCGTCAACAACAACAACCCTAGCCATCTCAGAACCTTCCAAAGCCGCTGATAACAAGCGGAAGTTCTGGGATGACAAGAAGAAGAAAGCTGCCAAAAAGCAGCAGGTCGTAGCAGTTCATGCTGCGATAGCACTTGCCGCTGCTGTACCGGCAAAGCAGTACGCTGGAAACTTGCCGAAGTGCAATAAATGCAGCTTCCACCACAATGGACCCTGCCGTGAAATGCAGTGCTCTAACTGCAACATGAAGGGGCACACTGCCCGTTTCTGCAAAGCTCCGGCAAAGCCAATCACCCAAGTCCCCGGCGCTGGTGTGGGCAAGGCTTGCTACAGTTGTGGTGAGGTGTGCCACTACAAAAGGAACTGCCGAAGGCAGGGAATGTCGGCGGAGTAGGAAGGGTTTTGGCTATTGGCCACGAGGAAGCAGTTACCGACCCCACAGTGGTCACTGGTATGTTTCTCCTCGATAACTCATATGTATGCATACTGTTTGATAGTGGAGCGGAGAGGAGTTTCGTGATTCAGAAATTTGCTCAATTACTTAAGCAAAAATCACGAGCACTTAAAGAACCGTTCACCGTAGAAATGGCTAATGGAAAGACAGAGAGCACTAGCTGCATATACATAGGTTGTACACTAACACTAGATAGCCATTCATTTCCAATCGACCTCATACCAGTCTCAATTAAAAGTTTCGACGTCATAATCGGCATGGATTGGTTGAGTTCTCATCGTGTCGATATTATGTGTTACGAAAAGGTTGTTCGCCTTAATCTGCCATCTAGCGAAACTCTAGTAATCTACGGCGACAAACCCGGCACGAACCTTCGCCTCATCTCGAGCATTCTAGCGCAGAAATTCTTGCGAAAGGAATGTTGCACATTCCTTGCTCATGTTGTCGACGTGAGCCAAGAGACGAAAGACATAAAGAACATCCAAGTGGTACGCGATTTTCCCGACATATTTCCAGAAGAACTCCCAGGATTACCTCTGCAACGTCAAGTCGAGTTCAGAATCGACTTAGTTCCAGGGGCTACCCCAGTAGTCAAATCACCCTATCGTGTAGCACCAGCTGAGATGCAGGAGCTATCCAGTCAACTTAACGAATTGCTCAGCAAGGGCTTTATCAAACCAAGATTCTCACCCTGGGGAGCACCGGTCTTGTTCGTCAAGAAGAAAGACGGATCTTTCCGTATGTGCATCGACTATAGGGAACTTAACAAACTAACCGTCAAAAATCGTTACCCTCTGCCTCGCATTGACGATTTGTTTGACCAACTTCAAGGGGAGAACTTCTTTTCAAAGATTTACCTGAGATCCGGGTATCACCAGTTACGAGTGCAAGGGGAGGATGTTCCGAAGACAGCCTTCCGAACTCGTTATGGACACTACAAGTTTCTGGTGATGCCATTCGGATTGACCAATGCGCCCGCAATATTCATGGACTTAATGAATAGGGTGTGTCGTCCTTACTTGGATCAGTTCATCATTGTCTTCATCGATGACATACTTATCTACTCTCGTAGTAAGGAGGAGCATAGCAACATCTGCGACAGGTCTTAGAAACGCTGCGATTAGAGAAGCTCTACGCGAAGTTCTCGGAATGCGAATTTTGGATCCGAAGAGTCGAATTCTTGGGGCACGTGGTTAGTGAAGAGGGAATACACGTGGACCCTTCCAAAATCACAGCCATTGAGAACTGGTCAGCACCGAAGACGCCTACAGAAATTCGTTAATTTCTAGACCTCGCTGGCTACTATCGCAGGTTCATTCAGAACTTCTCGCGGATTGTGAAACCTCTTACAGCATTGACCCAGAAGGGCGTGGCCTTTGACTGGGAAGAGAAACAAGAGAAAGCGTTACAAACGGTAAAGCAAGCCTTATGCACCGCAACGATATTGTCTCTCCTCGAAGGGATAGAAGACATCGTGGTTTATTGCGATGCTTCCAATCAAGGGCTCGGTTGTGTTCTGATGCAACGAGGTAAGGTCATCGCCTATGCCTCAAGACAGCTGAAGACACACGAGGTCAACTACACCACACATGATCTTGAGTTAGGAGCTGTAGTGTTTGCTCTGAAGATCTGGAGACACTACCTGTATGGTACGAAAAGCACTATCTTTACTGACCACAAAAGCCTACAACACATATTCGACCAGAAGGATCTCAACATGAGACAACGACGGTGGGTCTAGCTACTCAGTGATTACGAATGCGAAATTCGTTATCATCCCGGCAAGGCCAACGTAGTAGCTGACGCCCTGAGTCGGAAAGAATACTCTGGTCGTAGAGTCAAATCATTGACTATGACTATCTATTCACACTTTTCCACACAAATTAAGGAGGCTCAGCTCAAGGCTTTGAAACCTGAAAATCTGGCGGGTGAATCCCTGAGAGGGATGGATAAGAACTTGGAAGTCAAGGGTGGCGGAGCCTTATATCTCATGGATTGGATCTGGACACCGAATCACGGTGGTTTCAGAGACTTGGTCATGACCGAAGCACACAACACTCGATATTCCATCCACCCAGGTTCAGATAAGATGTATCTGGATCTTAAAAAGTTATACTGGTGGCCTAACATGAAAGCAGAGATTGCTACCTTCATGAGTAAATGCCTTACTTGCGCCAAGGTTAAGGTCGAATACCAGAAACCATCAGGTTTACTTCAGCAACCAGAAATACCTGAATGGAAGTGGGAGCAGATCTCGATGGACTTCATAACCAAGTTGCCCAAGACAACGGGTGGTCTCGATACCATTTGGGTGATCGTAGACAGGTTAACAAAGTCCGCACATTTCCTGCCTATCAAAGAAACTGACAAGATGGAGAAACTAACCAGAACATACATTAGGGAGATAGTATGACTGCACGGTGTTCCCATATCCATTATATTTGATAGAGATAGTAGATTCACTTCGAGGTTCTGGCAGTCGCTACAAAGTTCCCTAGGAACAAGGTTGGACATGAGTATAGCCTACCATCCACAAACCGACGGACAAACTGAGAGGACTATTCAAACTTTGTAAGATATGTTGCGAGCCTGCGTGATAGACTTTGGGAAGGTATGGGATACTCATTTACCCCTTGTCGAGTTCTCCTACAATAATAGTTATCACACGAGCATAAAGGCTGCTCCATTTGAAGCCCTCTATGGCCGTAAGTGCAGATCCCCTCTGTGCTGGGCTGAGGTGGGCGACACTCAGTTAGCTAAAGGACGAGTTCCTGACAGCACTCTCACAGGTCTGGAGATCATTCGGGAAACGACAGAGAAGATCGTTCAGATTCGTGAACAATTGAAAGCCTCTAGAGACCGACAGAAAAGCTACGCAGACAAGAAAAGGAAACCGTTGGAATTCCAGGTGGGCGACCGTGTTCTATTGAAGGTCTCACCCTGGAAGGGCTTGATACGCTTCGGAAAGCGTGGCAAGCTAACGTACATTCTACTTTCCACGTCTCGAACTTGACAAAGTGTCTGTCCGATGAGACTCTTGTAATCCCACTCGACGAGATCGAGATCAATGAGAGCCTCAACTTCGTGGAAGAACCTATAGAGATCATGGACCGAGAGGTCAAGCAAACGAAGCAAATCCGTATCCCGATAGTGAAGGTTCGCTAGAATGCCAAGCGAGGACCTGAATTCACTTGGGAGCGCGAGGATCAAATGAAACTGAAATATCCTCATCTTTTCGTTTAGTTATTTGTAATAGCTTAATTGATAAACTCTAATTTCGGGACGAAATTCTCTCTAACGGGGGGATGATGTGACAAACCGAAATTTCTATCTTGTATAGTTAATCAAATCTATCAAGGTCGAACTCGTTTTGCTATCTTCTAGCATTGTTTAGAGTCAATTAGAGCGTTTTAAGCCTAGTACATGCAAGGATCGGGTGTTAGGAAGTATCTGCTTCAGTCCATCGTGCACCAAGCAAGCCATAAACTTCATCATGTGGAGTTTACGGCCTAATCACATGAGTTTACGGCTGTAAACTCAAGGTGACTGTAAAATCATGCCATAAACATGATAATCCATCCTTATTCTTCATTATTCACCATTTCAACCTCAAGAACTTGATTTCTCTCTCAAGTATCATAAGGATCTTCATTTTTATCTTCAAAAATGTAAGTGTTTCATCCTTTGTTTTGTTGATACATCTCATTATCTAGTATCATCCTTTGATTCCATCCATTAACTTCATCTTTTGGGTTTGATCTTCAAGATCACCAAGAACACCAAGAACACACATTAGTGTTTTGGGCCGAAATCACCTCTTGTTGCTTCCATATTGTAAGTATCCTCTTCCTATACTTGTCATCTAGTAGGAACCCTTGATTTGCACCTTGAAAACACCCAAATCCCCTGAACAATAGGAGTTTACGGCCAAGAGCATCTCCCTTGACTGTAAACCCTTGTTAAGGGTGCATTTGTTGGCCATAAACTCTTCTTAAGGGCTAGGATTGAGTCTAGAACACTTCCTTGTTGCATGAGAGACCTTTAAAACACTTTTTGGCACAAGACTTCGTGATTTTACGACCACAAACACCTATGGCCGTAAACTCTATGGCCGAAAAAACTTAGGGCCGTGAACACAATGACCGTGAATACAAGGGCCGTGAACACTGTAACATCCGGATTCCTAGGTATCTTATTTTAAGCATTTATCTTGAGTTTTAGGGAGGGACTCGGCGAGTAGGCGCTCAGACTCGCCGAGTAGGATCGCGAATTCTTGTCTGGATTAATGAGGAACTCGACGAGTCGATGCGTGGACTCGGCGAGTCCGCGCTGTAAAATGAAACCCTAAATCTCAGGGCTTGAGCCCTATTTAAAGGCCCTTATGGCCTTCATTTGCAGCTACCATCCCAGAGAGAGAACCCCCATCGATCTTGAGTGTGTAGAGTGAGAGAGAGAATGCCATTTGAGCTTTTGGTGTGATTTTGCAAGAAAGAAGAGGAGCTCCAGCATGAAGGATCAAAGGAGATTGCTATTCTGAGTTAGCTAAGCAAGGAGTTCACATTGAGGTACAAAATCGGACCTCTTTCTCTCTCTATTGTATGGGTTTCATTATTTGGGGTTAGGGCTTGAATCCTTCCTTTTTTGGGGGTTTTGGATGCCTCCAACCCCCTTCTTCGAGTTGTGTTAGAGATCTGGACCTTGTTAGGTCCAGGAAATCCCAAGCATCCAACTTTATGCAGTTTCAATGGAGTCTTGAACCTAGGTTGCCATTTTAGGAGCTATTTCACCAAAAAGAGCCTTGTGAGTGTTGCATGAGTATAAAGGTTGGACCTTTACGTGACTTTTAAGTGTTTAAAGGCCAGATCTATAAGATAGAGAAACAGATCTGACCTCAGAAGGTCATTTGAGAGATGTTATGGGAGCAACTCGCCGAGTCCATAAGTGGGTCGACGAGTCGAGTCAGGGTTGCCCCGCGATTCATGACAGGAGGAACCCGTCGAGTGGAAGGATGACTCGACGAGCCAAGAGAGGCTAGAAGGAGTCAGAGGACCCACATGGACTCGCCGAGTCGCCCATGTGCACTCGACGAGTCGGGTCAAAGTTGACCGTTGACTTTCGTTGACTTTTAGGGGTTTGGTCAACATTTGGACTTATGGGTCAAGGAGGGGTAAAATGGTCGTTTACCCTTCTGAGGGATTGTAGAAGGGGATTTAATATAGCCTTTGAGAGCCATTATTTATTTGAGGATATTGTGTATGTGATTAGGTGGGGACTAGATCAGTATATTCGTGTGAGAGATCATCCGAGATACCCGAGGTGAGTCTTCTCACTATACATTACCTAGAATGGTATTTATGTGTAGACCGGAGGGTCTTGTACGCTATGTGTATATATGAGATTATGTGCATTGTGTTATATGTATGCTATGTGTGGTATAGACCGGACCGGAGGGTCCAACGATATAGACCGGACCGAAGGGTCCAACGATACAGACCGGACCCCAGGGTCCAACGATACAGACCGGACCGAAGGGTCCAACGAGCTACGGGACTGGAGGGTTCCGCTGAGACACATCGACCGGAGGGTCGTACCATAGCCTCGAGTGGCGTATGTGTTGTATGTGGTATTTTGGGGAACTCACTAAGCATTTATGCTTACAGTTGTTGTGTTATGTGTTTCAGGTACTAGCGAGGATCGCAGGAAGGCGCCGACATGATCAGTACACACTCGTAGAGATTATGTTGAGATTCTAGGGATTGTTTTGTGATGATAACATTGGATACATTATGTTTTGATATTGTTTTATGATTATAAGTACGATTTAAAAATGAAAAATTGTTTTGGAAATTTACGTTGTTACAAGTTGGTATCAGAGTCTTGGTTTGAGGGATTCGGACGCACCTTCGGGCGTATCTGAACTCAAACTAAGGATATGAGGAATTTTTCGCAATAAAACAATTTTTTTTTCTAAAAAGAGCAAAAGGTTTTGAGACGAGCAGAACAGAGCAGTGTGTACGGTCAGCCAGCGCCCGAACGGTGATTTCCCAAAATACCCTTACATTATGTGTTATGAGATATTATGTGATATGTTATGGATGCTATAGTAGGCTATGTTGGATTAATGTCTAAGTCCATAACTATAATTGGTAAGACTTGACCCGACCCGACATGGTCCATTTGGGTTGCATGGCATCATGCATTTGGATAGGCTATAATGAGAGAAATAACACTTAAGGTTGGTTAATATATTATAAGTTCTAATATATTAATAAGGTTATTTAATTAGTATTGATCAAGAATTTATTTGGAATTAATTAAGTGATCAAAAGGAGACTAATTAAATATATGGGTTGTTGTGTAAATCATTCATTCTTATATATGTGGGCTTGTGATCCAAGATTTCTTATGTTGGACTAAGTCCATGGGGTGACCCATGGATACTCCATGGAGGTTAAAATCCATGGAGCATAAGGAATGGGTAAAGTTATGAGTTACATGGTGTAACCCTAATAACCACCACATAAAAGAATCTCATGGCTCAAGAAATCGTGCACTAATGTGTGAATATGAGGGCTAGACGATTTCAAGGAGTGTTCCATTTCTCTCAAGTCATTCCATGTGCATTTGGTGTTGTGTGAACCATTTGAGGTGTCACACTTGGGGCACTAGGCACTCAAGCTTCATGGAGACAAGCTACATCAAACAAAGGTATGTATTCTATCCATTTGATTACCCAAGTATCAAGTATTGTATGCTAGATAGGGTAATACCTTGGAAAGTTCATAATTGCATGTATAATAGAGAAAACATAGATCCAAGGTATTTAGGGTTGTATGTGCACCATAGGATATTGTAGTATACTAAAACCCAACAGTGGTATCAGAGCCAAGGCTTGTTTTCTTGTTATACTTGCAAAATTAGCTGAAAAATCGAATTGTATTAGTTTAAAAGTTATGCTAATTACTTGAAAAAAATTTGATGTGAATTATCTTTGTTCATATGAGTTTATTAGATTAATAGAAAAGTTAATTGATTATGTGTTTTCAATCCATTTTAATCTAAGAGTTGATTCTAAAATGTGTTTTTGTAACTTGTCCTCAAGTTATATGAAAAGTCACATTTAAGTTTCATAAAACTCATAAAAAGTTGGCAATGGTTACAAAAATGAAGAGTCTTGTCCTCATTAAATGGTTTTATGACTCCATAACTTGTCCTCAAGTTATGGAGGTTCAAGAGTCACTTCATTAAATGATAAAATGTGTAACCTTAATTAGTTCCATAAGTTACAAAAATAAAGAAAAGTTACATTCTTTTATTAGTTTAAAGTCTTCCATAACTTGTCCTCAAGTTATGGAACTTGAAGAGTTTTTTTTTAATTAAAAATACTTTAAACACATAAGTTATGGAATTAATTAGTTTTGAATACTTTCAAAACTTGCCCTCAAGTTTTGGAATTTGTAAAGTTTTCCCCATGAATACTTTAATTCCAAGTTAGCCCTTAGAATTTTAAAAGTTAAAATTCAACCCTTATACTTTATAGTATTATAAGTTAATAATAAATATATGTATAAGAGCAAGTCAGTCTTACCGTTAGTAGGCCTCATTCACGAAGCCGGTCTATAAGGGGGGTATAAGGTTACTGCCTATAAAATGGCAGTTTAATGGGTGTCCACTCTCACCCACCGCTTCCTTGACTGGTGGAGGGTCGTTAGCCGAACGGGTAGGACAAGGACTATAATTCTCCCTTCATTAAAAGTATTAATGATAAATACTAAGTAACTAAACACTTATAAATTCCCAATCTTAGTTACTTAGGAAAATGTGAATAAGGTGCTAATCCATGAAATTACACTTTGCACTTTGTTTAAACCGTTAGTGGAGCGTGTGTGGTTAACCGGCACACTAACCTGGATTTAACAAAGTAGGCAAAGGGTAACTTAATATTTATCACAGTATCGGTGGAGCTCGTGTGGTTAACCGGCACATCGATTGAGGGGTAAATATTAAGGGTACCATGTATATTTGCATGGTTACTTCACACCTTGTTTTGTGATCCTCGGCATCCCAGTCACAAAACTTGAAGGGCACACTTGAGATTGAAACATGCCATTGAAAAGTTCAATGAATCTCAAAGGAATCTAGGAGTTTCAAAACCAATTAAAACCTAATAATACATTTCGTTTATCTTTGTGGGAATTGGTGAATCGTCATTCACCTACCTTCAAATATTTTATAGCTTGGATTACGGCATCCCTCTTCCAAGTTATAAAATAGTTTGTTGGGTCCTAGCCTTAATATATCATATTGGGTGTTATGTTAAGGACTTAAATCAACTTTACGTGAATTTCTCCCATTGTTGATGTCTGGTTTAGACAACAATGATCTTCCCAAACCAAGCTTTCGTAATGAATATGACTTCCCGAGTTTGGCTCATGGAAGTCATACTTCTCTTCCTCCACCTCCTCCAATTATTCTCCCTAACCCACAAGTTCAAGGTCACTCAAGCCGTAATGGCAAGCAAGGTCTATGTGTGATCACATCTTAGAGATGAAGTCACATATTGACAAGCCGGGAGAGTTGGGTGTCAAAGTCTTGAGAAAGTTGGATGTTCAATCACTTTCTAAGTCACATAGTGAGTTCCTTTGGGACTACTATGAAACAGACTATGACATGAACCTTAATGATCATATCTATTTTCTTGGTGCTACTGAATCAGCAATGATTTGGAGGACCAGTAAAGCAAATTTGATTAGAAGATCAACTTCCCAAACTTCTATGGACTTTGAAAATGGTAACATTGGATATCCAGAAAATCTTTCGCTTCCCAATGGAAAGGGATTGGCCATAGTCAACTCGGTTGACCAAATGGTAAAGAGAAAGGCAAGTTTGTGATAGTCCAGTACACCATTCCCAAAGAGTCCATATGTTTCTCTTTCCAAAGGAAGGGGCATTGATTGCGAAGCTGCCTATTTACCTGAAAGATCATAAGGTTGATCAATTCAAGAAGTTTGACTCTTCTTCAGGTAAAAGTCCATTATCTAACTCTGTTAAGTTTCTATTATGAGATTCTCATTACATGATGTGACTGGGTCACATGTTGATGCTTTAAGAATCAAAGAAAAGTGAAGAAACTTAAAGGAAGTACATGCTGATTCTGATCACAAAGATGGATTTCGATCGCATGGTTTGGTGATCAGAATTTTTGAAGCTGTTACTTAGGAGTTATGATATATTGCTTAGGAATAGATAACAACAAGTTTTTCATATGCATTTGCATTGTAAGGATAAGTTTTTCCGGAAGTTTTAAAATAAAAAACAGTTTTGATTTATTTATTTTAAGTATCCTTACAATGGCATTTGTGAAAAATTGTTGTTTACATGTTTCCATTGATAGCAATATTGGAAAATGGATTTGATTCTTTCATTTGTGGTAGTGTCATAATTTACCAAATAAGGAAAGATTCTCATTCCCAAGGCTTCAGTTGGATAGAAACTTGGAATCATGCAAGTTGAATAGTATGATGAATGAGAACTTTCAAGCATTGGAAAATTAAAACTTGTTCACATGGATATGTGAGTCAAGTTAAGGACTAAAGGGATCGAGTACACATTCTTGTGCACTGGTCAAGTCCACCACAAAGCTCGTTAAGACTATTCGTCATGATTTACTAAATTTTAGTAAATATGGTTATACTTACAAGTTTAAGTATAATTCTGAAACATTGGAAAAGTCTCAATGTATGGCAGAACGAATGGGAAGAATCAAATTAGGCAGACAGACAAAAGTTTCTCAAATCTGAAAAGATGGGAGAGTACTTTAGTATCATGTTTTGTGATCATCTTAATGATTAAAGAATCATATCACAATTAGTCCTCTAAAGGTCATCTTAGTGCATTCTTATGACTAAGAAGAGGAGTCATGAATTGTTGAAATGGTTAGATCAGGAAGATGAGTCATACTTCGTTCCAAAACAATTCTTAGAGTCATACTCCAAGATTGTAACTTGAGTGATATATCTTAAAGAAAGGTTTAAAACACTTGTCAAATGTAAGAGTAAAAGTGTCCTACTCTTGTACTTTGAAATTGGTAAGTTGTGATGTTTTGGATAAAACAAAGACCAACTAAGGCCAATTGTGTGAAGTGTTTGTATTGATAAAGAATCCGCACTATCCCTTGAATATTTGACAAGAGAGTCTTATATGTCAAGAGGACAGTGGGAGTCTTAAAGGTCTTGAAAGTCTCAAGAACTAATCAAGAGTAAAACCTGAGGTTCTTCACTAGCACACGACTTGAGGTTTATAACCTATCGTGTTGACATACTTCTATTTTTGTGCCCATTCCAGTTAAAGTTGGTTTTGCATATGAGTTCTTAGAGTTCTCAATTGGTTGCATAACAACTTGGAAGCAATGGCAGGCCCTTGTACTGCCAGGTGGCAAGAAATTAAGATTTAGTTCAGTCCATATGAGTTTGGATTTGTCACTAACCTTGTCTTGTGATTATGGTTTTGACAGATTCACATGGATAAGAACACATACACCATAAAATCTAAGGGTCATAAGGTTTCTCTCCGATTCATGAAAATGATGGTGAGGAAACACTTCCACCAAGTAGATTTGAAGCAGATGGCAAAAGGTCTAAACAATTGAGACTATGATTACGGCATCCCTTTTCATAGTTCTGAAATTGTTTAGACACACATGCATGCTATCTAAGGAAAGGTGTATGATTTTGATAAAGTTTTATCAAAGCATCTCGTATCAGAAATCTGAACTTTGGTAAGAAAGTCAATAAAGTATTGATTTCTAGAATTCCAGCTGATTTCTGAGTACATGTCAAAGCTAGTGGGAGCATAAGTGTTATGGTAATAATCATCATGTTAGTGGGAGCATGATAATTATTGTTAGTGTTGCAAGTTAGCAATGTTAATTATAGAAAACAAAAGTTTCAATTCGTGAGGCTATAGGGATTGAAAAAGTTGTTTTGCTATAGTTAAGGGAGAGGATATACTTCATTTCAGTTCTAAAGGCTTAGATTGAGACCTTAATCATCTTTAGTCAAGAATATATATATGAATTTCATGTTGGATTGGTTCAACTTAAGGAAATTCTATATATTGCGTTCTCAAAATTTGATTATGATTACGGCATCCCTCTTCATAGTCAAATTTTGAAAACATGGCAAATAAAAATATTGTAGCAAAAGACTGGTCTAGAATCATGTCTTTATGGGAGACATCATGAATCGTGTACCATTTGCTTTGGGTACAGGATCGATTGCATGTGCTATAATATTTATCATTTCTAAATTTTTCCAAATGCCCAGAGGCATTAAAAAGGGAAAAGGTCTAGAATTGGATATGACTAAAATGATTAAGCGATTGTCGAGGACAATCTAAGGTTTACCAAAGATTGGTTGCTTAGGGACAGTTGGAAGTATAGTGCTAATTTTTGGAAGGACCATATTGACATATTCGGAAAAGAGGCATCTCTTCTTCAGAAGTGATAGTCAAAATGAGAATATGGACTTGTCTCCATAGGTGGAAGTTATCTGTGTAAGATTAGAAAACTTAATGCAAGAAGCATGTCCAAAGCAATGTACTTTGAATATGAGACTTAGTTTCCATGGAGTTGATCTCCATTGGAATACCTTATAATGACTGTTGACAAGTCTTTGTGACTTTGTACATATTCATTACAGGAGGGTCAGTGCATATAAGTTTAAAATCTAAACATATTTCGATAAATGATAGGAATTTGAAATTCTCACATTTTTCGATAAGGATTTGGGAGTGTGAAATTAGAATCATTGAAATTATGTTCAATTGGTTTATTTCACAAAGTAAGGATCATAGACAAACATAGAGTGCATACTTGGTGTATGGCAAAGCTATTGTTTAAGAAAAACATAGTGTACATGCTTGGAGCATGGGACAACTAGTGTTTTTAATTCAAGTATAAAGTTGATAAAACCGAAACAATGAATAATGAGTAATCAGTATGGTGATAAATAAAAGTGTTTATTTATATTCATAGGGTTTGATACCATATTTGATTCATTTATTCTTGTGTTTCACTTTGCATGTTTTGACTTCCAGAATAACTAAGTCGCTCTTCCTGAATGATTAAGTTATTCAAACCATCCACAGTCGGTCATATGTTGGAAGTAGATATGAATCAAGACTGTCATGGGTTGGTTTGTAGAGGTCCAAGTTGGTGGACAAAGTGGTGCTACAACACTCATGAGTGCTCATAGGTTCTGAGTATTGGATTCAACCCACGCTCATTTGAATCACTTCATGGATTTTATCACGAGTGATCATGAGACGATAATATCTTATATTCTTCAAACCTAGAGATATGAGTTATTACTATGAGTTGGTTGTACATTGATTGCACGAAAACGCATTCGGTAACTCGATGTTATAAAACGTGCATTTGTGTATGATTCAACAAGTAGTAGAACAAGCCATATGAGTCGAAGTTTATCCATTCCTTTTACCTTCGGGATAAAAGCGATATATGTGGGCCCCTCGATGATTTAAAGATGATACATGTGAGTGCTTGGCCAAGCCAGGACTGATTTGATTTATTCAATCAGTCAGTCGTCATGAATCGGAAATCGGGAAACAACAAATGGACAGAGAGAATGATTGATAATCCATGTCTCAGTCCATATGATATCTAGAATGGAGGAATATATGATCCCTTATCTAATGGACAAGTCATTGACAAAGGTCAGAGTTCATCGACAAGGTCAGAGTTCGACAGAAGCTTTTGAGAGCTACGATTCCTGATCGGTTCCTGAAGTCATACGCATTAATAGTTTTAGACTTATCCAAGTGGGAGACTGTTGGATTAATGTCTAAGTCCATAACTATAATTGGTAAGACTTGACCCGACCCGACATGGTCCATTTGGGTTGCATGGCATCATGCATTTGGATAGGCTATAATGAGAGAAATAACACTTAAGGTTGGTTAATATATTATAAGTTCTAATATATTAATACGGTTATTTAATTAGTATTGATCAAGAATTAATTTGGAATTAATTAAGTGATCAAAAGGAGACTAATTAAATATATGGGTTGATTGTGTAAATCATTCATTCTTATATATGTGGGCTTGTGATCCAAGATTTCTTATGTTGGACTAAGTCCATGGGGTGACCCATAGATACTCCATGGAGGTTAAAATCCATGGAGCATAAGGAATGGGTAAAGTTATGAGTTACATGGTGTAACCCTAATAGCCACCATATAAAAGAATCCCATGGCTCAAGAAATCATGCACTAATGTGTGAATATGAGGGCTAGACGATTTCAAGGAGTGTTCCATTTCTCTCAAGTCATTCCATGTGCATTTGGTGTTGTGTGAACCATTTGAGGTGTCACACTTGGGGCACTAGGCACTCAAGCTTCATGGAGACAAGCTACATCAAACAAAGGTATGTATTCTATCCATTTGATTACCCAAGTATCAAGTATTGTATGCTAGATAGGGTAATACCTTGGAAAGTTCATAATTGCATGTATAATAGAGAAAACATAGATCCAAGGTATTTAGGGTTGTATGTGCACCATAGGATGTTGTAGTATACTAAAACCCAACAGGCTAGGTATTCATGGTTAGGACTAGAGTGGGCCTGATTTGTGATGCCTTAGCCTGGGAGTTACTACTACTATGAGATACTTCGAGAGTAAGTAGGTAGCAGCGAGGAGCTTATGAGTGGTCTACCGGAGAGTAGCCTGAGTTTAGCGAGATATAGAGTACTTGTGATCTGGGATCCTAGGAGGAGGACTTGGGGTGAATACCGATGCGCTGTGGAAGGTAGTATAAGGGCCCGTACTACTGGAAACACCGGATCGGTGAGCAGTCCAAGTAAGAATCCTTAGGATACTAAAGAGCAAGTAGGGTTTGGATATCGAGTGCCAGTATACTCGAGCAAGTCTCTGATTTCTTTTGTGTTGTATTTCAGAGACATCATGGTTGGGATGCGCCACCACCCAGGAGGCAGTGGTACCAGTGGTACCAGTGATGAGGAGATCCGTAGGTTGATCCACGAGGAGGTGGCTGCGGCCACCACAGCCGTCGCTGCTACCAGGCCGCAGGGGGGTGACTCGTTGCTGTACCGAGAGTTCAGCAACACGAAGCCACCAGAGTTTGATGGGATGCAGGACCCGATCGCTGCGATGAGATGGATTACGGATATTGAGGGATATTTCTATACCTGCTCGTGTCCGGAGCATTTGAGAGTACGGTTCGCGCTGAACCAGCTTCGCTTGGGGGCGAAGGACTGGTGGAAGTTTGTATTGGCCGATTTCACCCCCGCTGAGCTTACTGCGGTGACCTGGGAGAGGTTCACCACTATGTTTCGTGATGAGTACGTTCCCCCTGTGGAGAGGGAACTGTTGGCTCAGGAGTTTTTGACTCTCAAGTAGGGTGCCGATTCTGTTACTGTGATCACCAGGAAGTTTCATGAGAGGGCGATGTTTTGCCCTGAGCAAGTGTCTACCGAGCAGACACGCATGAGCCGGTATCTGAGCGTTCTAAGGAGAGATATTCGCGAGTTCGTGGCGAACTCGACATACCGGACATTTGCCGAGCTTCAGGAAAATGCTCGGAAGAGGGAGATCGAGCTGGAGACTCAGGCCAAGGAGGAGGCGGAGTCTTAGGGGAGGGATCGGCGGCCGGCACAGTCTCAGCCGGTAGCCAAGCGGGCAAAGCCCGCTGATTCGAGATCTGGGGGTCCGAAGGGCCGCACTTGTGGGAAGTGCGGCAAGATTCACGAGCGGGTGTGCAGAGCTGGGGTGTGTTACAAGTGTGGGAAGGAGGGGCATTACGTGAGGGATTGCCCCAAGGGATTCTGGGTTTGCTTTCATTGCAACCAAACCGGCCATCGGAAGGACGAGTGCCCTCAGCTACTACAGGGATCAGCACAGGGATCTGCACCTGCTGCTAGAGCTACCGAGGTCCGCCCAGCGAAGGCCGAGGCACCGAAGGCTCGCGGGAGAGCCTTCCAGTTGACAGCGGAGGAGGTCCGCGCAGTGCCCGATGTCGTGGCTGGTATGTATTCTTTCATTTATTTTAGCTGAGTTTGAGATATTGTGCTTATATTATGATATGAGTAGGTACTTTTCTTGTGAGTTCTGTACCTGCTTTGGTGTTATTTAACTCGGGTGCGAGTCGGTCTTTTGTGTCGTTAGCGTTTAGTCAGCACATCAGTATCTGACGAGAGGCGTTGAGTCGACCTCTACGAGTTTCCATAGCTGACGAGCGAGCAGTGTATGCTACGGATGTGATTCGGGGATGTGTACTCGAGATCTTCGGTGTTGAGTTTCCGATTGATCTGGTTCCGATTGCGAATGGGGATGTGTGTGTCATAGTGGGCATGGATTAGTTGAGCCGTTTTGGGGCTGTTATAGACTGCGAGCGATAGTTGGTGACGATACGAGACCCTAGTGGGGGAGCTCTTACGGTGTACGGCGAGGGTACCCGTTCGGGGTCAGCATTCTGTTCGGCTGCTAGAGCGAGGCAGAGTCTACAGCAGGGCTGTAGTGGGTTTGTGTCCTACGTGATGGACACACGAGTAGCAGCTGAGAGGCCTAGTATTGTTGATGATGTGTCGATAGTGCGAGAGTTCCCGGACGTTTTCCCTGAGGAGTTGCCGGGTGTACCTCCCGAGAGGCAGGTGGAGTTTCGCATCGATTTGGTTCTGGGAGCGGCGCCTATCGCCAAGGCGCCCTATCGCCTTGTGCCACCAGAGATGCAGGAGTTATCCTCGCAGCTTCAGGAGCTGTTGAGGAAAGGATTCATCAGGCCGAGTAGCTCACCTTGGGGAGCGCCGATCCTTTTTGTCAAGAAAAAGGTGTTGGATAAGGTGTCTAAGTCCATAACTATTTCTGGTATGTACTTGACCCGACCCGGCATGGTCCATTTGGGTTGCATGGCACCATGCAATTGGATAAACTAAAATGAGAGAAATAACACTTATGGTTTATTAATATATTATAAGTTCTAATATATTAATAATATTATTTAATTAGTTTGATCAAGAATTAATTTAGAATTAATTAAGTGATCAAAAGATAACTAATTAAATATATGGGTAGATTATGTAAATCTTCCATATCTTATGTAGTGGGCTAAGAGGCTCCATGGATTATCAAGTTGGGTTCCACCCATAGGATGCTCCATGGATGCTCCATGGATGCTCCATGGGAGTTACAAACCCATGGGTCATGGAAATGAAGAGTCATGACACATTAGGGTTTACATGGTGTAACCCTAGATGTGTCAACACTATATAAGAAACCCATTCTCCACCAAAATAGGCTACACTAAGAAACAAGAGGGCTAGAGCCGATTTTGCAAGTGTAAGATTCTCTCAAAGTTTACTCCTTTGTATTTGGTGTTGTGTGAAGCATTTGAGGCATCACACTTGGGGTGCTAGGCTCATAAGGTTTCAAGGATCATAATCAACAACAAGGTAAGTTATTCTATCTTTCATTCAAGTTAAAAATGTTCCCCATGTATGCTAGATAGTTATATAACCTTGGAATTCAACTTTGCATGATTAATAGACAAACATAGATCCAAGGTTATTAGGGTTGCATGTACACTTAGGAAGTGTTAGAATGCTCAAAACCCATCAGTGGTATCAGAGCCTAGGTTTGTTTGTTGTTTTTTTTTGTGTGCAAACAGCTTGAAAAAAAAATCGTTTTTCTGTTTTCTGCTCGTATGAAAGTTTGCACATTTGTTGCTGGAAATGGACTAGAAACATTACCCTAAAGTGTTTTGATGTTTTAAAGCTTGTTTTAGATGGTGTAATGTTTATGCTAATCCATTTACAATGGCAATTATTAAAATTACAAGTTTTTTTTTAAGTGTAATTTTTGATTCTTGAAAGTGTTCATATTCATGTTCTTGAACTTATGAAGATTAGATGATCATAGGAATTGTTTGTAACCTTCATGGTAGTTTAATTCATGATCATAATGTGTTTTAATGGAGTCCATAACTTGTCCTCAAGTTATGGAAAACCAAAAGTCTCACTTTTATTAAAGCCATTAAAAGAACACAAGAGTTATAAAAATGAAGAGTCTTCATTTTTATTACTCAATTAATTCATAAGTTATAAGAAATGAAAAGTTTTGGAAGTTTACAAAACTTGCCCTCAAGTTTTGGAACATGTAAAGTCTTGATTAAAACTTTAGTTCCAACCCTTAGAATTTTAAAAGTTAAAATTCAACGCTTATACTTTATAATATTATAAGTTACTAATATATATATGTATAACAACAAGTCGTCTTACCGCTAGTATGCCTCATTCGCGAAGTCGGTCTATAAGGGGGGTATAAGGTTGTTGCCTATAAAATGGCAACTTAATGGGTGTCCACTCTCACCCACCGCTTCCTTGATCGGTGGAGGGTCGTTAGCCGAACGGGTAAGACAAGGACTTATAAATTCTCATTAAAAGTATGATGAATATTATAAAGTAACTAAGTGCTTTTATTAAATTCCCAATCTTAGTTACTTTAGGAAAATGTGAATAAGGTGCTAATCCATGAAGTTACACTTTACACTTTGTTTAAGTCGTTGGTGGAGCGTGTGTGGTTAACCGGCACACTAACTTGGACTTAACAAGGTAGGTAAAGGGTGACTTAAGGTTTACCATAGCATCGGTGGAGCGTGTGTGGTTTACCGGCACATCGATTGAGTGATAAACCTTGAGGGTACCAAGTGATTTGCATGGTTACTTCACACCTCGTTTTGTGATCCTCGGTATCCCAGTCACAAAACTTGGAGGGCACACTCGAGATTGAAACATGCCTTTGAAAAGTTCATTGAATCTCAAAAGAATCTAGGAATTTCTAAGAACCAATTAAAAACCTAATATTTATATTTCGTTTTTCATGGTGGAAATTGGTGAATCGTCATTCACCTACCTTTCAAATATGTTATAGCTTGGATTACGACATACCTCTTCTAAGTTATAATATATTGTGATTAGATCCTAGCCTTAATATTACATTTGGGTGTTTTATTAAGGACTCTCTTAATATCTAAACTAATCTTGTTCTCTTCTTTCAGATGTCTTCAAACAATGCTGCTTCTGGCTCTAATCCTAAAGGCTCCTTTACCCTTATGAACTTGTGTGGGAAAGTCACTTTTGATGGATACAACTTCAATGAATGGATCAGAAACATCAGGATGATTACCCGCTACGAGGACAAAGAATATGTCCTTGACAAGGAGCTTAAGGAGATTGATGAGACCACTGCAACTCCCCAGGAGATCGCTGACTTCCGGGCACATGAAAGGGATGCTACAAAAGTAGCATGCATCATGTTGGCCACCATGACAGCGGAACTCCAAAAGTCCTATGAGGACTTCTACCCTTTTGAAATGCACCAAGATCTGATGGAAAGATACCATCAAAGTGCACGACAAGAGAGGTATGAAATCATATGCTCTATCATAACAAAAATGATGAAGGACGGGGAATCCGTCACGAGCCACATGCAGAAAATGCAAAGGTATGTGGATCGGTTGCTGGAGCTTAATGTGAACTTCCCTGAGGAGCTTGCAATAGATATCATTTTACACTCCTTACCATCGTGCTATGATCAATTCCACATGACATATCACATGAATAAGGAAGAGGTCACACTCAGCAAACTTCAGGGACTCCTCAAGACCGCAGAAACAGGTCTTAAGGGTAAGTCGGTTGTTAACACTCCTACTCCAAACTCCGCCCCGGTTTTGGCAATCGGGAAAGGTAGAGGGAAGAAGAGGAAGAGCTCTTCGAAGGGTACCAAGGCTAGGACCCTTGATGGCTCTTCTTCAAGTGGAACCAAGAAAGGTTTTGTCACTCCTTCTTCTGACCCTAAAGAGGCTGAATGCTTCTATTGCCATGAAAAGTCACATTGGAAGCGGAACTGCCCAAAGTACCAGCAAGATGTGAAGGATGGGAAAGTTAAACCCAACCATGCAGGTATTTACACTATCTTATCTAATAACTCACCCCATTCTAACTCTTGGGTCCTTGATACCGGTTGTGGTATTCATATCTGTTCTGATTTGCAGGGACTAAGAAGAAGTGAGAATGTGGAGCATGGAAGAATAAACTTAATCATGGGGAATAGGAAAGCTTTACCTGTCACCAACATTGGAGTTTATACTTTATCGCTAAGTAGTGGGTTTAGTTTAGATTTGAATAAATGTTGTTATTCGCCAGAAATGGCAAGAAATATTATTTCCTTTCATGCATTGTATAAACAAGGTTTCACCTTTTCATTTGATAATGAAGTTGGTTCGATTAATGCTTTCTTTAATAATGTTCTTTATTTTAAAGCATTACCTTGTGATGGTGTGTATGAAACTGTATCTGTGGTTGATAACTTAGGAAATAATGTATTGTGTATTGATTTTGTTAATGATAATAAATTGGATAAAGCATCATTATGGCATGGTCATCTTGGACATATAAGCAAGAAACGCATAGGCCAACTCCAAAAGGATGGAGTATTGGAGTCATTTGACCTAAAGTCAGATGATAGTTGCGAATCATGCTTACTTGGAAAAATGACAAAGTCACCCTTCACAGGTTCTTGTGAGAGGGGTGAAGGTTTGTTGGATCTTATACACACGGATGTATGTGGGCCCTTCAAACATGCCACAAGGGATGCTAATCGTTATTATTTGACTTTTACTGATGATTACAGTAGATATGGATATGTCTACTTAATCAAGCATAAGTCAGAGACTTTTGAGAGGTTTAAAGAGTTTAAACAGGAAGTCGAGAATCAATTGGGCAGGAACATTAAGATGCTTCGATCCGATCGAGGTGGTGAGTATCTTAGTTCAGAGTTCCTCGACTATCTTAGGGAATGTGGGATTATCTCACAATTGACACCTCCCAGGACACCACAGTTGAATGGTGTAGCTGAGAGGCGTAATCGAACCTTGTTGGATATGGTTCGTTCCATGATGAGTCGAGCTTCTCTACCAATCTCATTTTGGGGGTATGCCTTAGAGACTGCCGCCCATATCCTTAATCTAGTTCTCACAAAGAAAGTTGCCAAAACTCCTCATGAGATGTGGACTGGTAAAGTACCCAAACTAGACCACATTAAGATTTGGGGTTGCGAGGCTTTCGTGAGACGCGAGACTCATGATAAGCTCGAACCTCGAAGTGAGAGGTGTATTTTCATCGGCTACCTACAGAAATCCTTTGGTTACCTCTTCTACAGACCTAGTGAGAATGTGGTCTTTGTAGCTAGGAGGGCTTTCTTTCGAGAGAGAGAGTTCATAAGCCAAGGAGACAGTGGGAGGCAAGTTGACCTTGAAGAAATTCAAGAGTCATGTGGTGAAGGAACTTCAAACCCTAGCACTCAACTTGAGGAGGAAACTTCTGTTGAGCCAATTGACAAGTCTGTACCTCTGAGGCGTTCCACAAGGGTTAGGAATGCACCTGAGCATTACTATGGATTCCATATTACTACGGAAGGTGATACACTTATTAGTGATGAGACACTGATAGGTATGGATGAACCTAACAGTTACACGGAAGCCATGGCAGGCCCTGAGTCAGCCAAGTGGAAAGAGGCAATGGACAGCGAGATACAGTCCATGTATGACAATCAAGTTTGGAACTTGGTTGAGAATGTACCAGGTCGTAAGACTGTAGGGTGCAAATGGATCTTCAAGAAGAAGACCGACATGGATGGTAATGTACACACTTATAAGGCACGACTGGTTGCAAAGGGTTTCTCACAAACTCCGGGAGTTGATTATGATGAGACCTTTTCTCCAGTGGCCAATATTAAGTCTATTAGGGTTCTGTTAGCCATAGCCGCATTTCATGACTATGAAATATGGCAAATGGATGTCAAAACCGCTTTCCTTAATGGAAAGTTGGCTGAGGATGTTTACATGAGTCAGCCTGAGGGTTTTGTCAACACAGAGTACCCTAATAGAGTGTGTAACCTTGAGAAATCCATTTATGGGTTAAAGCAAGCACCTCGCAGATGGAATCTTTGCTTTGATGAGAAAGTCAAGGAATTTGGCTTTTCTAGGAGTGAAGATGAATCTTGTGTATATGTCAAGGCTAGTGGGAGTATAGTTAGCTTTTTGGTATTGTATGTGGATGACATACTACTCATAGGAAATGACATCCCAACTCTGCAGGAAGTTAAGTCCTGGCTTGGGAAGTGTTTCTCTATGAAGGACCTAGGAGAAGCTGCCTATATTCTAGGGATAAGGATCTTGAGTGACCGGAGTAAAAGACTAATTGGACTTAGTCAGAGTACTTACTTGGATAAGGTGTTGAAGAGATTCGGCATGCAGGACTCCAAGAAAGGAGAGTTACCCATCCAGAGTAATGCCAGATTGAGTAAGACACAAAGCCCTAGTACTGAGGCTGAGATAGCAGAAATGAGTCGAATACCTTATGATTCGGCTGTAGGATCGATCATGTATGCTGTGACGTGTACTCGACCTGATGTAGCCTTTGCTTTGAGCATGGTTAGCAGGTATCAGGGGAACCCTGGCAAGGCACACTGGACTGCGGTAAAGAATATCCTCAAGTACCTACGGAGGACTAAGGACTGGGTCCTTACCCTCGGTGGGAGTGAAGACTTGAGAGTTGTAGGGTATAGTGATGCTAGCTTTCAGACTGATAGGGATAATTTCCGCTCTCAGTCATGCTGGGTCTTTACCTTAAATGGAGGAGCAATTTCTTGGAAGAGTTCCAAGCAAGAGACAGTGGCTGATTCAACTTGCGAATCAGAGTATATAGCAGCTAGCGAGGCAGCAAAGGAGGCGATATGGCTGAAGAACTTCATTGGAGACCTTGGAGTTGTACCAGCTATTAAAGAGCCAATGGAAATTTTCTGTGATAGTGAAAGTGCAGTTGCCTTAGCCAAGGAACCAAGGGATTACGGAAGATCCAGACACATCGACAGAAAATACCATTTCATCAGACATCGAATAGAAGAAGGACTCCTCGTGGCAAAGAGGGTATCATCGGATGAGAATCCAGCAGATCCCCTCACGAAGGGACTGACTCGGGTTAAGCATCTCCAGCATGCTCGGAGCATAGGGCTGAAAGATGATATTAGATTTAGTAGTTAGATAACCTTGAAATTTGTAAAGTGTAATTGACATTAGATGATGAATAAAAGGTGTTTTATTTATGAGTAAAGTGTTGATATCTCTTGTCGATCGTTTACTATATTTCTTTTGCTTGTTTTGACTTCCAGAATAATTATGTTTGGTATATCATATTATTCGAACCTCCACAGTCGGTCATATGTCGGAAGTAGGTATGAATCAAGACTGTCATGATTGGTTGCAGAGGTCTAAGTTGTTGGACATGGCTACAACACTCATGAGTGCTCATAAGTTCTGAGCATTGGACTCAACCCACGCTCACTGGAATCACTTCATGGAATTTATCTCGAGTGATCGTGAGACGGTAATATCATATAAGTCTTCAAACCTAGAGATATGATTTGTTACTTATGAGTTGGTTAAGCATTGATTGTACGTTAACGCATTGGTAACTCGATGTTATAAAACGTGCTTTTGTGTATAATTCAATGAGTGGTAGAACAAACATATGAGTCGAAGTTTATCTGTTCCTTCTTGGATTAGAAGCTGATATCTGGGCCCCTCGATGATTTTGTTTTGACCTATGTACCGGGCCCGGTCAGAACTAAGTTGATGTGTTCAATTAAGTTCTTTGTCAAACAAATCGGAAATCGGGAAACAAACTGCTGGACAATAAGTAAGACATTGTTCCATGTATTTGTCCGGCTGATATCTAGAACAGAGGATTATATGATCACTTATCTTAAATGGCGTATCATCATCTTCTCAATTCCGAGAGACCTTGAAAGAGCTACGATTGCCGATCGGTTCCTGAAGTATTGCAGTTATAGTTATTAGACTTATGCAAGTGGGAGACTGTTGGATAAGGTGTCTAAGTCCATAACTATTTCTGGTATGTACTTGACCCGACCCGGCATGGTCTATTTGGGTTGCATGGCACCATGCAATTGGATAAACTAAAATGAGAGAAATAACACTTATGGTTTATTAATATATTATAAGTTCTAATATATTAATAATATTATTTAATTAGTTTGATCAAGAATTAATTTAGAATTAATTAAGTGATCAAAAGATAACTAATTAAATATATGGGTAGATTATGTAAATCTTCCATATCTTATGTAGTGGGCTAAGAGGCTCCATGGATTATCAAGTTGGGTTCCACCCATAGGATGCTCCATGGATGCTCCATGGATGCTCCATGGGAGTTACAAACCCATGGGTCATGGAAATGAAGAGTCATGACACATTAGGGTTTACATGGTGTAACCCTAGATGTGTCAACACTATATAAGAAACCCATTCTCCACCAAAATAGGCTACACTAAGAAACAAGAGGGCTAGAGCTGATTTTGCAAGTGTAAGATTCTCTCAAAGTTTACTCCTTTGCATTTGGTGTTGTGTGAAGCATTTGAGGCATCACACTTGGGGTGCTAGGCTCACAAGGTTTCAAGGATCATAATCAACAACAAGGTAAGTTATTCTATCTTTCATTCAAGTTAAAAATGTTCCCCATGTATGCTAGATAGGAATATAACCTTGGAATTCAACTTTGCATGATTATTAGACAAACATAGATCCAAGGTTATTAGGGTTGCATGTACACTTAGGAAGTGTTAGAATGCTCAAAACCCATCAAAAGGATGGTTCACACCGAATGTGCATTGATTACCGGGAGTTGAACAAGTTAACGGTCAAGAACCGTTACCCACTGCCGAGGATTGATGACCTGTTCGATCAGTTGCAGGGAGCATCTTGGTTCTCCAAGATAGATTTGAGGTCTGGATATCACCAGATGAGGGTACGTGATGAGGATATCCAGAAGACAGCATTCATGACTCGTTATGGGAATTACGAGTTCGTGGTGATGCCTTTTGGGCTCACCAATGCACCAGCGGTGTTCATGGACCTCATGAACCGAGTATGCAGGCCGATGTTGGATCGATCGGTGATTGTGTTCATCGACGACATTCTATTGTATTCCAGGTCCAGAGAACAGCATGAGGAGCATTTGAGAGAGATCCTTGGAGTTCTGAGATCGGAGAGGCTTTACGCCAAATTCTCCAAGTGTGATTTCTGGTTATGAGAGGTCCAGTTCCTGGGACATCTCGTTAATCAGAATGGGATATTGGTCGATCCGGCCAAGATTGAGGCGGTCATGAGTTGGGAGGTGCCGAGATCCCCCACCGAGATCAGGAGTTTTCTGGGGTTGGCTGGCTACTATCGGAGATTTATTCAGGATTTCTCCAAGATTATCGTTCCCCTCACTAGATTGACCCGGAAGGGCGCTGCTTTTGCTTGTGGTCCAGAGCAGCAGACCTCGTTTGAGACACTTCGCCAGAGGTTATGCGAAGCCCCTGTGTTAGCTCTTCCGGAGGGAATGGAGGATTTCGTAGTGTATTGTGATGCGTCTATATCGGGGTTGGGTGCAGTGCTTATGCAGAGAGGGCACGTGATAGCATACGCATCGAGGCAGCAGAAGCCTCATGAGACGAGGTATCCCACCCACGATTTAGAGTTGGGGGCGGTGGTGTTCGCCCTCAAGATATGGCGCCATTATTTGTATGGGGTTCGGTGTACCATATACACGGACCACAAGAGTTTGAAGTATTTGATGGATCAGCCCAACCTGAACCACCCGGGAAAAGCTAATGTAGTAGCTGATACTCTGAGCCGTAGGGCAGAGGGTGCCCCGATTCGAAACACTTGTATGCGACTGACGGTGATGACTCCAGTGTTGGACACCATTCGGGAGGCTCAGAAAGAGGCCGTAATACCTGAGAACCACAAGAGGGAGCGGGTGATCGGGCAGGTGACTGAGTTCGTTACCGATAGCCGAGGGCTGATGACCTTTCAAGGTCGGATTTGGGTGCCATATACAGGCGGGGCACGTACCATTCTGATGGAGGAGGCGCACAGATCGAGGTTCTCGATCCATCCCGGGGCCACTAAGATGTATTTGGACCTGAAGAAAGAGTATTGGTGGCCCTGTATGAAGAGGGATGTCGCGTGGTTTGTCGAGAGGTGTTTGACTTGTCGCAAGGTCAAGGCCGAGCACCAACGTTCGCACGGCAAGTTACAGCCACTTGAGGTTCCCCAGTGGAAGTGGGAACATATTTCCATGGATTTTATCACCAAATTGCGAAGGACCGCGAGGGGTGTCGATGCGATTTGGGTGATTGTCGACCGGCTGACGAAGAGCGCTCACTTCCTTGCTATCAGTGAGAGCTCTTCTGCGGAGAGATTGGCAGAGTTGTATGTGAGGGAGGTGGTATCGCGGCATGGAGTACCTATCTCGATTGTGTCGGATCGAGATGTGCGTTTCACTTCCAGGTTCTGGAAGAAATTCTATGAGGAGTTGGGTACGAGGCTGCATTTCAGTACTGCATACCACCTACAGACGGACGGTCAGAGCGAGCGGACGATTCAGACGCTCGAGGACATGCTTAGGGCATGTGTGTTGGACTTCGGAGGAAGTTGGGACACATACCTACCATTGGCTGAGTTTTCCTATAACAACAGCCACCATTCGAGTATTAGTATGCCTCCCTTCGACTTGTTGTATGAGAGGAGGTGTCGGACTCCCATTTGCTGGGGAGAGGTAGGACATCGCGTGATGGGCAGCACTCAGATAGTGCTTCAGACGACCAAGCAGATACAGCAGGTTAGACAAAGGTTGTTGACAGCTCAGAGTCGCCAGAAGAGTTATGCGGATAGGCGACGATCCGAGCTTGAGTTTCAGGTGGGAGACCTCGTACTCCTGAAGGTGTCTCCTTGGAAAGGAATGATTCGATTCAGGAAGAGGGGCAAGCTGGGGCCCCGGTACATTGGGCCCTTCAGGGTGACCACAAGGGTAGGCAGAGTAGCATATCGGTTGGAGCTACCTGCGGAGTTGAGTCAGATACATAATACCTTCCACGTGTCTCAGCTGAGGAAGTGTATAGCCGACAAGTCGGCGGTGGTACCATTGGAGGATATTCAGGTGGATGCGAGCCTGAATTATGTTGAGAGGCCAGTCGCGGTGGTGGATCGGAAGATCAAGGTGTTGAGAAACAAGGAAGTGCCACTAGTTCAGGTCCAGTGGCAACATCGGAGAGGGTCCGAGCTGACCTGGGATCCGGAGGCGGAGATGCGGAAGCTTCATCCAGTGCTGTTTGTAGAATGAGACTTCGAGGGCGAAGTCTGATTCTAGTGGGGGAGAATTGTAACATCCAGATTCCCAGGTATCTTATTTTAAGCATTTATCTTGAGTTTTAGGGAGGGACTCGGCGAGTAGGCGCTCAGACTCGCCGAGTAGGATCGCGAATTCTTGCCTGGATTAATGAGGAACTCGACGAGTCGATGCGTGGACTCGGCAAGTCCGCACTGTAAAATGAAACCCTAAATCTCAGGGCCTGAGCCCTATTTAAAGGCCCTTATGGCCTTCATTTGCGGCTATCATCCCAGAGAGAGAACCCCCATTGATCTTGAGTGTGTAGAGTGAGAGAGAGAAGGCCATTTGAGCTTTTGGTGTGATTTTTGCAAGAAATAAGAGGAGCTCCAGCAAGAAGGATCAAAGGAGATTGCTATTATGAGTTAGCTAAGCAAGGAGTTCACATTGAGGTACAAAATCGGACCTCTCTCTCTCTCTATTGTATGGGTTTCATTATTTGGGGTTAGGGCTTGAATCCTTCCTTTTTTGGGGTTTTGGATGCCTCCTACCTCCTTCTTCGAGTTGTGTTAGAGATCTGGACCTTTTTAGGTCCAGGAAATCCCAAGCATCCAGCTTTATGCAATTTCAATGGAGTCTTGAACCTAGGTTGCCATTTTAGGAGCTATTTCGCCAAAAAGAGCCTTGTGAGTGTTGCATGAGTATAAAGGTTGGACCTTTACGTGACTTTTGAGTGTTTAAAGGCCAGATCTATAAGATAGAGAAACAGATCTGACCTCAGAAGGTCATTTGAGAGATGTTATGGGAGCAACTCGCCGAGTCCATAAGTGGGCTCGACGAGTCGAGTCGGGGTTGCCTCGCGATTCGTGAAAGGAGGAACCCGTCGAGTGGAAGGATGACTCGACGAGCCAAGAGAGGCTAGAAGGAGTCAGAGGACCCGCATGGACTCACCGAGTCGCCCATGTGCACTCGACGAGTCGGGTCAAAGTTGACCGTTGACTTTCGTTGACTTTTAGGGGTTTGGTCAACATTTGGACTTTTGGGTCAAGGAGGGGTAAAATGGTCTTTTACCCTTCTGAGGGATTGTAGAAGGGGATTTAATCTAGCCTTTAAGAGCCATTATTTATTTGAGGATATTGTGTATGTGATTAGGCGGGGGCTAGATCAGTATACTCGTGTGAGAGATCATCCGAGATACCCGAGGTGAGTCTTCTCACTATACATTACCTAGAGTGGTATTTATGTGTACACCGGAGGGTCTTGTATGCTATGTGTATATATGAGATTATGTGAATTGTGTTATATGTATGCTATGTGTGGTATTGACCGGACCGGAGGGTCCAACAATACAGACTGGACCCAAGGGTCCAACGATACAGACCGGACTGAAGGGTCCAACGAGCTACGGGACTGGAGGGTTCCGCTGAGACACATCGACCGGAGGGTCGTACCATAGCCTCGAGTGGTGTATGTGTTGTATGTGGTATTTTGGGGAACTCACTAAGCGTTTATGCTTACATTTGTTGTGTTATGTGTTTCAGGTACTAGCGAGGATCGCGGGAAGGCGCCGACATGATCAATACACACTCGTAGAGATTATGTTGAGATTCTGGGGATTGTTTTGTGATGATAACATTGGATACATTATGTTTTGATATTGTTTTATGATTATAAGTACGATTTAAAAATGAAAAATTGTTTTGGAAATTTACGTTGTCACAAACTCGTTGGCCGTAAACACCATAGTGTGGCCATACACCCCTTAGATGTAATCCTATGTGATTTTAACACTTCCATATAAGTGTTTACTAAGTCCTAGGGTGGTTTTCCCTTACATGATTAGTTGTTTAAACACTAATTATATACATATATGTGTCATTATATGTTTATTAGGATCCGTTGTGCTCAAGGCTTCACATGGCACTTAGCATCCTACAAATCGATCTTTCATTCGTATCACTCACTGCAGGTGAGTTCATACCCCTTAATTTACCTTTTAAATGATTTTAAATGCATTTATGGGGGGGGGGAATACAAGTACAAACATAATAGTTTATTATATCAATCACATGTGATTAATAACTATCAAACATATAGAATTCTTATACTTCAAACTGTGTTTCCAACAAATTGCTTCAAATAGTTTTACAAACTCTTTTATATATGCAAAACTCTTTATCAAACTCTTTCAAACTTATATTTTGTCAAAAGCATATCTATATAGATATAGTTATATAAGTAGGATTGAAAGGACTTAGGGCTGATAGCTCGCCTTACTTCCTGTTCCTTGTTTGGTAGTGGACTTAGAGTATCGGTTGTTTGTCCGAAGGTTGTTTGAATCTTAGTTATATATTATGTGTATGTATATAGATATAAAATTTCTTTCTTCAATTCAAGACCTTTGGGTAGCAAAGGTGTACAAACATGTTCATTCATACAAACAACATTTCTAGTAAACTATAATAGGTATAGTTTAGGAAGTCACTAATACTATTACTAGAACAATGAAACACACCAAGAGTCGGTTCATACATGAGTCAGTACATACTATAACGAGAGACAATACTCACTATAAAGAGAAACAGATAGATAATACTATAACAAGAAACAATACATACTACACACTATACACTAGAAAACATACTACATACTAGACAGAGAGAACATACACTACACTAGTACATACTATACAAATACAAGAATACTATAACATTAAAGATACTGTTGCGCCACGTTTTGTACCCAGAGTCTCCTGGAGGGAGAGCGTGAATTTGTGTATAGATCTATACGGGACTGACCCTCCTACACCTTGCTGCTAGCTACAGTGGGACCTGCAGGTCTACGGGTGACGAATGTCATATCATTTCGACGTCTAGAACGTCGTGCTATACTGGTCGATCAAGTATGGTTACAATCATATAACATTTTACCTTAATTAACTAACAAGTTTAAAGGTAGTTAGTACATTAGTAGTTACCTAGATAAAACTACAGTACATCTTTATTTTCCTAATTCATTCACATTGTGATCTTCTCACATAAACGGTAATGAGAAACTATATTTTGGTAATGATAGTCATACTTTGGGAAAACTTACACTTTTACAAAAGAACAAACATAGAGAACAGTTGAGTCTTGGTAGAAGACTACTTTAGTAGAAAATATAGGATTTTCTAGGAAGTTTACTTACATTTACAACAAACACTTACAAACTTTTAAATCAAACATTTACAAGTACACTCTTCAAACTTATACAAACAATGACACTAAAATACTTATGAACTCACCAGCTTTAATGCTGATCTATGCTTTCAAAATAACTTGTATTCTCAGGTCACCAGTAGACAGGTACCGATGACCAGGTTTTGAGAAGATGGAGCACGTTCAAGACTCATCTCTTATTTTGATTCATATTTTTTGGTGTCTTATAAACTATACAGAACAAACTTGTATTAAATTATACTATTAATGCAATGGATGATGTTGTTGACTGTTTACTATTATGCATTGTTGTGATACTGTACATGACGTCCTCCGCCCCCGAACGTTTCCGCCGTTCCGGTTTTGGGGTGTGACATAAAAAACCTGTGAACTCACCAACATTATGTTGACCTTTCAAAATCACATGTATTCCTACGTCCCCATTGGAAATAGAAGATTTTACAGCAACGGCTGAAGAAGTGACTAGCAGTCTACCAAGAAGCTTAATTTCCAAAACACAATGTAATCAATTTGAAGTCCTTATGTAAATTAATAATTGGTAAATGGAAGTGATGTTTATGTAGTAAGTGTAATCTTTATACGTGATCCAACATCTTAAAGTCGCACAGCGCAACGTTTCTGCCACCGGCCAGGGGTGTGACACGTTCAGTCCCTATTTTCAAAAATTAACCTGGACCATCTCTGTACAATTTATTTTTCACTCGGGTTGTCCCTGTGGATATAAAATGAATATTTCGCCCCTAATAATTTCTTTTTTTAATTTTCTTGTAGATCTTTATTATTTTTAGATTAAAAATAAAAAAATAAAATAAATATCAACACGCCAACCCAACCCACCCCTTCCCCTTTCATTTCCCCAACTTTCTTCTATTTTCATCTAGAGGTGGCAAAAACTTACACGACACGAAACCCGACACGAACTCAACATGAAATAAAAGGGTTTGGGTAAGATATTTCAAGCCGTTTAAATAAACGTGTTGGCACGACACGACACAAAAAATAAATAGGTAAGGTTAGGGTTGAAAATTTCAACTCGAAAATGATTCGTTTATTTATATGCAAATTCTTTGAATTCTTTAAATAAAATTGAAAGATCCAAACCCAAAACCATAGAAAACATTTGGATTGAGTCATTTTGTAATGTGGAAATGACTTAGCCGTTTAGATCAAGACTTCATTTTGTAATACCCAGTTCCAGATAAACACTTTTTTCTGAATCTATGATCCAATTCTTGGAGTTTTAACCCTGGTCAAGATGTGAGTACTTATGTGTCACGACGTGACCATGTTGGAAGGAAACACACACACACCCTTGAGAGTCACGATGTGACCACTTATGGATCACAACATGAGACCTGTTGTGAGCCAAACCCAAATTTCGGGTATTTTTCTTGTATTTAAAGGAAGTAAGGGCTAGGGTTAGCCCACCCTCAGCCTCCATCACCTCCTAACACTCCCCTTGAAACCCTAATCCTCCATAGTTTATTTTGAGTTCCATTTGGGTGTTTTCTAGCCAAGAAGAATGAGAGATAGAGATTGCTTCATCAACTCAACATTCAAGCTTCACCATCATCCATTTTCACACCTTCTGGGCCCTTGTGGGTTTCCAAGTTCATTGCTTTATGAGTCTATAAGCTTAGATCTAGGTTTTTATGCACCATCTTTCAAATTTAGGCTTGATTTAGTGATGGGGTCTATAAATTTGCCAACTTTATGGATCTACGGTGTTCCTTTGATGAAATAAGTGTTGGATCTGAAGTATGGTTAGGTTTTGGGACTCTTGGTTGAGTTCCTAGCCCCCATTCTTTCCTTGTTTTACCCTAGCTTGTGTTTGGGACATGCATTGGACATGCATGTCTAAAAAGCTACAATTTTATTGGTGTTCTAGGATAGAGGAATCCTTATGGAAGGTCTGAATTACAAGGCTTAATGGATTAAAAGCTTATAACTTATTTCTATCCAGAGCGTCGTTATGACGTGACAACTTGGGTGTCACCACGTGACGATGGAATATCATGACTATTTTGTTTTATTAAGGTCCATATGTGACCAATAGATGGTCATGACGTGACGACTGACTTTGTGAATTTGGAGTGTTGACTTTGACCAAGTTTGACTTTAGGTCAAATTGAGTGATGTGGGTAGTAGATTGAGGCTTGGTCCTTTTTTATTGTATAGTTGACATGTAGAGCAAGTGTTTGGAGCAGTGATCAGTTCAACTATCTTTTGGACTTTGAGGTGAGTTTTCCTCACTGTACTCGTGGGTCGAAGACACCAATGTTGGCCCACTAGGTTTTGTTATGTATCCTAGTATATAGGATGTTGTTATGTTGTAGTAATCTGTTAGATTTGTAGATATACCTGATTACTTGTACTTTCTAATTATTTTTTTATCTATTGCATATGTCAACATATTGGTGGTTGGGTTGAGGCGGGATGTCACATCCCATAATTTAGGTCTAAAACTATAGACAGTCTAGTCACTGCGAACCTCTTTGGAATTTGGCCTATTAAGCTTTAATGTATATTTTTGAAAATATATAGTGTCATTACAATTAAAATAATATATTTGATGCTATATTACTTCCAATCGTGGAAAATCTCAAACAAATCAAATAGAACAAACCGTAACCCCAGTTAACACGTCTGGAAAATTGAAAATTTGTATTAAGCATTTGTGAGAAAATCAAACACTCTAGTCTCGTAGCACATGTTCCCCTGTTTCCAAAAATATAAAGAACGTCCAAAACGGAGTTCGTATAAAAAATATATAACCATTATAAGAAAACAATCCAATATAACACTTATTTTCTTTAAACTACTAAAACTATTTCTATCCGTTAAGGCACTTGTGCACTTCATATGGAAATTCTGAGAGCATTTTTGGACTCAGACTATGGTCTAATATTTAATTGGGAAGATGACGCAATGACCCTACTATGTATTTCTGCTTTACCCTTTCAGTCCCTAAAGTTTTGTTCGCGCCTTTTAAAGGAACAAACTGTTTTTTGCCGGGTCGATTTGATCACTTTTGACAAAATGAAGGGGTAATCTGGTTACCCGTTTGCCACATAGACATTGACTTTTTACTTTTGGTTCATAGACATTGACTTACTATATTTATATAAATTTATTTTCACTTTAGAAATAAAAAATAAATAAATATGGGACCATCTCTCTCTCTCTCTCTCTCTCTCTCTCTATATATATATATATATATATATATATATATATATATATATATATATATCCCTCTCGTAACACCTACCCACCCACCTTCGTTTTTTTCCCTGACCTCCAAAAAAATTGAAACTCCACCTACAAATACATTTTCTCTACTCATTCTTAGAAAATCGAAGTCTATGGTTTGTGAAATCGACGAAGAAATCAGAACTTCAAGAAAGATCAATCTGAACTGTAAGAAATCGACAAAGGCATACGTCTTTCCCTCTCCCGATCTCGATTTCTCACTTTCTCTTTCCAATAACTAACCACCACCCACCTTCTTGTCATCCTTATCGGTGAAACAAACGACGAAGGGGTAAGGTCGTAGGGATGGTCTAGATCTACCTTCAGAAACTCGGATTTTGAGTCTATTTCTCCCTCTTGTCGTCCTTATTATGGATGAGAATTTGTCCCGAATACCCGAACCGAACTGAAACCCGAATCGAACCGAACCGAATTAGGCCCGAATAAGTAATTAGATTCAGGTTTTTGGGTATTTATATTATGCTTATTTGATTCTCAGGTTATTCGGTTCGGGTTAACCAAATAAGAGGTTATTCAGTTTTAAATACCCGACCCGGATAAGCATACCTCATCCCATTTCTCTGATCGATAGAAATCAAAATCACGATTCACACTTCTGTCATGTCATTCGTAATAGAAATAAAAACCCTACGCTCATTCTCGTCATTTGAAAATCGACCAATCTTCTTATCTATTTCCAAACTCGAAATCACTTATGTCGATCCTTCCTCTTGTTTCAGACTTTCAAAAATCGACCCTTCCTATTGTCTCTAAGGATTCACAAATTCCTACTTTGTCTAGTCATGAAAAATTAGGCTCAAACTCAAGAAGCTCAAGTAAGAAATTAATTCTCATTATGTTAATCTACTATGTAAATATTATTCTTTCAATGTGTTATTGTGTTATGTTATTCTTTGAATGTTTTATGTTGATGTATAAAACTACATTGTTATTCTATTATTCGGGTTATAGAATCCTAATGCGGTTTATTCGGTATTTTCGGTTATATTAGGTATTTAATCATCTTGTACATGTTATTCGGGTTATTTGGGTAATAACCGAACCGAACCGATTAATACCCGAACCAAACCGAACCCGGATTGGTTAATCGGTTCAAGTTATTCGGGTTCGGGTCGGTTCGGTCTGGTTCCGACCCAAATAACATCCCTACTCCTTATGGTTTTCATTTCAGGTTTTAATTTATGGTTCCGAGTTCACGTGGAGGATGACAACAATGATTTTAGCGTGAGTTCAATTTTTTTATGGGTTTTTCATTTAAAATTAAGTTCATGTTTTGTTTATGGATTATAGGGGAGGAATGCACACGGGAAGGGAAAAAGAGAAATCAAAGAAAGGAAAAAAGAAGAAATAGAAAACGAACAAAGGAGAAAGAAGAAAGGGATCAAATTCAATGTTTTGTTTATGGGTTATAGGGTAGGAATAAATACACATGGGAAGGGAAAGAGAAATCAGAGAAAGGAGATGTGGGTGATTCGAATGTAGATGGAGCAAGTGATAAAGGGCATGGGGAAAACGACGATAGTGATGATGCGATTGAAGAACTAGTGGCGATAGAAAAGCTCGCCATTGTTGATCCTTTTTCTCTTGGTAAAAGCAATTTTAATTTTGATAAGAGAAATCAAAGAAAGGAAAAAGAAGAAACAGAAGTGAAAGAAAGGAGAAAGAAAAAATGGATCGATTTCAATGGCGAGTGCAAGCTTCAATTTTAGCTTGACTTTCAATTAAGAGAGAGAGAGAGAGAGAGAGAGAGAGAGAGAGATGGGTGGGCCCCAAGTTTTATTATTCTTTTTTCTACTAAAAAATGCCAAATCATATAGAGAGTGAAGCCACATCAGCTTTAAGTGCTTACGTGGCTTATGTAACCTGGTATATTAGGTCGTAGTGACCAAAAACGCAAGTCAACATCAACTTTGTTCCCTTAAAGGGCAAAAAAATAACTTTAGGCACTGAAAGGGTAAATTCGAAATACATAGTAGGTCCATTGCGTCATTTTCCCTATTTAAATTCATACTCAAAATTTTTTTAGTAAAAATATTTGCAAAAGTCGAAAAAACTGACGTTACACGTCATTTAATCGCAAATCTTTAAACGCGATTTCTCGGAGTTCTACAACTTGAAAAATTAATCCGTTCGGACTTTTGGAATCCTTGAACTCTACTCTATTATATGACACTTTCAAAAAATATTAGATGTTGGGATTTTAATGTGCAAACCTAGGTGTATTTTTAGGACATTTGTAGATGTATGACATCACCATGGCCGATCATCTTTGCAAGAGACTTCATAAATCAGCCATATTTCTTCTTGTACCTTCCTTTCCCACATGTACAATCACTTCCCTTCACAACCTTACCTCTTTTTGTATACTCTTCCTCTAAAAGTACAAAGCATGTCTAGTCTCTTATGTGTTTAACTAGATAACCAAGCATGGTGCATGGCTTGGTTGAGTGTCTTGCTTGGGCTATAAATAGAAGCCTTGCCACTCTCATTTCAACACACAAAATCAGAAAATACTTTTCCCTCACTCCCTCCATTTCCCTCCTCTTTTCTATCGGTCTAGAAACCACCCACCGGAGGTGGTCTTGACCACCGTAAACCGCCAGAGCCCCACCTTCCTTTTCTGCCCCATGTTTTGTCGAGCAACCACCACTTCCATTTTGTGTTTAATATTTTGTGGTGTTTTCTAAGTACAAGTCCAACACTTTCTATTTGTTTCACGGGTTATTTCGAGTCCAAGCAACCAGTTCTAGTTAGTGTTTTCTTGAGGTGTTCTTAAAGATAACCGCACTCTCGACTCTAATTCACAAATCACACATCAAGGGTGAGTGCTTACGGCCCCTCTTTTTAAAGCTTTTATATTTTGGGGGACAATACATGCTAAATAATTGCTATTTGGTTGATATAAAATCTTATTTAAGGAAAAATGAAAACACATATTCATATATATATATATATATATATATATATATATATATATATATATATATATATATATATATAGAGAATCAAAATCAAATAAGAAGGAAATTTTTGGTAGGAAGGTAAGAAGTTTTTTTTCTACATATTTTTTTCGCGAACAAACAAAATGAATCATTAGATGATTCATTTGTAAGATGATTCACAAGAAAAAATTCTCAAAAAAACATCTCGATGATTCATTTATACAATGATTTTGTTGTTATTCACTAAAATTCTCATAAAAGTGATTTTTTTCTTAATTTACTTAAAAATGAATCATCTAGTGATTCATTTATTTTGTTCGTCAAAAATATATATAGAAAAAAAAAACTTCTTACCTTCCTACCAAAAATTTCCTTCTTACCGGATCTATATATATATATATATATATATATATATATATATATATATATATATATATATATATGTATATATATATATATATATATATATATATATATATATATATATATCCTATTTAAGGAAAAATGAAAACACATATGCATGTATAACGCCCTGTTTCGAATCGTTTCTTATTTTGGAGTAGTGATCAGGGATTGGGGATTAGCGGGCTTGGGACCCTTGAAGAATTGAGATTTGGGCTCATTTGGGGTTGGATAATGTAATTTGGATGATTCGGGTATTCGGTTTGTGTTTTGGAGTCAAAGGGTATTTCGGTAATTTGTCAGCTCAGGCTTTTATGGAAATTAGAGGTTTGTTCAGGAAATGGTAAGGCATGTATGGGTTGATCAAAGTGTATGCCTTCTCATTACCTTTTCATGGATATAAGGATTGTCGGAATCGGAGTGATAATGAGGAAGTTATGACCTTCGGAGTATCTTAGGGTTAAGGGGTTAAGCCAACGCGGGGCGTACATATTTGTACTCATGGCGTACTAGTTATAAATCCGTTATGCAGGGCATATTGATGTGAGGTAGGATTGTGCCTTCGGGCACATACGCGGGGCTTACGTGCATCTTAATGAAAACCCTAACTTTGATGATGTACCCTATTGTGACATCCCCAAATTCACGGTCATTTTAAAAATTTTATTTATGCTTATTTGAAAATCAGAGTATTCATTTTAAAGAATAATATTGCGGAATTTGTTCCCAGAAAACATGACAAATATATTATCAAAGCATTTCCGAAGAAATGTATTTTTTTATATTAAAACTTTGGGATGTCATCGTCAATACATAAACATAAGCATAAACAGACCTTACATTCATTTACACTAGTGATTTACATCTCCTTTAATCTCTCAGTGTAATGTAGTTACGTATCAATACCTGTGATACAAATAAATTGAGTGGGCCAGGTTGGGAAACCTGGTGAGTACATTGGGATTCCAATCTCACAATGTTATATCATATATATATTTTAGAACTCACAATATATACAATTTCACCTCATATAAGCAATTTTACCCCACCTCGTCGATCCTCACGACGACACGATCTATACTCTTAGATCTAAAATTAACATCTTTACCTAATCCATACTCCCGGATTGGGTATATCTAATCCATGCTCTTGGATCACTAACTATGCCCATTCCATACTCTCGGATTAAGGACAATTGACTATGTCTAATCCTTGCTCTTGGATTAATGACAAATAACTATGTCCTCTCCATACTCTCGGACTAAGGACGAATGACTAAGTAAAAGCCATGATCTCGGATCAATGACAAGTTTTAAAGTTCTACTCTCAGTATATATCTCATTCGTACTGATAAGGAGATACTACCCAATATTCCTTTTAATTAATTTAGGTTTACTCTGTATCCTAAATCATCATATTTTATCATATATGCTCTTAACACGTATTTCAGGCAATATCAAATATTTCACACACAAACATATATTTAATATTTTAATCAATGCTTGTATTAAAATCATGTTCATGAAAGTGACAATGCACTCACTTGTTAAAGTGATTATTCCAAACTCGGGCAGCGCTTCGCTTCTAACAATTCTATTTTCCTTCGACGAAACCTAGTATCATTACCGCTAGAGTTTAGTCTAATATTTATAGCGACTATTTACGAGCGACATTGTTTTATAAGTGTTAAACAATATTTTTCAACTACTATGTACAGGCAGGGGCCAGACATGAAACACCGGAGGGCAGGACCATTTTGGCATTATAGCACTTCTGAAATCCAACAACCCTATGCAACCCTTCAAACCAGATTCCCCGTACCGCGAGTAGTTAAAAGATATTATAATAACACTTTATATTTTATAATACTTAGCACATATATTTATTATAAGTTCATAATAACGACTTATGACTATAAATATAAGTTACATTGAAAACAGAATAGTGTAGCTTAACTTACCGGGTTTTTAACGAAAACCAGGAAATTACACAGCCAAAACTCCGACTCTAAAAACTTCTTTCGTCGGCTTTTTGACGACTCAAAGTTTCTATATCGCACCCTAAAACTAGGAGAAATCGAACAAGAAAGAAAGAAGGATTCTAGAGAGAGTTTAGAGGAATGGAGTAAGGAAATATGAAGAATTCATCCTCTATTTATAGTGGTTTGATCATAGAATAGGCCCTAAGTTTCATTCGTATCTTCTGCATACAAGCTCCGTTTTCTACGTTCTTCATATCCATGCATTGGTATTTACGAGTACTACGACTTTCATTTAGACCTCGTCGGCTAATTCTCATTCTATCTCAGATTTACAAATCTGTATCGAATTTATCGCGCTCGAAGAGTATGGACTAAGTTTTGTCGTGCGGGGAGTCCCTGATAATTAAATAAACCAAGATTTTACCATGACTGCAATTTTAGAGAGACGCGAAAGAGAAAGCCTATGGGGTCGCTTCTGTAACTGGATAACCAACACCGAAAACTGTCTTTACATTGGATGGTTTGGTGTTTTGATGATCCCTACCTTATTGACCATGACTTCTGTATTTATTATCGCCTTCATTGCTGCTCCTCCAGTGGATATTGATGGTATTCGTGAACCTGTTTCTGGATCTCTATTTTATGGAAACAATATTATTTCAGGTGCCATTATTCCTACTTCTGCAGCTATAGGTTTGCATTTTTACCCAATATAGGAAGCAGCATCCGTTGATGAATGGTTATACAATGGTGGTCCTTATGAACTAATTGTTCTACACTTCTTACTTTGTGTAGCTTGTTACATGTCGTGAGTGGGAGCTTAGTTTCCGTCTGGGTATGCGACCTTGGATTGCTGTTGTATATTCAACTCCTGTTGCAGCTGCGACTGCTGTTTTCTTGATCTACCCAATTGGTCAAGGAAGCTTTTCTGATGGTATGCCTCTAGGAATTTCTGGTACTTTCAACTTCATGATTGTATTCCAGGCTGAGAATAACATCCTTATGCACCCATTTCACATGCTAGGCGTAGCTGGTGTATTCGGCGACTCCCTATTACATACGAGCTCTATTCTTGACGTTCTTTATATCCACGTGTTGGTTTTTATGAGTGCTACAACTTTCATTTAGACTCTATCGGCTAATTCTCATTCTATCTCAGATTTACAAATATGTATCGAATTCGCCGCGCTTGAAGGGTAGAGACTAAGTTTCGTCCATATCTTTCGCATACGAGCTTCGTTTTCGACTGTCTTTTTATTGTTGAACTCCTATTAACAATATCTTCATTTCTCGTTTAGATTATTTTGGCTAAAAGTCGACCGATCTAAAATTCGATTTCCAAGTTCTACACTGCTACGCTAAATCTTAGAAAAATCATAACTTCCTCAAATGAAGTAAAATTTTGACGTTCTCTATATGCACGCTCTCAGTTTAACGACTACTATGACTTTCGTTTAGATTTAAAAGGCTAAAAAGTAATTTCTCAAAAATTTACTTTTTTTTATACGCAGAGTCGTGCCGTTTATCTGTAAAAACTTCACCGAGTCATAACTTCTTCGTTATAAGTCGGATTTCAGCGTTCTTTATATTTATGAAATCCTTATGGCATATACTATAAGTTTTGTTAAGATTATTTATCTTACATAATATTCTATCAAAAAGTCATTTTTAATGCTTATTGTCTCTAAATTGACTAGCATGAATATGCGGCGTTACACATATATAAGCTCATTAAGTCTTTAAGGTTTGCCTCTCTACCAGCCCCCAAATCCTCAAAACCCTAGAAATTGATCTTTAGCTTTCATGATGGTTTTTTGAGCTCATGGTATACATTTTTGGTGTGTTTTGGTCCATATCCAAAAAGTAGGAGATTGGTGCAAGGTGGGGGATCAAGGAAGAGCTTATGGATCTTGATTATGTGCTTCATTTCCAGCTTGTTTGAGGTATAAAGCTATGAACTTGACCATTGATGTCTTAGATCTATCATTTATGACTTTTGGTTCTTTTTTGACCCTATGGATATGATCTAGTGGCTTGATGCCACTGCAGGAGCTTTGAGTTACCCATCTTGGTGTTTCTGAGGTTCAAGGTCCATAAAGTTGGTACCTTTAGGATTTAAACCCATCCATGCATACGTTTGGGTCCTTTTCATGATGGTAGAATGCTATATTTTGAGATTGGGTCTTCTTGGGGTGTGCAAAGTCACTAAGTCAGTGACTTTATGGTTATAGACACTTATTGGACTCAGATCTGTGATTTAGACTTCTGGATTAATGCATTAAGAGCTTAATGGAAGGATTTGGCATATTGAGTGAGTACGCTAGGCATACAAGCTGATACGTGCAGCGTACATGCCAAACAACGAGTATGCTTAGCGTACAGATAGGCACGACCCACGTACTTAGCAAGGAAGGATTTTGCATGTTGGGCTTTGGTTTGGGCCATCTTTGGGCTTAGTTGTCTGGGGCTCTGTTGGGCCATCAGGCTTTGGACTGATAGTTATTTTGCGAAGGCCTACAATGGTTTTGGGCCCAATTTGTAAAATTGGGCCATCGTTTGGGCTTTGGGTAGTTGTTGGTATCTGGGCCTTATTGGGTTGTTAAGTTTGGGCCTAAGTCTTGGTCCAAGTTAGGTTAGGGGTAAAATGGTCTTTTTACCCCGAGTATGGATTTAAGGTTATGGATTGGAACCCAATTGTTAATTGGGCGTTGTTTTCATATTGACTGTTCGGGGAATCTGTCAGCCAGTAGCCAGGGATCGTCTATGTGATTCGACAGTGCGAGGTGAGTCTTCTCACCATATCCATGGGACGAAGGCACAAATGCCAGGCCATTACTTGTTATGTGGAATGCTAGTTTTTCTGTGATACTTGCATGAAAGACCATGGGGGTAGCCTGTGGCACTTGGATATCAGACAATGGGGGGAGCCCATGGCATTCCAGGTAAAGACCATGGGGGAGCCAATGGCACTTGGATATTAGACCATGGGGGGAGCCCATGGCATTCCAGGTAAAGACCATGGGGGAGCCCATGGCAACTATATGTATTTTGCATTATATTCTGTGGCTGTATGTTATGTGGTATTTTGGGGAACTCACTAAGCTTTGTGCTTACGGTTTTCAGCTTATGTTTAAGGTACTTCGGTTTTGAAATGGAAGAGCTCGGGATGATTGTAGAGCACACACCACATGTTCCTCATTTTGTGAATTACTCTGATTTAACAATAATTTGCTAAATCTTGGTTACCTTGTTTTTATGGGAAATATATGTATTAGCGATTTATTAATCTAAAAACAAAAACTATTTTGTCATGATTTTCGGGACGTTACAAGTTGGTATCAGAGCCTTGGTTTGAGGGATTCAGACATACTCTCGAGTGTGTCTGAACTCAAACAGTGGATTTAGTAAAGTTTTTCAAAAATGATTTAAAAAGGGAAAAACAAGTCTTTTAATACAAGAAAGGGTGTGGTGCATGCAATCGACCGAGCTCAAGTAAGTTTTCCCAAAATACCCATACATGTCTGATATGATTTGATTTATGAATCTGTGAATCGCATGCTAGTTAGGGCTAAGGATTTGCTCAGTTTTTGCATGATAGAATGCTAGGAGTGATGCCTTTGTATGTATATTGTATGAGTTGGTAGACTTTCATGCTAGTGCTGATTAGTCAACGATAGATTGGCCTGATATGTGATGCCTTGTAGCCTTGGGAGTATTAAATGTTATGTTGGAATGGGAATATCTATTGGTATCAGTATTTGCTAAGTGTATGTTTTAAAAATTATATACGGTTAGGATCTTATAGCCCTAGAATAATTGATTTGGACTTATTTCCCATTGCTTGTTTGGTTGTGGTTGTAGGGTAAAGTCTTTTATTCGACGGTCTATTTGATCTTGTTCTGTGTATAATTTGCATGCATAAGGCAACCGACAGTGAGGGTGGAAGTTCTTAGCATGAGTTGTGGTGTGTGAGCTTCAATGTTTTTTGATTATTCTATGGATTGGAGTGTTACTGCATGAATGTTTCTTGCTTTGTGATTTGTGGAACTCATAAGTGATGTGAGTTAGTTGTTGAGTGATTGTGTTCATGAGGTAGGTAGCTGACATTATGAGGAGTTCTTCAGCAGCTGATGGCAGGGTGAGGTCTGGAACCTAGGGGAGCCTAGGGATGCTTCAGTAGGTTTTGTTGCGCTAGTTAGCGATTTCTTGGAGTATAAATTTGAGACACTTAGAGGATTCGGGATGATTCTTGAGGAAAGTATGGATAGGTGTGGAAGGTAGTGGGTTATCGAGGGGTTGTATCTCGTGTAGGGGGTTCCAATGTGCTCGGTTGTTATTCTGGTTTTTGGTCGAGATCGGTTTAGGGGTATTGTGTGGAAGGCATGTGGTCAGGATACATCGGTTTAGTCCTCCAGTATCGTCAGGGTCCAGTGGTTTTAGTATTTGTTCCGGTAGGAGCGGCAGTCGTCTGTGGTAGAACTTTGGGATCAAGCGCTACCGTTGTTAGGAGAGGAGCGGTAGCAAGAAGATGGTGGTGTCAGTTGCATGAGTTGTTTGGTCATTGGAAGTGCCAAGGGAGTTTTATATCCGTATGGGTTGTAGATGGTTAGAGTCCAGTGATTCATTGAGAATGGAAGTTGGGGGTGAATGCAGAAATTGGTGAGGTATCATGAGAGATGATTTAAATTATCTGGATGGTTAAGATCTCAAGAGCATTCTTTAGGATTTCAGGAGTTGGGCGATCATTGAGTTTGGATAGCAATGGAACGCTAGTATTTATTAGCACAGGTTATAGGCGGTTCATGCTATTTGAGGTATATTGGTTGGAAATCCATCAAAATTAAGAGGTGAGAGAGCTTCGTTGAATCCAAGTGGGGGAGAATCAATCCGGGGTTCTGGGAGTTGGGAAGGGTGTGGAACTAGGGCAAGTTTCACGTCCTGGCCAGGGGGAGAGATGACCCAGGTGGCTCTTCAGATTGAGGTTGTGAAGGTGGGGGTTCTGGAAACTTCCAACCACTGGTCGACATTTCCTTTATTATGCATAGTGGGCTTTAGGATTCGAAGTGTGACTCGAGCATCTGAGTGGATGCAGGTTTCTGCTCAGGATGCGTGGGATTGTGAGGGTTTGGGTCTGGTAAGGCCATTGGTGGTAACCATGGTTGGTTGGAAGTGTTGTAAGACTCCAATGTGATCATAGCATTCGCCAGTTCGAGGAAGACTATCATTGGAGGTGGTCATGAGCATAAAGGGGGAATCAGTTCGTGCATTGATCATGCTGGTCAGGATTGTCGAGAAGTATTCTTTGTTCTAGGTTGAGGACCATTGAGATCCGAGGCGGAGTCGGGCCTGTGTAGCTTTAGATGAATAGGACCCGTGGGTGAGGCCCGTGTGATTATGGCATTACAGGTGGGACCTGGTAGAGACTGTGTTGGATTTGGTGTCTAAGCCCATAACTATTACTGGTATGTACTTGACCCGATTGTAGCATGGTCCTTTTTGGGTTTCCTTCACCAGTGCAATTTGATAGGATGGACTTTTGAGAATAAGGTTATTTATGATTTATTAATATATTATAAGTATAATATATTAATTGAGAAATCATATTATTTAATGAGTATTGATCAAAAAAGACTAATTAAATATATGGGGATTGATTATGTAAATCAATGGATTTTGTAGTGTGGGACAATGATCCATGATTATGTAGATGGGCTAAACTAATCCATGGATAGTCTATGGAGGTTAAATCCATGGAGCATGAGAATGTGGAAAGTCATGGGTTATTAGGGTTTACCAAGTGTAACCCTAACATGTGCAACACTATAAATAGAACCCCCATGGTCCAAAATCGGTTGCCCCATCTCTTTGAGATAAGTAACCTATTCTCTCAAGCCTCCTCTTGCATTTTGGTGTTTGTGAACCAATAGAGCCATCACACTTGAGGTGCTCAAGCTTTCAAAGGTCAAGAACTACAAGTCCTTCAAGAGCTAAGTCATCTAACTAGATGTATCATTCAATTGTTCAACTGTATGCTAGTTAGGACAATGCTTTGGAAAATAGATAATATGCATGTATAATTAGAGAAAACATAGATCCAAAGAATTTAGGGTTGCATGTGCACCATAGGAGTGTTATAGTGTTCAAAACCCAACAGTGGTATCAGAGCCATATTTGTTTTCTGTTATATTTGATGCTTACTAGTTTTTCAAAGCTGAAAAAGTTGAATTTCTGCCTTCTGAGTGGTGAACTCGTCGAGTCCACTGGCTGACTCGACGAGTCCACCCAGTAATGGACCAACTCGACGAGTCTAGTTTATGTACTCGCCAAGTTAGTGCCCCTGTGTGCAGAATTTCGAGTTTCTTGGCCTGGTTTGGAGTGGGAACACTACCACAAACTGTTTTGGATCATTGGAAATGTTTTTTATGATATTGTAGTTCTTGTACTCATCCAACCACAAGATTATTGTCAAAGTTTTAAAATAATTGTGGTTCTTATATGATAAACAAAATTGTTTTCAAATTGTTGACTAGAAATTATCTTGATTGTGAGTTTAGTTAGATCAATCTAGAATCATATGATAATTTTAGTTGTTGAAAAAATTATTCTAAATGAATTTTAATGACCTCCATAACTTGTCCTTAAGTTATGGAAAATGAAAAGTCTCATACATTAAAATGACATTAAACTCATAAGTTATGGAAAATAAAAGTACAATTGTCAAATATTAAGATAATAGGTTAATTATTTGTATTATTTGATATGAATTGCCTTGCTATATGAGTTAGTTTAGATCAATAGAATATTATATGATAATTTTCCTTGTAAGAATTAATCTAATTGTTCTTTAATGGGTTCCATAAATTGTCCTCAAGTTATGGAACATGAAAAGTCTTATCATAAATATTTTAATGAACTCCATAACTTGTCCTCAAGTTATGTATTATCTAGAGTCTTTTCATAAAACACACATTAAACTCATAAGTTATGGATTTGAAGAGTTTTGACAAGTTTTCAAAACTTGCCCTCAAGTTTTGTAATTTATAAAGTCTCACTTTTGAAACATTTAAATTCCAAACCTTAGAGTTTTAAAAGTTAAAATTCAACACTTATACTTTATAATATTATAAGTTAATTATATATATATATATATATATATATATATATATATATATATATATATATATATATAACGCCCGTGTTTCTAGGCTAGTCATTAATATTGACATAATGGTCTAGGTTAACCTTTGTAACTCATTTAGAACAAATGAAAAGGAATTATGTGAATATTATGTGAATTATGTGTTTTATGCTTAATTATTAAGGTTTAATTAATTGAGAATAAAAATGAGCGTCACAATTAAATTTTAAATAAAGCCGATATCTATTAAGAAACTTGTAGTGGGCGTGACAAGGATTACAGATATATAAAGAATGCCGAAATCCAAGTTATAACGAAGAAGTTATGACATGTCGAAGTTTCGCGACAAACCGGCACGGGGCCGAATGTCGTAAAAAGTGAGTTTTCGATAAACTACTTTTTGGCCTTAGTGATCTAAACGAAACTTGTAGTGTTCGTTAAACCGAGAGTAGGTATAAAAAGAACGTCCAAATCTGACTTCGTATGAGGAAGTTATGATTTTTCGAAGTTTCGGCTTAGCAGTAGACAGCTAAAAACTCGAATTTTAGATCGACTGATTTTTAGCCGACATGACCTAAACGAGAATCGAAGGTCTCATAAATAGTAGCACAACGGTAAAAAGTCTGACGAAAAGGGACGTCGGATGAAGAAGTTATGAATTTTTAATAGATTTCCTGTCCCGGTCTGTTAAAAATAATAATATAAAAATTAAAGTCAAAATTAGCCGACGAAGTCTAAATGAAAGTTGTAGAGCGTAATTTTACCTACGTGTGCATATAAAGAACGTCAAAAACGGAGCTCGTATGCGAAAGTTATGGATTTTAGAAGTTTTTGCACAAAAACCGAGAAAAAGCACAAAATCCGAGGAATTTCGCATGGCCCAACTTCGTCCACGTCACCCTCGCCTCGCTGCTGACCCGTGTCTAATGCTGATGACTAGTCCGAAGCGTGGCCCAGTCAGAGACCGACGCGTGTCGCATAGGTGGCCTGTCCGAAGCGAGCCACGTCTCGCCTACAAGCTTCCGACGAGCCCTTCGCATCTGAGCCACCTCCGAGCCTCGCAGCCTGCCGCGTGTCCGAACCCTCGCATACGTGTCCTTCTTCCACGGTTGCCACGTGCCTCGCTGACTCACCTCTTCTCGGCCGACCTTCGGATCTCACTCCTATAAATAGGAGCGTTGCGAACCCTCCCGGGTAAAAATGGGATTTTGCCATTTTTGACCCTTTTTTCCATATTTTTACTATCCCGACATCCCCCGAAGCCCCGGTACTTATTCCAAAGCCCGAAACACGCCCCGAGATTCCCGAGAAGCCCGAAAAATTTATCTTTTCGGTTTTGAAGCCCGACCCTTCGCAGAGCCCGGTTTCTCAATAAAACTCCCGGTTTTATTAGAAACGATCGTTTTAGGAAACGAATTGCTGCCCGATTTTCATTAAATCAGGTGAGTGTATATTTACTTTCACCTTACACATAGATATGAAGTATTTACCTTGAAATACGTTCTATGTGTAAATATATTAATTGTTTATTTGAGGTGACTGTTGAATTGATGTTTTATACAAGTTTTAAACTGTATATATGTATTTTTATCTACAAATATGTTGGGTAAAACATGGGTAGATGAATTAGATGATGTGTGATGAAATAAAAGTGATGAGAGGTATCGATGTTTAAGATGATCCAGTCATCTAGCAGAGTATAGACAACGGCCACAGACTATTTTAGATAGTCCAGTGGAACGTTAGCAGACTTGTAATCGGTAAGTATGTTTGAACTATATGTTCATAAGTTGTTCTCGAACTATATGTTCATTAGGTGTTTTTGAACTATGTGTTCATCCAATAGTTCTTCTTTTTGACACCATTATGTGTCGAGGTACGGGAACGTACGGGAGTACTTTATTAGTATTTTCCCTATACTCTTATTTTGAAGAGCTTTGGAGTCTTTGTTTCTTCTATGAAGTGATCGGACGAGCTTCATGAGTCAGCGTTTCCGATGCCGGATAGGACGCGTCTGGAGGTTATATACCTCACGATATTCAGACCACAGCCTAGGCATTAGTCAGTGTTTCCATTTTCGATGCCGGATAGGGGTGAGTCTGGGGGTTCAGACCACAGCCTAGGCATTAGTCAGTGTTTTCATTTCCAATGCTGGATAGGGGTGAGTCTGGGGATTCAGACCACAGCCTAGGCATTAGTCAGCATTTCCATTGTCGGATAGGGTGCGTCTGGGGGTTATATACCTCACGATATTCAGACCACAGCCTAGGCAAAGTTCGATGCTGGATAGGGTGCATTTGGGGGCTACATACCTCACGATATTCAGACCACAACCTAGGCATTGATAACTACCACTGAATTAATTGTCTTGTGGTTCTTTCTTTTACGAACAAAGGTTCGTGGTTAAACTTATTTCATTCATTCGATATCTTTATCGATCCTTGTTTGCTGCTAGGGGATTTCCGAAGCAGTTTCGTTAGTTGGTTGTTCATATCGATCCTTTAGGCTAGATCTAGTAAGATCATTGTATAGGATCAGTATGTGGGGATCGACGTTGTTAGTGCTTGTAGTATAAGCCTTGGGCAACGATGGACTTCGTGCCTATTCCTTAGGATGAATCCTTAGGAATGAGTGATAGTTGATTCTTAGGGTAAATCCTTAAGAAATAAATAAGATAATGGGGATTGGGTAATTAGGTTGATTGTTTGATGTTGAAGCATAATAAATTATTTATTGTGGGTTGAAAACCCTATATGTTCACCAAGCTTCCAAGCCTGACCCACTCAGCTTTTTATGATTACAGGTAGTGGACCCCGAGCATAGTCGGATGATGATGATGAGTGATTTATGGATTATAGGCCAGTAGTTATAAATAACTGTTGTAAGGCTTATAATGTCTTGTTTATGCTTATCGGAACATGACATCCCGAGGTTTTGTTATGAAATAAAAATATATATTTCTTAAAGAAAGGTTTTGATAAACTTTTATCATGTTTTGTTTTGGGGACCAATTCCGCAACATCTTTTAAAAATATTTCTCTGATTTTATTTTAAAAAGCATAACGAAATCGGTCTTTTCTGGCCATGAAAATGGGGATGTCACAATATATATATATATATATATATATATATATATATATATATATATATATATATATATATATATATAAGACAAGTCGGTCTTACCGTTAGTAGGCCTCATTCACGAAGCCGATCTATAAGGGGGTATAAGGTTACTGCCTATAAAGTCGCAGTTTAATAGGTGTCGACTCTCACCCACCGCTTCCTTGACTGGTGGAGGGTCGTTAGCTGAACGGGTAGGATAGGACAATAATTCTCCCTCATTAAAAGTATAATGATAAATATAAAGTAACTAAACTTTTATTAAATTCCCAATCGTAGTTACTTTAGGAAAATGTGAAAATGGTGCTAATCCATGAAATTAGACTTTGCACCTTGTTAAGTCATTAGTGGAGCGTGTGTGGTTAACTGACACACTAATCTGGGACTGACAATGTGTGGAAAATGGTAGCTTGATGTTAATCATAGAATAATGGAGCGTGTGTGGTTAACCGACACACTGATTAGGTGATTTGTAACATTGGGTGTACCAAGCTAATTTGCATGGTTATTCACACCTTGTTTGTGATACCCGGCATCCCAGTCACAAACTTGAAGGGCACAATCGAGATTTAAACATGACATTGAAAAGTTCAATGAATCTCAAAGGATCTAGGAATTTCAATCCAATTAAAACTTAATAATCTATTTCGTTTTTCATGGTGGAAATTAGTAAAACGTCATTTACGTACCTTCAAATATTTTACAATTGGATTACGGCATCCCTCTTCGCAATTGTAAAATGTTGTGTTGGGTCCTAGCCTTAATATTTCATTTTGGGTGTTATATTAAGAACTTAAATCAACTAACTTGAATTTCTCCCTTGTACATGCCTAGTTCAGACAACTATGGTCTTCCCGAATCTTTTGGAAAAAGCTTTCCAAATGAAGATGATATTCCACAATATCATACTTCACTTCGTCCATCTCCTCCAATTATTCTCCCTGACCCACATGTTTGAAGAGTTGAAAAGTTCAAGGTCACTCAAGCCTTATTGGCTAGTAAACACCAATATGGAAGGTCTGTGTGTGCACATGTCTTGGATATGAACTTACACATTGACAAGCTGGGAATGTTGGGTGTCGTTTTCCCGAGGAAGTTGGCTGTTGACTTGGTTCTTCAGTCACTTCCCGAGTCGTATGGTCAGTTTGTTAAATACTACTACATGACAGACCGCGACATGACCCTTATTGATCTTACCTATTTGCTTATTGCTACTGAATCAGAAATGATTTGGCGAAATGGTCAAGCAAATTTGATTGGAAGATCTACTTCCCAAGCTGCCATGGATATAGGCGATGACATATATAGTCCAGAAAAGATCCCTTCTCCTATGGGAAGGGAATTGGCTATGGTTAAAAGATTTGACCATAAGAGAAAAGCCAGTTCTGAGATAGTTCCATGTACAAATGTCAAAGAGTCCACTTGTTTCTACTGCCATTTGAAGGGACATTGGAAGCGAAGCTACCCTGAATACTTGAAAGATCTAAGAGAATGTAAAGTCAAAAAGGTTTGACTCTACTTCAGGTAAATCCACTATCTAACTCTATTAAGTTCCTACTTATAGATTCTTATTACATGATGTAAAGTTACTTTTTGATGTTTTGCAGAATCAAAGAGTAAGAAGGAAGCTTAAAAGGAAATAGTGAGGCTGAATTTGTTCGCGAAGAGATGGATTTCGATCACATGGTTCGATGATCGGATTTTTAAGATGATGCTAGGAGTTATGCTAAATTTCTTAGAAATTTGTAATAGCATAGTTTTCATATGTAATTGCATTGTAAGGAAAAGTTTTTCCGCACCTTTTATAAATAAATAAAATTTTGACTTTTTATCTTATTTATATTTCCTTGAAATGACATTTATGAAAAATTGATGTTTGTATGTATCTATTTTAGCAATATGGATTTTATTCTTTTGTTTGTGGTAGTGTCTAAATTTACCAAATAAGGAAAGATTCTCATCACCCAAGTTTCAATTGGACAGAAACTTGGAATCATGCAACTTGTATTGTGTGATGAATGAGAACCTTCATCTTTAGGAAATTAAGACTAATTCCTTGTTCACATGTATATGTGAGTCAAGTGAAGGACTAGGGGATCAGGTACATTTGGTTGTGCGCTGGTCAGGTCCACCACAGAGAACGATAAGACTATTAGTTATGGTTTACTAAAGATAGTAAATATGGTTATGCTTACAAGATTAAGTATAATTCTGAGTCATTGAAAAGTCTCAATGTATAGCAGAACGAATAAGAAGAATCAAATTCGGCAGAAAGATAAAAGTTTCTCCAATCTGAAAAGATGGGAGAGTACTTGAGTATCGTGTTTTATGATAATCTTAATGATTATGAAAACCATATCACAATTTGATCCTCTAAGGACGCCTTAGTGCATTTGTTTGGCTAGGAAGAGGAATCGGGAATTGTTGAAATGGTTAAATCAATTAATATGAATCATACTTCATTCCAAAATCAAATCTTAGAGTCATACTCCAAGATTGTATATTGAGTGACATATCAGCAAATGTAAAATGTCTGAAATTGGTAAGTTGTAATGTTTTGGATAAAACAAAGACCAACTAAGACCAATTGTGAGAAGTGTTTGTCTTGATAAGAAACTGCACTAACTCTTGAATATTTGTTTGTCAAGTAATGTTCCTTTACAAATAGAATCTTATATGTCAAGAGGTCCGTGGGAGTCTTAAAGATCTTGAAACGTTTCAAGAACTAATCAAGAGTAAACTTATTGTTAATCACTAGCACACGACTTGAGGTTTGTAACCTATCGTGTTGACATGTTCTTGCTTCTGTGGCCATTCCAGTTAAATTTGACTATGCATGTGATAACTATTAGTTCTCAATTGCTCGCATAACAACTTGGAAGCAATGGTAAGCCCTTGTGTTGCCAGGTGGCAAGAAATTAAGATTGAACAAGTTCGGTCCATATGAGTTTGGATTTGTCACTAACCCTGTCTTGTGATCATGGTTATGACAAATTCACATGGATAAGGAACACAAACACCATAAAAATCTAAGTGACATAAGGTTTCTCTCCAATTCATGAAAATGATTGTGAGGAAATGCTGTCACTAAGTAGATTTTAAAGAGTTAGCAATTGTGATATTTGCATTCTCAAATTCGATTATGACTATGGCATCCCTCTTCATAGTTCAAATTGTGAGAAATGGCGAAAGCTCTAAACATTTGAGACTTATTGCTGTAAGTTCTAAAATTGTTTAGACACACATATGAGATTTCTAATAAAAGGTGTGTGAGCTTAGATAAAGGCTTATCGAAGCATCTCTTATCAGAAATCTGAACTTTGGTAAGAAAGTCAATAAAGTATTGATTTCTACAAGTCCAGCTGAAATATGGATTTATGTCACAGCTAGTGGGAGCATAAATGTTATGCAAGTAACAAAATAATTGTTATACTAGTGGGAGCATAATTATTTTGGTAAATGTTGCAAGTTAGCCATGTTAATTATAGAAAACAAAGTTTTCAATTCGCAAGTTGCAGGGTTGAAAGGTTGTTTTGCTATAATTAAGGGAGAGGAACCTATACTTCATTTTTCACTTCTAAAATCTTAGATTGAGATTTTTAATCAAATTTAGTCAAAAATATATATGAATTCGACATAAGGAAATTCTATATATGGAAATGTTAATTTCATTCTCAAAATTTGATTATGATTACGACATCCCTCTTCATAGTTCGAATTGTGAGAACATGGCAAATAGAAATATTATATCAAAAAACTGATCAAGTATCATGTCTTTATGTAAGACATTATGAATCGTGTCCCCTATGCTTCGGGTATAGGATCGGTTGCATATGCTATAATATTCTTGTGTTCTAATTTTCCAAATGCCCAGGGCATTAAGAGGGAAAAAGGGCTAGAACTAAATATGACTAAAGTGGTTAAACAACTGTCAAGGACAATCTAAGGTTCGCTAAGGATTGGTTGCTTATGGATAGTTGGAAGTATAGTAATGAATGGACCATATTGATATAATTCTGAATAGATAATATTATGTTAATAATGGATAGTCATATGACAATAATGGAAAAGTTTCCATAATGAGACCTGGATATCAAGAATATATGAGTAAGTTAGAAACTTTTAAGCAAAGAAGGATGTTCAAAGGAATGTACTTTGAATTTGAGACTTCATCACCTTGGAATGTCTTGTAACAATCTCCAAAGGAATACTTTGTAATACTGTTGGTCAAGTCTCTGTGACTTTTGGTACCTAAACATTACAAAAGGAATCTTTGCATAATAGTTTAGAACTAACACATTCTAATAGTGGCCAGAATTTGGTATTCTTCCACATAAAGATTTGGAATTGTGAAATGAGTTTAATTAGAAATCAAATTGATTTATTTCACAAAGTAAGGACAATAGGTAAACATAGTGTGCATGCTTGGAGCATGGGATAACTATTGTTTTAATTCAAGTATTAAGTTGATCAATCGAAACATTATACAATGAATAATGAGTAATCAATATGGTGATTAAATAAAAGGTGTTTTATTTACGCTCAACAGTTTTGGGGCCATATAGGATTAGTATTATTCTTGTGTTTCACTTTGCATGTTTTGACTTCCAAAATAATAAAATTATAATTATTATCATTATTCAAACTATCCACAGTCGATCATACGTTGGAAGTAAGTATGAAATAAGACTGTCATAAGTTGGCATGTAGATTGTCTAAGGAGTTAGACATAGCAAAAGTGTGCTACACCATTCATGAGTGCTCTTGAAATAATATTTGAGTATTGAATCAACCCGTGCTCACTTGAATCACTTCATGGAATTTATCACGAGTGATCGTGAGACGATAATATCATATAAGTCTTCAAACCAAGATATATGAGTTGTTGACTATGAGTTGGTTATGCATTGATGGCACGAAAACGCATCAGTAACATGATGTTATAAAATGTGTCGTTGTGCATGAGTTGATGAGTAGTTAGTATAAGCATATAATGTCGAAGTTTATATGTTCCCTTTTATCCTAAGAGGATTAAAAGTGATATCTTGGGCCGCTCGATGATTCTGTTTTGACTTATGTGTCGGGCCCGGTCAGAACTAAATTGATGTGTTCAGTTATGTTCTATGTCAGACGAATCGGAAATCGGGAAACAAACTGTTGGACAATAAGTATGACATTGTTCCATGTATTTGTATAGCTGATATCTTGAGAACAGAGGATTATATGATCCCTTATCTGAAGGACGCGTCGCTGACTAGGTCAAAGTTCGACAGCGGCTTTTGAAAGCTTACGATTGCTAAGTCGGATCCTGAAGTCGCATTAGCAGTAATAGTTATTAAACTTATTCAAGTGGGAGACTGTTGGATTTGGTGTCTAAGCCCATAACTATTACTGGTATGTACTTGGCCCGATTGTAGCATGGTCCTTTTTGGGTTGCCTTCACCAGTGCAATTTGATAGGATGGACTTTTGAGAATAAGGTTACTTATGATTTATTAATATATTATAAGTATAATATATTATTTTAGAAATCATATTATTTAATTAGTATTGATCAAGAATTAATTTATTAATTTTTTGATCAAAAGAGACTAATTAAATATATGGGGATTGATTATGTAAATCAATGATTCTTGTAGTGTGGGCCAATGATCCATGATTATGTAGATGGGCTAGACTAATCCATGGATAGTCCATGGAGGTTAAATCCATGGAGCATGAGAATGTGGAAAGTCATGGGTTATTAGGGTTTACCAAGTGTAACCCTAGCATGTGCAACAATATAAATAGAACCCCCCATTGACCAAAATCAGTTGCCCCATCTCTTTGAGATAAGTAACCTATTCTCTCAAGCCTCCTCTTGCATTTTGGTGTTTGTGAACCAATAGAGGCATCACACTTGAGGTGCTCAAGCTTTTAAAGGTCAAGACCTACAAGTCCTTAAAGAGGTAAGTCATCTAACTAGATGTATCATTCAATTGTTCAAATGTATGCTAGTTAGGAAAATGCTTTGGAAAATAGATAATATGCATGTATAATTAGAGAAAACATAGATCCAAAGAATTTAGGGTTGCATGTGCACCATAGGAGTGTTATAGTGCTCAAAACCCAACAGACTCTTGGGTCAAGGTTTTGGATTATGAGTTGTAGGATTAAGTGGGGGATCAGTTTGTGATGCAGAAGGGTTTATAGGCTGGGTAACCTTTTTATTTGGACTCTTGGGGACCTGGTGGTTGGACCAGGTGCCAGACTGGTAGTCTCAGCGATGGTTTAGGAACCTTTATATCTCGGTCAAGTGATTGGTTGTCGTTATCAAAAGGTCTCGGGTGAAATGCAAGTGCAGACCCGTGGATCTTGGGTTATGAGTTGAGTATTGAGTTGGTTTTTGGGTAAGATCTCGAGTCGGGTATCGCGAGTGTTTTTGGTGCATGATTTTCTTTTCAGTGGGATAAGAATCGGGGTATCTATATGTCGAGGGAACCAATAGAAGGGTTCAAGGGTAATGAATGGGTTCAGTTTTGATGGTAGATCAAGCTCTTGTGATTGTGTCTTGGATGGGTTCTATTTTTGAAGGGCATCAAGATAAGTCAAGGTAGTATTATTGATTTGGAACTCGTGTGTGGAGTAGCTTATTATTCGGAGGAGATGTTAGATCACTTGCAGTTGGGATTGGATAATCTCAGAGTAAATGATTTGATCCTGTTGCGCAGTTCTCTTCTGAGTCTAACCGTTGCAGGGATAAGTCTCCTACTCGAAAGATTATCTGAGCCTTCTGTCAAGTATAAGTGTTTTGCAGGGATATTTGGTCTGTGAAAATGTTTTCTAGTGGGAACCTCAAGTTATCAGAAGTTGAGTAGTCAGTTGGGAGATAAGTGGAATGGATTCAGCAATGATTCAGTATGGGCGGTCTGTCAGGGAGTCAAACTATCTCGAGACTTCAGATTTCAAAATGAGTAAATATGGTCATGTTGCAAGGGATTCGTTCATCTTCAGGATTGTTGAGCCTTGTGAGGGTTGGTTTTCGGTTGCCTTGGGAAGGCTGGGGTATGCTCGGGTTTGTGACCATGTTGCTCAAGTTGTTGGGCGTGCCGGAGATGGTATGGAAAGATTTTGAGGACAAAATCTAATTTAAGTGGGGGAGAGTTGCAACGCCCTGTTACGAATCGTTTCTCATTTTGGAGTAGTGATCAGGGATTGGGGATTACCGGGATTGGGACCCTTGAAGAATTGAGATTTGGGCTCATTTGGGGTTGTATAATGTAATTTGGATGATTCGGGTATTAAGTTTGTGTTTTGGAGTCAAAGGGTATTTCGGTAATTTGGCAGCTCGGGCTTGTATGGAAATTGGAGGTTTGTTCAGGAAATGGTAAGGCATGTATGGGTTGATCAAAGTGTATGGCTTCTCATTACCTTTTCATGGATATAAGGATCGTCAGAATCACAGTGATAATGAGGAAGTTATGACCTTCAGAGTATATTAGGGTTAAGGGGTTAAGCAGTACGCGGGGCGTACAATGGTGTACGCAGGTCGTATTTATGCGAGGCAGGATCGCGCCTTCGGGCACGTACGCGGGGCGTATGTGCATCTTAATGAAAACCCTAATTTTGGTGATGTACCCTATATAAGCTCATTAAGACTTTAGGGTTGGCCTCTCTACCAGCCTCTAAGTCCTAAAAACCCTAGAAATTTATCTTTAGCTTCCATGATGGTATTTTGAGCTCATGGTATCCATTTTTGGTGTGTTTTTGGTCCATATCCAAGAAGTAGGAGATTGGTGCAAGGTGGGGGATCAATGAAGAGCTTATAGATCTTGATTATGTGCTTCATTTCCAGCTTGTTTGAGGTATAAAGCTATGAACTTGACCATTGATGTCTTAGATCTATCATTTATGAGTTTTGGTTCCTTTTTGACCCCATGGATATGATCTAGTGGCTTGATGCCACTCCAGGAGCTTTGAGTTGCCCCTCTTGGTATTTCTGAGGTTCAAGGTCCATAAAGTTGGTACCGTTAGGGTTTAAACCCATTCATGCATAAGATTGGGTCCTTTTCATGATGGTAGAATGCTATATTTTGAGATTGGGCTTCTTGGGGCATGCAAAGTCACCAAGTCAGTGACTTTATGGTTCTATACACTTACTGGACTCAAATCTATGGTTTGGACTTCTAGATTAATGCATTAAGATCTTAATGGAAGGATTTGGCTTATTGAGTGAGTACGATGGGCGTAGAAGGCTTGTACGTGCAGTGTACAAGCCAAACAACGTGTACGCTTAACGTACAGATGGGTACGCCATGCATACTCAACAAGTAAGGATTTTGCATGTTAGGCTTCGGTTTAAGCCATCTTTTGGGCTTAGTTGTTTTGGGCCCTGTTGGGCTATTAGGTTTTTGGCTGATAGTTATCTTGAGAAGGCCTACAATGGGTTTGGCCCCAATTTTGAAAATTGGGCCATGCTTTGGGCCTGCGGTGGTTTTTGGTATCTAGGCTTTATTGGATTGTTAAGTTTGGGCCTATGTCTTGGTCCAAGTTAGGTTAGCGGTAAATGGTCTTTTTACCCCGAGTATGGATTTAAGGTTATGGATTGGAACCCAATTGTGAATTGGGAGTTGTTTTGATATTGACAGTTCATGGAATCTATCAGCCAGCAGCCAGGGATCGTCTGTGTGATTCGACAGTACGAGGTGAGTCTTCTCACTATATCCATGGGTCGAAGGCACCAATGCCGGCCCATTAATTGTTATGTGGAATGCTAGTTGTCTCTGTGATACTTGCATGACAGGCCATGGGGGTAGCCCATGGCACTTGGATATCATACCCTTGGGGGAGCCCATGACATTCCAGGTAAAGACCATGGGGGAGCCCATGACATTTGGATATTAGACCATGGGGGGAGCCCATGGCATTCCAGGTAAAGACCATGGGGGGAGCCCATGGCAACTATATGTATGTTGCATGATATTATGTGGTTGTATGTTATGTGGTATTTTGGAGAACTCACTAAGCTTTATGATTACGGTTTTCAACTTATGTTTTAGGTACTTCGGTTTTCAAATGGAAGAGCTCGGGATGATTGTAGAGCACACAACACATGTTTCCGCATTCTGTGAATTACTCTGATTTAACAATAATATGATAAATCTTGGTTACCTTGTTTTTATGGGAAAGATATGTATTAACGATTTATTAATCTAAAAACAAAAATTTTTATGTCATGATTTTTGGGACGTTACAAGTAAGGTGGGTTGCACGTGATCCCACTTCGGCTTGGAAGGAGAACGAAGCATTTCCTTATAAGGGGTGTGGATACCTTTCTTGTCACAACGCGTTTTAAAGCCATGAGGGCAACATATCCCAAAAAGAACTCTGCAGTTAAGCGTGCTCGGGAAAGAGTAATTCAGGGATGGGTGACCCCCTGGGAAGTTTTCGTGACGGGAGCTCAAAGTGAACAATATTTTGATACGTGCTAGAGGGGGATGTGTGTGTGTATATATATATATATATATATATATATATATATATATATATATATATATATAGTCTGTTCAAGACCTGTTTTGCCCCTCTTAAACTTTATTTTTTGAAAAAATATACCATATGCTAGTAGTTCAGATCGATACCTTTCCAGGGACTACTCGAACACATTCATACGATTTTTATACAATGTATTATGATTTTTTCAAAACTGCATATCATTTTAGTCCATTTCAGAGCAGTCAGTGTAAACGGCCATTTTCACCATAGTTAGGATACATATCATGCTAGGTAAAAAAGTCAGCAACAATGTAGACTCAATTCCTAAGCCTTGAGAGTTTACGGATCCTTATTCGGACACCTGATGATGTTTCTTGAATTTTTCTAATACAGGGACAAAATCGTTGTTCAAGATTAATTTTCATGTTTTGTCTTACAAATCATATCAAGTTTATAAAATTTTATTTCATCAAGTAACATGTTACTTACAAATAAACTAATCAAAACATGTTGTATAGATATATTATAGTGGTTATAAATATGTTACAACTAGTAAAAAGAATATATCTTCCTATTACTAAAGTGCTATGATTTTATGTGTCAAAATGCATGCCAAATAAGGGTATCATAATAGGATATCATCGTTGTAATTTCAACTTTTATTAGGTATATATATATATATATATATATATATATATATATATTGGTTTAAATATATACAAGCTATAAAACTTATATCTTAGATTCTTACTTGTACTTGTGTACACTCCCATATGATTTTTCACATGTTTAAACGAATATCATAGACTGTTACGCTTATACATATTGAACATACTCGAATTTTATCCGTACTACTATATTTGTATACCTTAGTTAATGAGTTATATAGTCAAAATTTATGGTATAACTTTATCTATATATCCGTATATCTTAGTTAATGACTTATATAGTCAAACTTTATGGTATAAAATTTATCTGTATATACGTACGATTATATCCGTATACCTCTATCCATGGGCTTGGTTTCTCTCACTACAAAACAGTTTTAAGTATGGTTTACTTATACAAAACACCATTTTGGCTTTCAAAGTTTTTTAAAGATTCTATACTAACTCATAGTCAAGTATGGATTTACTTACAAAGAAAACACTTTTAAATGTTCTAAAAGTATCAATATTGTTGTTAGCAGAAAACATGTAACTCTCACCAACATTGTGTTGACCCTCAAAATTACATGTATTCTCAGGAAATCACTAAACAGGCATCTCAGGCGATGGAACAATCACGGATTTCAGGCAACTTAGTTTACTAGTTCTTGGTATATCTGCTTAGTTGTTAAGGCAATCCATGTACTTTATATTTATCTGTAAGAACCTTGTATTCAAACTTCAAGATGAAATACAATTACTGTTTGTTTATTGTTGTACTTGTGCTATATATCCAATTACATGTGATCCATGAACTAAGTTGCACAACCCGACATATTCCGCCGCCTCGGTTGGGGGTGTGACAGATTAGGATAATACCTAAATTTGCTATAGAGAACTCGTATCTTCAAAAGAGGAATACAACTATAGCAACATGCTCCTAATAAAAGTAGCATTATTAATTACCCTACTTCTTGACTATTTACGGGAGAGGTAACTGGTTTGAAGGGACGCTTGGGTTGCTGGATTGCAGAACAGCTATACGTAAAATGATCCTGCCCTCCGGGGCTTCCCGTCTAGCTCTCATCTGTATTGGTGGTCTTGGAGTACAAAAGAAAAACTAATAATACTACAAACCTCACCAACCCTAAATTTATAAGAGTTATATATATACTTTGACCTGCAATGAGAACACTTAATAAAATTCTAACATACCTTCAACTAAAACTACCAACTCAACCCTTTAGGTCAAACACTTCGACTAAGGTTAGTATCATACAAAAGTCATACCACAAATAAACCTAGAATGCAAGCCTATGTTATTTATGGTCGGGCCGGTGCAGAACCAACCTTGAGGAAGGAGTTTGATAGACTACAATTGTTGAGAGTTTTAGAGATTGAAGGATGTTTTCAAGATTCGCTACAGATACCTAGTACCTTAGAATCCTGACATCAACCCCAAAACAACGCACACATTTTAAAAATCATAAAAATACTTAAAAATCTAGGATAACGTTCACATTTTCCCAATTTACCTAAATTTGAAGAAAGAACCAATAGCTCCGCTACCGTCGCAGCAGAGAAACCCATAGTTCGCAGTCGATCGCTCAGTAGTCTCTGAACTTCACTCTCTCTCCTATCTTCCAAAGATAACAAGGATTTCAACTCTTCTCTCTCTCTCTCTATTTATCATTTGAAATCGGAAGGATTTCAATTCTCTCTCTATCATTTGAAATCAATAATATTTCTATTCTCTCTCTGTCATTTGAAAATTTGTAGGATTTCAGGGATAAGTTACACTAATGCACTATCATACGATACAACTCATACACACTTATTTATGACTACATAGTATAATACAACTTAATGTTTTCATTTTAAACGTATTATGACGATGCCACCACGAAAGTGTTGGGTTTTGAGCATTCTAACACTCCTATGGTGTACATGCAACCCTATAAACCTTGGATCTATGTTTTCTCTATTATACATGCAAATATTAACTATTCCAAGGTTTCATCCTAACTAGCATATTATGTAGCACCTATACTACAAAGTTCTAGTTAGATGACATACCTTTTGATGTAACTTGATGTCTTCAAGCTTTAAGAGCTTATCCCCAATAGTGTGGAAGCCTCAAATGGAATCACAAATCACCAAAACACCTTGGAAGAACTTGAGAGAATATGTATGCACACTAAAATCGGCCCACTCTTATTTTCACACACTTGTGCCAATTTTGTGAGCCAAGGACCCCTTTATATATTATGGAGGATTAGGGTTACATCCATGTAAACCCTAATACCCATGACCTTTCATTTACATAGGATCCATGGGTTAAAAGCTCCATGGACCATCCATGAAAGCTTAGCCCAACCTAAATGAACTTGGCCCATTCCATATATATAAGAGTCCATATTTAATTAGTTCTTTTTGATCACTTAATTAATTCTAAATTGATTCTTGATCAATACTAATTAAATAATATGATTCCATATTAATATATTAGAACTTATAATATATTAATATAAATCATAAATATACTATTCTCAAAAGACTATCCATATAAATTGTGCCGGTGAAGTGCAACCCAAATGGACCATGCCGGGTCGGGTCAAGTACATACCAAATATAGTTATGGACTTAGACATTAATCCAACAGTCTCCCACTTGGATAAGTCTAAAACTATTATTGAGTATGACTTCATAACCTAACTGGCAATCGTAGCTCTTAAAGCCGCTGTCGAACTCTCACCTTGTCAATGACTTGTCCATTAGATAAGGGATCATATATTCCTCCATTCTAGATATCATATGGACTGAGACATGGATTATAATCATTCTCTCTGTCCATTTGTTGTTTCCCGATTTTTGATTTATGATGACTGACTGATTGAACAAATCAAATCAGTCCTGGCTTGGCCAAGCACTCACATGTGTCATCGCTAAATCATCGAGGGGCCCACATATATCGCTTTTATCCCGAAGGTAAAAGGAATGGATAAACTTCGACTCATATGGCTTGTTCTACTACTTGTTGAATCATATACAAAGGCACGTTTTATAACATCGAGTTACCAAATGTGTTTTCGTGCAATCAATGTATAACCAACTCATAGTAACAACTCATATCTCTAGGTTTGAAGAATATAAGATATTATCGTCTCATGATCACTCGTGATAAAATCCATGAAGTGATTCAAATGAGCGCGGGTTGAATCCAATACTCAGAACTTATGAGAACTCATGAGTGTTGTAGCACCACTTTGTCCACCAACTTGGACCTCTACAAACCAACCCATGACAGTGTTGATTCATATCTACTTCCAACATATGACCGACTGTGGATGGTTTGAATAACTTAATCATTCAGGAAGAGCGACTTAGTTATTCTGGAAGTCAAAACATGCAAAGTGAAACACAAGAATAAATGAATCAAATATGGTATCAAACCCTATGAATATAAATAAACACTTTTATTTATCACCATACTGATTACTCATTATTCATTGTTTCGGTTTTATCAACTTTATACTTGAATTAAAAACACTAGTTGTCCCATGCTCCAAGCATGTACACTATGTTTTTCTTAAACAATAGCTTTGCCATACACCAAGTATGCACTCTATGTTTGTCTATGATCCTTACTTTGTGAAATAAACCAATTGAACATAATTTCAATGATTCTAATTTCACACTCCCAAATCCTTATCGAAAAATGTGAGAATTTCAAATTCCTATCATTTATCGAAATCTGTTTAGATTTTAAACTTATATGCACTGACCCTCCTGTAATGAATATGTACAAAGTCACAAAAACTTGTCAACAGTCATTATAAGGTATTCCAATGGAGATCAACTCCATGGAAACTAAGTCTCATATTCAAAGTACATTGCTTTGGACATGCTTCTTGCATTAAGTTTTCTAATCTTACACAGATAACGTCCACCTATGGAGACAACTCCATATTCTCATTTTGACTATCACTTCTGAATAAGAGATGCCTCTTTTCAAAATATGTCAATATGGTCCTTCCAAAATTAGCACTATACTTCCAACTGTCCCTGAGCAACCAATCTTTGGTAAACCTCAGATTGTCCTCGACAATTGCTTAATCATTTTAGTCATATCCAATTCTAGACCTTTTCCCTTCTTAATGCCTCTGGGCATTTGGAAAAATTTAGAAATGACAAATATTATAGCACATGCAATCAATCCTGTACCCAAAGCAAATGGTACACGATTCATGATGTCTCACATAAAGACATGATTCTAGACCAGTCTTTTGCTACAATATTTTTATTTGCCATGTTTTCAAAATTTGAATATGAAGAGGGATGCCGTAATCATAATCGAATTTTGAGAACGCAATATATAGAATTTCCTTAAGTTGAACCAATCCAACATGAAATTCATATATATATTCTTGACTAAAGATGATTAAGGTCTCAATCTAAGCCTTTAGAACTGAAATGAAGTATATCCTCTCCCTTAATTATAGCAAAACAACTTTTTCAATCCTTGCAGCCTCACGAATTGAAACTTTTGTTTTCTATAATTAACATTGCTAACTTGCAACACTAACAATAATTATCATGCTCCCACTAACATGATGATTATTAGCATAACACTTATGCTCCCACTAGCTTTGACATGTACTCAGAAATCAGCTGGACTTCTAGAAATCAATACTTTATTGACTTTCTTACCAAAGTTCAGATTTCTGATACGAGATTCTTTGATAAAACTTTATCAAAATCATACACCTTTCCTTAGATAGAATGCATGTGTGTCTAAACAATTTCAGAACTATGAAAAGGGATGCCGTAATCATAGTCTCAATTGTTTAGACCTTTTGCCATCTGCTTCAAATCTACTTGGTGGAAGTGTTTCCTCACCATCATTTTCATGAATCGGATAGAAACCTTATGACCCTTATATTTTATGGTGTATGTGTTCTTATCCATGTGAATCGTGAAACCATAGTCACAAGACAAGGATAATGACAAATCCAAACTCATATGGACTGAACTTATGCAATCTTAACTTCTTGCCACCTGGCAGTACAAGGCCTGCCATTGCTTCCAAGTTGTTATGCAACCAATTGAGAACTTTCAGAACTCCTATGCAAAGCCAACTTTAACTGGAATGGGCACAGAATATGTCAACACTATAGGTTATAAACCTCAAGTCGTGTGCTAGTGAAGAACCTCAGGTTTTATTCTTGATTAGTTCTTGAAATTCTTTTTAGGATCTTGAAGACTCCCACTATCCTCTTGACATATAAGACTATCTTGCCAAATATTCAAGAGATAGTGTGGATTCTTTATCAAGACAAACACTTCACACAGTTGGCCTTAGTTGGTCTTTGTTTTATCCAAAACATCACAACTTACCAATTTCAAATGTACAAGAGTAGGACACTTTTACTCTTACATTTGACAAGTGTTTTAAACCTTTCTTTAAGATATGTCACTCAAGTTACAATCTTGGAGTATGACTCTAAGAATTGTTTTGGAACGAAGTATGACTCATCTTCCTGATCTAACCATTTCAACAATTCATGACTCCTCTTCTTAGTCATAAGAATGCACTAAGATGACCTTTAGAGGACTAATTGTGATATGATTTGTAAATCATTAAGATGATCATAAACATGATACTAAAGTACTCTCCCATCTTTTCAGATTTGAGAAACTTTTATCTTTCTGCCTAATTTGATTCTTCCCATTCGTTCTGCCATACATTGAGACTTTTCCAATGTTTCAAATTATACTTAAACTTGTAAGTATAACCATATTTACTAAACTTTAGTAAATCAAATAGTCTTAACGAGCTTTGTGGTGGACATGACCAGTGCACAAGAATGTGTACTCGATCCCTTTAGTCCTTCACTTGACTCACACATCCATGTGAACAAGTAATTAGTCTTGATTTTCCAATGCTTGAAAGTTCTCATTCATCATACTATTCAACTTGCATGATTCTAAGTTTCGGTCCAATTGAAAGTTGGGTGATGAGGAACTTTCCTGATTTGGTAAATTTAGACACTACCACAAATGAAAGAATCAAATCCATTTTCCAATATTGCTGTCAGTGGAATCATATAAGCAACAATTTTCCACAAATGCCATTGTAAGGATACTTCAAATAAATAAAATTAAACAATTTTCTTTTATTTTAAAACTTTGCGGAAAAACTTATCCTTACAATCCACATGGAAAATTGTTGTTATCTATTCCTTAGCAATATATCATAACTTCTTAAGCAACTGCTCAAAATTCTGATGCGATCGAAATCCACCTTCGCGATCAGAATCAGCATATACTTCCTTTAAGATTTCTCTTTATTCTTTGATTCTTAAAACATCAACATGTGACCCAGTCACATCATGTAATGAGGATCTCAGAATAGAACTTAACAGAGTTAGATAATGGGCTCTACCTGATGTAGAGTCAAACTTATTGACTTTAACATCCTTAGATAAATTTGGCAGCTTTGCAATCAACGCCCCTTCCTTTGGCAAAATAAACATATGGACCCTTTGGTAATGGGACTATCTTAGACTTAGCCTTTCTCTTTACCATTTGGTCAACCGGGTTGACTATGGCCAATCCCTTTCCATTGGGAAGAGAATGCTTTTTCTGGATTTCCAGTGTCACCATTGTCACTGTCCATAAAGTTTTTGGGAAGTTGATCTTCTAATCAAATTTGCTTTACTATCGTTCCAAATCATTGCTGATTCAGCAGCACCAAGCAAATAGATATGATCATTAAGGTTCATGTCATAGTCTGTTTCATAGTAGTCCCAAAGGAACTCACTATGTGACTTAGAAAGTGATTGAACATCCAACTTTCTCAAGACTTTGACACCCAACTCTCCCGGCTTGTCAATATGTGACTTCATCTCTAAGATGTGATCACACATAGACCTTGCTTGCCATTAGGGCTTGAGTGACCTTGAACTTGTGGGTTAGGGAGAATAATTGGAGGAGGTGGAGGAAGAGAAGTATGACTTCCATGAGCCAAACTCGGGAAGTCATATTCATTAGGAAAGCTTGGTTTGGGAAGATCATTGTTGTCTAAACCAGACATCAACAATGGAAGAAATTCACGTAAAGTTGATTTAAGTCCTTAATATAACACCCAATATGATATATTAAGGCTAGGATCCAACAAACTATTTTATAACTTGGAAGAGGGATGCCGTAATCCAAGCTATAGAATATTTGAAGGTAGGTGAATGACGATTCACCAATTTCCACCAAGATAAACGAAATGTATTATTAGGTTTTAATTGGTTTTGAAACTCCTAGATTCTTTTGAGATTCATTGAACTTTTCAATGGCATGTTTCAATCTCGAGTGTGCCCTTCAGGTTTTGTGACTGGGATGCCAAGCATCACAAAACAAGGAGTAAAGTAACCATGCAAATATACTTGGTACCCTTATTATTTACCCCTCAACCGATGTGCCGGTTAACCACACATGCTCCAACGATACTATGATAAACATTAAGTTACCCTTTGCCTACCTAGTTAAGTCCAGGTTAGTGTGCCGGTTAACCACACACGCTCCACTAACAGCTTAAACAAAGTGCAAAGTGTAATTTCATGGATTAGCACCTTATTCACATTTTCCTAAGTAACTAAGATTGGGAATTTATAAGTGTTTAGTTACTTAGTATTTATCTATTATACTTATAATGAAGGGAGAATTATAGTCCTTGTCCTACCTGTTCGGCTAATGACCCTCCACCGGTGAAGGAAGCGGTGAGTGAGAGTGGACACCCATTAAACTGCCATTTTATAGGCAACAACCTTATGCCCCCCTTATAGACCGGCTTCGTGAATGAGGCCTACTAATGGTAAGACGACTTGCTGTTATACATAAAATATATTAAACTTTTAATATTATAATAGTATAAGGGTGTATTTTAAACATTTAAAATACTTGGTGGTTTAATCTATTAATTAAATTAGACTTTTAATTTAAGTAAACTCAAACCATATATTTATTGATTTAATAATACTCTTTTAATTAAACGCTTTAATTAACTATTAATAAAGTCCATAAGAGTTAATTCGAACTATTCAACAAAACATCATAATTCCAATTATTAAACTCAAAATTAAAACCATTTAATTAATTGTTTAAGTTATGAACCCAAGAGTTTTAGAATTCAATTCTTTTTTTCATAAAAAACTTTTCTCAAATTCCAAAACTTGAGGGCAAGTTTTGTAATTCTTGAAAACCTTTGGATTCCATAACTTATGGAATTAATGGTGTTTTATGATGAAACTTTCCATGTTCCATAACTTAAGAACAAGTTATGAAATTCTTTAAAACATTAACACCAAATTTTGTAACTCCATAAAAACTTTGAATCAAAATTTTTTTTTTATAAAAAAAACTTTCATATCCATAACTTATGGAAGTTTCAAAAACCCTTAAGATCACAACTTAAAAAAAAACTTTTGAGCTCCAAAATTTTATGACAAAATATGTAACTCCTTAAAACATTTAGATCAAACTTTTAAAACTAATAAAATAATCATATCATTTTATCTTTTACTAAATTTGAACTAATTCAACTCATATAACAAATGATTCAAATTTTACAAATAATTCGTTCTTCACAAAACAAGTAATTATCTTAAAATTTGACAAACGTCATGTTTTTTTTTTCCTTTTTTTTCCAACTTGAAAATAAAACATTTGCATCAATATAACAGAAAACAACCCATGGCTCTGATGCCACTGTTGGGTTTTGAGCATTCTAACACTCCTATGGTGTACATGCAACCCTATAAACCTTGGATCTATGTTTTCTCTATTATACATGCAAATATTAACTATTCCAAGGTTTCATCCTAACTAGCATATTATGAAGCACCTATACTACAAAGTTCTAGTTAGATGACATACCTTTTGATGTAGCTTGATGTCTTCAAGCTTTAAGAGCTTATCCCCAATAGTGTGGAAGCCTCAAATGGAATCACAAATCACCAAAACACCTTGGAAGAACTTGAGAGAATATGTATGCACACTAAAATCGGCCCACTCTTATTTTCACACACTTGTGCCAATTTTGTGAGCCAAGGACCCCTTTATATATTATGGAGGATTAGGGTTACATCCATGTAAACCCTAATACCCATGACTTTTCATTTACATAGGATCCATGGGTTAAAAGCTCCATGGACCATCCATGAAAGCTTAGCCCAACCTAAATGAACTTGGCCCATTCCATATATATAAGAATCCATATTTAATTAGTTCTTTTTGATCACTTAATTAATTCTAAATTAATTCTTGATCAATACTAATTAAATAATATCATTCCATATTAATATATTAGAACTTATAATATATTAATATAAATCATAAATATACTATTCTCAAAAGACTATCCATATAAATTGTGCCGGTGAAGTGCAACCCAAATGGACCATGCCGGGTCGGGTCAAGTACATACCAAATATAGTTATGGACTTAGACATTAATCCAACAGAAAGAGTATGCAAGTTCGTCCACCACCAACTCCCTGAGTCACTCCGAGAGTTGTACCAAGAGTAACCTTAACTCCGGAAGGAACTCTAGATGAAACCCCACCAGTTATCGATCTCCAAAACCCACCATTTCAAATGGACCACACATTAATGCAAACCCTGCTTGCATAAGGCATTGCCACAACCTTAGCTACATATGAGTTTGCCTGGAATGAATACTCTGGGAATAGTAGAAATGGTGGCGACACTCTAGTTGTTAACTGTAACAACTCAAGACCCTGTTTACACAAGGAGTTCAAGGGCTGCAAACCCCGATCCTTCTTCGGCACAGAAGGAGTTGTCGGTTTATCCCAATGGATAGATAAGATGGAGGTAGTATTTCGCATCAATGCTTGCACTAAGGACCGCCGAGTCAAATATGCTACCGGTATGTTGATGGATTCTGCCTTGACTTGGTGGAATAGTTATGCTAAGTCCATGGGAATCAATGAAGCATATGCCATGGGCTGGGAACCACTGAAACACATGATGATAAAGGAGTACTTCCCTCGACAGGAAGTCTAGGCTCTGGAGCAGGAGCTTTGGAATCTTTTCATGAAAGGATCGAAGGTAGCTGCCATCACCTCTCGATTTAACGAGCTTGCAAACCTATGCCCATGAATGGTGACCCCGGAAGATAAGAAGACCGAAATATACATCGGGGGATTGGCTTCGCCAGTTTAAGGTCTGGTTACGACATCCATACCCTCCACCTTTGATAGTGCTAAGCAATTATCCTTTCAAATGACTAACCAGTGTACCAGTTAGGGTACCATGACCCTACAAACAGAAAAGAACCAAACAGGGAGTACGAAATGGAAGTTCCGTGGATAGTCAAAAGGGAACTCCAAGCATCACAAACCTAAAATAGAACGTATGGTTGTCTATGCCGCAATTACCAACACTCCCACCCCATCCAAGTCCTACACTGGGACTTTACCCCATTATACCGAATGCAATTTCCACCATGTCAGAAATTGAAGTGAGGTAATCTGCAACAACTGTAACATGAGAGGTCATATCTCGAGATACTCTAGAAAGAACCCAATCAGTACAACATCAACCACTGTGACAAGGGGACTCCGTAACTGCTTTGAATGCAATGAACCAGGGTATTTTAGGAAGGATTAGCCGAAACTGAAGAATCAAGGTGGCAATGGAAGAGAATTTATGATCACTGCTGGAGATGCTCGTCGAGAACCAACTGTGGTTACTGTTATGTTTCCTATCAACAATGTTTAGGAGTCTATATTAGTTGATACTAGTATCAATAGAAGCTTTATTTCCCATAAGTTTAGAAACACGATAAAACATAAATCCTGCAAACTTAATAAAACTTACATAGTAGACATGGAAAGCATCCAAATAAGAAAACACTTAAGAAATACTCACCAATTAGCTAATCATCCTGAATAACCACGTCTTTCACGTTAACCTAATGCCTATGACCATTGAAAGTTTTGATGTGATCATCGGAATTAATTGGTTATCGCCTCATTGAGCTGAAGTTCTATGTTATGAAAAGGCCGTTCGACTACCTCTACCCAACAATGAAGCCCTCGTGATTTACGAAGATAAATTAGGGAAGAATCTAAGAGTCATTTCTTGCATGAAGGCAAGAAAGTACTTACAAAAGAGATGCTTCATTTTGCGGCCCATGTGGTGGATATGCAAGGCAAGGATAAGGAAATCAAAGATATTTCGCAAGTGTGCGACTACCTGGACGTATTTCCAGAGGACCTATTTGGAGTACGTCCAGTCAGACAGCTCGAATTCCTAATCAACCTAATCCTGGGGGCAGCACCAGTGGCAACATCTCCTTATCGCCTGGCCCCATCAAAAATGCAAGAACTCCCCAGTCAACTCCAAGAACTTCTTAACAAAGGCTCTATCCGACCAAGCTTCTCTCCATGGGGAGATCCGATAATCTTTGTCAAAAATAAGGATGAATCGTTTAGGATGTGCATCGACTATCGAGAGTTGAACAAACTCACCATCAAAAACCAGTACCCACTCATATGGATTGATGACCTGTTCGATCAACTACAAGGATACTGGTACTACTTGAAGATCAAAGTGATTAGGGATTGGAAGGAACCAACTACACCAACCTAAGTATGCCAATTCCCTAGGCTTGCAGGATATTACCGGAGATTCATCAAGAATTTCTCCAAAATAGCCAAGCCTCTCACCGTTCTAACCAAGAAAGACAAGAAGTTCAATTGGAAAGACAAACAAGAGTTTGCCTTCCAAAAATTGAAACAATTGTTGTACAGTGCACCAATTTTATCTCTTTCGGAGAGAACATCAGACTTTATAGTATTATGTGATGCCTCTCACCAAGGGTTAGGATGTGTATTGATGCAAAGGAATAAAGTCATTGCATACGCGTCCAGACAACTTAAAAGCCAAATGAGACAAACTACACTATGTAAACCTTTAGAAATCCAAGTAAGAGACCATGTCCTACTAAAGGCCACACCATGGAAAGGTGTCATTAGATTTGGAAAACGAGGTAAACTAAACCCCCGATACATCAGACCTTTTGAAATACTGGAAAGGATTGGTCCAGTGGCCTACAAACTCAAGTTACCTCAAAAACTCATCAAAGTTCACAATACCATTCACGTGTATAATCTCAAGAAGTGTTTCTTTGATGAAAACCTTGTCATTCCCCTCGATGAGATCCAGGTCAACACTAAAATTCACTTCGTAGAGGAACTGGTTGAGATCATGGACCGAGAAATCAAAAGCCTAAAACAAAGCCGCATACCTATAGTACAAAATCGATGGAACTCTCGTAGAGGCATGAACTTTACTTGGGAACGTGAGGATAAGATGAAATAAAAGTATCCACCACTGTTCAATGGTGATCCCTCCACTAGTGAAACAAAATATAAGCGGAACAAAATAGCCTAGACATAATAATTTCGGGACCAAATTCGTTTAACGGGGAGGTAATGTGACATCCTGGAATTTTAGTCTAAAACTATAGACAGTCTAGTCACCGTGACCCTCTTTGTAATTTGACCTATTAAGCTTTAATGCATATTTTGGAAAATATATAGTCTCATTACAATTAAAATATGATATCTGATGCTATCTTACTGCCAATCGTGGAAAATCTCAAACGACTCACAAAGCACAAACTATAACCCTAGTTAATACGTCTAAAAAAACTGAAAATTCGTATTAAGCGTTTGTGACCAAATCAAACACTCTAGTCTCATAGTACACATTGCCCTATTTCCAAAAATATAAATAACGTCCAAAACGGAGTTCGTATGAAAAAGATACGACCATTATAAAAAAACAATCCAATATAACATTAATTTTCTTTAAACTGCTAAAATCGTTTCTATCCGTTCAGGCACTTGCACACTTCATATGGAAATTCGAAGAGTGTTTTTGGACTCAGACTGTGGTATAATATTTAGTTCCATAATCAAAATATTTTTAGTAAAAATATTTGCAAAATTCGAAAAATCGGACGTTACAGGTCATTTAATCGCAAATCTTTAAACACGACTTCCCGAAGTTCTACAACTCAAAAAATTAATCTGTTTGGCTTTTTGGAACCCTTGAACTCTAATTTATCATACAACACTTTCGAAAAAAATATTAGTGTAACATCCATAACATTCAAGCCAATTTAAAACTTTTTCAATCGTTCAAAAACCATTACTTATTACAAAATGTTTTCAAAATAGTTCATATTAGAGTATCCCAAAAATCAAAGTCATAAAATGTGAGGAGGTGCACGATCAAGCCTTCACCTTCCCGCGATCATCTGAAGTACCTGAAACAAACTCCAAAACTGTAAGCCTGAAGCTTAGTGAGTTCCCCTAAAATACAAATACATATCAAATAGGACATATAATAACAACATGTAATGGGTCCACAGCTTCGCAGACTGGATTACCCTCGAGCCCTCAGTGTGAGTTTGGCTTTCCTTTCAGGCCCACAACACACATCTGGCTTGCTCCTGAGCCCACAGTATACGTCTGGCTTGCTCTCAAGCCCACAGCTAATGAGTGGCTTGCTCCTTCAGTCCTAAGATTGGAATATTACTGATCAACCCTCAGTGCGAGTTTGGCATCCTCCTCTGGCCCTCAGCTTGCATTTAGAATGCTTAGGAGTCCTCAGTAGGAGTCTGGCATGCCCTTCCTGGCCCTCAACTCATAACGGGCACACTCTAGGCTTTGTTGGTTACCACACGTAGCAGTACAACCTCAACCCTACCCACACAACATGTCAACATGTAACAACTAAGTACACATACAAATAACCAGACAGTATCACAGGTAATCCTATAGACCTACCAGACTAGCATAGCAATCTAGCATGCATAACTAACTCATACTCAACATATCAACAACTACTAGGATATCAGATCCAATGGGTCGGCCTTGGTACCTTCGACCCCTAAGTATAGTGAGGAAGCTCACCTCCCAATGTCGAACTGAACTGAAAAGATCAAACTCCCGAAACACGGCTCCACACTCAAACACTTACAACCACCATTGATTCAATTCATAAATTCCAAAATTACAAAAATACTCTCAGAAGTCAAAATGGGTCAACCCTTGGTCAAAGTCAAAGTCAACGGTCAAGGTCAACAGTCCATGTTGATCCAACTCGTCAAGTGCAGCTTACAGACTCGTCGAGGTCCTTCAGAATTCATAAATCGTGAAAACCCGAGTCAACTCGCCGAGTTACCAAGTAACTCGTTGAGTCCATGCAGCATCCAGAAGATCGGGAAACCCTAATCAACTCGTCGAGTTATCTCACTAACTCGCCGAGTTTACTCAGAATCCATAAATCGGGAAACCCTCATCCAACTCGTTGAGTTGACTATGCAACTCATCGATTTCCTTCAGTCCTTTTCTCATTCAGACGCTCTGAAGCTAAACCAAAGCTCCAAACTGTAGATCTAGCCTCCTAGGGTGTAGTTACCACGTAAAGTTGCCAACTCTACGTGCATGAAGGCTTCAAGAGGCTTAAATACTCAAAACTAGTCTTAGGAATAGATTTAGGGTATGGAGAAGGGCCAAAGCTTGATATAGTTGAGAACTTTATGTCTATAAGGGCGTAAAGGAGTCCAGATCTAAACTCCTCACTTCAAAATGTGCTCAATACCAGAAATGCCTCAAGAATAAGCTAGAAATGACCCTAAACTCTTGAATGAAGAGATCTAACAAGAAAATTATCAAAGTAATGACTTTTTACCTTCAACTGAATGTCAAAACGAAGTAGATGTTGGATCTACAAGCTCCTTCTTGTTCCAAGCTTCTCAATCTTCATGTCTCTTCAAGAAATTCACCAAACACACACTCTTTAGCCTCACACACACTCAAAATAGGAGGTTAGCTCGATTAGGGTTTGTTTCTGGACGTGAAAGTGGTAAGGGAGGCTAGAGGGAGGACTTAAGGTCCTTTAAATAGGGTGCAAACCCTAAAAATTTGGGTTTTCATAATCAGCTCCAATTCGTCGAGTTGGGTCCTCCAACTCGTTGAGTAGGTTCTCTGGAATATGTGGCCCTTCTGGGTTTCTACACGACAATTTGGGGCCTCCAACTCATCGAGTAGACTTTCTAAAAGTGCACAAATCTCTAAATTTCATTCATGGAAATCGGGATGTTACAACTCTCCCCCACTTGAACTAGGCTTCGTCCTCGAAGCCTGCTGCAGTGAATCCCAGCCTCTGGATCCCAAGTCTACTCGGATCCCCTTTGATGTTGTCAATTGTACCTTTTACCAAAGGTATCTCCTTGTTACGCAGAACCTTTACCTTTCTTTCCAAGACGGTCATCGGTCTCTCGATGTAGTTCAGGCGCTCATCGTCCTGAATATCACCCAATGTGACAACCCGAAACTTTTTCCGTTATCCTTACTCAATTTCCGTTAATCAAATTCGGGTTTTTATTTTATTCCGTCAAAATTTGACAGTTTGGGAAAGACTTTGCGTATAAATAAATCAATTCGGATTTATTTCCGTTCATGTTAGTATTATTTTTGGGCTAACGGAATATTCAAAACTCAGTACCTCATAGGAATCGGTATTAGGATGAATTTGTTGAAGTTCTAGACATGAAGCAAACCGAAAACCTCCTCAAAAAGGAGTTTTCGGTCAAGACCTTAGAGTTTTCGGTCAAGGTGACCGAAAACCCCACCTTATATATATATATATATATATATATATATATATATATATATATATATATATATATATATATATATATATATATATATATATATATATATATATTTCAAGATCATTTGGATCATTCTTTCCCTTTTTACAAGTCTAGAACTCGAAAACTCTCTCAAGTATCATCAAGTTCTTCACTTTGGTCTTCAAATTCTCAAAAAATGTAAGTGTTTCTTTCCCCTTGATTTGTTATTAGATCTTCCTAACTAGTAACACCCTTCGAGTTCATCCATCAACTTCATTTTCTGGGTTTAATCTTCAAGAACACCAAGAACACACACTAGTGTGTGTTTGGCCGAAAACACCCTTTCTTGCTTCCATATCATAAGTAGTACTTTCTCCCACCTTATATATATATTTCAAGATCATTTGGATCATTCTTTCCCTTTTTACAAGTCTAGAACTCGAAAACTCTCTCAAGTATCATCAAGTTCTTCACTTTGGTCTTCAAATTCTCGAAAAATGTAAGTGTTTCTTTCCCCTTGATTTGTTATTAGATCTTCCTAACTAGTAACACCCTTCGAGTTCATCCATTAACTTCATTTTCTGGGTTTAATCTTCAAGAACACCAAGAACACACACTAGTGTGTGTTTGGCCGAAAACACCCTTTCTTGCTTCCATATCGTAAGTATTACTTTCTACACTTATTATCTAGTTGAAACTCTTGTTTAAGGCCTGGAAATCATCATTTTTCTAAGAACAAAATGAGTTTTCGGTTAGTGCAACTCCTTAAACCGAAAACCCTAAAGAAAGGTGCCTTTAAGACCTTAAAACTCACTTAAGGCTTTCGATAAAACTTAGAGCCCCTATGCATGTTTGAAAGCCCTTGAAAAACACCACATGCACCACAGATCTTGAGTTTTCGGCTTTGGGACCGAGAACCATTCGGACCGAGAACCCTTCGGGCCCAGAACCTCTTCGGACCGAAAACCATTTGGACCGAGAACCACTTGGACCGAAAGCTCCATTTGGTAACCATACACTCCTTTTATGCAATCATTTGTGATTGTAACACTTCCATATAAGTGTTTCCTAGACTATAAGGGTCCCGACAAGCATTTCCAAGTCTTTAAGGTGGTATCCCGTCATGTTTAGTCATGAAACACCCTAAATCTAACACATATATGTGTTATCACATGTTAATAGGATCCACTTGCATACGAAACATCGGTTGACACTCAGCATTTGTAACCGATCATACACCCAGATCCTACGTCAAACTGTGAGTTCATACCCCTACGCTTTTTCAGAGTTTTTCATGTTTTCAGGGGGGGAATACAAGCAAAAGTACAAGGAAACTTGTGCTCAAGTATATTATTTTGTTTAAAATAATTATATGTTCAGCATGCTGTTAACTCAGAAAACCGTTTTACCTATCGATTAAGAAATCAACTTGTAGAAAACAGTTTTCAAAACTAAAGCAAGGAACTTGTAAATCTTATCATAAAATGTGACATTTTATAAAGGATTTATACAAACCATAAACAGGATTTTCGATACTATTACTTGTAAGTTTGTCATCTCAGGATTGGAGACACGTCCTTGGTAACACTCCACCAGATTTCGTGAGTGTAGGACTAGCTCTTATAACCAGAATCTCTTGTAGGGAGAGAGTGACTATTGTGTATAGATCTATACGGGACTGAGTATCCCACAACTCGCTGCTAGCTACAGTGGGACCGTCAGGTCTACGGGTGACAAAGTCAGTAAAGATATTGGCCCCGTTTCGTGCCATATCCAGTTTAATGTATGGTTATAAAACTCGCAACCTAGATAACAGAGATTTACTTTGGTAATAATGAATCAAGTGAACTAACCTCAAAGTAATAATCGATTTGATTACTAGAGGGTATTGATAATACCCTTAGGATCTAGTTCACTGCCTACTTCTTTATTAGTTTTATTTATGTAATAAGGCTAATACATCTCACAAAGAGTAAACAGGGTTTTTCAAGGAAACTACATCTATCGATACAAGTATGGTAGATACTTGTACACCTCATTTCAGAATCGATAACCAACTATCAACTTTTAAGGAAAATATAGGATTTTCCTGGGATAACTCAACTTTTCGTAATCAAGCTGTTTAACGTATACCTAATGGATAATCAAACCTCTTTCATAAGAAAATATAGTATTTTCTTGGGAAACATTTTTCAAAGGATCAAAGAAACATTTCTTTCACCAGAATTAAACGCTTATGAACTCACAAGCTTTATGCTGATATTTTAAAACTGCTTGTATTCTCAAGGCATCAATAGACAGGTACTCCTGCCAACTTTTGGAGAAGACGGAGCGTTTCGAATTCACGTCTTTTACTTTTGTTATATACTGTTATGTATAAACCATGTTTTCAACAATGTAAATATTCTTATTATAATGTAATGGTTGTGTTTACTTCGCTTACTATGATACAATTGTTGTGATACTACACATGACGTCCTCCGCCCCGGAACGTTTCCGCCATCGGTTTCGGGGTGTGACACATTGGTATCAGAGCTATTGTTTATAGTGAACTAAGTATACCGAACTTTACATGGTATAAAACTATAAACACTAGGGGGCTGAACTGCTTTGAACTAAAAGTATACTTTTAAAATATAAGTATTTTCTCAAAAAGTATACAAGTATACCTACGTACCAGAATCAGTATCATAAGTAGAACAAAACAAAAGTATTTTGGATGTTGAACACTGCGGTTAAACCTGGGCAGTTATGTAATCATGTCTAGGGTCAATATAGCCTGATCAACTATATTTATTCGAGACATGACCAACATGTGCTTGGGAGTAACTTTGGTGTTGCAACAGGCCTAAAACTTACCCAGTATCAATACAACTTAAAATACTATAGGAGTATTTTAGTCAGAGCCGAATACATTGTAGAAATTCATTCCTAGTGTTGCTACCTATTCGTTTCTTAGCGATAACTTACTTGCATTAGTAACTTTCCTTTGCTTATCGCTTGGTAGAACAGTTTATTATCAGGATACGATATATTTTGTTTCATATATCTTGAGGACTTACCATCCTCTTCTTCCTAATTGTTTCTAGAATAAGATGCCTCCTCGAAAAAGACCTATCAGAAGGAATGACGACGCTCCACCACCACCACCGCCCCCTCAGTTCGATCTCGTTATGTTCCAAGCAGCTGTTACTGCTGTTGTGGCTGTCGCGATGTCACAGATGAATCTAGGCGGATCTGGTGGTCAAGGAGGTGGTACGCATCCCCAAAATCATGAAGGTGGTCAGGGACACCAGAAGGAGTGTTCCTATAAAGACTTCATGAGTGTGAAACCCACATCTTTCGACGGCAAAGGAGGAGTTATTGCCCTGACTTAATGGTTCGAAAAGATCGAGTCCATTTTCGAAATCTGTTCCTGTTCTGAGGTCAACAAGGTAAAATTCACCGCTTGCACCTTCGCCAACAGGGCACTGACCTGGTGGAATGGCCGGGTCAAATCCCTAACCTTACCAGTGGCAAATGCTATGGGTTGGGAAAGCTTAAAGGAACTCATGATAGCTGAGTACTGCCCACGGGGCGAGATGCAGAAACTAGAGCACGAACTCTGGAACCTAAGGATGAAGGAATCCGACATTGCTGCCTACACTTCTAGGTTTAAAGACCTAGCGCTTCTTTGCCCGGGAATGGTCACCCCGGAAAGCAAGAAGATAGAGAGATACATTTGGGGACTGAAACAACCCACCAAAGGAAATGTCTTGGTTGCTAGGCCAAAAACCTTTGACAGCGCTAAGTGTCTGGCGCAAACTCTCATAGATCACGGAGTTGATCTTGATAAAGTGGAAACCGCTCCAGAGCCAGTTAAAGGGAGTGGTGAGAAAAGAAATTTTTGGAAGCAGCGGAAGGGCCATTCTTCACAGGAGCCCTCGAAGAAACAACAAATGGTGGCAGTCCACACTGCTACTACTCATTCCGCTGCTCCTGCCACTCAAGCACCTACCAGTGGATATACTGGTACCCTCCCCTGGTGCAACAAATGCAACTATCATCATCGCATCCCTTGTCGATGTCGTGAGATGATCTGCAACAACTGTGGTCAAAAGGGTCACCTGGCTCGAGGCTGCAGAAACCCAGTCCAACCAACCGATCAGGCCTCTGGAGCAGGTGTCGGTAGAGCCTGTTTTGGCTGTGGGGAAGTCGGGCATTTCAAGAGAAACTGCCCCAAGGCAACAACAGCAGGTGACACAGGGAGAGTGCTAACGATGGGTCAAGAAGAGGCAGTTGCTGACCCAACCGTTGTTTCGGGTACGTTCCTCCTCGACAACTCTTATGCATGCATTCTTTTCGATTCTTGTGCTGAGAGAAGTTTTGTTAGCCATGCATTCAAACATCTTCTTAGGCATAAACCTCAACCATTAACTAAAACATTTACCGTCGAGATGGCTAACGATGAGAAAGAGAGCACTAATGATATATATGTAGGCTGTACTCTTACCCTAAACGATCATTATTTTCCTATCGACCTTATGCCAGTCTCCATAAAAAGCTTCAATGTTATCATCGGCATGGATTGGTTGAGCCCCAATCATGCTGATATCCTTTGTTACGAAAAAGCTATCCACCTCAACCTCTCCTCTGATGAAACTCTCATAATTTACGGCGATAAACTCAGTTCGAACCTCTGTATCATTTCATGCATCCAAGCCTAGAAACTCCTACGAAAGGAGTGTTATGCATTCCTAGCCCACGTCATTAACGAGAAGCAGGAAGTTAAAGACCTCGAGAGCATCCCCGAAGTCTGCAACTTTCCCGATGTTTTTCCTGAAGATCTTCCGGGAATCCCTCTCGAACGCCAAGTCGAGTTTCGTATCGACTTAGTCCCCGGAGCTACCCCCGTAGCTAAATCCCCATAACGACTAGCGCCGGCAGAAATGCAGGAGTTATCCATTCATCTCAATGAGCTGCTTAGCAAAGGGTTCATCAGACTGAGTTGCTCACCCTGGGGAGCCCCGATTTTATTTGTGAAAAAGAAGGATGGATCCTTTCGGATGTGCATTGACTACCGAGAGTTGAACAAGCTCACAGTAAAAAACCATTACCCTCTTCCTCGAATCGACGACCTCTTCGATCAACTTCAAGGAGCCAGCTACTTTTCCAAAATAGACCTAAGATCAGGGTACCATCAGCTGCGAGTCCATGAGAGTGATGTTCCTAAAACAGCATTTCGGACTCGGTATGGTCACTACGAATTTGTAGTGATGCCCTTCGGTCTAACCAACGCACCGGCGGTATTCATGGACCTAATGAATCGGGTGTGCCATTCTTTCCTAGACAAGTTCGTAATCGTGTTCATCGATGATATACTTGTCTATTCTAGAAGTGAGGAAGATCATCGACAACACTTGAGATTGGTGCTGGAAAACCTAAGGACGGAGAAGTTGTACGCGAAATTCTCCAAGTGCGAATTCTGGATTCGAAAAGTAACCTTCCTAGGTCACGTGGTAAGCGAGGAAGGCATACACGTGGACCCCTCCAAAATCAAGGCGATAGAGAACTGGTCAGCACCGAAGACGCCGACAGAAATCCGTCAATTCTTGGGTCTCGCTGGCTACTATCGCAGATTTATCCAGAATTTCTCCATAATTGCCAAGCCCTTAACCACTCTGACTCAGAAAGGCGTACCCTTTTGTTGGAGTGAAAAGCAAGACTCTGCGTTCCAAACGTTGAAGCAGGCCTTGTGTAGCGCACCTATCTTGTCCTTACCCGAAGGGACGGAGGACTTCGTTGTCTACTGCGATGCATCTAATCAGGGCCTAGGCTGTGTGCTCATGCAACGGGGAAAAGTCATTGCTTATGCCTCAAGACAGCTGAAAGCACACGAAGTCAACTACACAACGCACAATCGGGAATTGGGAGCAGTAGTCTTCGCACTAAAGATATGGAGACATTATCTCTACGGAACCAAGTGCACTATTTTCACTGACCATAAAAGCATGCAACATATTTTCGACCAGAAGGAGCTGAACATGAGACAACGGCGATGGGTTGAGCTACTTAGCGATTACGAGTGCGAAATCCACTACCATCCCGGCAAGGCCAATGTGGTGGCAGATGCCCTCAGCCGGAAGGAATATTCAGGTCGTAGAGTGAAGGCACTGACCATGACTATCCATTCCCATTTATCCGCGCAAATCAAGGAGGCTCAGTTGGAAGCCTTAAAACCAGAGAACATGTCGGGTGAAGCCTTGAGAGGAATGGAAAATAACCTAGAGATAAAGGGAGACGGAGTCTATTATTTCATGAACCGGATCTGGACCCCAAAGTTCGGTGGTTACAGAAAGGTTGTAATGAAAGAAGCTCACAAGACTAAATACTCCGTTCACCCAGGTTCGGACAAGATGTACCTCGATCTCAAGAAACGGTATTGGTGGCTGAACATGAAAGCAGAGATCGCTACCTTCGTGGGCAAGTCCCTGACTTCCGCCAAGGTGAAGATCGAATATCAGAAACCCTCAGGTCTACTCCACCAGCCGGAGATACCAGAGTGGAAGTGGGAGAGAATTTCTATGGATTTTATCACCAAATTACCAAAGTCTCCGAGTGGGCACGACGCCATCTGGGTAATTGTCGATCGGTTGACGAAGTCCGCCCACTTCCTGCCAATCAAAGAAACTTTCAAAATGGAGAGACTCACGCGAATCTACATCCAAGAGATAGTCCGACTGCACGGTATGCATGTGTCCATTATCTCCGATCGAGATACCAAGTTCACTTCGAGGTTTTGGCAGTCACTTCAGAAAGCTCTTGGAACTAAGCTGGATATGAGCATAGCTTACCATTCTCAGACTGATGGACAGAGTGAGAGAACAATTCATATATTGGAAGATATGTTGAGATCCTGCGTCATCAATTTCGGCGCGTCATGGGACACTCATCTTCCTTTGGTTGAATTTTCCTACAACAACAGTTACCATACCAGCATCAAGGCTGCGCTTTTCGAATCCCTCTATGGTCGCAAGTGCAGATCCCCTCTGTGCTGGGCTGAGGTGGGTGACACGCAGCTAGCCAAGGGGCAAGTCCCTGACAATACTCTCACTGGTCCAGAAATCATCCGCGAAACCACTGAAAAGATCGTACAAATCCGAGAACGACTTAAGGCCTCACGAGATAGACAAAAGAGCTACGCCGATAAACGACGAAAACCCTTGGAGTTCCAGGTTGGAGACCGTGTTCTGCTGAAGGTCTCGCCCTGGAAAGGCATGATACGCTTCGGAAAGCGTGGAAAGCTAAATCCAAGATACATAGGGCCCTTCGAGATCCTCGCTAGGATCGGTCCTATAGCTTACAAACTTCGTTTACCGCAAGAACTTAGCAACATTCATCATGTATTCCACGTTTCGAATCTTAAGAAATGCGTATCCGACGAAACCTTTACGATTCCTTTCGACGAGATTGAAATCAACGAGAATCTGAACTTCGTAGAAGAACCAGTCGAAATCATGGATAGAGAGATCAAACGAACGAAACAAAGTCACATCCCTATAGTGAAGGTTCGTTGGAATGCCAAGCGGGGACCTGAATTCACTTGGGAGCGCGAAGATCAGATGAAACAGAAGTATCCGCATCTCTTTTCTAATCCATGATTTGTATTCTATGTTCAAATTTCGGGACGAAATTCCCTCTAACGGGGGGATGATGTGACAACCCGAAACTTTTTCCGTTATCCTTACTCAATTTCCGTTAATCAAATTCGGGTTTTTATTTTATTCCGTCAAAATTTGATAGTTTGGGAAAGACTTTGCGTTTAAATAAATCAATTCGGATTTATTTCCGTTCATGTTAGTGTTATTTTTGGGCTAACGGAATATTCTAAACTCAGTACATCAAAGGAATCGGTATTAGGATGAATTTGTTGAAGTTCTAGACATGAAGCAAACCGAAAACCTCCTCAAAAAGGAGTTTTCGGTCAAGACCTTAGAGTTTTCGGTCAAGGTGACCGAAAACCCCACCTTATATATACATATATATATATATATATATATATATATATATATATATATATATATATATATATATATATATATATATATATATATATATATATATATATGTATATATATGTATTTCAAGATCATTTGGATCATTCTTTCCCTTTTTACAAGTCTAGAACTCGAAAACTCTCTCAAGTATCATCAAGTTCTTCACTTTGGTCTTCAAATTCTTGAAAAATGTAAGTGTTTTTTCCCCTTGATTTGTTATTAGATCTTCCTAACTAGTAAGACCCTTCGAGTTCATCCATTAACTTCATTTTCTGGGTTTAATCTTAAGGAACACCAAAAACACCAAGAACACACGCTAGTGTGTGTTTGGCCGAAAACACCCTTTCTTGCTTCCATATCGTAAGTATTACTTTCTGCAATTATTATCTAGTTGAAACTCTTGTTTAAGGCGTGGAAATTGTCATTTTTCCAAGAACAAAAGGAGTTTTCGGTTAGTGCATCTCCTTAAACCGAAAACCCTAAAGAAAGTTGCCTTTAAGACCTTAAAACTCACTTAAGGCTTTGGATAAAACTTAGAACCCCTATGCATGTTTGAAAGCCCTTGAAAAACACCACATGCACCAAAGATCTTGAGTTTTCGGTTTTTGGACCGAGAACCATTCGGACCGAGAACCCTTCGGGCCCAGAACCTCTTCGGACCGAAAACCATTTGGACCGAGAAACACTTGGACCGAAAGCTCCATTTGGTAACCATACACTCCTTTTATGCAATCATTTGTGATTGTAACACTTCCTTATAAGTGTTTCCTAGACTATAAGGGTCCCGACAAGCATTTCCATGTCTTTAGGGTGGTTTCCCATCATGTTTAGTCATGAAACACCCTAAATCTAACACACATATGTGTTATCACATGTTAATAGGATCCACTTGCATACGAAACATCGGTTGATACTCAACATTCGTAACCGATCATACACCCAGATCCTACGTCAAACTGTGAGTTCATACCCCTACGCTTTTTCAGAGTTTTTCATATTTTTAGGGGGGAATACAAGCAAAAGTACAAGGAAACGTGTGCTCAAGTATATTATTTTGTTTAAAATAATTATATGTTCAGCATGCTTTTAACTTAGAAAACCGTTTTACCTATCGATTAAGAAATCAACTCGTAGAAAACAGTTTTCAAAACTAAACCAAGGAACTTGTAAATCTTATCATAAAATGTGACATTTTATAAAGGATTTATACAAACCATAAACAGGATTTTTGATACTATTACTTGTAAGTTTGTCATCTTAGGATTGGAGACACGTCCTTAGGACTAGCTCTTATAACCAGAATCTCTCGTAGGGAGAGCGTGACTATTGTGTATAGATCTATACGGGACTGACTATCTCGCACCTCGCTGCTAGCTACAGTGGGACCGTCAGGTCTATGGGTGACAAAGTCATAAAAGATATTGGCCTCGTTTCGTGCCATATCCAGTTTAATGTATGGTTATAAAACTCGCAACCTAGATAACAGAGATTTACTTTGGTAATAATGAATCTAGTGAACTAACCTCAAAGTAATAACCGATTTGATTACTAGAGGGTATTGATAATACCCTTAGGATCTAGTTCACTGCCTACTTCTTTATTAGTTTTATTTATGTAATAAGGCTAATACATTTCACAAAGAGTAAACAGGGTTTTTCAAGGAAACTACATCTATCGATACAAGTATGGTAGATACTTGTACACCTCATTTCAGAATCGATAACCAACTATCAACTTTTAAGGAAAATATAGGATTTTCCTGGGATAACTCAACTTTTCGTAATCAGGCTGTTTAACGTATACCTAATGGATAATCAATCCTCTTTCATAAGAAAATATAGGATTTTCTTGGGAAACATTTTTCAAAGGATCAAAGAAACATTTCTTTCACCAGAATTAAACGCTTATGAACTCACCATCTTTATGCTGATATTTTAAAACTGCTTGTATTCTCAGGGCATCAATAGACAGGTACTCCTGCCAACTTTTGGAGAAGACGGAGCGTTTCGAATTCACGTCTTTTACTTTTGTTATATACTGTTATGTATAAACCATGTTTTCAACAATGTTAATATTCTTATTATAATGTAATGGTTGTGTTTACTTCGCTTACAATGATACAACTGTTGTGATACTACACATGACGTCCTCCGCCCCGGAACGTTTCCGCCATCGGTTTCAGGGTGTGACACCCAATGATGCCACGACATCCTCGTCCGACACGCACTTTCGCAACTGCGAAACATGGAAAGTGCTATGGATCTGACTGAGCCCCTCCAGAAGACCCAGTCGATACGCCGCCTTGCCAACCTTGGCAAAACCCTAAATTGCCTGATATATTGGGAACCCAATTTCCCTTCTTCCTGAAGCGGATCACACCCTAAAAACCTTAAGTTCTCGCCAGAACAAAATCATGGATCATACGCGGCTGTCGATAATTCTCTGCTGGACAAGAGATTATATATTCTTTCAAGAGAAAGCTCATTCAATGACCGACTTTCCTGGGATAAAATGAACAACGGGAGGCAAAATGGATGATGAACCCTTCAGCTCCCGAACGTACATACAGTAGCAACCAACTGACAAACACTAACACTCATACCTGGCCCAATCAGCCTCAGGCTGGAATACCAGGCATGCCTACGACGGGTACAGTCATCCCTAGGATGGAATAACCTCGTATCACGCACATGTTTGGCCCAATCAACCCTCAGGTTGGAATACCAAACACGTCATGTCCAATCAATCATAGGGTCCGGTCATCCTCATGATGGAATACCATAGATTGGAATACCATTATATACATAACTCTGATCTAAACCCATAACTTGAGACCCAAGGACCTATCCTTGCATCTCGCCCAAAATCCTCTGATTCTTCGCGAACGATTACGACTCGTCGAGCCTCAACATTACATTCATTCCGAAAGCGCTCCAACAGGAGAAATGAACCATTACGTTCTCTAAATCCACATCCTATGACTGGAATACTCCTACGTGGTCCTCAGCATAGGTCTGGATTGCCTCTGAGCCCGCAACATGAGTCTGGTATGCCCTCCCCAACCCTCAGCTCATGACTGGAATGCTCCCGATAACTATCAATATTGTCATCAATCCATCAGCCGCCCAACACTCCGGGCCTGAAGGTACTCACCTTCCTCCATTGCCCAAAAAGGCCTAATCAATATCCTTAACAGCATCAAACAAGCACCACAATACTGAAACCCTACCCTGCTCGATTGCCTTATAGAACGAGTTGCCACCAAAGAGTTTTCAGGCTCTCCTTCATGACCACCGACTGTTCCTAAGGTGATAACCAGCAATTCTAAATAACCTACAGTTCCACAGGTTATCATCACAGAGTGACATGCTCCTTACCGGAAGACAGACCTATCGATCGCCACCACATAGCAGCACACTCAATACCCGAACATAGATCTAATAGAATACATACAGAGTCTTCAGCGTGACTGGCCTGCCTCACCGGGCCTTCAGCCTATCTGGACCATTCTCATAACCTTCAGCATGTCTGGACCGCCTCTCTGGGTTCAGCCTGACTTGTACGCCCCGTTGGCCTTCAGTCTATCCAGGCTGCCCTAGATCTGTTGAGCAAAACCCTGGGCCCATCCTGGTGCCCTCTCCTATATAGCCACCTCTCCCCTACTTGGGGTTTCAAACCCTTGATCCAATCCGCAGACTATAACCCCGACCTGACCATGCCTACAAACCGATCCAACCCTAATGCTACCTTGAGCACCCACAGATACACACGAAGAATCACCACGTTGCATATACTTAGGGAACCCCTAACCTCATGATTGATCGCAACAAGATCCCATACTTGGTTGAGACTGAACAGATTTTGCCAACACGAAACTAGCTCGCGAATACTTCCATGGTGATCTTGAAGGTTGCCAAAACCCGAGTCTGATATGGATCAGAATTCCACTCCACCATTGAGGGTAAACATACCCAAAGACTAAGAGAACATAAACACGTTGCACAGGAGGGTCGGTAACGCATTCCTTGATTTTAACTGTCACCTCTTGAATCCTTCAGAGGATTCCCGCTGAGAGACAAACTCATCAACCGATGATCTAGAATATCCTGACACCTAAATTAGAGGACCACAGGTCCACCTGGAGCTAAACATTCCCGCTCTTGGAAAGGTTCACCGACCAACACCTGCCCATCAAATATGAAACCAGTAATTCGAACAACAACTGACAAAACCTTGAATGGATGACGCTCAGCCTGAGAATTCTCGATTCTCCCCCACTTAGAACACTAACCACTACCCACTAGTGGTGAAACTAAAACATAACTTAAACGACCCAACCAGGTATCCCTATACTTAACCATGGAATGAATAAGATACGCGAAACAATCCTCCAGATACGGATCAAACGAACCCCAAAGAGAAACTTGAATTCCAGCTAAAGACTCATGAATTTCCAAATCATAACTACTTACGAAGCATAAGCCACTAACGATTTTGATCCAACCCTACCTTCCTTGTTTGCAATCCAATTACAACCTAATACCTAGCTTCCCACTTCCCAGGGGTACGGGCCCCTTGCTCGCATTGCTAAGGTACTCGTTCTGCATCAATCCACCAGCGTACCCTGGCGCTGACATACTATAGCTAGCCACTGCGACCAACTCCTTAAGTCCTTTATGCTGGTGACTAAAAACCATAACCCTTACCCTGAACTGGCAGAACTTTAATCTAACTTCTCATCCTCAAATGAATCTCTGAACTCTAGCTATATACACTCCCTCGTGGTAATAAAATTTCCCTGACACTTCCAACGCCCTAACGACCCATATGAAATGGAATACAAGGATTCACAACACATAGATTAGGCAAAACAGAAACTAACCCGAAGACACTACTTACATATACCCAACAAGATTCCAAAGCAAAACAACTACCGATCAAGGATAATTTAACTATAATATTATTATAGAATTAGGGGGCATTCCAATTACATACCAGAGATTTCTTGCGGCTCAACCTTGACCTCCTGAGGAACGATTACTGTTGGAATCCGAATTCCTCCCGCCCCCAAAGTAGGACAGTTGAACCTGAAATGACCTGGCTAGTGACAGTGAAAGCATATCTGATCCTTCTTACAATCCCAATGCACATGCCCTATCTCTCCGCACTTGAAACACCTGAACTTGTGACAAGCAAATCTGTGGGTTCTCCCACACTTGCCACACACCTCGTGATCCTCCTGACTTCCAGTACCCAGGTCGGCAGCATCTGACTCTTCGTCTTCTGCTTAAAAGTCCCTCATCCTCTTTCCTAGTTGTGACCCCACAACGAGCACTCCCCCAGTAGTCATCCCAGCAGCAACATCTCTCATAGTTGGCAAGGCTACGATTTTCTCCTCAAGCTTGTCGATCACCCTGGTGGTGACCCGGTCCACGACACCGAACAATTCTTCTTGCAAAATCTGAGAAATCTCCACTGAAATCATCTCCCGCATCTGATCAACGGACAATACCGGCCTATCCTAGCCACTAGCTCCCGTTCCTGATCCGGATCCCGCCTCAAACCGTCTCGCCATCACCATACTGAACATAGACTAGGGAAATATTAGATGAACGCATAGCATACCAGGGAAGCTAATTCCCAACAAAACCCTGGGGGTTGTGACTTCCTTGCTACGCGTATGGGTCATGTGCTTTTAGTAGTACGGGCCCATACTACCTTCTACACCTACCCATATTTGTCTCAAGGGTCATCACAACGCCCTAGCAATATACATAGACATAGACGAATGCTCAATCCTCACTTTTAGAGGAAGGCTAAACATCTCACAATTGGCCGACTGACCCTGCACAAATTATCCATCCTACCACCAACTGCCACACGACCCTTCATTGGTGCCAGATAGTTATTGCATGAACACTATCACATACCACATGACTTAAACAACCCTAGGCTAAAAGATTAAATTCCACAACGGTTGGACTCAGACAAGATCTGCGCAACAGGACCAAATCCTCTAACCTAGGACCATTTAACCCATGAAGTATGTGACTTAACGAATTCATTCAATAACTAATTCACACACAAAAGAGTCACACAACAATCAATGAGGTACTCTACACAAACTAAGGCATCAAAGATCAGGCAATTCTATCATGCAATTCCTGAAGATCCCTAGCCTATCACTAGCATGCTGTTCTAGCATATCACAATATCAAATAATTATATGGCATTTTGGGGTCTACTTACGGGCTCCGGCTGATCGTACACTCTGCATCCTCCTTTAGTATTTTGAAAACCATTTGAAAATCATTTGGAAAATCTTTTCCTTAGTTTGAGACTGGATTCACACGAGTGTTCCTCCAATTCACTCAAACCAAGGCTCTGATACCAACTTGTAACATCCATAAAATTCAAGCCAATTTAAAACTTTTTCGATCGTTCAAAAACCATTACTTATTACAAAATGTTTTCAAAATAGTTCATATGAGAGTATCCCAGAAATCAAAGTCATAAAATGTGAGGAGGTGCACGATTAAGCCTTCTCCTTCCCGCGATCATCCGAAGTACCTGAAACTAAATCCAAAACTGTAAGCCCGAAGGTTAGTAAGTTCCCCCAAAATACCGATACATATCAAATAGCACATATAATAACAGCATGTAATAGGTCCACAGCTTCGCAAACTGGATTACCCTCGAGCCATCAGTGTGAGTCTGGCTTGCATTTCAGGCCCACAACTCACATCTGGCTTGCTCCCGATCCCACAACATAAGTCTGGCTTATTCTCGGTCCCACAGCTTATGACTGGTTTGCCCCTTTAGACCTAAGACTGGAATATAACTGATCAGCCTCAGTGTGAGTCTGGCATGCTCCCCTGGCCCTCAGCTCGCATCTGGAATGCTTAGGAGTCCTCAGTATGAGTCTGGGATGCTCTTCCTGACCCTCAGCTCATAACGAGCATACTCCAGGGTTTGTTGGTTACCGCAGAAAGCAGTACAACCTCAACCCTACCCACACAACATGTCGACATGTAACAACTAAGTACACATACTGATAATCAGACAGTATCATAGGTAGTCGTATAGACCTACCATACTAGCATAACAATCTAGCATGCATAACTAACTTTTACTCAGCATATCAACAACTACTAGGATATCAGATCCAATGGGTCGGCCTTGGTGCCTTCGACCCGTAAGTATAGTGAGGAAACTCACCTCACAATGTCGAACTGAACTGAAAAGATCAAACTCCCGAAACACGACTCCACTCTAAAACACCTACATCCACCATTGATTCAATTCCATAAATTCCCAAATTCCCAAATTCCCAAATTCCCAAAATACCCTCAAAAGTCAAACTGGGTCAACCCTTGGTCAAAGTCAAAGTCAACAGTCAAGGTCAACAGTCTATGTTGACCCAGCTCGTCGAGTGCAGCTTACAGACTCTTCGAGTTCCTTCAGAACTCATAAATTGCAAAAACCCGAGTCAACTCGCCGAGTTACCAAGTAACTCGTCGAGTCCATGCAGCATCCAGAAGATCGGGAAACCCTAATCAACTCATCGAGTTATCTCACTAACTCGCCAAGTTCACTCAGAATCCAGAAAGTAGGAAACCCTAATCCAACTCGTCGAGTTGACTATGCAAATCGTCGAGTTCCTTCATTCATTTTCTCATTCAGACACTCTGAAGCTAAATCAAGCCTCCAAACCGTAGATCTCGCCTCCTAGGGTGTAGTTACCATGTAAAGTTGACAACTTTAAGTGCATGCAAGGCTTCAAGAGGCTAAAACAGCCAAAACTAGTCGGAAGAGGTTTAGGGCATGGAGAAGGGCCACAACTTGATAAAGTCAAGAACTTTATGTCCATAAGGGCCTAGAGGAGTCCACATCTGAACTCCTTGCTTTAAAACGTGCTCAATACCAGAAATGCCTTAAGAATAAGCTAGAAATGACCCTAATCTCTTGAATGAAGAGATCTAACAAGAAAATGATCAAGGTAATGACTTTTTACCTTCAACTGAATGCCAAAACGAAGTAGATGTTGGATCTACAAGCTCCTTCTCGTTCCAAGCTTCTCAATCCTCAAGTCTCTTCAAGAAATGTTCCAAACACACACTTTTTAGCCTCACACACACTCAAAATAGGAGGTTAGCTCGATTAGGGTTTGTTTCTGGACGTGAAGGTGGTAAGGGAGGCCCGAGGGAGGACTTATGGTCCTTTAAATAGGGTGAAAACCCTAAAAATTAGGGTTTTCATAATCAGCTCCAACTCGTCGAGTTGGGTCCTCCAACTCGTCGAGTAGGTTCTCCGGAATATGCGGCCCTTCTGGGTTCCTACACGACGAGTTGGGGCCTCCAACTCATCGAGTAGACTTTCTAAAAGTGCACAAATCCCTAAATTTCATTCCTAGAAATCGGGATGTTACAATTAGATGTCGATATTTTAATGCGCAAACCTAGGTGTATTTTTAGGGCATTTGTGGAAGTGTGACATGACCATGGCTAACCATCCTTGCAAGAGACTTTATAAATCATCCATATGTCTTCTTGTACCTTCCTTGCCCACGTTTACAATCACTATCCTTCACAACCTTACCTATTTGTGTATACTCTTCCTCTAAAAGTACAAAGCATGGCTAGTCTCTTATGTGTTTGACTAGATAACCAAGCATGGTGCATGGCTTAGTTGAGTGTCTTGCTTGGGCTATAAATAGAAGCCTTGGAACTCTCATTTCAACAAACAAAAATCAGCCAATATTTCTCCCTTACTCCCTCCCTTGCTCTCCTCTTCTCTCTCAGTCTAGAAACCACCCACTAGAGACGGTCTTGACCACCGTAAACCGCCATAGACCCACACCCCTTTTTGCCCCTTGTTTTGTCGAGCAACCACCACTTCGATCTTGTGTTTCATATTTTGTGGTGTTTGCCAACTCCAAGTCACGGGCTTTATATTTGTTTCGCGAGTTATTTCGAGTCCAAGTAACTGGTTATAGTTCGTGTTTTCTCGAGGTGTTCTCAAAGATAACTGCACCCTCAACTCTAGTTCACAAATCACACATCAAGGGTGAGTGCTTACGGACCCTATTTTTAAAGCTTTTATATTTTGGGGGAGAATACATGCTAAATGAGTGCTATTTGGATGATATAAAATCTTAAGTAAAAATGAAAACACACACACACACACGCACATATATATATATATATATATATATATATATATATATATATATATATATATATATATATATATATATATATATATATATATATATATATATATATATATCAGCTTTTTTCACCAAAATTACAGCTTATTCAAGACCTGTTTTGCACCTCTTAAACTTTATGGTTTGTAAAACTGTACCATATACAAGTAATTCAGATCGATACTGTTCCAGGGACTACTCGCACACATTCATAAAAGTTTTATACAATTTATTATGATTTTTGCAATATTGCATATCATTTCAGTCCATTTTAGATCAATCTGTGAAAACAACCATTTTCACCCTAGTTAGGATACATATCATGCTAGGGAAAAAATATGGAACAAAGTAGACTCAATTCCTAAGCCTTGAGAATTTACGGATCCTAATTCCAATTCCCGATGATTTTTCTAGAATGCTTGTAAAACAAAGACAAAATCGTTATTCTAGATTAATTTTCTTGTTTTGTCTTACAAATCATATCAAGTTTATAAAATGTTTGTAACACCCATAAAATTCAAGCCAATTTAAAACTTTTTAAAACACTTTAAGTCATTAAGTTATTACAATTTGTTTTCAAAATAGTTTAAGCATCAGAGAATTCCCAGAATCAATCATGAAAATATGAGGAGGTGCACGATCACGCCTTCGCCTTCCCGCGATTATCAGAAGTACCTGAAACAAAATCAACAACTGTAAGCCCGAAGCTTAGTGAGTTTCCCCAAAATACCAACGCCATACAAACATAACCATATCATATAACAAATACATAACAACATGCATAATGAGCCTTCAGCATGACTGGACTGCCTCTCAGGGCCTACAGCCTATCTGTACCACTTCCGAGCCTTCGGCATGACTGGACCACCTCGCAGGGCCTACAGCCTATCCGAACCGCTCGCCGAGCCTTCGGTCTGACTGAATTCATTTGTAGGGCCTTTAGTTTATCCGGACCTCATTGGGTATGTTGGCCTTCAGCACAAAGCAGGACCGCCTCAACCCATCCCTAAATCAACAAACATGTGCACATAAATATCATACGTTAGCATATATAACAGTCAACCGATCTAGCATATCAATAACCATAACAACATCCTATAACCAAGATACAGATCTAACCGATCAATAACATAGCAACCATCCTATAATCAGGATACCGATCTAACAGATCAATGTGATGAGTTTTGAGCATAACATCAATCCTATGGTGTTCATGCAACCCTAATTGCTTGGATCTAGTTTTTCTACTTTGAACATGCAATAAACTTCCAAGACTTATAAACCCTAGATCTAGCATACAATTAATCAAATTAACATATAAACTAGGGTTTAGATCTTACCTTGATTGTTATGTAGAAATAACAATCAATTCCTTGGCTTCAGAAAGCTTAGTGCCTCAAGTGTTGCACCTCTAATGGAGTCACAAACACCACTAAGCAACTTGGATGAAGAGGGAGGAGAGAGGAGGCACCAAAAACGACTCAAATGCTTGTTTGCACCTACTAATCGAATCACACACAACAATAAGTTTTATAACACCAAGTTACTGGTGCGTTTACTTATCATCAATCTGCAACCGCCCAGCAAATAACAATTCACACGTTTCGATTTCAAGAATATACAATATTATCGACTCACAATCACTCGCGATATAATCCATGAAGTGATTCACGTGAGCGTGGGTTTAATCCAATACTCTAATCTTATCAAAGCACTCATGAACTCTGCAGCTAACTTGTGCTATGTCTAAACACTCTAGACAATCTACAGACATATTCATGACAGTCTTCCTTCATACTTACTTCCAACGTATGACCGACTGTGGAGGTTCGAATAACCCAGTTATTCTGGAAGTCAAAACATGCAAAGTGAAACGCAATAATAATATTAATCCTATATGGCCCCAAAGCTTTTGAGCGTAAATAAAAACACTTTTATTTAAACACCATATTGATTACTCATTATTCATTGCTTACTGTTTCAGAAAATCAACTTATTACTCCAACTATAACCACAATTGTCCCATGCTCCGAGCATGCACACTTTGGTTTCCTATGGTTCATACTTTGTGAAATAGATCAATTGAAAACTTTTCCAATGAAACTCATTTCACAATCCCCAATCCTTATAATTAGTATAAGAATACCAAATTCTTGCCACTTTTAGAATATGACAGATTCTAACATTTTATGCAATGATTCTTTCGTAATGTCATAGCACAAAAGTCATAAAGACTCGGCCAATAAAATCACAAGGTACTCTATCAGAAATTGTTACAAAACAATTATATAGATGTGATGTCTCTCACTCAAAGTACATTCCTTTGAACATCCTTTTTGCATAAAATTTTCTAATCTAGACATAAATTCTTAATTTCCAACTCCCAATTATGGAAACATTTCCATGTTTGCTATATGACAACTCATTCTTAATAGAATCTTATCTATTCATAATAATGTCAATATAGTCCATCCAGTACTATACTTCCAACTACTCACAAGCGACAAATCCTCAGTGAACCTCAGATCGTCCTTTGATAGTTGTTTAATTATTTTAGTCAAAACCGATTCTAGTCCCTTTTTCCCTCTTAATGCCCTAGGCATTTGGAAAATTTTAGAACGGTCAAATATTATAGCATATGCAATCGATCCTATACCCGAAGCATATTGGACACGATGCATAATGTCTCACATAAAGACGTGATACTTTATCAGCCTTCTGCCATAATATTTTATGTGCCCTGATCCCACAATTCGAACTATGAAAAGGGATGTCGTAATCATAATCGAATTTTGAGAATGCACTATGTATCCTTGACTAAATTTTGTTAACATTTCTCGATCTAAGCTTTAGAATTTTGAAACGAAGTATAATATTCTCTCCCTTATTTATAGCAAAACAACTTTTCAACCTTTGCAGCTTTGCAAAGTGAATCTTTGTTTTCTATAATTAATATTGCTAACTTGCAATACTTACCATAATAATCATGCTCCCACTAACATGATGATTATTTTCTTACCAGCATAACACTTATGCTCCCACTAGCTTTGACATGTATTTAGAAAACAATTTAACTTCCAGAAAACAATGCTTATTGAATTCCTTAAGTTCATATTTCTAATATCTAATCCTTTGATAAGCCTTTATCTAAGCTTTTTAAGCTCATACACCTTTGCCTTAGATAGCTCACATGTGTGTCTAAACAATTCAGAATTTATGTTACTAAGTCCCAAATGTTCAGACCAATTTCCAAATCTCACAATTCGAGCTATGAAAAGGGATGCCGTAATCATAATCGAATTTGAGAATACAATTTTTCACAATTGCTATCTTCTTAAAATCTCTCTTAGTGAAAGCATTTCCTCACAATCATTTTCATGAAGGAGGGAAACCTTATGACACTTAGATTTTAAAGTGTATGTGTTCCTATCCATATGAATTTGCCAAAACCAAACTTTGCGACAAATCCAAACTCATATGGACCGAACGTGCTCAATCTCGATTTCTTGCATCATGGTAACACGAGTGCCCACCATGTCTTTCAAGTGGTTTAGCAACTCATCCTTACTTATCAATGTACTTTCCATTGATCAAGGTGCTTTGTCTTTATGAATTCACATGAGAACTCATAGAACCCACATGCATAATTAACTCAATTGGAATGGCACAGAAAAAGAGTATGTCATCCACGATAGGCTTTAAACCTCAAGTCGTGTGCTAGTGATGATCAACTAGGTTTAACTCTTGATTTGTTCTTGAAACCTTTCAAGACCATTAAGACTCCCACTGACTCCTTGACATATGAGGTTCTCTTGTCAAGAAACATTCCTTGACAAAACAAATATTCAAGAGTTAGTGTAGTTTTTATCAAGACTATCACTTCACATAATTGGTTCTAGTTGGTCTTTGTCTTATCCAAGACATCACAACTTACCAATCTCAAATGTGCAGGAATAAGAAGACTTTTTCCAATTCCACATTTGTTGAGTGTTATAAACCTACTAAAGACGTGTCACTCAAGTCATAATCTTGGAGTATGACTCTTAAGACTTGATATTGGAACGAAGTATGATTGACTTATTGATTTAACTATTTCCATAATTCTCGATTCCTCTTCTTAGACATGCAAATGCACTAAGACTCACTTAGAGGACCAATTGAGAAATACTTCTTAATCATTAAGACCTATCATAAAACACAATAAAAGGTACTCTCCCTTCTTCTTAGAATAGAGAAACTTTTATCTTTCTGCCTACTTGATTCTTCTTATTTGTTCCGCTATTGATTGAAACTCTTTCGATCAACTCAGAATTATACTTAATCTTGTAAGTATAACCATATTTACTAAACTTTAGTAAATCATGGTGAATATCTTTATCACTCTTGTGGTGGACTTGATCAACGCACAACCTAGTGTACTCGATCTCCTAGTCCTTTTCTTGACACTTTGCCAAAAATTAGTCTAATTTCCAAATATGAAGTTTCTCATTCATCACGCAACCTAGTTGTATGATTCCAAGTTTCTGTCCAATTGAAACTTGGGCGATGAGAATCTTCCCTTATTTGGCAAATTGTCGACATTCCCACAAATAACATAATTAAGAATCAAATCCATTATTGCTAATAATAGAAACAATTAAACATCAATTTTTCATACACACCATTGCAAGGATAAATAAATAAGACAAAATCAAAATTTATTTTATTGCGGAAAAATTTATCCTTACAATGCAATTCAACTAAAAAACTATGTTATTTCATATTTCTTATCATTCTATCCTAACTCTAGAGTAGCAGCTCAAAAAAATCTGATCTTCGAATTCATGCGATTGAAATCCATTTCTTCATGATCAGATTCAGCACGCTTCTTCCTTAAGCTTCCTCTCTTTTCTTTGATCCTGCAAAACATCAAAATGTAATCTTATCACATCATGTATTAAGAATCAAAAAATAGGAACTTATAGAGTTAGTTAATGGATTTTACCTGAAGTAGAGCCATACGTCTTGACTCTCCCATCTCTTAGATCTCTCAGGTAGCTAGGGCAGCTTCGTCTCCAATGCCCCTTCTCTTGGCAGTAAGAGCAAATGGACTCTTTTGGTACACAGCAAGGGACAATCTCAGTCTTTTCTGGACTTCCAATGTAGCCAGTGTCCAATGAAGTATGGGAGTTTGATCGACCAATCAAGTTTGCTTGACCAGTGCGCCAAATCATCGCTGATTCAGCAGCAATAAGAAAATATGTCAAATCAATGAGGGTCACGTCGTGAACCATCGTATAGTACTCTCTTACGAACTCACTATACGAATCAGGAAGTAACTGAAGAACCTAGTCAACAGCCAACATCTCTGAGATATCGGCACCCAACATTCGTAACCTATCAATGCGTGACTTCATCTCTAAGACGTGTGCACACACAGGTTTCCCATCTTCGTGCTTACTTGCCAATAGGGATTGAGTGAGCTTGAACTTTTCAAGCCTTTGAACTTGTGGGTCAGGGAGAACAATTGGAGGAGGTGGAGGAAGTGAAGCATGACTCTCATTTCCTTGATCGTATCTTGGAACGCCATCTTCATTTGGAAAGCTTGTTCCAATGGATTTGGTAAGACCATTGTTAGATTCAAACATCTACAAAACGAGAGAAATTCAAGTCAAGTTGATTAGAATCCTTGATGTAACACCCAAACGAAACATCAAGGCTAGGATCCAACACAATACTCTACAACCTAGAAGACGGATGCCGTAATCTAGTTGCATAATATTTGAAGGTATGTAAATGACGATTTACCAATTTCCACCATGAAAAACGAAAAAGAAATTTAAGTTTTAAATGAATTGAAACTCCTAGATCTTTTGAGATTCATTGAACTTTTCAATGGCATGTTAAATCTCGATTATGCCCTATTATTTGCGACTGGGATGCCGAGGATCACAAACAAGGTGTGAATAACCGTGCGAATCACGTGGTGCACCCAATGCTACTATCACCTAATCAATGTGTCGGTTAGCCACACACGCTCCATTGATCTACGATAAACATCGAGCCACCCTTCGCCACCAATGTCAATCCCAAATTAGTGTGCCGGTTAACCACACACGCTCCACTAACGCTTGACAAGGGTACGAAGTGCAATTCCATGGATTAGCATACAATTTCACATTTTGCCTAAAGTAACTAGGATTTGGGAATTTGTAAAAGCATGTAGTTACTTTGTACTTCATTATACTTATAATGGAAGGTTTCGTCCTATCCTACCCGTTCGGCTAACGACCCTCCACTAGTCAAGAGTGCGGTGGGTAAGAGTGGATACCCATTCAATCGCCATTTTATAGGCAATTTCCTTAAACACCCCTTATAGACCAGCTTCGTGAATGAGGCCTACTAACGGTAAGACTGACTGTTTACTCATACATATATAATATTAGACTTTTAATGTCATATATACATAGTATAGGGTGTATTTTAAACTTTTAAAATACTAGGTGGTCTAATTTAATTAATTATACTTTTAATTTAATTAAATGTAAACCAAAAACTTTATGGATTTATTAACTCTCTTTTAATTATACACTTTAATTAATTAACAAAACCATAAGGGTGTAATTTGAACTTTTTCAAAATACGAGGGTTTTAGAATTTAACATTTCAAAATTAAACTTTTAATCAACTTTTAAATTCCAAAACTTGAGGGCAAGTTTTGAAACTTTTCAAAACATTTGAGATTAGAATTTAAATATTTCAAAATTAACTTTTAATCAAAAATTTAAATTCCAAAACTTGAGGGCAAGTTTTGAAACTTTTCAAAACATTTGGGTTTAACTATTCAAATTTCAAAAACAAAACTTTTAAGTTCAAATTTAAACTATAAAACCTAAAGGGGAAAATTGAAACTTTTCAAACTTACTAGGTCAAATATTTATCTTATAATAATCCTATATTATCTATATTTAACCAAATCCATCAATTTTGATAAGGATAATCATTCCAAACATAAAAAATCGATTTTAGGCAATAAAAACGAGTTTTGGTAATTATCCCCATCAAAAATCTGACCAAAAATTCGAAAAACCCGGCAACTGAACAACCAACTCGTCGAGTCCTCTTTGGAACTCGTCGAGTTCAAGCTACTCGTCGAGTTCTAAGAGCAACTCGGCGAGTGCATCAGGCAGACAGCAAGAAATTTTGATTTTCAGGTCTTTGGCAGTTCAATTATGCATCTATTCAATAGAAAAACAACCTAGGCTCTGATACCACTGATGAGTTTTGAGCATAACATCAATCCTATGGTGTTCATGCAACCCTAATTGCTTGGATCTAGTTTTTCTACTTTGAACATGCAATAAACTTCCAAGACTTATAAACCCTAGATCTAGCATACAATTAATCAAATTAACAAATAAACTAGGGTTTAGATCTTACCTTGATTGTTATGTAGCAATAACAATCAATTCCTTGGCTTCAGAAAGCTTAGTGCCTCATGTGTTGCACCTCTAATGGAGTCACAAACACCACTAAGCAACTTAGATGAAGAGGGAGGAGAGAGGAGGCACCAAAAACGGCTGGAAACCCTAAAGGAACACTTGTCCACGTTTTTGGGGCATAGGGGTCCTATATATACATGTAGGCTATTAGGGTTTGCAACTAGGAACCCTAATCTGACTGCTTAGGCCCTAAGCAGCCCATGGACTCCTTTAACATATCCCTTGGACGATTTCTAATGGGCTTCCCATAGAATTCGTCCAACCTATATATTATTAGGTGATCCATAGCCCAATTGTAATTATCTTATAATTACAACTCCAGTCCCCTAAGTTTAATTAATCTCTTTTAGCCACAAAATTAATTATTTATTAATTCTTGACTAATATTAATTAAACAATATGATTTCTCCTTTAATATATTATTCTCATAATATATTAATAAATCATAATTAAACCTTTCTCTCCTTAATTCATCCTACATATTGTTATGGTGAAGGCAACCCAAAAGGACCATGCTCATAATCGGGTCAAGTACATACCAAAATACTTATGGACTTAGACACTAATCCAACACAATGATCATAACAACATCCCATAACCAAGATACAGATCTAACCAATCAATAACATAGCAAACATCTTATAATCAGGATATCGATCTAACAAATCACTAACATAGCATAATCCTATAAACCAGGATACCGACCTACCAGGTAACTAAGCATATCACCATCCTAATTACCATGTTGTAAATCAATAACCATGTCATGCAATAAACCCGGACACAAATCCGATAAGGGACGACATTGGTGCCTTAGACCCTGTTGATATAGTGAGGAGAACTCATCTGGCACTGTTGAAGTCCAGCAGATAAAACACCAGCTACTGGTTGACAGATTCCTGAGCTGTCAACATCAAACAACACCAAATTAATAATTGGGTTCCAAGCCCAAGGTCCAACTCACACTCCAAAGGCCCAATAGTCAACCAATGGACCAAAGCCCATCATATGGCCCAATTTTTCAAATTGGGCCCAGACCTCTACATGGTCTTTCCTTAAGGCCCATCAAATTATTTTGGTCCAAACCCTTGGTATTCCAATGGCCCAATATCACATAATCATAAAGGCCTAATTATGGCCCATCAATGGCCCAATTTTCCAAAATGGGCCCAAGACTCTCACATGGGCCTTATCCTAAAACCCATATAATTATTTAGTCCATTTGCTTATTCTTGGAAGCCCATTAATAGTCCAATCACCAAAGCCCACTAGGAAGGCCCAATTCGAGGCCCGGATGAGATTAGGGTTTTCACATGAAATGATGATTAGGGTTAAGTGTTTCTTACTTACCCCATTAAGGACTTAATCCATTAAGTCCAATATTGCCTTAGGTTAATTTTTCCAATGATTATTAATTAATATTTTAACTTTACTAAATAATTCTCGTGCGTGTCCCGATCAATTCCGAAAATTAGGGTTTTAAGCCATTAGGGTTTTCCAAACCCTAATTAGGGTTTCCTACCCAATACTAGCCCATTAGCCAATTGGTTGGGCTTTTAGAACACTTTGGGCCTCATTGGGCCCATGAGGGTTTTATTAGGTCAGTAGGGTTTCTTGGGCCCATTAGGGCTTCATTGGGCCCATTTTGACCAAGCATCCCCCAAACGAGTCAAACATAACAAGGCAAGCACACCGCCACCCGACACGGCGGCCGGTGGCGGCAGGAGGCGGTAGCCACCACCTCACGGTGGTGGTTAAAAGTTTTCTATTGATTATTCTGGCATGATTACAATTACAACACCATACAAAACACACACACATACACTAATATAACCACATACACTAATAAACATACGCACACACACAGCCACCCTATGGTGGCAGGCGGTGGCCGGAGGTGGCCGGAGGCGGCGGTTGACAGCGTTTCACAACAGCAACGACACCACAGTCGCTCTTCCGACTGCCATGCGTCGCATCTTTGGCTTCAACTTCGACTTCACCGGCGAGAGGAGCACCGAGGCGTATCAGACGGCAGGAGCCACGGTGGCGGTCTCTTGGCGGCGGGATACCGGCGAACAAAAGAAGAAGAAGGATGAAGGGAGGCGGTTTAGTACAGCACGACCGCCGCAGCATCGGTCTCGACCGTTCGTCGGAGTCACAGCAGCGAGGTAGCACCAGGATGCAAATGTAGAAGGAGGTGGGATGGTTCTTCTCTAACCACGAACGACGGCAGCAACAGTCACTCTTCGTTGGTTTCCCGGAAACCCTCGAAGTCCGGTCGTAGAAAACGTCGCTAGCAGCCTTGCTGATCGGGAAAACGGAATGAGAGGGCGGCGGCGAGAGAGCAGCGGCGGAGGGAGTGGGAGTGAAGAAGGTGACGGCTGCACATGGTCCCTAGGGTTAGGGTTACGGAACCCTTAAATACCCGCTTCCCATTAAAAGTTTGCCATAATGGCAACTATAGTCCCTCCCTATAATATTCCTTTCAATCATGGCCCATAATTTACCTTTTCAACCTTGCCCTCTGCAATTCTTTTCAAATCAGGTCTGGAACTTACACTTTAGCCCCTGACCCCATAAAATCTTCTCAACTATAATCCAATAGTTACCAAACAGTCCCCGTCTTCGAAAATCCCTTCATAGTAAGCCCATAATTTACTAGACATCCCTTCAACCTTCAAAATACTTTACAAACTAATCCTAAAATTAGATTTTTTAACCCCCAAAACTCTCAATTATAACTTTTAACCCCCTGGAGATTCAAATTTTGCCATTTGGCTTCCCGAAACCAACTCCCAGCTAATTGGTATTTGATTTTGGGCTATAATAACATATAATAAAAATACAAATTGCTTCTCGGGTTCCAAATTTATTATTTAATTATTATATTTTAAATGGGATGTTACAACTCTCCCCGGCTTAAATTTGATTTCGTCCTCGAAATCGTTTCTTCTCATTCCTTACACGTCAAACAACTTGAACTACAGTCCCGAGCATAACCCTAGCCTTTCCAAGGCAACCGTAACCAACCCTTGCAGGGTTCTTAAAACTAAAAATAAACAAATCCCTTGCAATATGCTCACATTTACTTGATCCAAAACCTGATGTCTCGAGATGGTCTGGCTCCCTGACAGACCTCTCATACCAAATCATTATTGTTGAGCCCAGTCAGCTTGTCTCTCATCTAACTATTCAACACCTGATATCTGGGGAGGTTCCAACATCTAGATACTTCTCATACACCTGAAGACCCAATTCGTCAATACCGCCCTAAACACGGAAACTGTCTGAACACTGATCTGCCTGAAGCAGTATGCTGCTACATGGCTGCTTTCCAAAATCTATCGAGACCTTCCTGGTCTTAATTTATCTGTCAGTCATCTGAGTTACCGGGTTTCCGCCTGGTCGCCGAGCTAAAAGGGCTCCCCACTTAGTCGTCTCACATGACTACTGAACGAAATCCTTCACTGGAACTAGTTGCCACGAGTTATCATGTCACTGAGGCTCTAATAACCTTCTGATCTAACTGATCGGGTCCATGCGTCAAATCCTGACGTCACCAAATCCAAGGCTAAAAGTGATTGCTACATAACCAATGGTAGACTTATATCACAAACGACCTTAAACAATTCCACTGCTTCCTTGCTCTCATAGTTGTAGTGGCGCTTCTACAGTCTTATCATTGGCTTAACCAGGTCTAATCCCTCTGGGGAAAGCCATAAATCAATCCGTGGATTTCCATATCCTCACTGCTATACCCAAACTGGTGGGTACTACTGTTCCTTCTGCCTCCTAACAACGCGCTCATGCTATCTACCAACCAAGTGAAGGCCGCGGCTACACCCACAGACTTACATCACTCAAGTACCATCTATTAACCTTGTGAATGCTACGGCTACACCCGTAGACTTACAACACCTCTCACACTATCTAATCGCTAGTGAATGTTACGGCTACCCTCGCAGTCTTACAACACTTCCCATACTGACTGATCGCTAGTGAACGCTATGGATACCCCCGCAGTCTTACACCACTTCCCATACCGGTCGAACACGCACTCTACCTAACACACAACTGAACTCAATTCATGGCTAGAATCCCAACCTGATTTCCCCAAATTATGCTGTCAAGCACCGAGAAGACGCAATTCACAAGCTGGGGAGTTTCACCAAACTCCCAACTCACACAACACTCAAACCAAGCAGCCACTAGGGTTGTCTTCCTTCCTGAAAACGATGCGAAACCTACCCCAGTTTCAAAACCGATCCTGCTTCTGCATTTCGGGACGATTCTCCCCCACTTAGACTCATCCAAGTCTTCACAATACATTAAAACTGGAGAATCCCCAGTTCTTCTCATTTTCCAATGATCGATCCAACGACAACCAACTCTTCTCAACTAGTGCTCCATTGCTAGCCAATCACAAATGATCACATGCTTCTAATAAGTAGATGAACACTTCCTAAATCCCAGGGAAAACAATAGTCCCTAATGCTCGAACGATCCCACACCCAAATCTTGAAGTCCAAAGATAGATGCTCCAACTAATGTCTCAACAACGAGCTACTTCCCTTGGCGCTTTCGTCCGCCAATCAATAACGGTTACTAAAACCGCTGAATCCTGACAAAACTGAATAACCATCTTGTGGGACCCTGTCCGCAGACCTCCCATGTAATACCTTCTTCCCAAAGTGCTCCAACAAATCTCCCGCTCTCGGATCTAGAAATCATATCATTCAAGGTCTCGCACCCTGACTTACTCACCAGCTCGATCATCCATAGCTGAACTGCAGCAGCTGAAACAACCTCTGCCCTAAATCGGGCTACAACTACTCCCAATACATAATCTCCAATCCCAAAAGTGCAAAGGATCACACAATCAATCCTTACCGCCCGATTACAAGAGATCCAAGGCAAAACGGACCTCACAAAACACTTATGCCACACCGACCCACCCGCGCTCACCAGCGCTGAACTACTGTCGTCAATCCCTGTGACCAACTGACCCCGAGTTAGAATACAACTTGACCCTAGGGTCACAAGCCTGCTCATCCCTCGGAACTCGAAAAACTGGAAGGGCGTAATCCTTGCCCTAGAAAACGACTACCCAATCCATCAATTAACCATTCTACTTCCAGTTGCAAAACACCAACTGAACATAATCATCACTCCCTTCTAGAGTCCCTGCGACTCGAATCCCTGCCTCGAACAAGACCCCCGAAGCCTCAAACCAGGAAACTCATACCACCTTCTCCCGCTCAACTCGCAGAGTGCAACGAGTACGGAACATTTCCCTGATCCCAAGTAACTACAGCTCTCTGCTTATCAGGATACGTCATAATAACAAGTCCCGATACTGAAAAGCTCGATCGGATCCTTCCCCTGCCGTCGTTACAGATGCGGTAGCTACCACGGCAACCATCTCAGCAATGGCTGCATAGCACTCGTCGAAATACTCAACCATGGCGGTCTTAGACCCAAACATCTCCGACAACTGTCCCCGGACAATCTCGATCACCTCCTCCCGAGTGATCTCACTAACACGATCCTCTAACAATGCTGGCCTATCCTGGCTACCAGCTCCCTGATCCTAACCCGGATCCGTCTCAAGGCGTCTCGTAACCAACACTCTGGTAATACAATAGGAAGATCTCTGATAACCCATATAATGACAGGGAACCAACTCTCAATCAAACCCTAGGGGTTGTGACTTCCTTGACATGCGTATGGGCCCTGTGCTTCCGGTAGTACGGGCCCATACTACCTTCCACACCTACCCATATTTGTCTCAAGTATCATCACAACACCCTAACAATACGCACACGCATGGCGATCGCTCAATCCTCACTCCTAGAGGAAAGCTAAGTATCTCATAACTAGCCTACTGACCCCACATAACTCAACCATCCATGAAACTTCCACCAACCCTGTAGCACTAGTGTATGTTAGCCATACATAACGCTGGACCCCATAGACTTTCGAATATCCAATCCCACCCTAAGCTCCCAATCAACAAGAATAGAACATAAGGCCAAATCAAACATTCTCAGGCTATAAGATCTTAATTATGTATAACCGTGATGCATACACTAAGCAACTACAATAATGATGTCAATCTCATGTAAAGAAAACCCTACGCTAGCAGGCATCATGTAATCAGGCAATTCTATCTTGCAATTCCTGAAGATCCCTAGCCTAGCCTAGCATGCTGTTCTAACATATCACATAATCAAATAACTGTATGGTATTTTGGCGTCTACTTACTGGCTCTGGCTGATCGTACACCCTGCATCCTCCTATACCTATTTTGAAAACCATTTTAGAAATCATTTCAAAATCTTTCCTTGATTTGAGACTGGATTCACACAAATGTTCCTCCAATTCACTCAAACCAAGGCTCTGATACCAACTTGTAACACCCATAAAATTCAAGCCAATTTAAAACTTTTTAAAACACTTTAAGTCATTAAGTTATTAAAATTTGTTTTCAAAATAGTTTAAGCATCAGAGAATTCCCGGAATCAATCATGATAATATGAGGAGGTGCACGATCACGCCTTCGCCTTCCCACGATTATCAGAAGTACCTGAAACAAAATCAACAACTGTAATCCCGAAGCTTAGTGAGTTTCCCCAAAATACCAATGCCATACAAACATAACCATATCATATAACAAATTCACAACAGCATGCATAATGAGCCTTCAGCATGACTGTACCGCCTCGTAGGGCCTACAGCCTATCTGGACCGCTTCCGAGCCTTCGGCATGACTGGACCGCCTCGCAGGGCCTACAGCCTATCCGGATCGCTCGTCGGGCCTTCGGTCTGACTGAATCCCTTTGCAGGGCCTTCAGTTTATCCGGACCTCCCTGAGTATGTTGGCTTTCAGCACAAAGCAGGACCGCCTCAACCCATCCCCAAATCAACAAACATGTGCACATAAATATCATATGTTAGCATATATAACAGTCAACCTATCTAGCAGATCAATAACCATAACAACATCCTATAACCACGATACAGATCTAACCTATCAATAACATAGCAACCATCCTATAATCAGGATACCGATCTAACAGATCAATGATCATAACAACATCCCATAACCAAGATACAAATCTAACCAATCAATAACATAGAAAACATCATATAATCAGGATACCGATCTAACAGATCACTAACATAGCATAATCCTATAAACCAGGATACCGACCTACCAGGTCACTAAGCATATCACCATCCTAATTACCAGGATGTAAATCAATAAGCATGTCATGCAATAAACCCGAATACAAATCCGATAAGGGCCGGCATTGGTGCCTTAGACCCTGTTGATATAGTGAGGAGAACTCACATGGCACTGCTGAAGTCCCGTAGATAAAACTCCAGTTGCTGGTTGACAGATTCCCGAGCTGTCAACATCAAACAACACCCAATTAATAATTGGGTTCCAAGCCCAAGGTCCAACTCACACTGCAAAGGCCCAATAGTCAACCAATAGACCAAAGCCCATCATATGGAAAATTGGGCCCAAACCTCTACATCGTCTTTCCTTAAGGCCCATATAATTATTCTGGTCCAAACCCTTGGTATTCCCATGGCCCAGTATCACATAATCATAAAGGCCCAATTATGGCCCATCAATGGCCCAATTTTCCAAATTGGGCCCAAGACTCTCACATGGGCCTTATCCTAAAACCCATATAATTATTTAGTCCATTTGCTTATTCTTGGAAGCCCATTAATAGTCCAATCACCAAAGCCCACTAGGAAGGCCCAATTCGAGGCCCGGATGAGATTAGGGTTTTCACATGAAATGATGATTGCGGTTAAGTGTTTCTTACTTAACTCATTAAGGACTTAATTCATTAAGTCCAATATTGCCTTACGTTAATTTTTCCAATGATTATTAATTAATATTTTAACTTAACTAAATAATTCTCGTACATGTCCCGATCAATTCCCAAAATTAGGGTTTTAAGCCATTAGGGTTTTCCAAACCCTAATTAGGGTTTCCTACCCAATACTAGCCCATTAGCCAATTGTTTGGGCTTTTAGGTCACTTTGGGCCTCATTGGGCCCATTTGGGTTTTATTAGGTCAGTAGGGTTTCTTGGGCCCATTAGGGCTTCATTGGGCCCACTTTGACCAACCATCCCCCAAACGAGTCAAACACGACAAGGCAAGTACACCGCCACCCGGCACGGCGGCCGGTGGCGGTTGGAGGCGGCAGCCACCACCTCACGGTGGTGGTTACAAGTTTTCTATTGATTATTCTGGCATGATTATAATTACAACACCATCCAAAACACACACACACACACAATAATATAACCACATACACTAATAAACATACGCACACACACAGCCGCCCTATGGCGACAGGCGGTGGTCGGAGGTGGCAGTAGGCGGCGGTTGACGACGTTTCACAACAGCAACGACACCACAGTCGCTCTTCCGACTTCCAGACATCGCATCTTTGGCTTCAACTTCGACTTCACCGGCGAGAGGAGCACCGAGGCGTATCAGACGGTAGGAGCCACGGCGGCGGCCTTTTGGTGGCGGGGTACCGTCGAACAGAAGAACAAGAAGGATGAAGGGAGGCGGTTTAGAACAGCATGGCCGCTACATCATCGGTCTCATCCTTTCGTCGGAGTCACAACAGCGAGGTAGCACCAGGATGCAAATGGAGAAGGAGGTGGGATGGTTATTCTCTAACCACGAACGGCGGTAGCAGCAGTCACGCTTCGTTGGTTTCCCGGCAGCCCTCGAAGTCCGGTCGTAGAAAACGTCGCTAGCAGCCTTGCTGATCGGGAAAACGGAATGAGAGGGCGGAGGCGAGAGAGCTGCGGCGGAGGGAGTGGGAGTGAAGATGGTGACGGTTGCACATTGTCCCTAGGGTTAGGGTTATAGAACCCTTAAATACCTGCTTCCCATTAAAAGTTTGCCATAATGGCAACTATAGTCCCTCCCCATAATTTACCTTTTCAACCCTGCCCTCTGCAATTCTTTTCAAATCAGGTCCGGAACTTACACTTTAGCCCCTGACCACATAAAATCTTCTCAACTATAATCCAATAGTTACCAAACAGTCCCTGTCTTCAAAAATCCCTTCATAGTAAGCCCATAATTTACTAGACATCCCTTCAACCTTCAAAATACTTTATAAACTAATCCGAAAATTACATTTTTAACCCCCAAAACTCTCAGTTATAACTTTAAACCCCCTGGAGATTCAAATTTTTCCATTTGGCTTCCCGAAACCAACTCCCAGCTAATTGTTATTTGATTTTGGGCTATAATAACATATAATAATAATATAAATTGCTTCTCGGGTTCCAGAATTATTATTTAAATATTATATTTTAAATGGGATCTTACAATGTTATTTCATCAAGTACCATGTTATATATATATATATATATATATATATATATATATATATATATATATATATATATATATATATATATATTATAGTGGTTATAAATATGTTACAACTAGTAAAATGAATATATCTTCCTACTACTAAATTGTTATGATTTTATGTGTCAAAATGCATGTCATAAAAGGGTGTCATAAAAGGATATTATCATTGTAGTTTCAACTTATATATATATATATATATATATATATATATATATATATATATATATATATATATATATATATATACTAGGTGTTGTTTGTTTTTTCAGAGATAAAAGGTCTGTAGTCTGCGGACCATATTTACATACATCTGCAGTAGAAGAGGTGGACCAAACGTCTGCAGTATTGAAGAAGAAGACTCTTTGTTTTATAACTTCTGCAAGCTGCTAGAATAAGCTAAAATCTAATTAAATTGAACTTTTTAAAAAAATTTAGAGTTTTTCAATAATTTTATGACTTTATTATAGTTAATTAACAAACGTATATCAACTTTTATGTATTATTGTATAAAAATTGAAAATAAAATGGTAAGAATTAACATATATATTTGATAAAACCTAACAAACTTTGGTCGCAAAGTTATATCTAAATATTGTAATTAGGGATAAAAGAATTTAATACATAAAATAGATGGAAATAAACCTTGATTTTAAATGAAAATTTTCAAAATTTTCATATTATTTTTTCAATTAAATCAATTAAAAATTGGTCATAAAATATTTTTCTCAAGAAATGAACGATATTGCATTAAATAATGTTTTATAAAATTTGGCACAAAAAATATAAGACAATATTAGGATTTTTTTTTCATATCTATATAAATAGCTCCAACGATTGTTATTGTAATTAACTCTTTATTTATAAATTTGTGTTAAAGGTCATGATTGTGTCGTCAATACTTTTTTTCTTTAGGTATTGTAACTTTTTTTTTCAAATTGTTTTCATAGATAAAGTTTGAATAAATCCAAGTAAAAAAACAAAGATATATGTGTTTTTTATGCTAGAAGATGTCTGAAGAGGTTTGAAGATTGTGGTCCACATCTGCGCCAAGAAGAGGACGCACATACCTTTTTAGGTCTGCAGTCTTCAAAAAAACAAACAGTCTGTACGTGGTCTGCACGGTGCAGACAGAAGAGGCTAAGAAGATCTAGAGACAAAAAACAAACAACACCTTAGATTCTTACATGTACTTGTGTACACTCCAATAAGATTTTTCACATATTTAAACGATATCATACACTGTTACGCTTATACATATCGAACATCCTCGGCTTTTATCCATACAAATATATCTGTATACCTTAGTTAATGACTTATATAGTCAAACTTTATGGTATAACTTTATCCGTATATCAGTATACCTTAGTTAATGACTTATATAGTCAAACTTTATGGTATAAACTTTATCCGTATATCCGTACGATTTTATCCTTATAACTTTATCGTATATCTAGTCACATAGTGCGACTACATGACTCACTATAAACATTAATTAGATTTCTCTCTCTCTCTCTCTCTCTCTCTCTCTCTCTCTCTCTCCCCACAAACCACGGTCTTGGTTTCTCTCACTATAAAACAGTTTTAAGTATGGTTTACTTATACAAAACACCGTTTTGGCTTTCAAAGTTCTTTAAAGATTCTTTACAAACTCATATTCAAGTATGGATGTACTTACAAAGAAAACACTTTTAAATGTTTTAAAAGTATTAAAACTGTTGTTAGCAAAAAACCTGTAACTCTCACCAACCTTGTGTTGACCCTCAAAACTACATGTACTCTCAGGAAATCACTAAACAAGCATCTCAGACGATGGAACAGTCATGGATTTTGGGAAACTTAGTTTTACTAATTTTTGTTATATCTGCTTAGTTGTTAAAGCAATCAATGTACTTTATATTTATCTGTAAGAACCTTGTATTCAAACTTTAAGATGAAATATAATTATTGTTTGTTTATTGTTGTACTTGTGTTATATATCCAATTGCATGTGATCCATGAACTTAGTCGCACAGCCCGACTTGTTCTGCCGCCTCGGTCGGGGGTGTGACACGGGAGGCCAACAAACCCTGGATGGTTAGGTTGAGGTGTTACTACTTCGTGTTGTAGACTAACACACAAAGGATGGTTGGGTTGAGGCAATATGCCAATAAACCCTGGATAGTTGGGTTGAGGCAATATGCCAACAAACCCTGGATGGTTAAGTTGAGGCCACGGGCCAACAAACCCTGTATGCATGTATTGTAATTGTTATTGTATTATTGTGTGGAGTATTTTTAGGGGAACTCACTAAGCTTTGGCTTAAATTTGTGGATTTCAATGTTTCAGGTACCTCAGAAGATCGAGGGAAGGAAAAGGCTTGATCGTACACATCATCCTATGCATTTTTTTATTTGAGAAATGTTTTGATACTCTTATTTTATGATTATGATTTTGAAACTTGTATGACGTATGGTTTTTGAAAAAAGAAAAATTTTATCATGATTTTTGGGATGTTACAAGTTGGTATCAGAGCCCTGGTTTCATAGAATTGGATGGATAGTCGTGTGATTCCAGATTCAAACTAAGGATATGTAAAATTGTTTTCAAAATTAACTATAAAATAATCAACTAAGAGGATGCGATGTTTACAGTCAGCCGGAGCCAAGGAAAATTATTCCCCAAGATACCCACACTTGTTTTGTCTAGAATTGCATGCTAATTGGTCGCCTAGGGATGTTCAAGAATTACATGATAGAACTGTCTGATAGCCTAAAAGAATTTCTTGGTATGCTAGATGGAACTAACATTGTTATTGCGGTTTCTTAGTGTGTGTATCATAGTTGTGCATAACTATGATTTTATAGCATGAAAATGTTTGATTTAGCCTTATTTCTTGTTCCTTGTTCGGTTGTGGGCTTAGGGTAGAATCAGTTATTCGACTCTCTATCGAATCAAGTGTTATTTATGATTAGCATACAGGAGTGGTTGCAGGGTTAATCGAAGTTTCATGAATGGGTAGGATTTGTAGAAGCTAGGTTAAGGAATGATTAGCCACTCTTAATAGAGTGAATATACGGTTTATGCGTATCCTAGTTGTTGTTCCTTGTGGCCGGGTGGTTCATGATGATCCTTCGAGACAAATATGGGTATGTGTGGAAGGTAGTATGGTCTCGTATTACTAAAATCATAGGACCTGTACGCTTATCAAGGAAGTCACGAACCCTAAAGATTTAATGATTCTGTGATGATGTAGTATGAATTGTGGATTTTTTGATGTATTTCGGTTTGTTTTCAGTATGGCAATCATGAGTGGTTTGGGATCTGGAGCATACAGCCCGGAGAGGCCAAGATTGACCGACAATGAGATTCATGAGATGATCATCACTCAGGTGACCATGGCTGTTAGAGAGGCAATTCCGAAGATGTTTGGGTATGTCAAGACCGCGATGATTGAGCTTTTTGATGAGAGATACGCCGCCATTACTGAGGTTGCTGTTGTCGCAACCACTACAGTCGTTGATGTTGTAGGACTCCAAGGGAGAGGTATGGTTCAATATCATGACTTTAGCAACCCGAAGCCCCTAGATTTCGATGGGGTCAAGGACCTAATTCTTGCTATGAGGTGGCTATGTGATGTGGAGGGTTGTTTATTTACTTGCTCGTGCCAGAGGACTGGAAGGTCAAATTTGACTTGAACCTTCTTTGTTTGGGGCGAAGGACTAGTGGAAGTTGGTGACCGGTGCTTATTCTCCTGTGGAGAAAGCTACAATGACATGGGATCAGTTTATGGAGATGTTTTGTACTGAGTACGTTACATTGGTTGAGAGGTAGAGGTTAGCTCAGGAGTATCTTTCAGTAAAGTAGACGACAGATTCGGTGATGGAGATGACGAAGATGTTTGCTGAGAGAGCCCTTTTCTGCCTGAAGTATGTTGCTTCGAAGTAGGTTCAGATGTCTCGTCACTTGAGCATGCTCAAGATGAATATCCGTAAGTTTGTATCGACACGTAGGTATAACTCTCTTTCTCTTATTTGTGGTCTTTCGCTTGGAGGAGAGAGATTGAGATTTAGAGCCATGCTATAGAGAAAAGGCACACATCGGTTCAGACATAGCCAACAGCAAAGCGATTCAAACCTGATGACTCATGATCCGGAGGGAAGAGGCGTTGCACATGTGGCAAGTGCGGTAAGATGCATGAGGGTGTGTGTCAATCAGCGACTGGGTGCCACAATTATGGCAGGAAGGGCCATATTGAAAGGGAGTTTCGTCAGCTGCATCAACAGGACCCATCACCAGGCACGCGTATTTGTTATCATTGTGATCAAGTGGGACATGTATAGGCCCAATGTCCTTTACTTGTTGCTAGGCATGTGCAAGCACCGGCCCCATCGACTCTTCGGATCACAAATGGATGTTGGGGGAGAACTGAGGCCCTGAAGGTCAGGGTTCGTGCTTTTCAGCTCACAGTAGATGAGGCCAAGGTGGCGCCTGACATCGTTACCTGTATTTTTTCAATTATTATTCTGTCAAGTTATTTCCTGTATGATTATGGTTTTATTTATGCTAGGTACATTCTTAGTGAATTCATTTCCTGCTCTTGTGCTTTTTGACTCGGATGCGAGTCAGTCCCTTGTGTCTCAGTCCTTCACTAAGGGTTTCGATATGACTCTTGGGGAGTTAGAGTGTCCGTTGCGAGTTTCAATCGACAAAGAACACGGGGTTTCTGCTTCGAGTGTTTTTTAGGATTGTAATTTGGAGATACTCAATGTGCATTACCCGATTGACTTGATCCCCACCCCTATGGCGATGTGTGCGTGATTGTAAGGATGCACTAGTTGAGCAGATTTGGGGCCATGATCTACTGTGAGAGGCAGCGGGTGGTAGTTCTAACCCCAAGTAGGGTAGAAATAACCACTTATAGCGAGGGTACCAGTGTTGGTTCAGATTTTTTTCAGCTGCCAAGGCTCGACAGTATCTTCAGCGTGGGTGTTTGGGTTATCTCGCGTACGTTGTTGACACTCAAGATGAGGGGAGAGTTTCAGTTTCAGATGTGCCATTAGTCAGAGAGTTTCTAGATGTATTTCCGGAGGATTTACCCGGTGTGCCTCCAGTAAGGAAGGTGGAGTTCATGATCGATCTCATCCCTGGTGTGGCCCCGATTGCTAAGGCTTTGTATCGCCTCGCACCACTAGAGTTCAGGAGCTGTTGGGCATGTAGTTTATCAGACCGAGCAATTCACCCTAGGGAGCACCAATTCTATTTATGAAGAAGGATGGGTCTCATCATATGTGTATAGACTACTAGAAGTTGAACAAGTTCACAGTAAAGAATCGTTACCCACTCCCTTGGATTGATGAACTCTTTGATCGGTTATAGGGTGCATCTTGGTTCTCCAATATTGATCTAAGGTCGGGTCACAACCAGATGAGAGTCAGGGATGAGGACGTGGAGAAAATAGTGTTATGAACTTGTTATGGTCATTATAAGTTCATGGTAATGCCGTTTGGTCTCACCAACGTACCTGCAACATTCATGGATTTGATGAACCAGGCATGCATGTCAATGCTCGACCGGCCAGTTATTATTTTCATTGATGATATTCGACTCTACTCCAAAATCAGGGAGCAACATGAGGAGAATCTTAAGGAGCTACTTGGGGTACTAAACTTAGAGAGGCTTTGTGCCAAGTTCTCCATGTGTGAGTTATGGTTACAGAAGGTCCAGTTTCTGGGACACCTCATCAATCAGCATAGAATTCTAGTCGATCTGACCAAGATCGAGGCAGTGATGCAGTGGGAGGTCCCGAAGTACCTATATGAGATCAGGAGTTTTCTGGGGTTGGCTGGTTATTATCGGAGATTCATTCAAGATTTCTCCAAGATTTTTTTTCCTCTGACCTGCCTGATGAAGAAGAGTGTATATTTTCGTTAGGGGCCTGAGCATTAGGCTGCTTTTGAGACTCTGAGGAGGAAGTTATGTGAGGCCCCAATATTGACCCTTCTTAAGGGTGTTGAGGATTTTGTAGTATTTTGTGATGTGTCGATCATAGGTTTAGGGGCGGTACTTATGCAGAGGGGTAGAGTCATAGCCTATGCATCCAGCAAGTTGAAGCCTCATGAGGCTAGCTATCCGATACATGATTTGGAGTTGGGGTTGTGGTTTTCGCCCTCAAGATTTGGTGACATTATCTCTATGCGTTCTGATGTACCATCTCCACAGAGCACAAGAGTTTGAGATATCTTATGGATCAGCCGAATCTGAACATGAGGTAGCGCAGATGGCCTGACCAGGTCAACGATTATGATTGTGAGATTCTCTGTAATCCTAAGAAGGGCAATGTGGTCACAACCGCTTTGAGCCGTAAGGCGACTACTAATCCTGTCCGAGAGCACTATTTAAGGACGACCATCGAATACCCACTTCTGGATTTGATAAGGGAGGCTCAGGTCGACGGGTTCAAGAGGAAAAATTAGAAGAAGGAGAGGAATAGAGGTGAGATAGACAAATTTTCTACTAATAGTTGCAGACTTGTTACCCAGTGCAGTCAGGTTTGGGTTCCATTTTTTGGTGGGGTCCGACAGATATCATTGTAGGAGGCACATAAGTCTAGGTTCTTGATTTACCCTCGAGCCACAAAGATGTATCGAGACTTGAGACTTTGTTATTGGTGGTCATGCATGAAGCGGGATATAACATTGTATGTGGAGAGATGCTTTACCTATCGGATGGTCAAGGTTGAGCATCAGAGGTCGAATGAATAGTTGCAGCCCTTAGAGGTTCCCATGTGGAAACGGGAACATATCACCATGGATTTCATCACCAAGGTGGGAAGGACGGCCAAGGTATTCAATGCTATTTGGGTCATTGTCGATCGCTTGACCAAGAGTGCCCATTTTCTCGCCATCCGAGAGAGTTCTTCGGCCGAGAAATTGGTTTATGTATATGTGCACGAGATCATTGCTCACCACGGTGTGTCGGTTTCTATCCTCTTCGACCGTAATGTACAGTTTACTTCTCTATTTTTGCAGAAGTTTCATGAGGAGTTGGGTACGAGACTGCATTTTAGCACTGCTTATCACCCACAGACTGATGAACAAAGTGAGTGGACCATTCAAACATTCGAGGTTATGCTGCGGGCTTGTGTCATCGATTTTAGTGGGAGTTAGGACTCATACCTTCCCCTATCTGAATTTTCTTACAACAACAACTATCATTCTAGTATTGGTGCACCGCCTTTCGAGCTTCTCTATGGGAGGAAGTGTCGTACACCAGTATGACATGGGGAGGTCAGCCACGGGGTCAGGGGGAAGACCGAGGTAGTCCTACAGATAATGGAGCCCATCCAGCAGATCAGACAAAGATCACAGACGACCCAGAGCTGACATAAGAGTTTTGCTGACAGACGATGATCAGAGTTAGAGTTTCAGGTGGGAGATATGGTTTTGTTAAAGGTATCACCCTGGAAGGGTGTTATACACTTCAGGAAGAGAAGCAAGATGGGTCCTTGATTTATAGGACCGTTTCGAGTAGTAGCCAGAGTATGCAAGGTGACATATCGATTAGATATTCTTGAGGAGCTTAGTCAGATTCACAGCACCTTCCATGTTTCTTAGCTTCAGAAGTATGTGGTTAACGATTTGGTAGTAGTTTCTTTGGATGACATCTAGGCCGATAAGAGCTTGAATTATGTGGAGAGACCGGTAACGATTCTAGACAAAAAGATGAAGGCCTTGTGCAACAAGGTCATAGGCAGCATCGAAAGGTTTCGAGTGGACGTGGGAACCCCAGGCAGAGATGCATGAGCATTACCCAGATGTCTTCGCAGCATCAGACTTCAAGGATAAAGTATGATTCAAGTGGGGGAAAATTGTAACACCCAGTTCCAGGTAAACACTTTTTCTGAATCTCTGATCCAACTCTTGGAGTTTTAACCCTAGTCACAACGTGAGCACTTATGTGTCACGACGTCACCATGTTGGAAGGAAATACGCATACCCTTGAGAGTCATGATGTGACCACTTCTAGGTCACGACGTGAGACCTGTTGTGAGTCAAACCCTAATTTCGGGGATTTTTCCCATATTTAAAGGAAGTGGGGGTTAGGATTAGCCCACCCTTATCCTCCATCACCTCCTAACACCCCCTTTGAAACCCTAATCCTAAATAGTTGATTTTGAGCTCCATTTGGGTGTTTTCTAGCTAAGAATAATGAGAGATAGATATTGGTGCATCAACTCAACATTCAAGCTTCACCATCATCCATTTTCACACCTTCTGGACCCTTGTGAGTTTCCAAGTTCAATGCTTAATGAGTCTATAAGCTTAGATCTAGTTTTTTTTGCACCATCTTTCATGTCTAGACTTTATTTAGTGATGGGGGTCCGTAAAGTTGCAAACATTATGGATCTCTATTTTTCATTTGATGAAATAAGTGTTGGATCTGAAGTATGGTTAGATTTTCGAACTCTTGCATGAGATCCTAACCCCATTCTTTCCTTGTTTTGCCATATCTTGTGTTTGGGGCATGCATTGGACATGCATGTCAAAAAAAGCTATGATTTTTATGGTGTTTTAGGATAGTGGAAGCCTTTTGGAAGGTCTGATTTGCAAGGATTAATGGATTAAGAGCTTATATCTTATTTCACTCCAGAGCGTCGTCACGACGTGACAACTTGGGTGTCACAACGTGATGATGGAAGATCGCGACTATTATGTTTTATTAAGGTCACGACGTGACCAATAGATGGTCACAACGTGATGATTGACTGGATGAATTTGGAGTGTTGACTTTGACTAAGTTTGACTTTAGGTCAAATGGAGTGATTTGGGTGGTAGACTGAGGCTTGGTCCCTATTTATTGTATAGGTAACATGCAGAGCCGGTGTTTGGAGCAGTGATCAATTCATCTATATTTTGGAATTTGAGGTGAGTTTTCCTCACTGTGTTCGTGGGTCGAAGGAACCAATTCTGGCCCACTAGGTTGTGTTATGTATCTTGATATATAGGATGTTCTTATGCTATAGTAACCTGTTAGATTTGTAGATATGCATGATTACTTGTAGTTACTGATTATTGTTTATATGTTGCATATGTTGACATATTGGTGGTTTGGTTGAAGCGGGATGGCAATAAACCCTGGATGGATGGGTTGTGGTGGTACTGCTTCGTGCAGTAGACCAACAAACCCAGGATGGTTGGGTTGAGGCAATATGACAACAAACCCTAAATGTTTGGGTTGAGGAAATATGCCAAAAAACCCTGGATGGTTGGGTTGAGCCAATATGCCAACAAACCCTGGATGGTCGGGTTGATGTCACGGGCAAACTATTCCAATATGCATGTATTGTAATTGTTATTGTATTATTGTGTGGAGTATTTTAGGGAAACTCATTAATCTTTGGCTTACAATTGGAGATTTCAATGTTTCAGGTACCTCAGACGATCGGGGGAAGGCAAAGGCTTGATCGTACATATCAACCTATGGATTTTTATGATTTGAGAGATGTTTTGATACTATGATTTTATGAGTATGATTTGGAAACAATGTTTTCTATGACGTATGGTTTATGAAAATGGTTTTTGAAAAACAAAAATTTTTATCATGATTTTTGGGATGTTACACATTTTGATTTTTTTCTATTCTCTTCCAAACTACACAGTCCCTTTGACCACTCTCTCATCCTTGTGATCTCGTCTTTTGCATCCCTAGCTCCTACTCTTTCTATTATGTCATTTAAACTTGCTATGACTTTATCTATTCCATCTCCTAACTAATACTTTTTCATTTTCTTTTTGCCTACCCAACTCCTACTCTTTCAACATGTTTAGTGTTTCAACCTCACATGACACGACATATTTCAAGGTATACCCCTAACACGAAAGTCAGCACAAACTCAACACAAAAATAAACGAGTTGACACAACATGACACATTAATTAAATGGGTAGGGTTAGAGTTAAGAACTTTCAACCCGTTCAATGTTTCGACACGACAAGAGCCCGCACGACACGACACGATTGTCATGTCTACCTTCGTCTCCCTCTTTCTCACTTACACCCAACGTCAGCAAAAACACATCAGCGTGGATGACGTCACCGGCATGCTTCTATGATGCTAGTGAAAACCCTATCACCCTACCTTCACATTGACCCTAAATCGTTAAATGAGAAACAGAACCCAACCGCTTTCCTTAAATATTGAAATCGAACATCATTCCAAATCGATTTAAGCAGTCAGTGTTTGAAGTTGTCGCAGGTGGCTTTTACGGTTGAGGCTATTGCGGTGATGATGTTATTGGTGTAGATGGTTGATGATTGTTTCGATGTGCATGGTATCGATTGGTGGTGGTGTTAACAGTAAAAGTAGATGGTTAACGAAGGTTCACAATAGTGATGATAGAGCAATAATAGGTGGTGTTCGAAGAGGTTTGTTTCCAGTTGGTGTTTGTATATGAGGGTGGCCATGGTGAAGGAGGTGCTGGTTTGTGGTTATTTTAAGGAAACATGTGGTATAAGGAGGAGGTGAAACAAGAAGTGGAAAATATTTTCAGGTGGTGGTGCGATTTTGTTGATGAAGTAAGCTGTGATAAGGGTGGTGGTTCTCGGTATTGCAGGTGGGTTATTGCGCTATAAGGGTAGCATTAGTGGTGTTCCGAGATGAAGAGGTGGTGGTTAATAGTGGTGGGCGGTGCCTCATTTGGTTTCTTATTTTTTGTCAAAGAATTTGGGGGTGGGGTGGGGGAATAAAGGGTTATAAGGGAAGTGTAACGTACTAAAAATACTAAGTAAAAATTTTATTTTTCAACCACCAAAACCATACAATCATCTATACAAAATCCAATCAGAGTATAATGTATTCTAAACATCAGAGTCAAAAAGATAAATCAATAATGAGGAAATAAAACTCCAGGGGATGTAGTGCGATCAAGTTGGACCCTTCCCTTTGGAACCAGAAGTACCTAAAACATTTAAACATAAAACCGTAAGCACAAAGTTTAGTGAGTTCCCCAAAATACAACATACCATACATAACATCGGGCCCTACCCACATAATTAACGGGCCCCACCTACATATCGGGACTAAACCACATCACGGGCCCCGCCCAACATACATGCAAGAGTCATAAAGACAATCTAACATCCTACATATTATAGTAAGAAAACTCACCTCACATGCGTAGTCGGATATACCATAGCTCGTAAAGTCGGGAAACTGATGCTACAACCCACCTAACGAAATACCCAAGGCCAAACCTCAGTCTACGTTCTAAAACTAGCAGTTTGACCAAAAGTCAACTAGGTCAAAAAGTCAACGGTCAAAGTCAACTTCAGCTGACCTCCACGTCGTGGCCAACCAACTTGATCACAATTAAAATTCACTACCACATCGAGGAAGACATGCCATCATGTCGTGGCAGAGTCCTGAAAAAACAGTTGTGACATCCTTATTCACCACGTCGTGGCTACTGCACTAGGTCAGCTTAATGGGTTGATTCCTTAATCTGTGAAGCTCCTTGTTCATACTTTCCAGTAAGCTTCTTGGGACCCTAATGGTCCATAAAGATCCAAACTTTATGGACATGCATGTCCTTCACCCAATTAGGTCAAAATGATAAGAAAATGACCTAAAACTCATGCATGGCTCTCAAAACTCATTCAACTTCTAGATTCAGAAGATATAGTGACCAAGAGGCTAAGGAGAGCTATAAAGTAGCAAAATGTATCTCATTTAGCCAACCCAAACGCAAAAATGAACAACACATGTGCTATAAAACCTAGATTTATGAAGAAAGAACCAAAAAAGTGGAAACTTGAGGACTTACAAAGAGTCTAGAAGATGCACATAAGGAGTAGAGACAAGTTGTTCGATGATCTATGCATGAGAGCTCCTTGTTCTTCTTACCAAGATCACAAAACTACAAACAATGAGCCAAGAACTTCAAAAAGGAGGCTAGGGTTTATCAAAGATGCTTTGGAGGTGATGGAGGCTGAGGGTGGAGGAAAACCTGACCATCACTTCCTTTAAATAGAGCTCAAGGCCCGAAATTTAGGGTTTGCCAAAAATGAGTCGCCACATCGTGGCAAATGCATGTGTAACATCTTGTTTCGAGAAGTTTCTTATTTCAAGATTATGGACAATAAATGGATCAAGTAAATTCCTTGGGCTTCAAGGGAGTAGGATTTAGACCCTATTGGATGTTGATAATATTGACTACGTGATCCAATCCCTTGGTTTGGGTTTTGGAGTCAAAGGGTAAAATGGGAAAAGTAATGTTTTAGACTTCTTTCGTGAATTAAAAATTTTAGTTCGGTATTCTTTAATTCAAAAGTAATTATATAGGATTTTGGGTCTCTTTAATACCTTTTTGTACATATAAAGAACGCCGAAAACGGAGTTGAAACGAAGAAGTTATGGCTGTTTGAAGTTGAAGGGAAAATTGGGAACTTTTGGGTTACGCTAGGTGTAACTAAAAGTTACGTTGGGCATAACAGGTTTTAATGAATTATGTTGGACGTAATTTAAGTTACACTGGGCATAATCTGGGCATATGAAAACCCTAAATCTTCAGTTTTGAGCTTTATTTAAGGGCTCTAACTTATGGGAAATCCTCTGATTACCAACCTCCATCACCTAAGATCATTCAATTAGAAACCCTAGCTTCCTCTCACTTATTTTTGAGCCTTGACATCATTTTTTAGCTTATTTCTCCATTGGAAGGTTGAATATTGAAGAACAAGGTGGTGGCAAAATGTATAGTGTTGGATTAGGTGTCTAAGCCAATAACTAAATTAGTATAATCTTGAATAATTAGCAAAGTCCTTTTGGGTTGCCCTCATAACCAGAAATAGCATGAAATGATATTAGGAAAAAGAGAGATAAATGATTTTTTAATATATTATGTGCGACATCCCCAAATTTCTCGGCCAGAAAAGACTGATTTAGTTTATGTTTTTAAAAATAAAATCAGAGTAATCTTCCAAAAGATGTTGCGGAATTTGTCCCCAAAACAAAATTTGATAAAAATTTATCAAAGCATTTCTTAAAGAAATGTATTTTCATTATATAACAAAACCTCGGGATGTCATATTCCGATACAGACCAAAAGCATAAACAATACATTATAAGCCTTACAACAATTATTTACATCTACTGGCCTATAATCCAAAAATCTCTCGTCATCATCCAACTATGCTCTAAGTCCACTACCTATAATATAAAAAGCTGAGTGGGTCAGGCTTGGGAGCCTGGTGAGCATATTGGATTTTCAACCCACAAATAATAATAAATTTATTAATTTCATCAACCAATAATAAATTTATTAACTTCATCAACCAACAATAACCCTGATTACCCGTTCCCGTTATCCTCACTTTACGTCCCTAAACATCTATCATAAGGGACCTAGCCTAAGGATTATCATCGGGATGGACACTACTGCTAAGGGGGTTCCTCAGCAATAATTGTCCGTAAGGCAACCATGAGGGGGATGGATTACACCAGCGAACATATAGTTCACCAACACCTACAGGTTGCGAGCCTGCTAGCGTTCCACTGGACTGTCTAGAAAGGTCTGTGGTCGTCATCTATACTCCGCTAGATGACAACAACAACAACATCGAGGCCTCTCATCATTTTAACACACATCAACTATTTTATCTACCCTTGTTTTACCCAACATATTTGTAGATAAAAATACATATACTGTTTAAAACTTAAAACATATATTCAACACCCATCTCAAATAAACAAACAATATAATTACACATAGCACGTATTTTATAGAAAATACTTCATATCTATGTGTAAGATGAAAGTGACTACACACTCACCTGATAAGACGGTGATTTGACAGCACTTCGTCCCTTAAAACAATCTTTTTCGATGAAACCGGGATGTTTTCTCAAAAACCGGGCTTCACGCGGGCAGAGTTTCATCTCGAAAAACTCTTTTTCTCGGGGTCTTCGGGCTCTCCGGGGCTTGCTTACGATGCTAGGATAGTACCCTAGGCTTTGGTGGGTTTAGAATAGGCTAAAAGGGAGTAGAAGGTGAAAGAGAATGAAATTTTGTAACATTAACTCGACTGACTTTAGATCCTATTTATAGGGGACCGAAGCTCCTCATTACGCTGGGCGTAATTTCCTGGTACGCGGGGCGTACTGCCTCGCAAAGCTCTTCGATGGGCGTACGAAGGGATTAGCTCGGACGCGTCAAGGCTATGACACGTGTCTCTTATGCGAAGGAGTAGGGGAGGTGATGGACTCCGGATCACTTACACGAGTACGTTGGGCGTAATTCTTCGGTACGATGGACGTACTCCTTCGGACTAGCCTCGAAGTTTGTGACCAAAACTTCAAAAAATCGCAACTTTCGCATACGAACTCCGTTTCTGACATTCTTTATATCCACGCGTAGGTGAAATTATGATCTACAACTTTTGTTTAGACTCCGCCGGCTAATTTTGAATTTATTTGTAAAGTTATATTTTTAACAGGCCGGGACAGGAAAAGTCCGTTAAAAATTCATAACTTCTTCATCTGACGTCCGTTTTCGTCTGTCTTTTTACTGTTGAACTACTATCAACAAGCTCTTCGATTCTCGTTTAGGTTGTTTCAGTAAAAACCACTCGATCTAAAATTCGAGTTTCGGGCTGCATACTGCTAAACCAAAACTTAGAAAAATCATAACTTCCTCATACGAAGTCAGATTTGGGCGTTCTTTTTATGCACGCTCTCGGTTTAACGAACACTATGACTTTTGTTTAGATCACTAATGCTAAAAAGCATTTTATCGTAAATTCACTTTTTACGTCACACATCATCGTGTCGGTTCTGTCGCGAAACTTCGACAGGTCATAACTTCTTCGTTATAACTCTGATTTCGGTATTCTTTATATCTCCGGAATCCTTGTTTCAACCACTGCAACTTTCTTCTTAGATATCGGGTTCATCTATTATTTATTTTCGACGCTTATTTTTATCCTTAACTTATTAAATCATAATAATTAAGTATAAAATACATAATACTCAAATAATACATCTTATTATTTCAAAACAAATTACAAAGGTTGGCCTAGACTATTACATCATCTTTAATGTCTAGCCTAGAAACACGGGCGTTACATTATGTGATTAATATATTGGTTGGAAATAGATAATTGATATGTTAATTTATTATTAATAAATTAACATGAGATCAATAGTTAAATAATTGGTTTGAAATCAATTAGAATTACTTAATAATTGACTAGAATTAATTTGGGATCGGTTGGAATTAATTAATTATACAAGGGTTACTTGGTAATTGTTCAATTGTTGAGCAAGAGAGAGATTCTAGAAACTTCCATGCTTGGGCGGTTTTGATACCCTATTAGGGTAATCTAGAATGCTCCAAATGGATAATTAGGAAACTAGATAATTAACTATTTATGGGTTATCATTATCTAGGGTTTCTTAGGGATATCCAACAGCTATATAAAGATCCCTTCGGCTAGGATTTTCGTATGTTTCATTCTAAGAAGCATATGAACAAAAATTCTTAGTATCTTCTCTATCTCTCTCTCCTCTTCATTCTAGGGTTTCTAGTGTTTTGGGTGTGAGTCATTAGAGGCATGTGATTTCTGGTGCTTGCTTTCCAAGATTTTGTATAAGGAGTTTGAAGTGACTTGTTTACTACAACAAATCAAAGGTATGTAACCTTAATTCTGGTAATTTGATTTTACTAGGAAGTCCTTAGGGTTCTTGTTATTTTGTTGTTAATGGCATGTTACATTCAAAGTGTTAAAGAAATAGATCCTTTAGGTTGCATGTTTCCTTAATCGTTAAGTGAAATTCCGCAAGCACATAGTTATTGTAATATATAAAACCCATCAGTGGTATCAGATCCTAGGTATGTCTAACATTGTTTGTACATAGGATGAACTTGAACAAAATGATTTTTTATGTTAGACTGATCTCACGGCGTGAGATTTAATGCTCACGACGTGAGCACAGTTCATTCCAGAAATTCGGATTTTTCTACATAATGTGATTTATATGGTTGTTATTTGGTAATTATCTAGTATAATATCTGCCAAATCCAAAATTTTATTATATTAGATAATTAAATAAAACCCTAAATGTTAGGAGATATTCTTATACTAGATAATGCTTGATTATAAGATTAATTAATATTATCCTTATGGATCTTATTATTAATTTAATTAAATGATTGATTAAAAGATAATTAATAAATTCATAAACTGGTTTAAATTTAATTAAATTAAAAAGTTTAATTTATAAAAGATTAAACCTTGTATTTTGAAATGTTTTAAATACACCCTTATATATATATATATATATATATATATATATATATATATATATATATATATATATATATTATAAGATTAATTACTATATGTATAAGAATCAGTCAATCAAATCGCTAGTATGCCTCATTCACGAAGCCATACTATAAGGGGAGCTTAAGGAAGCGCCTACAAAATAACTGCCATTGGGTGTCCACACTCACCCACCGCTCTCTTGTATGGTGGAGGGTCGTTAGCTGAACAGATTTGATAGGACATGATCTCATTAATAAGTATAATGATATAAAGTAACTAAAACTTTTTAAAAAAATCTCACTCATAGTTACTTTAGGAAAAATGTGAAAAGTATGTTAATCCATGTAAACGCACATCATGCTTTATATGTCGTTAGTGTAGCGTGTGTGGTTAGCCGGCACACTAATATGGACTATAAAGAGATATGATGGGCATCTTCATAAATTATCATTATTGATGGAGAGTGGGTGGTTAACCGACACATCAATGTGAGATGATAAATGATATCAAGGTTGTCAAGCAGTTTTGCATGGTTATTCACATCTCGTTTGTGATCCTCGGCATCCCAGTCACAAAAGTGGGAGCAAAATTCGAGATTAAACATGTCATTGATAAGATTCAATGATTCTCAACAGTTCTAGGAGTTTCATAAGATTGGAATTGGTAAAAGCCTTACCTACCTAAAATAGGTTTGAATCGAAAATATGGATCCTAGCCTTAAGTTAAATTTATGGGTTAATAATTAAGGATTAAAATTGAATAAATTGAAGTCTCCTATATTAAATTATATTATGAAGATATAAATGGTCTTACTCATTCTTAAGGAAATAGTTTTCCTCAATCTTCTAGAGATGGTCTTCAAATTTCAAGTCAAGGTAAAATTGTTTTTCCTTCCTTAGGAAATGATGGAACTAAACATCATATTTCTTCCACCTCCTCCTCATGTGACTCTCCCAACGTCATGTTTTCCTCAAGTTGAAAGATACGAGACTACTCAATCCCTATTGGCATATAAACATCAAGATGAAAACCTTGTGTACGCAAGTTCTGAAAAGAAATTATACATTGACAAGTTAGATAGATTGGGTGTCATTTTCCCAAGGAAGCAGGCCATTGTTTTGGTTCTTCTTTCGCTTCCAAAGTCATATGATCAATTCATTGAGAACTTTTATATGAGAATATCGATGTGACCCTAATTGATCTGATCTAAATGTTGATTATTGATGAAGCGGAAATTCTTAAGAGCACATCTAAAACAGGGTTGCTTATTAGGTCTAATTCCAAGGTTTCCATGGACATTGACAATGGTGACAATTGTGGTCCAGAAAATATTTCTCTTCCCAATGGAAAAGGGTCATCCAAGATCAAACTGTCTGATCATATGGTAAAGAGAAATGGCTAGTTCTGGGATCGTTCCATGTGTTGACTCCAAAGAGTCCATTTGTTTTTACTACTAATTGATGGGACATTGGAAACAAAGCCGCCCAAAATACCTGAAAGATCTTAGAGATAGTAAAGCCAAGTCATGTGACTCTACTTCAAGTATATCCATTATCTGACTCCATTGTTTTATAGGTTCCTATTCATAGACTCTTAATACATGATGTGATGATCACATTTTGATGGTATTAATGGATTTATAAGAAGGAAGGAAGCTTGAGCAAGGTAAGATAAAACTGATCGTAAGAAATGGACTTTGGTCACATGGTTCACTGATCAGAACTTGGAGCTACTATTAAGGATTTTGGATAATTTAATAGATTGCTATTACTCTTCAGAAATGTCTAGAAACATAGTTTTCATTTTATGCATTGTAAGGACGATTTCCAACTTTATTTTCAACAAAGTAAAATTTTGGTTTATCTGCTTGCCTTATTTATATTTTCTTGCAATGGCATTTATGAAAGTGTTGGTTACATTTCTAATATTAGCAATATTAATTGTGGATTTGATTCTTATGATATCGCTTGTAGTATTGTCATAATTGACCAAGTGAAAAGAAATCTCATCACCAACTGGACAGATACTTGGTATTGTACAAGTCGCATTGTATAATATATGAGAATCTTGTTCATTGGAAAATTATAACTAATTCATTGATCACATGTTTATGTGAGTCAAGAGAAGGACTAATGGATCTAGTACATGTTGATATGGACTATTCAGAACCACCACAAAGGACGATAATTATATTCGTCATGATTTTATGATGTTTCAATAAATATGGTTGTGTTAATAAGATTAAGCATAATTCTGATACTTTGAAAAGGTTCAAAGCGTAGCAGAACGAATGAAAAGAATCTATTAGGCAGAAAGATAAAAGATTCTCTAATATGAGAAGAAAGGAGAATGCTTTAATGCCATGCTTTATGACCATCTTAGTGATTGTGAAATTGTATCACGATTGAGTCCTCCATGAACATCCTAGCACAATTGTATGACTAAGAAGAGGAACAAATATTGTTGGAAATGGTTTGATCATAGATGAGTCATACTTCGTTCCAAATCAAGTTGTAGATTCATACTCTAGTAACTACAAATCGTATCTTGAAACTTCTTTCAAACTAAGAAGGTTGAAAACACCTCGAAATATGTAGAGTAAAATGTTTTCTTACTCTAGCACATATAGAACTGGAGTTGTGATGTTTTTCGTTAATCGAGAAACAAAAGATAAACTGAGACCTATTCTATGAAGTGTTTTCTTGTCGGGAATCCACACGAACTTTTGAATGTTTGTTTTAGCTCGTTAAAGAATGCTCCTTGAGAGAAAACTTATATGTTAAGAATTCAGTGGGATTCGTATTGATCTTGAGAGTTTCAAGAGTCAACCGACATTAAACGTTTTAGTTATCACTAGCACGCGACCTGAGGTTGATAACCTATCGTGTTTGGTTGACACATTCTTATTTCTCTGCACTTCTAGGTGAGTTGGAAATGCTTATGAGTTCTATGTTTTTCATTTAACTACAAAATCAAAAAGCACGTTGGTCAGTGAAAGTACATCGATCAATATAGGTGAGCTGCTAACAACATGGAAGCATTGGTAGGACGTTGAGCTACCAGAGGGCAAGAAATTAAGAATTATGAAGTTCAGTCCATGAAGGAAAGCTAAATTTGAATTGGGTTTAGTCCTAAACCTTATCTTATGATTATAGGTTGCAAATGATATATTCACATCGATGGGAACGTATGCACCTTGAAATCTATGTGGTAAATATTCACTATAATTCATGAGAATGATTATGAGGAAACACTTTTTCTAGTAGATTTTAAAGGATCTGATAAAGATCAGTATGGATACTGTTTGTATTAATTGCATTCTCAAATTCATAATATGATTACAACATCCCTCTTCATATTTCGAATTGTGAGGAATAGCCATGAACTATTTGAACTTTCATGACATATATCTACAAGTTCTGAAAGGGTTTAAACTCACACATATGCTATCCAATGAATGTGTATAAGCTTAAGAAGTCTAGTTGGAGACTTATCGAAGCATCACATAACAAAATTATGTACTTCAGTAAGAAAGTCAAGAGTATTAATTTCTATAAGTCTAGTTGATTTCTGGGTACATGTCAAAGCTAGTGAGAGCATAATTGTTATACTAGTATTGCATGTTAACAATACTATTAATAGGGAACAAAGTTTTTAATTCGCAAATTACAAAGTTTAGGAATTGTTTCGCTATTGTAGACTTAAGGAAGAAGGTACTCATACCTCATTCCGAATCTAAAAGTTTAGACTGTATAGTTCAATAGAACTTAGTCATATACATATATGAATATCATCTTGAAATGGTTCAACATAGGAAATTCAATATATGAAAATATTATAGCAAGAGACTGAACAGATATCAAATCCTTACGTGAGGCATAGTGAGTCGAGTCCCATATGCTTCTGATATACGATCGATTATATATGCTATAATATTCACTTATTATGATTTTTCCAAATGCCTTGAGCATTTAGAGGAAAAAGGATTAGAATTATTATGTGACTAGAGTTGTTAAACAACTATCAAGAACATTCTGAGGTTTAATGAAGATTGGTTGCTTGTGGACAGTTGGAAGTATAGATTTATTTGGGAGGACCATAGTGACATGATTCTAGATTGAGATAGTTCTTGATTAGAATTGATGGTTATATGGAAATATGGAAATGTTTCCATAATGGGATATTCTTGAAAAGTCTACATGTGAGTTGGAAACTTTAATGGAAGATAAGTGTTCAAGGAGTGTACCTTGAATTTGAAACTTTATTACCATGGAATTGTTTCTAGTAACAAAGTTCAAATGGAACATTCTGTAATATCGTTGGCTCGGTCTCTGAGACTTAGAAGCCTCGACATCACAGAAGGTCAATGCATGTAAAGTTGGATTTATTTTTTGTCCCATGTACCCCATTACTATACATATCATAATATGGTCTAAGGAGATTAGACATAACAAAATGTGTTGCTACAATATTCATGAGTACTTAGAAAATGGAGATTTTGAGTATTGGATAAACCCACGCACAAAGAATTACTTCATGGATTTTATCAAGAGTAATTCTGAGACGATAATATCTTATATTCTTGAAATGGAGATTTATGAGTTGTAATTTACAAGTCGGTTGCCCATTGATGTTACGTAAACACATCAGTAACGTGATGTTATAAAACGTAGTGTCATGCATGATTTGGTAAGTAAAGGATACAAGCATATAAGTCAAAGTTTATTCATTCGTCTTTCCCTAACAGGAAAAGCGATATCGTTGGGCCCCTCGATGATTTGTTGTCGACATCTGAAGTGCTTGGCCGATCCCGGACTAAATTGATGTGCACAATTAGTAGTCTAAATACAGTCGTCATAAATTGGGAAATCGAGAAATAGAATTTTGAACAATGAGATTGATTTCAATCCATGTCTAGTGTCCATACAATATCTTTAAGAACGAATGATTATTTGATCACTTATCTAAGGAAAAATATATGATCAGATCAGAGTTCGACATTTGCTTTGGAAAGAACCCTTTGCTATTTGATTTAGAAGTTATACCTATAATTTAGTTTTTGACTTATCCAAGTGGGAGACTGTAGGATTAGGTGTCTAATCCAATAACTAAATTAGTATAATCTTGAATAATTTGCAAAGTCCTTTTGGGTTGCCCTCATAACACGAAATAGCTAGAAATGATATTAGGAGAAAGAGAGATAAATCATTTGTTTATATATATTATGTGATTAATATATTGGTTGGAAATAAATAATTGATATGTTAATTTATTATTAATAAATTAACATGAGATCAATAGTTAAATAATCGGTTTGAAATGAATTAGAATTAATTAATGATTGATTGGAATTAAATTGGGATCAATTGGAATTAATTAATTGTACAAGGGTTACTTTGTAATTGTTCAATAGCTGAGCAAGAGAGAGATTCTAGAAATCTCCATGCTTGGACGATTTTGATACCCTATTAGGGTAATCTACAATGCTCTAAATGGATAATTAGGAAACTAGATAATTAAATATTTATGGGTTATCATTATCTACGGTTTCTTAGGGATATCCAGTAGCTATATAAAGACCCCTTGGGCTAGGATTTTCATATGTCTCCTTCTAAGAAGCATATGAATAAAAATTCTTAGTATCTTCTCTATCTCTCTCCTCTTCATTCTAAGGTTTCTAGTGTTTTGGGTGTGAGCCATTAGAGGCACGAGATTTCTGGTGCTTGCTTTCCAAGGTTTTCTATAAGGAGTTTGAAGTGATTTGTTTACTATAACAAATCAAAGGTATGTAACCTTAATTCTTGTAATTTGATTATACTAGGAAGTTATTAGGTATCTTGTTATTTTTTTGTTCATGGCATGTTACATGCAAAGTGTTAAAGAAACAGATCCTTTAGGTTGCATGTTCCTAAGCACATCGTTATTCTAATATATAAAACGCATCATATAAAAGAAGAGTTCAAGTATAGATCCAACAAGATTGCTCATTCTTGTACCATTATGAGTAAAAAGATTCTAACTTGCTCATTGGTTTCATAGATCTAGTCGTTTGTCATAATTGCCACTTTTTGGTCATTTTAATGTATAAAGTTTAGATCTTCAAAGTTTGTGACTTTGTTATGGATAAAGTTGCAAACTTTATACATCCAAAAACATCATAATTATTTAGATATGAAGTATTGGGACTTGGACTTAATGGATTAAGTTAAGAAAGACGTATTTTGGTCCCTTTGGAACTTAAAGACTAGATCTTGGTTGTTTGGACCATTCTAATGGATAAAGTTGGAAACTTTATCCATTATGGAGCTAGTAGGAATTAGATCTGAGTATTGGATGAAAGGTATTAAGGGAATAAGTGCTAATAGAAGAGATGAATTTTTGGCTTGAGTATGCAGGGTGTAACTATGGTGTGACATCCCCATTTTCACGGCCAGAAAAGACCAATTTTGTTTATGCTTTATAAAATCAGAGTATCTCTTTTAATAAAAATGTTGCGGAATTTGTTCCCAGAAAAACATGATAATTACATTATCAAAGCATTTCTGAAGAAATGTATTTTTTATTCATTTTAAAACATTTGGGATGTCATCGTTAATACAGAAACATAAGCATAAACAGAACTTCCATTCATTTACACTGGTGATCTACATCTTTTTAATCTCTCGGTGTAATGTAACTTCATATCGACACCTGTGATACAAATAAGCTTGAGTGGGTTAGGTTGGGAAACCTGGTGAGTACATAGGGTTTTCAACCTACAATAATATAATTATTATGTTTAATCATCAAACAGTTAACCCAATTACCCATCCCCATTATATTCTTTACTCTTAAGGATCTACCCTAAGAATCAGCTATTTCTCGTTCATTCATTCCTAAGGATTATCCTAAGGAATAGGTACGAAGTGCATCGTCGCAAGGGTTTATAATCAGGCACTAAATCCATAGTTTCCAGGGTTCATTCCTAAGGATTATACTAAGGAATAGGTACGAAGTGCATCTTCGCAAGGGTTTATATATCAGGCACTAAATCCATAGTTTCCAGGGTTCATCCAACGGCCGCTAAGTCCATGGCTGCCAGGGTTTATCTCATTTATCGACAGTATTATTTTCGGGAGTCCACCCGCAATACATGTCAATGGGTTTTTAGAGTACACCGGGTGAAAACATCGTTCACAACACCTACAGGTTGCGAGCCTGCTAGTGTTCCACTAGACTATCTAGAATAGTCTGTGGTTGTCATCTATACTCTGCTAGATGATGTGGCCATCATTTGGGTCATCGCCTGTGTCATCGCTTGGCTCATCGCTTCTCAGTATCTTTTACCACTCATATATCATCACTCATCATTCATCTCATTTTTCATCGCTCATCATTCATCTCATCTTTAATCTACCCCTCTTTTACCCATCATAATTATAGGTATAAAATACATATACAATTTAAAACAGTTAAAACATGTATATTTTTGTTCATCCAACATAAATATCAAGTACATAGATAATATGCACACATAGCACATAATTTATATTAAATACTTCATATCTACGTGTAAGATGAAAGTAACTATGCACTCACTTGTTAAAGTGATGATTCCAAACTCGGACAGCGCTTCGCTTCTTAACAACATAATTTCCTTCGACGAAACCTTGTATTATTACCACTAGATTTTAGTCTAATATTTATTGCGACTAATTCTTAGTCTAGATTTGTCATTAACTTAGAGTCTACTTCATGATCGATCAAGTAAGGGAAGACCAGGTAGGACCATATCGGAGGTAGGGTCTGTTTGGTATACGAAGTATACTGTTTGGAAATCCCACTTTAAACACCTCACTAAATCCCACAGCCTAGACATCATCCCCGTAAGTAGATCAATCAGTATAACGACTTTGAATCACTGATAAATCTTATTTATAGGTTCATAATAATGATATTATATTTAAATATAAGCTATATTTAAAGTAGGGTAGGCGTATCTCACTTACAGCGGGTTTTGCTAAAAACCAGGTTCCGCTGGAGCAGAGCTTCTGAGCCGAAAAGCTCTTTTCTCGGAGCCTTCGGGCGCTCCGGGTCTTTTCTCTAGAAACTTGAGGTTACTAGGGATTTAGAGGGGTTTTGGGAGTCTAGAGAGAAGTTAGAGAGAGAAAGAAAGACTTATGGTGTGAAGAAAATATGAAGAGTTCATCTCTTATTTATAGGGGTTTTATCGTAGAGTAGGCCCTATGTTTCGTCCATATCTTCCGCGTACGAGCTCCATTTTCTACATTATTTATATCAATGCGGTTGTATTTACGAATATTACAACTTTCATTTAGACCTCGTCGGCTAATTCTCATTCTATCTCCGATTTGCAAAAGTATATCGAATTTATCGCGCTCGAAGAGTATGGACTAAGTTTCGTCCATATCTTTCGCATACGAGCTCTATTATAGAAGTTCTTTATATCCATGCGTTGGTACTTACGAGTACTACAACTTTCATTTAGACCCCATCGGCTAATTCTCATTCTATCTCAGATTTACAAAACTAGATCGAATTCGTCGCGCTTGAAGAGTAGGGACTAAGTTTCGTCCATATCTTTCGCATACGAGCTCCGTTTTCGACTGTCTTTTTATCTTTTAAATCCTATTAACGATATCTTCATTTCTCGTTTAGATTATTTTGGCTAAAAATCGACCGATCTAAAATTTGAATTTCGGGTTGTGCACTGCTATGCTAAATCTTAGAAAAATCATAACTTCCTCAAACGAAGTCAGATTTGGACGTTCTTTTTATGCACACTCTCGGTTTAACATATACTATGACTTTCGTTTTGATCACTAGGGCTAGAAAGTATTTTATTGTAAATTCACTTTTTACGATTCCCGGTGTCGTGTCGGTTTTACCGTAAACTTCGACGGGTCATAACTTCTTCGTTATAACTTGGATTTCAACGTTCTTTATATGTACGGAACCCTTGTGACATATAGTATAAATTGGTTAAGATTATTTATTCTAAATATTATTATATCAAAAAAGTTATTTTTGACGCTTATTGTCTCTAAATTGACTAACCCGAATCTGCGGGTGTTACAATTATCTCCCCCTTAGGATGATTACGTCCCGGAATCATCAACGAAATAGGGCTTGTATAATGACTCCATACGTTATCTCTTCATCGTAGGTAATAATCGTAACTTCTATGTTTCTTCGAATGAGTATCTAACTCTTGGTCCTCTTTACTGCAAGCGGTGCTCGATCTTGCACCCACTCTCTGTCTCATGTTAGACTCTTAATCATGACCTTTATGTCACAATATAGATCATTATCGGAGACTCCTTCTTCTTACAAACTTAGGATAAGTTCTTTGATTACTACAATACACCGATGGGTCACGTTCTAATGACCTCTCATCGTATGATGCAACGCTTAGAATCAGGTCTTTTAGAGTCAAATTCCAGAACAAACTATACCTTCCTTCATGTTGCAATCACATCTTAAAAGGTAGCATTTCTAGCTACAAGCAACTATCGCGGTACCTCTACTGATCGCTTTGATTATCTTTTATTTCAATCTTCCGGCTTAAGTCAGATGCTACATCTAACTTGGATCTCTGAACCACGTAGAATACATATCTTAGTCGGACTCGATATGATATGACCACTCGGGTCGGAATAATAGTCATCTTCTTAGTCATTACCGAAACAATGGTAATGACATACATGAACAAAACAGAATCAATTTCTAGTGCCTTGGTAACCTTGTGACTTTCCCCGATCCAAGTGTGAGTCCTGTGTTTCCGGTAGTATAGGCCTCTACTACCATTCACACCTACTCATACTCGTCCCAAGTATTGTCTCGCAGTTTTCCAAGTCACCATACAAGAAAATCACATAACAACTTAACCACCAGTTAACAAAACGAAGGTTTCATATTATTCCTTGAAACGATTACATAGGTGTTCAAGTTAACCCTAGACTATGCCTCTACTAGGCTACACCATACGATACTATGGCTACTGCAAAGACGGTCTTTTGCTTATCGCCGCAGTTGCAGCTCTCAAATACCATCTCCATCTCGGAGATCCAGCCCATAATTTCCACTGGCTTTGGGCTTACTGAAAGACTCGGTGGTTTTGCACCCAAGAAATTCTTATACATCCACCCATCCTTGTCATTTCCCCTCTCTGGGCCATTCCTCCTTGCCCCTTGGGTTCTTGCTTGACTCACAGTGCGGCTATAGTTTCCTTCCTCCAATTGCTCGACGATCAGCTCAGGTTGCATAATGGGTATTGTAGGTTCGTCCCTATTTTATTGCAACATTTTCCTCATCTCTTCTCTTTGCTCAGCCAACATACCCCGAACCATGGCTTGTACTCCAGCCATTGTGATTGGCTCAGGTCCAGCTACCACCACAAGTACTGGCTCAATCACTTGGGGTTGAGGTTGCTGATTCCTATTTCCGTTTGCGTTTCCGACTCTGTTTCGGGTTCTTGCCATTTCGATCTTATACACCAAATCATATGTTTGGTGTGAAATGACGAGAATTAAGATAGGAAAGATTTTATTTACGATCGACGTGTAAACCTCCCTATCACTCCGAAAAGTTACATGCCAGTTCTAATACCGTACTTAAACATTTAGAAATTTGAACACATAAAATTTCTAGATCCGGTCGGCAACAGACCATAGATTCGTTCACACAGTTAGCATCATAAATCATTTAGCACATAAAAGCATGTTAGACATTTTCCTTAAATTAGCTAGTGATTGTGTCTATTCAGGTGTATTACCTAACATTTATTAGACACACTCCTCACCATCATTGCTTCGCATCCTAAGTTTAAGTCTAGAAATAAATCTTTATTCCTAGTTCGCTTAAACTAATGCTCTGATACCAATTGTGACATCCCCATTTTCACGGCCAGAAAAGACCGATTTTGTTTATGCTTTATACAATCACAGTATATCTTTTAATAAAAATGTTTCGGAATTTGTTCCCAGAAAAACATGATAATTACATTATCAAAGCATTTCTGAAGAAATGTATTTTTTATTCATTTTAAAACATTTGGGATGTCATCGTTAATACAGAAACATAAGCATAAACAGAACTTACATTCATTTACACTAGTGATCTACATCTTTTTAATCTCTCGGTGTAATGTAACTTCATATCGACACATGTGATACAAATAAGCTTGAGTGGGTCAAGTTGGGAAAACTGGTGAGTACATAGGGTTTTCAACCCACAATAATATAATTATTATGCTTAATCATCAAACAGTTAACCCAATTACCCATCCCCATTATCTTCTTTACTCTTAAGGATCTACCCTAATAATCAACTATTTCTCGTTCATTCATTCCTAAGGAGTATCCTAAGGAATAGGTACGAAGTGCATCGTCGCCAGGGTTTATATATCAGACACTAAATCCATAGTTTCCAGGGTTCATCCAACGGGCGCTAAGTCCATAGCTGCCAGGGTTTATCTCTTTTATCGACAGTATTATTTTCGGGAGTCCACCCACAATACATGTCGATGGGTTTTTAGAGTACACCGGGTGAACACATCGTTCACAACACCTACAGGTTGCGAGCCTGCTATTGTTCCACTGGACTGTCTAGAATAGTATGTGGTTGTCATCTATACTCTGCTAGATGACGGGGCCATCACTTGGGTCATCACCTAGGTCATCGCTTCGCTCATCACTTCTCACTATCTTTTACCACTCATATATCATCGCTCATCATTCATCTCATTCTTCATCGCTCATCATTCATCTCATCTTTAATCTACCCATCTTTTACCCATCATAATTATAGGTATAAAACACATATACAATTTAAAACAATTAAAACATGTATATTTTTTTTCATCCAACATAAATATCAAGTACACAGATAATATGCACACATAGCACGTAATTTATATTAAATACTTCATATCTACTTGTAAGATAAAAGTAACTATGCACTCACTTATTAAAGTGATGATTCCAAACTCGGACAACGACTAATTATTAGTCTAGATTAGTCATTAACTTAGAGTCTACTTCATGATCTATCAAGTAAGGGACAACCAGGTAGGATCATATCGGAGGTAGGGTCCGTTTGGTATACGAAGTATACTGTTTGGAAATCTCACTTTAAACACCTCACTAAATCACAGACTAGACATCATCCTCATAAGTAGATCAATCAGTATAACGAATTTGAATCACTGATAAATCTTATTTATAGGTTCATAATAATGATATTATATTTAAATATAAGCTATATTTAAAGTAGGGTAGGCGTATCTCACTTACAGCGGGTTTTGCTAAAAACCAGGTTCCGCTAGAGCAGAGCTTCTGAGCCGAAAAGCTCTTTTTCTCGGAGCCTTCGGGCGCTCCGGGTCTTTTCTCTAGAAACTTGAGGTTACCAGGGATTTAGAGGGGTTTTGGGAGTCTAGAGAGAAGTTAGAGAGAGAAAGAAAGGCTTATGGTGTGAAGAAAATATGAAGAGTTCATCTCTTATTTATAGGGGTTTTATCGTAGAGTAGGCCCTAAGTTTCGTCTGTATCTTCCGCGTACGAGCTCCTTTTTCTACGTTCTTTATATCCACGTGGTGGTATATCGTCAGCTAATTCTCATTCTATCTCTTATTTGCAAAATTGTATCGAATTTATCGCGCTCGAAGAGTAGGGACTAAGTTTCGTCCATATCTTTCACATACGAGCTCTATAATCGACGTTCTTTATATCCATGCGTTTGTATTTACGAGTACTACAACTTTCATTTAGACCCCGTCGGCTAATTCTCATTCTATCTCAGATTTACAAAATTGTATCGAATTCGTTGCGCTTGAAGAGTAGGGACTAAGTTTCGTCCATATCTTTCGCATACGAGCTCCGTTTTCGACTGTCTTTTTATCGTTTAACTCCTATTAACGACATCTTCATTTCTCATTTAGATTATTTTGGCTAAAAATTGACCGATCTAAAATTCGAATTTCGGGTTGTGCACTACTATGCTAAATCTTAGAAAATTCATAATTTCCTCATACGAAGTCAAATTTGGACATTATTTTTATGCACACTCTCAGTTTAACATATACTACGACTTTCGTTTAGATTACTAAGGCTAGAAATTATTTTATCGTAAATTCACTTTTTACGATTCCCGGTGTCGTGCCGGTTTTACCGTAAACTTCGACGGGTCATAACTTCTTCGTTATAACTTGGATTTCAACGTTCTTTATATGTACGGAACCCTTGTGACATATAGTATAAATTGGTTAAGATTATTTATTCTAAATATTATTATATCAAAAAAGTTATTTTTGACGCTTATTGTCTCTAAATTGACTAACCCGAATATGCGGGTGTTACATACGGGTACGTAGCGCGTACCCATGTATTGTCCCACAAAAGCTAAGCTACACTCCACACAAGGCTTTGAGTTGGAGTACGCAGGGCGTACTTGGTCTGTTTGATGACCTTTGACTTTTGACTGTTTACTTTGACCAAGTTTGACTGTAGGTCATTTGGAGTGATGAATATTGGATTGAGATTGGGTCCCTGATTATTGTATATGTGACCTGTAGAGGCAGTATTTGAAGCAGTGATCAGTTCAGCCATCTTTCAGACTATGAGGTGAGTTTTCCTCACTATACTTGTGGGTCAAAGGCACCAAGGCCAATCCACTAGGTTATGTATCGTGGTATATAGGATGATGTTATGATAGATATATGTTAGACTGGTAAATCTGTATGATTACCTGTATTTGTTGGTTATATGTTAGACTGGTAGATCTATATGATTACTTATATTCATTGGTTATATGTTAGACCGGCAGATATGTATGATTAGCTATAATTGTTGGTTATTGATTGTTATTGTATATGTCGACATGTTATGGTTTGTTGGTTAGATGCGGTCCTGCTTTGTGCTAAAGGCCAAGATACTCGGGGCGGTATGAATAGGTTGTAGGACGTGCAAGGCGGTCCAGTCAGGCCAAAGGCCTGGAGAGCAGTCCGGATAGGCTGTAGGCCCTACGAGGCGGTCCAGTCAGGCCGAAGGCTCAGAGAGTGGTCCAGATAGGATGTAGGCCCTGCGAGGTGGTTCAGTCATACTGAAGGCTCATTTTTGCATGTTGTTATTTGTTTGATGGTGTGGGGTACTTTGGGGAAACTTACTAAGCTTTGGCTTACTGTTTGACTTTATGGTTTCAGGTACTTCATAGGACAGGGGCAAGGTGAAGGCTTGATTGTACACATCATCCTAGATATTTACTTAACCTATTATTTTTGGGATACTCTGATTTATAATTATGGCTTTTAGAAGCTATGTTTTGTATAATTTATGGATTTCGATATGTTTTTAAAAATGAAAATTTTGTCATAATTTTTGGGATGTTACAAGTTGGTATTAGAGCCCTGGTTTGAGAGAATTGGATAAAACTTGTGTGATTCCAGACTCAAACTAAGGATCTGCAAAATATTTTTCAAAAATGAACTCTAAAGGATTGTCAGATAGGATGCGATGTGTACAATCAGCCGGAGCCAAGGAAAGTGTTCCCCAAGATACCCATACTTGTTATGTGTATTGATGATATGATAGAACTGCATGCTATTTTGTAGGCTAGGGATCTTCAGAAATTACATGATAGAATTACCTGATTTATAATGCATGGTAGCCTAGGACAATTTCTTGATATGTTATATGGAACTAAAAATATTACTGTATGCATCATAGTTGTACATAACTAAGATTTTATAGTCTGAGAATGTTTGATTTAGTCTTATTTCATGTTCCTTGTCAGGTTGTGGGCTTAGGGTAGAATCAAGTATTCAACTGTCTATCGAATCTAGTGTTATATATGATTAGCATACACGCGCGGCTGCAAGGTTAGTGGAAGTTTCATGAGTGAGTATGGTTTGTAGTAGGCCAGCATGAGGAAAGATTAGCCACTCCCAAGAGAGTGAGTATAGGATGTATGTGTATCCTAGAAAGTGCTTTAGTACGATTGGTGTGTTGTTTAGCGGGTTTTGGGAATATCATCATGATTAGTTACTTAGAGGATCCAGAACGATTCTTGAGGAAAGTGCGGATAGGTGTGGAAGCTAGTATTGGGCCCGTACTACTGAAAGCACAAGAGATGTACTCGAATCGAGGAAAATTTTAGGGATTTTAAGGAACTGATTGAGGGTATATTGTACGATTTGACACCATGATTCACTACAAAATGTTCCTTATTATTTGGTTTATCGGTTATAGGTGTTTAGGATGAGGATAGGTCTGGTGATTGTTTGGGCCATTGTGACCATGTCAGGTTGGGTTTGAATGGTGCAGACCTAGGTGATTCAATTGATTTTGAGGTCTTGAGGGTCTTGCTAGAGGTAGTGCCAGTTGAGTCGCGGGACTCAAGAAGGAAGTGATTGGGATGGTCAGCTCGAGGATTGCAGCAGGAGGCTGATTGATTGGCATATAGATTGGGATGTCACTATCTACGACGGAGGTTACGCTCTTCCAACTTTCCGTGTCTGGAGGAAAGAAAGAGCAGACATGCGATTTGTAGAGTTGGGGTATAGACCCAACATGGGACTAAATAGTTGCCATTTTGGTAGTAAGTATAGCATTGTAGGAATGCACAAGATGATTCTTGTGGTATGGATGCCTTGAGATGATATCAAGGGTCTGCTTTCTTTAAATATAGGTAGGTCAGGTTCTAGTTGATTGTTTCAGGTGATCAGGGAAGTGAAACAAGAATGACAACTTTTGTTGTCTCTGATGTATCCCGACTATGAGAATGATGCCTCTTGTATTTTGAATGATCCCCATGATGAATTGATGGTTGGGTAATTATAGACGAGGTGTGTGGTAGTCTATTTGTTTCTAGATAGAGAATTGGTGTTATGAATGGACTGTCAGAATTATTGTGTGTGCATCTGCATGGGATTCTTGATGTTAGAGGCGGTTATGAAGGATGTTTTCGGGGTATCCATATGAGATTTAGAACCTCTTTGAGTTTTCTTGGTATTTTTTGGGAAGATCATCTTGCATTGTGTTATACATTCCAAGGGTCGGGGATGTTATGTATCTGGTTGAGCCGGTTTGATTTTTGGTCTGTTTGAAATGTTAGTTGGTGGTAGTTCGAACCTTAAGTGGGAGAGAGATAGGTATTCTGATGTGATCATCATCGATCTGTTCGAATTATGGTTACAGAAGAAGGGTTCATAGGGATTGGCGGTTCGGGTATGTAAAACCTTGGTTCAGGATTTGGTCAAGACGGGAGTGCAGAGCAAGTTGCCATCAGATGTATGTGTTCAGGAATGCAAGAGTCGTCTTTGCAGCAGGAAGCTATTGTACAAGGAGATCGCTATAGCCAGTGGTTCCTTTCGGGAACGTCGGGGAATAGGTGAAGAGGCGTATGGGTCACTCAGGTTGAGTATCGATTGTTGAGGGATTTGTCAGCCCGTTGTATAGATTGGTATCTATAGTCTAGGATGGGCAGTTGTTGATCGGTCAATCAGCTTCAGTGTTTGGTATGTTTAGTTCCTCATGGGCTTTGTCCAGTAGTGTATTGGATCAACATATTAGCTTCCAATGCACTCACCATCGTTGGTATTTTCATTTATCATCAATATCAGAAGTTTTTCATAAGTTTCGAGTTGTATCAGTTATAGTTCAATGGAGGCGTCAACCTATCGTCAAGTTATGTACTGTTGGATAAGGTGTCTAAGTCCATAACTATAATTGGTATGTACTTGACCCGAGAGTAGCATGGTCCATTTGGGTTGCATGTCACCAGAACATTTGTAAGGATGGACTTTTGAGAAGAGACTATTTATGATTTATTAATATATTAAGTTCTAATATATTAATATTAAATCATATTATTTAATTAGTATTGATCAAGAATTAATTTAGTGATCAAAAGAGACTAATTAAATGTAAGGGGCTGATTTGGTAAATCAATGATTCTTCTATTGTGGGCCAATGATCCATAATTCTTTAGGTTGGGCTAAACGAATGTGACAACCCATGGATAATCCATGGAGGTTTAAACCCATGGAGCCTACGGAATATGGAAGGTCATGAACATTAGCGTTTACACGGTGTAACCCTAGTTTTGCCACACTATATAAGAAGACCCTAAGCTCCTAAAATCGGCACCTAAGTAGTCTTTGGAAGAGCTATAGCCGAATTTGGTGCAAGACATTCTCTCTCAAGTCCTCCATTGTTGGTGGTGTTGTGTGAAGAATTTAAGGTATCACATTTGGGGTGCTAGACTCTTAAAGGTCCAAGGAATCAAGCTACAAGAAAAGGTATGTTATCTAACTAGTTTTGTTATACAAGTACCCATGTTTTGAATGCTAGTTAGGCTAATGCTTTGGAAAAACAAATTGCATGTATAATTAAAGAAAACATAGATCCAAAGCATCTAGGGTTGTATGTGCACCTTAAGGTTGTTAGGATGCTCAAAACCCATTAGTGGTATCAGAGCCTAGGATTGTTTTCTATTATACTTGATGTTTTATTGGTTTTCAAAGTTAGAAAAATCGAATTTATGCATTCTGTCAGGTGAACTCGCCGAGTCCACTGGGTGACTCGCTGAGTCCACTCAGAAATGGACCAACTCGACGAGTCCAGTTCATGTACTCGCCGATTTGGTGGTCCAGTGTGCAAATTTTCGAGTTTTGGCCAGAAATTGGATTAGGATCATTACCCCAAACTGTTTTTTGAACCATGAAATCTGTTTTTTCATAAGGTAATGATCATGCTTGTCCAATTAAAAGATAATTGTCATAATTTCATGATTTGTATTAGTTTGTATGATTATGCTAATTTCTTGAAGATTGATGATATGAATTATCTTGTGCTTATGAGTTTAACTAGATGATGTACGAATTTTTGATTATTGTGTTAATTAAATTAATGATCTTAATGGTTTTAATGGACTCCATAACTTGTCCTCAAGTTATGGAAAACCAAAATTCTTTTCCTTAAAAGCCATTCAACTCATAAGTTAAGAAAATGAAAAGTTTTGAATAGTGTCAAAACTTGCCCTCAAGTTTTGGAATTTGTAAAGCCGCACTTATGAATACTTTATTTCCAAACCCTAGAATTTTAAAAGTTTAAAATTCAACCCTTATACTATTATAATATTATAAGTTTAATAATTATACATATGTATAAGACAAGTCAGTCTTACTGTTAGTAGGCGTCATTCACGAAGCTGGTCTATAAGGGGGGTATAAGCTTACTGTCTATAAAATGGCAGTTTAATGGGTGTCCACTCTCACCCACCGCTTCTTTGGCTGGTGGAGGGTCGTTAGCCGAATGGGTAGGATATGACATTAATCCTCGTTAAAAGTATAATGATAATTATAAAGTAACTAAACTTTATTAAATTCCCAATCTTAGTTACTTTAGGAAAAATGTGAATTTGATGCTAATCCATGAAATTGCACTTTGCACCTTGCCAAGTCGTTAGTGGAGCATGTGTTGTTAACCGACACACTAACATGGACTAGTAAGGGTGACAAAGGGTAGCTTGGTGTTTGTCATAGATCGGTGGAGCGTGTGTGGTTAACCGACACATCGATATAGGTGATAAATGACATCAAGTGTACCAAGTTAATTTGCATGGTTATTCACACCTTGTTTGTGATCCTCGGTATCCCAGTCACAAACTTGAAGGACATAATAGAGATTTAAATATGTCATTGAAAAGTTCAATGAATCTCAAAGGAATCTAGGAATTTCAATCCAATTAAAACTTAATAATCAATTTCGTTTTTCATGGTGGAAATTGGTAAATCGTCATTTACCTACCTTCAAATATTTTGCACGTTGGATTACGACATCCCTCTTCCAAATTGTAAAATATTGTGTTGGGTCATAGCCTTAATATTTCATTTGGGTGTTATATTAAGGATTCTTATCTAATCTAAACTTTGTCTTTTTCTTTTCAGATGTTTTCCAACACTACTTATGGCTCAAACCCTGCTAGCTCCTTCTCTCTCATGAACTTGTGTGGGAGAGTCATCTTTGATGGCACTAATTTCAATGACTGGATTAGGAACATCAGGATGGTCACTCGCTATGAGGACAAGGAATATGTCATTGACAAGGAGCTTAAGGAAATCGATGAGTCTTCTGCTACTCCTGAGGATATCGCTGAGTTTAGGACTCATGAGAAGGATGCCACCAAGGTGTCTTGTATCATGTTAGCCACCATGACAGCTGAACTCCAAAAGTCCTATGAGGATTTCTACCCTTTTGAGATGCACCAGGACCTGATGGAAAGATACCATCAGAGTGCTCGTCAAGAGAGGTATGAAATCATCTCTTCCATGATAACAACTAATATGAAGGATGGTGAACCCATCACGGCCCACTTGCAGAAAATGCAAAGGTTTGTGGACCGTTTGCTAAAATTGAATGTGAACTTCGATGAGGAGTTGGCTATAGATATCATTCCATACTCCTTACCTCCATGTTATGATTAGTTCTGCATGACCTATCATATGAACAAGGAGGAGGTCACACTTAGCAAACTCAAGGGCTTTTGAGGACTGCTGAAAGTAGTCTCAAAGGTAAATCGGTTGTTACTACTCCTACCACCGCCCCTGCTCTGGCAATTGGACAAGGGAAGGGGAAGAAGAGGAAGGCTCCCTCTAAGAGCCGCAAGGAAAGTCTCTTGATGGATCCTCTTCAAGTGGGACCAAGGTTGGTTCTGCTACTCCCTCTTCTATTCCTAAGGAAGCAGAGTGTTTCTACTATCATGATAAAGGGCACTGGAAGCGAAGCTGCCCTAAATACTTACAGGATGTCAAAGATGGGAAGGTTAAGGTCACCCATGCAGGTATTTATACTATTCTATCTAATAACTCATCACATTCTTGTTCTTGGGTCCTTGATACAGGTTGTGGAATTCACATTTATTCTGATTTGCAGGGACTAAAAAGAAGTAAGGATGTGGAGCATGGGAAGATAAACTTGATCATGGGGAATAAGAAGGTTTCACATGTCACCAAAATTGGAGTTTATTCTTTATTTCTGAGTAGTGGGTTAGAATTAGATTTGAATAATTGTTGTTACTCGTCTGAAATGGCGAGAAATGTTATTTCCTTTCATGGTTTATACAAACAAGGTTTTAGTTTTTCATTTGATAATGAAATTGGTACTATTAATGCTTATTATAATGGTGTTTTTTATTTTAAAGCATTACCTTGTAATGATGTATATGAAACTGTGATGGTTGTAGACGATAATATCATATAAGTCTTCAAACCAAGATATATGAGTTGTTGACTATGAGTTGGTTGTACATTGATAGTGCGAAACCGCATTAATAACCTGATGTTATATTGTGCTTCTGTAAAGTATTAAGTACAAATAGTGTGAATTTTATGAAAGTTGTAGATGGTATTTATAGTATTCATAAAATTTAAAAAAATCAAAAAAATATATTATCTTAAAACAATGACCATATGATTGTTGCCTGCCCCGACAAGGCGACAACACCCGTAATTCCAACCTCAGCCGAGTACCATAATGCCGACCACGCCACTCTGGGGGTGGTGTTCACGCCCATTGTGTGCACGACGCACCATGCTGATAGCCATAGGCTAATTTGACGCACCCTGATAGCCATAGGCTAATTTTTAACTATTTTTTGAAAAATAATCGATGAAATTTAAGATATTTATCTTTTTTGCTTTATTTTAAAAGCTTTATTAATAGTGGTATTCGTCGCATAAATCGTTCTTGTTTTAAAAGTTTGCGATAAAGATGGGCACGGTTCACCAAGTAAGAGATTAGAGACACCGAGACACGCATATATTTTGTACACATACCTATGGGAGACATCTTTACTACTTATAAATTTCTCTTCGTGCTTTAAATTTTAATCTACCAAAAATACAAGAAATTGCAATATCATAAGACAAACAATCTTTATAAATTTGCTCACTTTTCATGATTACCCATAAATATAAACTTAATTACGTTATATAAAACGTAATTGTTGTAAGATTTAATAGACCATATCAAAACTTAAATTATTGACATCCAGTTTGCAATACACGACCCCAACATTGTTATAATGTTATTGCTTTTTGTGATTTGATTAATTTCATTATAATTTAATTTCTGATAACACGAGGAGAAGCGATTTTAACATTTTTATGTCCACATAAAATTAGACTAGTCAACAACAAGCTGCTGCTTTTTTCCCAAAAAAAGTTTTACAAAATAAAAATATTGAATTTTCTTTATTAAGAACATGTAACTGAATTAGGTGTATAACTTCACAATTTACTATGAGTATCAATAATAAAGTAAATGTTTTTATTTCCATAATCATATAATTTATTTATAATTACAAAATAATAATATTTCTATACTGATAATAACACTTTGTGACTTATGTCTTGAAATTTTTATATGATAAGTATTACTATTATATAAAAAAAAATAAATATATGTTGTTATTATTGATAAAACTATATATATAGTAATTTAACAAATAAGTTCATGTAAATTATTTTTATTTCATGATTGTCGTGTTCTTTTTGAAGTAAATAAACCACCATGCCCTTCCAGTTTATGATATGGATATCATGACACTTGCTATCATGCATAGTCCAAAAAAGCCATTCCCACTAAATGGGATGTATCAACCATATCTCATTTTAGAATATGCTATCTATTTTTCTTTTAATATATTGAGTAAATTATAATTTTGGTACACGTATCCGTGAAATTCTTCGTATTTTTGCCTACAAACAACACTATACATGGATTATCTATCTCCACACATAACGTGTCTTGGATATTTCACAAAACTTATATTATATAGATTTATAATTTATATTTTTTCTGTTGTTCTAATCAAACTGCTAAATAAACTATATACTTCTTGTTTTGACATCTCATTTGTGTGTGACTGAGATAATGCCGTTTGTTTCTTGTTTTGACATATTTTAATTTCTAATTATTTTATCTATATTAAAAATAAAATAATATTTATTGTGGGTGTAGTTTTTGAGAGAAGTATGGATGGTTGGAGAGAGAACCACAAGTTTTGGTAGTAGTTGGTGAAGATGATTGAAGTTGAGGGACCGGAAATGAATGTCTTCATTCTGAGTCTTTTATTTGGACCACAGCCTTTTGGGCCCATTCACCATACTTGCAAACCATCACGAAACCGATCATTTATTTTTTGGTGTTGCATTTCTTTTTTGTAACATCTTACTATATTTTTAACATATTTTAAAAGCATTATTAACAATTTAATACTAAAAGGACCATTATTTCAAGTTTACATGTCATCAGCATGATCCATGTATTTTTTGGGCTCATACAACTCTGTGAGTCCAAATGAGTCAAGCCCGCAAGTCATGTACACATGTATTTTCTAGCCCACTAATGTTATGTTCTAAAGGTTCTTAAGCCATTGATAAGATGTATTGGCCCTTATATACATTAAGGTGTTGGACCCAGATACAAGGAATATACATCCAGGTATCCAAAACATCACAAATTTATTTATTCATATTTATTTAGAACGAGAGTGGTTTGTATTTAATAAAAAGTATTCAAATTATGAATATAGCAAATGTATTCACTCGATATGTTTAATACGTGATCATTTAAATATTAAGTAGATCTATTTGTTTACGTAACATGTATTTAATAAATAATAAATTGGTTTGGTTACTTGGTAGTTTAAAGTGTAGTTATTATGTAGTTTATGGTGGACAATATCTTTTCATTAATCAAAATATATACAATACAATGATAGGTAATGGTTTGATTATTTGGTATTTTAAAGTGTAGTTCTTATTTAGTTTATGTTGGACAATATCGTTTCTTTCAAAGGAGAATTTCGTCTATAGCTTTATAAACTTTCATAATTTCGTATATATTTTTATAAACTTTCATAATTACATCTATATCCGTGTAAAATTTTAAATTATATGTATATCTTTATAGAATCTATAAACTCACATATATACCTAAACACCTAATTTTATGATAATTAGTATATTTAAAAACTAAAAACACTATCTTTATCTAGATTATAACTAAATTACTAAAATACACATTTGCAATCTCTCTCATAATCAATATCCTTATTCACGACCTGATTCTTTATAACTTCATGTTTTTCATATTCCATAAGCAAAACCTGATGATTGCATATATTCTCAGTCGATTACTAAACAATATGTTTCATCTCCTACAATCGATTTAGGAGACCAACAATTATTCTCTTATAAAAAAATTTGTTGTTCCTCTATTACTTCAGGTAAAGTCACGGAAAAATATATTTAAATGTCGGAGTTCATGTTTTGTAAGGATTCATGAAGTGAATAGGTTGAGAATAGCAACGTGGGAGAAGGACAATATTGTAATGTTAAACGTTAAGTATTTTCTTAATAATAAAAAATCAATTTAAAAATAGTGTTTTTTTTTAATATATTAAATATGATTCAATTAAGTATTTTGGTATATATGTGAGTTTATAAGTTTTACAAGGATATATATATATATATATATATATATATATATATATATATATATATATATATATATATATATATATATATAAACCTATTCTAATAAAAAAATAGTTTATTCTCCTTTTGACATGTGTCATCATATTAGGCCTCCTAATTAATGCATTTTTTTTTTGCCATGTGTCACTCTTTTTACACGTATCACAATATTGTCCGCTTTAGGCTCCCGACACGAAAACTTCCCAGGGGGTCACCAATCCTGGAATTGCTCTCGCCCGGACACGCTTAACTGCAGAGTTCTTATGGGATCTGATGCCCCCACGGCTTTAATACGCGTTATGACAGGGAAGGTATCCACACCCATCATAAGAAATGATTAATTCTCCTTCCCAACCGATGTGGGATCAGGTGCAATCCACCTTCACCCCCCATTATAGAGTTTGACTTCCATGTCGAACACATCGACTCGTGCCCTAGCTCTGATACCAATTGTAACATCCCAAAATTTCAGAGTAAAAATTTCATTTTAAATAAGTCAAAACCATTCATTTTTTATCCCAAAAGACAATTATAATAAAAGTATTCTTAAGTCATTAGCGTAAAATCATAAACAGTGTATGCAGAATAAATCTCTAGGGGATGCAGTGTGATCAAGGCGATCCTTCTTTTTGAAACCAGAAGTAAACCCTCATATGGGTCGTAAACTCCATTTTCCTTATCACTTTTGGGCCTTAAACCCTCATATGGGCCCAATGGGCCGAAAACTTTCAATTTGGGCCTCATAATTTCGAAAATAAGCAAACAAGGCCCAAACCCTATCCCTTCTCTTTTCCTCCCTCCTCATTCTCGGCTATACTAATAAAAAAAGGAAAAACAATGGCATAATTAGGGAGTGCCACCTCACTAATGTCTAGAGGTTAACCAAGCAATTGTAATCAAATATCTATGCTAATCTCATGTTCCTATGCAACCATCTTGTCTCAATTTCTCCCTTCTCACCCCTTCTTCTTATTCTCAGCCACATTCATCCCATCCAAACCTCACACTCTCACTTCTAAACTTCACTCATAACTCTCAAGAAAAGCTCTCACATTCCCACCTCTTAAGTTCCGTGTGTATCTTGAGAAAGATCAAGAACTCTTCTTCAAAGATCATCACTCATTTGGTAAGCTACTCTCTAAGTATGATGATTAGCTTCATTTTATGATAATCTTCACTCCTTAACACATCATTTCCTGATCCATGCCCTTAGATCCATCTTAGGTTCGAGATCTACTCAAGAAAGCTTGCTAAGGGCCAAGATCTCTCCATTTTCTTCATCACAATCGAAATCATCAACCCATTGTGAGTTCATACCCCCTATTTGATGGGTTTTGAGCATTCTAACACTCCTATGGTGTACATGCAACCCTATAAACCTTGGATCTATGTTTTCTCTATTATACATGCAAATATTCAATATTCCAAGGTTTCATCCTAACTAGCATAATATGAAGCAACTACACTACAAGAATCTAGTAGAATGACATACCTTTTGATAGAGCTTGAAGTCTTGAACTTTAAGAGCTTAGCCTCAATAGGGTCGAAACCTCAAGTGGAATCACAAATCACCAAAAACACCTTGGAAAGCTTGAGAGAATAGAATGCACACTAGAAATCGGCCCACTCTTGTTTACACACACACTAGTGCCATTTCATGTGCCAAAGACCTCTTTATATAGTATGGAGGATTATGGTTTCATCCATATAAACCCTAATACCCATGACCTTTCTTTTCCATACGATCCATGGGTTAAAAACTCCATGGACTATCCATGCAAGCTTAGCCCAACCTAAATGAACTTGGCCCATACTATATATAAGAGTCCATATTTAATTAGTTCATTTTGATCACTAAATTAATTCTAAATTAATTCTTGATCAATACTAATTAAATAATATGATTCAATATTAATATATTAGAACTTATAATATATTAATATAAATCATAAACATACTATTCTTAAAAGACTATCCATATAAATTGTTCCGGTAAAGTGCAACCCAAATGGACCACGCCAAATCGGGTCAAGTACATACAAATTATAGTTATGGACCTAGACACTAATCCAACATTCTCCCACTTGGATAAGTCTAAAACTATTATTGTGTATGACTCCAAAACCCGACTAGCAATCGTAGCTCTTAAAGCCGCTGCTGAACTCTGACCTTAGTCAATGACTTGTCCATTAGATAAAGGATCATATATTCCTCCATTCTAGATATCATATGGACTGATACATGGATTATAATCATTCTCTCTGTCCATTTGTTGTTTCCCGATTTCCGATTTATGACGACCGACTAATTGAACAAATCAAATCAGTCCAGGCTTGGCCAAGCACTTCGGGGTGTCATCACTAAATCATCGAGGGGCCCACAGATATCGCTTTTATCCCTTTAAGGGTAAAAGGAATGGATAAACTTCGACTCATATGCTTGTTCTACTACTTGTTGAATCATACACAAAGGCACGTTTTATAACATCGAGTTACCAATTCGTTTTCGTACAATCAATGTATAACCAACTCATAGGCAACAACTCATATCTCTAGGTTTGAAGAATATAAGATATTATCGTCTCATGATCACTCGTGATAAAATCCATGAAGTGAGTCAAATGAGTGTGGGTTTAATCCAATACTCAGAACTTATGAGCACTCATGAATGTTGTGGCAACTCTTGCTATGTCCACTACCTTGGACATCTACAAACCAGCTTCATGACAGTCTCGCCTTAATACCTACTTCCAACATATTATCGACTGTGGATGGTTTGAATAACTTAGTCATTCAGGAAGAACGACCTAGTTATTCTGGAAGTCAAAACATGCAAAGTGAAACACAAGAATAATCGAATCTAATATGGTCTCAGAACTTATGAATATAAATAGAACACCTTTTATTTATCACCATATTGATTACACATTATTCATTGCATACTATTTCAAATTATCAACTTTATACTTGAATCAAAACAATAGTCATGCCATGCTCCAAGCATGCACATTATGTTTATCCAAACAATAGTCATGCCATACACCAAATATGCACACTATGTTTGTCCGAACATTATTTATGCCATACACCAAGTATGCACACTAAGTTTGTCTATGATCTTTTACTTTGTGAAATAGATCGATTGAACATAATTCCCATGATTCTCATTTCACAATCCCAAATCCTTACCGCAAATGCAAGAATTCCAAATTCCTGCCATTTACCTAAATCTGTTAGATTCTAAACTTATATGCATTGATCCTCTTGTAATGATTATGCACAAAGTCACAAAGACTTGTCAACAGACATTACAGAGTATTCCAATGGAGATCATTCCATGGAAACGAAGTCTCAAATTCAAAGTACATTGCTTTGAACATCCTTATTGCATTAAGCTTCCTAATCTTACACAGATTTAATGAATAACTTCCACCTATGAGAATATTTCCATATTCTAATTTTGACTATCACTTCTGAACAAGAGTTGCCTCTTTTCAGAATATGTCAAAATGGTTCTCTCCAAAAATTTACACCATACTTCCAACTGTCCCTGAGAAACCAATCTTTGGTAAACCTTAGATTGTCCTCGACAATTGCTTAATCATTTTAGTCATATCCAATTATAGACTTTTCCCCTCTTAATGCCCTGAGCATTTGGAAAATTTAGAAAGGATGAATATTATAGCACATGCAATCGATCCTATATCCGAAGCATATGGGACACGATTCATGATGTCTCACATAAAGACATGATACTAGACTGGTCTTTCTGCTATAATATTTCTATTTCTATTTGCCAAGTTCTCATAATTCAGATTATAAAAAGGGATGCCGTAATCATAATCGAATTTTAGAACGCAAATAATGGACCCATATATAGAATTTCTTTATGTTGAGCCATTCCAGCATAAAATTCATATATATATATATATATATATATATATATATATATATATATATATATATATCCTTGACTAAAGATGATTAAAACCTCAATCTAAGCTTTAGAATTGAAATGAAGTATTATTTCCTCTCCCTTAATTATAGCAAAAACAACTTTTCCCAATTGAACTTTTGTTTTTCTATAATTAACATTGCTAACTTGCAATACTTATCATAATTATCATGCTCCCACTAACATGATGATTATTAGCATAACACTTATGCTCCCACTAGCTTTGATATGTACTCAGAAATCAGCTGGACTTCTAGAACTCAATACTTTATTGACTTTCTTACCAAAGTTCAGAATTCTGATATGAGATGCTTTGATAAGACTTTATCAAAATCATACACCTTTCCTTAGATAGCACACATGTGTGTTTAAACAATTTCAGAACTATGAAAAGGGATGTCGTAATCATAGTCTCAATTGTTTAGACCTTTTCCATTCCTCACAAGTCCATGTTAGTGTGCCGGTTAACCACACACGCTTCACTAACGACTTTTGAGAATGCAAATATCACAATTGCTATCTACTTAAAATCTACTCAGTGAAAGCGTTTCCTCACCATCATTTTCATGAATCGGAGAGAAACCTTATGACACTTAGATTTTATGGTGTATGTGTTCCTATCCATGTAAATTTGTCTAAACCATAATTACAAGACAAGGTTAGTGACAAATCCAAACTCATATGGACTTGAACTTGTGCAATCTTAATTTCTTGCCACTTGGCAGCACAAGGGCTTGCCATTGCTTCCAAGTTGTTATGCAACCAATTGAGAACTCTCAGAACTCATATGCAAAGCCAACTTTAACTAGAATGGGCACAGAAATGGAATGTGTCAACATGATAGGTTATAAACCTCAAGTCGTGTGCTAGTGATAAGCTACAGGTTTTTATTCTTGATTAGATCTTGAAGATTTTTCAAGATCTTTAAGACTCTCACTGTCCTCTTGACATATAAGACTCTCTTTCCAAATATTCAAGAGATAGTGTGGATTCTTTATCAAGACAAACACTTTACACAATTGGCCTTAGTTGGTCTTTGTTTTATCCAAAACATCACAACTTACCAATTTCAAATGTACAAGAGTAGAACACATTTTACTCTTACATTTGACAAGTGTTAATAAACCTTCTTTAAGATGTGTCACTTAAGTTACAATCTTGTAGTATGACTCTAAGACTTGTTTTGGAACGAAGTATGACTTATCTTCTTGATTTAACCACTTCAACAGTTCATGTCTCCTCTTCTTAGCCATAAGAATGCACTAAGATGTCCCTAGAGGATGAATTGTGATATGGTCTCACAATCATTAAGATGATCATAAAACATGATACTAAAGTACTCTCCCATCTTTTCAGATTTGAGAAACTTTTATCTTTCTGCCAAATTTGATTCTTCTCATTCATTCTGCTATACATCGAAACTTTTCCAATGCTTCAGAATTATACTTAAACTTGTAAGTATAACCATATTTACTAAACTTTAGTAAATCATGACGAATAGCCTTATCAATCTTTTGTGGTGGACTTTGATCAGTGCATAAGAATGTGTACTCGATCCCTTAGTCCTTCACTTGACTCACATATACATGTGAACAAAGAATTAGTCTTAATTTTCCAAAGATGAAAATTCTCATTCATCATACAACTTGCATGATTCCAAGTTTCGGTTCAATTGAAAACTTGGGTGATGAGAATCTTTCCTTATTTAGTAAATTTAGACACTACCACAAATGACAGAATCAAATTCATATATCCATCATTGCTATCAATGGAAACATATAAACAACAATTTTTCATTAATACAATTGCAAGGAGATATAAATAAAATAAAACAAAATTTTATTTATTTATAAATGCGGAAAAACTTTTTCCTTACAATGCAACTTTAAATGAAAACTATGCTATTACATATTTTCTAGCAATCTATCATAACTCCTAAGAAGTAGCTCAAGAATCTGATCTTCGAACCATGCGATTGAAATCCATCTTCGCGATCAGATTCAGCATACTCTTCTTTTAAGCTTCCTTCCCTTTGCTTGATCCTGCCATACATCAAAATGTATTAGGAACCTTCAAATAGGAACTTAAGAGAGTTAGATAGTGGACTTACCTGAAGCAAAGTCAAACTTTTTGACTTGACCTTCTCTCAGATCTTTCAGGTAGCTAGGGCAGCTTCGCAACCAATGCCCCTTCCTTTTGGCAATAGAAACATATGGACTCTTTGGTAATGGTACATGGGACTATCTCAGACTTAGCCTTTCTCTTTACCATTTGGTCAACCAAGTTGACTATAGCCGATCCCTTTCCATTGGGAAGAGAAAGCTTTTCTGGATATCCAATGTTACCATTGTTAATGTCCATGGAAGTTTGGGAAGTTGATCTTCCAATCAAATTTCCTTTACCAGTGTTCCAAATCATTGTTGATTCAGCAGCACCAAGCAAATAGATAAGATCATTAAGGGTCATGTCATAGTCTGTTACATAGTAGTCCCAAAGGAACTCACTATGTGACTTAGAAAGTGATTGAACAACCAACTTTCTCAAGACTTTGACACCCAACTCTCCCGGCTTGTCAATATGTGACTTCATCTCCAAGATGTGAGCACACATAGACCTTGCTTGCCAATAGGGCTTGAGTGACCTTGAACTTGTGGGTTAGGGAGAATAATTGGAGAAGGTGGAGGGAGTGAAGAATGATTTCCAGGACATCATCTTCATTAGGAAAGCTTGTTCCAAGAGTTTTGGGAAGATCATAATTGTCTGAACCAGACATCTTTTGGGAGATATTCAAGATAGTTGATTTAAAGTCCTTAATATAACACCCAATATGAAATATTAAGGCTAGGACCCAACACAATATTTTATAACTTGGAAGAGGGATGCCGTAATGTTGGATTAGTGTCTAAGTCCATAACTATATTTGGTATGTACTTGACCCGACTTGGCATGGTCCATTTGTTGGATTAATGTCTAAGTCCATAACTATAATTGGTAAGACTTGACCCGACCCGGCATGGTCAATTTGGGTTGCATGGCATCATGCATTTGGATAGACTATAATGAGAGAAATAACACTTAAGGTTGGTTAATATATTATAAGTTCTAATATATTAATAAGGTTATTTAATTAGTATTGATCAAGAATTAATTTGGAATTAATTAAGTGATCAAAAGGAGACTAATTAAATATATTGGTTGATTGTGTAAATCATTCATTCTTATATATGTGGGTTTGTGATCCAAGATTCCTTATGTTGGACTAAGTCCATGGGGTGACCCATGGAGGTTAAAATCCATGGAGCATAAAGAATGGGTAAAGTTATGAGTTACATGGTGTAACCCTAATAGCCACCATATAAAAGAATCCCATGGCTCAAGAAATCGTGCACTAATGTGTGAGTGTGAGGGCTAGACGATTTCAAGAAGTGTTCAAGTTTCTCTCAAGTTATTCCAAGTGTATTTGGTGTTGTGTGAACCATTTGAGGTGTCACACTTGGGGCACTAGGCACTCAAGCTTCATGAAGACATTCTACATCAAAGAGGTATGTATTATATCTTGTTATATTTATTATTTTGTATGCTAGATTAGGATAATACCTTGGATGTTCATAATTGTATGTATAATAGAGAAAACATAGATCCAAGGTATTTAGGGTTGCATGTACACTTAGGAGTGTTAGAATGCTCATAACCCAACAGTGGTATCAGAGCCTAGGCTTGTTTTCTTGTTATACTTGCAAAAGTAGCTGAAAAATCGAGTTGGATGCATATATTCGATTGTTTTGGCTGGAATTGGACTAGGAACATTACCCTAAGATGTTTTTGGACTTATAAACTTGTTTTTGATGTGGTAATGTTCATGCTAATCCAATTTCTAAGATAATTGTCATAATTTCAAGATTTGTATTAGTTTGTATGTTCATGCTAATTTCTTGAAGATTGATGATTTGAATTATCTTGTTCTTATGAGGTTCTTAGATTAATAGAAAAGTTGTGTGAAATAGTTGTTTTCAATCCATTTTAATCTAAGAGTTGATTCCAAAGTGTGTTTTTGTAACTTGTCCTCAAGTTATATGAAAAGTCACATTTAAGAATCATAAAACTCATAAAAGTTGGTAAATGTTACAAAATGAAGAGTCTAGTTCTAATTAAATGGTTTTATGACTCCATAACTTGTCCTCAAGTTATGGAGGTTCAAGAGTCTCTTCATTAAATTAAAAAAAAAGTGTAACCTTAATTAGTTCCATAAGTTACAATAAAAAAAGTTATTTTTTTTATTAATTAGTTTAAAGTCTTCCATAACTTATCCTCAAGTTATGGAACTTGAAGAGTTTTTTTTTAATTAAAACTACTTTAAACTCATAAGTTATGGAATTAATTAGTTTTGAATAGTTTCAAAACTTTCCCTCAAGTTTTGGAATTTGAAAAGTTTTCACTTATGAATACTTTAATTCCAAGTTAGCCCTTAGTATTTTAAAAGTTAAAATTCAACCCTTATACTTTATAATATTATAAGTTAATAATATTTATATATATGTATAAGAGTAAAGCCAGTCTTACCGTTAGTAGGCCTCATTCACGAAGCCGGTCTATAAGGGGGGTATAAGGTTACTGCCTATAAAATGGCAGTTTAATGGGTGTCTACTCTCACCCACCGCTTCCTTGACTGGTGGAGGGTCGTTAGCCGAACGGGTAGGACAAGGACTATAATTCTCCTTTCATTAAAAGTATTAATGATAAATACTAAGTAACTAAACTCTTATTAATACCCAATCTTAGTTACTTAGGAAAATGTGAATTTGGTGCTAACCCATGAAATTACACTTTGCACTTTGCTTAAGTCGTTAGTGGAGCGTGTGTGGTTAACCGACATACTAACCTGGACTTAACAAGGTAGGCAAAGGGTTTAATATTTATCATAGTATCGGTGGAGCGTGTGTGGTTAACCGGCACACTGATTAAGGGGTAAATATTAAGGGTACCAAGTATATTTGCATGGTTATTCACACCTTGTTTTGTGATCCTCGGCATCCCAGTCACGAAACCTGAAGGGCACACTCGAGATTGAAACATGCCTTTGAACAGTTCAATGAATCTCAAAGATCTAGGACTTTCAAATCCAATTAAAACCTAATAAATTATTTCGTTTTTCATGGTGGAAATTGGTGAATCGTCATTCACCTACCTTCAAATATTTTATAGCTTGGATTACGGCATCCCTCTTCTAAGTTATAAAATAGTTTGTTGGGTCCTAGCCTTAATATTTCATATTGGGTGTCATATTAAGGACTTTAATTCAACTATCTTGAATATCTCCCAAAAAGATGTCTGGTCTAGACATTTATGATCTTCCCAAATCTCTTGAAACAAGCTTTCCTAAATGAAGATGATGTCCCATGGATATCATACTTCTTTCACGTCCTCCAATTATTCTCCCTAACCCACAAGTTCCTAAAAAGTTTAAGGTCACTCAAGCCCTATTGGCAAGGCAAGGTCTAGGTGTGATCACATCTTGGAGATGTAGTCACATATTGACAAACCGGGAAAGTTGGGTGTCAAAGTCTTGAGAAAGTTGGTGGCTCAACTACTTTCTAAGTCACATAGTGAGTTCTTTTGGGAATCCTATGAAACAGACTAAGACAAGACCCTTAATGATCTTATCTATTTGCTAAGATCAACTTCCTAAAACGCTATGGACATTGACAATGATGACATTGGATATCCAGTAAAGCTCTCTCTTCCCAATGGAAAGGGATCGGCCATAGTCAACTCGGTTGACCCAATGGTAAAGAGAGAGGCGAAGTCTGAGATAGTCCCATTATCAAGGGTCCATAGGTAACTATTGCCAAAGGAAGGGGCATTGGTTACGAAGCTGCCAAATTTACCTAAGGATGTTAAAGTCAATAAGTTTGGCTCTACTTTAGGTAAAGTCCATTGTCTAACTCTATTAAGTACATGCTGATTCTGATCGCGAAGATGGATCTCAATCGCATTGTTCGGTGATCAGAATTTTGGGCTATTACTTAAGAGTTATGATATTTATATTGCTTAGGAATAGATAACAACAAGGTTTTCATATGGATTGTAAGGATAAGTTTTTCCGCAAAGTTTTAAAATAAAAGAAAAAGGTTTTGATTTTATTTATTTGAAGTATCCTTACAATGGCATTTGTGAAAAGTTGTTGCTTATAAGATTCCATTGATAGCAATATTGAAAAATGTATTTGATTCTTTCGGTTGTGGTAGTGCCTAATATTACCAAATAAGGAAAGATTCTCATCACCCAAGGTTCAATTGGACCGAAACTTGGAATCATGCAAGTTGTATAGTATGATGAATGAGAACTTTCAGCTTGGAAAATTAAGACTAATTCCTTATGTGAATAAGGAAAGGACTAAGGGATCGAGTACACATTCTTGTGCACTGGTCAAGTCCACCACAAAAGATCAAGAAGACTATTCGTCATGATTTACTTAAGTTCAGTAAATATGGTTATACTTATAAGTTTAAGTATAAGTTTGTAGCATTGAAGAAGTTTCAATGTGAGACAGAACGAATAAGAAGAATCAAAGTATGGCAGAAAGATAAAAGTTTCTCAAATCTGAAAAGATGGGAGAGTACTTTAGTATCATGTTTATGATCATCTTAATGATTAAGATACCATATCACAATTGGTCCTCTAAAGTCATCTTAGTGCATTCTTATGACTAAGAAGAGGAGTCATGAATTGTTGAAATGGTTAAATCAAAAAGATGAGTCATACTTCGTTCCAAAACAATTCTTAGAGTCATACTCCAAGATTGTAACTTGAGTGACATATCTTAAAGAGGGTTTGTTAACACTAGTCAAATGTAAGAGTAAAAGGTTATCTACTCTTGTACATTTGAAATTGGTAAGTTGTGATGTTTTGGATAAAACAGAGACCAACTTAGGCCAATTGTGTAAAGTGTTAGTCTTGATAAAGAATCCGCACTATCTCTTGAATATTTGACAAGGGAGTCTTATATGTCAAGAGGACAGTGGGAGTCTTAAAGCTCTTGAAAGTTTCAAGACTTAATCAAGAATAAAACCTAAAGTCCTTCACTAGCACACGACTTGAGGTTTATAACCTATCGTGTTGAAATTTTTGTGCCTATTCAAGTTGGCTTTGCATAGGAGTTCTGAGAGTTCTCAATTGGTTGCACAACTACATGGAAGCAATGGCAGGCACCTGAGCTGCCAAATGGCAAGAATTTAAGATTGCACAAGTTTAATCAATATGAGTTTGGATTTGTCACTAACCTTGTCTTGTGATTATGGTTTTGACAAATTCACATGGATAAGAACACATACACTATTAAATCTAAGTGTCATAAGGTTTCTCTCTGATTCATGAAAATGATGGTGAGGAAACACTTTCACTAAGTAGATTTTAGCTAGATAGCAATTATGATATTTGCATTCTCAAAGTCGTTAGTGGAGCGTGTGTGGTTTACCGGCACATTAACATGGACTTGTGAGAAGTGACAAAGGTCTAAACAATTGAGACTATGATTACGGCATCCCTTTTCATAGTTCTAAAAATGTTTAGACACACATGTGAGCTATCTAAGAGAGGTGTATGATTTTGATAAAGTTTTATCAAAACAATCTAGTATCAGAAATCTGAACTTTGGTAAGAAAGTCAGCTGATTTCTGAGTACATGTCAAAGCTAGTGGGAGCATAAGTGTTATGCTAATAATCATCATGTTAGTGGGAGCATGATAATTATGACAAAGGTTGCAAGTTAGCAATGTTAATTATAGAAAACAAAAGTTTCAATTCGTGAGGTTGTAGGGGTTGAAAAAGTTGTTTTGCTATAATTAAGGGAGAGGAAATTATACTTCATTTCAATTCTAAAAGCTTAGATTGAGATTTTAATCGTATTTAATCAAGGATGTATATATGAATTTCATGTTGGAATGGCTCAACATAAGGAAATTCTATATATGGGTCCATTATTTGCGTTCTAAAATTCGATTATGATTACGGCATCCCTTTTCATAATCTGAATTTTGAGAACTTGGCAAATTGAAATGGAAATATTATAGCAAAAGACTGGTTTAGTCTTTATGTGAGACATCATGAATCGTGTCCCATATGCTCCAGATATAGGATCGATTACATGTGCTATATTCATCCTTTCCTTTCTAAAATTTTCCAAATGCCTGGGGCATTATGAAGGGAAAAGGTCTAGAATTGGATAGGACTAAAATGATTAAGCAATTGTCGAGGAAAATCTAAGGTTTACCAAAGATTGGTTGCTCAAGGACAGTTGGAAGTATAATGTTAATTCTGGAAGGACCATATTGACATAATCTGTAAGGAGGCAACTCTTGTTCAGAAGTGATAGTCAAAATGGAATATGGAAATGTTTCAAAGTTAGAGATTATTCAATCTGTGTAAGATTAGGAAACTTAATGAAAGAAGGATGTTTCCAAGGAGCTGATCTCCTTTGGAATGCTCTGTAATGATTGTTGTCAAGTCTTTCTGACTTCGTGCATAATCATTAAGAGGATCAATGCATATAAGTTTAGAATCTAACAGATTTCAGTAAATGGCATGAATTTGGAATTCTTGCATTTGCAGTAAGGATTTGGGACTGTGAAAAGAGGATCATTGGAGTGATGTTCAATTGATCCATTTTACAAAGTAAAGATCATAGACAAACATAGTATGCATACTTGGTGTATGGCATGACTAGTGTTTAGAAAACATAGTGTACATGCTTGGAGAATGGGACAACTATTGTTTTAAATTCAAGTATAAAGTTGATAAAACCGAAACAATGAATAATGAGTAATCAGTATGGTGATAAATAAAAGTGTTTATTTATATTCATAGGGTTTGATACCATATTTGATTCATTTATTCTTGTGTTTCACTTTGCATGTTTTGACTTCCAGAATAACTAAGTCGCTCTTCCTGAATGATTAAGTTATTCAAACCATCCACAGTCGGTCATATGTTGGAAGTAGATATGAATCAAGACTGTCATGGGTTGGTTTGTAGAGGTCCAAGTTGGTGGACAAAGTGGTGCTACAACACTCATGAGTGCTCATAAGGTCTGAGTATTGGATTCAACCCGCGCTCATTTGAATCACTTCATGGATTTTATCATGAGTGATCATGAGACGATAATATCTTATATTCTTCAAACATAGAGATATGAGTTGTTACTATGAGTTGGTTATACATTGATTGCACGAAAACGCATTGGTAACTCGATGTTATAAAACGTGCCTTTGTGTTTGATTCAACAAGTAGTAGAACAAGCCATATGAGTCGAAGTTTATCCATTCCTTTTACCTTCAGGATAAAAGCGATATATGTGGGCCCCTCGATGATTTAAAGATGATACATGTGAGTGCTTGGCCAAGCCAGGACTGATTTGATTTGTTCAATCAGTCAGTCATCATGAATCGGAAATTGGGAAACAACAAATGGACAGAGAGAATGATTGATAATCCATGTCTCAGTCCATATGATATCTAGGATGGAGGAATATATGATCCCTTATCTAATGGACAAGTCATTGACAAAGGTCAGAGTTCATCGACAAGGTCAGAGTTCGACAGAAGCTTTTGAGAGCTACGATTGCTGATCGGTTCCTGAAGTCATACGCAATAATAGTTTTAGACTTATCTAAGTGGGAGACTGTTGGATTAATGTCTAAGTCCATAACTATAATTGGTAAGACTGGACCCGACCCGGCATGGTCCACTTGGGTTGCATGGCATCATGCATTTGGATAGACTATAATGAGAGAAATAACACTTAAGGTTGGTTAATATATTATAAGTTCTAATATATTAATAAGGTTATTTAATTAGTATTGATCAAGAATTAATTTGGAATTAATTAAGTGATCAAAAGGAGACTAATTAAATATATGGGTTGATTGTGTAAATCATTCATTCTTATATATGTGGGCTTGTGATCCAAGATTCCTTATGTTGGACAAAGTCCATGGGGTGACCCATGGATACTCCATGGAGGTTAAAATCCATGGAGCATAAGGAATGGATAAAGTTATGAGTTACATGGTGTAACCCTAATAGCCACCATATAAAAGAATCCCATGGCTCAAGAAATCGTCCACTAATGTGTGAGTGTGAGGGCTAGACGATTTCAAGGAGTGTTCAAGTTTCTCTCAAGTTATTCCAAGTGTATTTGGTGTTGTGTGAACCATTTGAGGTGTCACACTTGGGGCACTAGGCACTCAAGCTTCATGAAGACATTCTACATCAAAGAGGTATATATTCTATCTTGTTATATTTATTATTTTGTGTGCTAGATTAGGATAATACCTTGGATGTTCATAATTGTATGTATAATAGAGAAAACATATATCCAAGGTATTTAGGGTTGCATGTACACTTAGGAGTGTTAGAATGCTTTTAACCCAACACCATTTTGGTTGCATGGCATCGGGACAATTGGATAGACAAGATAAGGAAAAAAAAGGATACTAGTGATTTATATTAATATATTATAAGTTCTAATATATTAATATATAATCATATTATTTAATTAGTATCGATCAAGGATTAATTTATAATTAATTAAGTGATCAAAAGGAACTAATTAAATATGGACTCTTAGAGATATATTTGTAGTGGGCCAAGTTCATTTAGGTTGGGCTAAGCTTTCATGGATAGTCCATGGAGCTTTAACCCGTGGATCCTATGGAAATGAAAGGTGATGGGTATTACGGTTTAACCCTAATCCTCCACACTGTATAAAGAGTCCAATGGTGCATAAAATTGGGGCGAAGAAGATGACTAGTTCATAGTAGTGAGGGCATAACTGATTTTATGAGATGTAAACCAAGTATCCTTTATTCCTTAGTTATTCCAAATATTCATGGTGTTGTGTGAACCATTTGAGGTGTCACACTTGGGGCACTCGGCTCTTAAGCATCAAGGAATCAAGCTACATAAAAAAGGTATGTCTTCTAACTTGTTTTATTACCCAAGTATCAAAGATTGTATGCTAGATAGGGTAATACCTTGGAATATTCATATTTGCATGTATAATAGAGAAAACATAGATCCAAGGTATTTAGGGTTGCATGTACACCATAGGAGTGTTAGAATGCTCAAAACCCAACAGTGGTATCAGAGACTAGGCTTGTTTTCAATTATACTTGATGCAAATTGCTGAAAAAGGTGAAAAAAAATTGATTTTCTGGCTGTCTGGGCACTGGACTCGCCGAGTCCACTGATGAACTCGCCGATTCCATGAAGAAAATCATCCTGCTCGTCGAGTAGGTTCATACACTCGACGAGTAGGAGCCCCAGACAGCATATTTTCGAGTTTTTTGGCTGGAATTGGACTAGGAACATTACCCTAAGCTGTTTTTGAACTTATAAACTTGTTTTTGATGTGGTAATGTTCATGCTAATCCAATTTCAAAGATAATTATCAATAGACTCATGTTTTGTATTAGTTTAATGGTTAGGGTAATTTCATGAAAAAAAGTTTGATTTGAATTATCTTGTTCTTATGAGTTGCTTAGATTAATAGGAAAGTTATGTGAAATTGTTGTTTCCAATCCAAATTAATCTAAGAGTTGGTTCTAAAATGTGTTTTTGTAACTTGTCCTCAATTTATATGAAAAGTCACATTTAAGATTCATAAAACTCATAAATATTTCCATAGGTTATGAATAAAGAAAAGTCATATTCTTTTAATAGTTTAAAGTCTTCCATAACTTGTCCTCAAGTTATGGAACTTGAAGAGTTTTTTGAATTAAAACTACTTTAAACACATAAGTTATGGAATTGAAAAGTTTTTGAATAGTTCAAAACTTGCCCTCAAGTTTTGGAATTTGGAAAGTTTTCTTTCATGAATACTTTAATTCCAAATTAAGCCCTTAGGATTTTAAAAGTTAAAATTCAATCCTTATACTTTATAATATTATAAGTTAATAATATATATATATATATATATATATATATATATATATATATATATATATATATATATATATATATATATAAGAGCAAGTCGTCTTACCATTAGTAGGCCTCATTCACGAAGTCGGTCTATAAGGGGGGGGGGTATAAGGTTACTGCCTATAAAATGGCAGTTTACTGGGTGTCCACTCTCACCCACCGCTTCCTTGACTGGTGGAGGGTCGTTAGCCGAACGGGTAGGACAATGACTAGAAGTCTCCTTTCATTAAAAGTATTAATGATAAATATAAAGTAACTAAACCTTTTATAAATTCCCAATCTTAGTTACTTTAGGAAAATTCGAATAAGGTGCTAATCCATGAAATGACACTTTGCACTTTGTTTGAGCTGTTAGTGGAGCGTGTGTGGTTAACCGGCACACTAACTGGTTTTAACAAAGTAGGAAAAGGGTTTCTTAAAGTTTATCATAGGCCGGTGAAGCGTGTGTGGTTAACCGGCATATCGGTTGAGTGATAAACATTTAAGAGTACCAAGTAATTTGCATGGTTACTTCACACCTTGTTTTGTGATCCTCGGCATCCCAGTCACAAAACCCGAAGGGCACAATCGAGATTGAAACATGCCATGAAAAGTTCAATGAATCTCAAAAGAATCTAGGAGTTTCAAAACCAATTAAAACCTAATAAATTATTTCGTTTTTCATGGTGGAAATTGGTGAATCGTCATTCACCTACCTTCAAATATTTTATAGCCTGGATTACGGCATCCCTCTTCCAAGTTATAAAATATTGTGTTGGGTCCTAGCCTTAATATTTCATATTGGGTGTTATATTAAGGACTTTAGATCAACTATTTTGAATATCTCCCAAAATATGTCTAGTTCAGACATCTATGATCTTCCCAAATCTCTTGGAACTTCACTTCCTCCTCCTCCTCCAATTATTCTCCCTAACCCACAAGTTCAATGTCACTCAAGCCCTAATGGCAAGCAAGGTCTATGTGTTCTTACATCTTGGAGATGAAGTCACATATTGACAAGCCGGGAGAGTTGGGCGTCAAAGTCTGGAGGAAGTTGGATGTTGACTAATCACTTCCTAAGACACATAGTGAGTTCTTTATGGACTACTATGTAAAAGACTATGACATGACCCTTAATTATCTTATCTATTTGCTTTGTGCTGCTGAATCAGCAATGATTTGGAGCACTGGTAGAGCAAATTTGATGAGAAGATCAACTTCCCAAACTTCCATGGACTTTGAAAATGGTAACATTGGATATCCAGAAAAGCTTTCTCTTCCCAATGGAAAGGGATTGGCCATAGTCAACTCGGTTGACCAAATGGTAAAGAGAAAGGCAAGTCTGAGATAGTCCAGTTCACCATTCCCAAAGGGTCCATATGTTTTGTTTCCAAAGGAAGGGGCATTGGTTGCGAAGCTGCCATAACTACCTGAAAGATCTGAGAGAAGGTCTAGTCAAAAAGTTTGACTCTGCTTCAGGAAAGTCCACTATCTAACTCTGTTAAGTTTCTATTCTGAGATTCTTATTACATGATGTGACTGGATCACATGTTGATGTTTTAAGAATCAAAGAAAAGTGAAGAAACTTAAAGGAAGTATATGCTGATTCTGATCGCGAAGATGGATTTTGATCGCATGGTTCGGTGATCAGAATTTTGAGCTGTTGCTTAGGAGTTATGAAATATTGCTTAGGAATAGATAACAACAAGTGTTTCATATGCTTTTGCACTGTAAGGATAAGTTTTTCCGCAAAGTTTTAAAATAAAAGGAAAATTTTTGATTTCATTTATTCTAAGTATCCTTCAATGGCATTTGTGAAAAATTGTTGTTTATATGATTCCATTGATAGCAATAATGGAAATATGAAATTGATTCTTTCATTTGTGGTAGTGTCATAATTTACCAAATAAGGAAAGATTCTCATCACTCAAGTTTCAGTTGGATAGAAACTTGAAATCATGCAAGTTGTATTGTATGATGAATGTGAATTTTCATCTTTGGAAAATTAAGACTAATTCCTTGTTCACATGTATATGTGAGTCAAGTGAAGGACTAAGGGATCGAGTACACATTCTGGTGCAATGATCAAGTCCACCACAAAAGATCGATAAGACTATTCGTCATGATTTACTAAAGCCTAGTAAATATGGTTATACTTACAAGTTTAAGTATAATTCTGAAGCATTGAAAAAAAAATTTCGATGTATGGTTGAACGAATGAGAAGAATCAAATTAGGCAGAGAGATAAAAGTTTCTCAAATCTAAAAAGATGGGAGAGTACTTCAGTATCATGTGATCATCTTAATGATTTAGAAATCATGTCACAATTAGTCCTCTAAGGACATCTTAGTGCATTCTTATGACTAAGAATAGGAATCTTGAATTGTTGGAATGGTTAAATCAAGAAGATGAGTCATACTTGATGGGTTTTGCGCATTCTAACACTCCTAAGTGTACATGAAACCCTAAATACCTTGGATCTATGTTTTCTCTATTATACATGCAATTATGAACTTTCCAAGGTATTACCCTATCTAGCATACAATACTTGATACTTGGGTAATCAAATGGATAGAATACATACCTTTGTTTGATGTAGCTTGTCTCCATGAAGCTTGAGTGCCTAGTGCCCCAAGTGTGACACCTCAAATGGTTCACACAACACCAAATGCACATGGAATGACTTGAGAGAAATGGAACACTCCTTGAAATCGTCTAGCCCTCATATTCACACATTAGTGCACGATTTCTTGAGCCATGAGATTCTTTTATATGGTGGCTATTAGGGTTACACCATGTAACTCATAACTTTACCCATTCCTTATGCTCCATGGATTTTAACCTCCATGGAGTATCCATGGGTCACCCCATGGACTTAGTCCAACATAAGAAATCTTGGATCACAAGCCCACATATATAAGAATGAATGATTTACACAATCAAACCATATATTTAATTAGTCTCCTTTTGATCACTTAATTAATTCCAAATTAATTCTTGATCAATACTAATTAAATAACCTTATTATTATATTAGAACTTATAATATATTAACCAACCTTAATTGTTATTTCTCTCATTATAGTCTATCCAAATGCATGATGCCATGCAACCCAAATGGACCATGCCGGGTCGGGTCAAGTCTTACCAATTATAGTTATGGACTTAGACATTAATCCAACAGTCTCCCACTTAGATAAGTCTAAAACTATTATTGCGTATGACTTCAGGAACCGATCAGCAATCGTAGCTCTCAAAAGCTTCTGTCGAACTCTGACCTTGTCGATGAACTCTGACCTTTGTCAATGACTTGTCCATTAGATAAGGGATCATATATTCCTCCATTCTAGATATCATATGGACTGAGACATGGATTATCAATCATTCTCTCTGTCGATTTGTTGTTTCCCGATTTCCGATTCATGATGACTGACTGATTGAACAAATCAAATAAGTCCTGGCTTGGCCAAGCACTCACATGTATCATCTTTAAATCATCGAGGGGCCCACAGATATCGCTTTTATCCCGAAGGTAAAAGGAATGGATAAACTTCGACTCATATGGCTTGTTCTACTACTTGTTGAATCATACACAAAGGCATGTTTTATAACATCGAGTTACCGATGCGTTTTCGTGCAATCAATGTATAACCAACTCATAGTAACAACTCATATCTCTAGGTTTGAAGAATATAAGATATTATCGTCTCATGATCACTCGTGATAAAATCCATGAAGTGATTCAAATGAGCGCGGGTTGAATCCAATACTCAGAACTTATGAGCACTCATGCGTGTTGTAGCACCACTTTGTCCACCAACTTGGACCTCTACAAACCAACCCATGACAGTCTTGATTCATATCTACTTCCAACATATGACCGACTGTGGATGGTTTGAATAACTTAATCATTCAGGAAGAGCGACTTAGTTATTCTGGAAGTCAAAACATGCAAAGTGAAACACAAGAATAAATGAATCAAATATGGTATCAAACCCTATGAATATAAATAAACACTTTTATTTATCACGATACTGATTACTCATTATTCATTGTTTCGGTTTTATCAACTTTATACTTGAATTAAAAACACTAGTTGTCCCATGCTCCAAGCATGTACACTATGTTTTTCTTAAACAATAGCTTTGCCATACACCAAGTATGCACTCTATGTTTGTCTATGATCCTTATTTTGTGAAATAAACCAATTGAACATAATTTCAATGATTCTAATTTCACACTCCCAAATCCTTGTCGAAAAATGTGAGAATTTCAAATTCCTATCATTTATCGAAATCTGTTTAGATTTTAAACTTATATGCACTGACCCTCCTGTAATGAATATGTACAAAGTCACAAAGACTTGTCAACAGTCATTATAAGGTATTCCAATGGAGATCAACTCCATGGAAACTAAGTCTCATATTCAAAGTACATTGCTTTGGACATGCTTCTTGCATTAAGTTTTCTAATCTTACACAGATAACTTCCACCTATGGAGACAACTCCATATTCTCATTTTGACTATCACTTCTGAATAAGAGATGCCTCTTTTCAGAATATGTCAATATGGTCCTTCCAAAATTAGCACTATACTTCCAACTGTCCCTGAGCAACCAATCTTTGGTAAACCTCAGATTGTCCTCGACAATTGCTTAATCATTTTAGTCATATCCAATTCTAGACCTTTTCCCTTCTTAATGCCTCTGGGCATTTGGAAAAATTTAGAAATGACAAATATGATAGCACATGCAATCGATCCTGTACCCAAAGCAAATGGTACACGATTCATGATGTCTCACATAAAGACATGATTCTAGACCAGTCTTTTGCTACAATATTTTTATTTGCCATGTTTTCAAAATTTGACTATGAAGAGGGATGCCGTAATCATAATCGAATTTTGAGAACGCAATATATAGAATTTCTTTAAGTTGAACCAATCCAACATGAAATTCATATATATATTCTTGACTAAAGATGATTAAGGTCTCAATCTAAGTCTTTAGAACTGAAATGAAGTATATCCTCTCCCTTAATTATAGCAAAACAACTTTTTCAATCCCTGCAGCCTCACGAATTGAAACTTTTGTTTTCTATAATTAACATTGCTAACTTGCAACACTAACAATAATTATCATGCTCCCACTAACATGATGATTATTAGCATAACACTTATGCTCCCACTAGCTTTGACATGTACTCAGAAATCAGCTGGACTTCTAGAAATCAATAATTTATTGACTTCCTTACCAAAGTTCAGATTTCTGATACGAGATGCTTTGATAAAACTTTATCAAAATCATACACCTTTCCTTAGATAGCATGCATGTGTGTCTAAACAATTTCAGAACTATGAAAAGGGATGCCGTAATCATAGTCTCAATTGTTTAGACCTTTTGCCATCTGCTTCAAATCTACTTGGTGGAAGTGTTTCCTCACCATCATTTTCATGAATCGGAGAGAAACCTTATGACCCTTAGATTTTATGGTGTATGTGTTCTTATCCATGTGAATCGTCAAAACCATAGTCACAAGACAAGGATAATGACAAATCTAAACTCATATGGACTGAACTTATGCAATCTTAACTTCTTGCCACCTGGCAGTACAGGGCCTGCCATTGCTTCCAAGTTGTTATGCAACCAATTGAGAACTTTCAGAACTCCTATGCAAAGCCAACTTTAACTGGAATGGGCACAGAATATGTCAACATGATAGGTTATAAACCTCAAGTCGTGTGCTAGTGAAGAACCTCAGGTTTTATTCTTGATTAGTTCTTGAAATTCTTTTTAGGATCTTTAAGACGCCCACTGTCCTCTTGACATATAAGACTATCTTGCCAAATATTCAAGAGATAGTGCGGATTCTTTATCAAGACAAACACTTCACACAATTGGCCTTAGTTGGTCTTTGTTTAATCCAAAACATCACAACTTACCAACTTCAAATGTACAAGAGTAGGACACTTTTACTCTTACATTTGACAAGTGTTATAAACCTTTCTTTCAGATATGCCACTCAACTTATAGTCTTGGAGTATGACTCTAAGACTTGTTTTGAAACGAAGTATGACTCATCTCCTTTATTTAACCATTTCAACAATTCATGACTCCTCTTCTTAGTCATAAGAATGCACTAAGATGTCCTTAGAAGACCAATTGTGATGTGGTTCTTAAATCATTAATATGATCACAAAACATGATACTAAAGTACTCTCCCATCTTTCAGATTTGAGAAAACTTTTATCTTTCTGCCTAATTTGATTCTTCTCATTCGTTCTTCCATACATTGAGACTTTTCCAATGTTTCAGAATTATACTTAAACTTGTAAGTATAACCATATTTACTAAACTTTAGTAAATCAAATAGTCTTAACGAGCTTTGTGGTGGACATGACCAGTGCACAAGAATGTGTACTCGATCCCTTTAGTCCTTCACTTGACTCACACATCCATGTGAACAAGTAATTAGTCTTGATTTTCCAATGCTTGAAAGTTCTCATTCATCATACTATTCAACTTGCATGATTCCAAGTTTCGGTCCAATTGAAACTTGGGCGATGAGGAACTTTCCTGATTTGGTAAATTTAGACACTACCACAAATGAAAGAATCAAATCCATTTTCCAATATTGCTGTCAGTGGAATCATATAAGCAACAATTTTCCACAAATGCCATTGTAAGGATACTTCAAATAAATAAAATTAAACAATTTTCTTTTATTTTAAAACTTTGCGGAAAAACTTATCCTTACAATCCACATGGAAAATTGTTGTTATCTATTCCTTGCTCAAAAGTCTGATGCGATCGAAATCCACCTTCGCAATCAGAATCAACATATACTTCCTTTAAGATTTCTCTCTATTCTTTGATTCTTAAAACATCAACATGTGACCCACTCACATCATGTAATGAGGATCTTAGAATAGAAACTTAACAGAGTTAGATAATGGGCTCTACCTGAAGTAGAGTCAGACTTATTGACTTTAACATCCTTAGGTAAACTTGGCAGCTTTGCAATCAACGCCCCTTCCTTTGGCAAAATAAACATATGGACCCTTTGGTAATGGGACTATCTCAGACTTAGCCTTTCTCCTTACCATTTGGTCAACCGGGTTGACTATGGCCAATCCCTTTCCATTGGGAAGAGAATGCTTTTTCTGGATTTCCAGTGTCACCATTGTCACTGTCCATAAAGTTTTTGGGAAGTTGATCTTCTAATCAAATTTGCTTTACTATCGTTCCAAATCATTGCTGATTCAGTAGCACCAAGCAAATAGATATGATCATTAAGGTTCATGTCATAGTTTGTTTCATAGTAGTCCCAAAGGAACTCACTATGTGACTTAGAAAGTGATTGAACATCCAACTTTCTCAAGACTTTGACACCCAACTCTCCCAGCTTGTCAATATGTGACTTCATCTCTAAGATGTGATCACACATAGACCTTGCTTGCCATTAGGGCTTGAGTGACCTTGAACTTGTGGGTTAGGGAGAATAATTGGAGGAGGTGGAGGAAGTAAAGTTCCAAGAGATTTGGGAAGATCATAGATGTCTGAACTAGACATCTTTTGGGAGATATTCAAGATAGTTGATCTAAAGTCCTTAATATAACACCCAATATGAAATATTAAGGCTAGGATCCAACAACCTATTTATAACTGGAAGAGGGATGCCGTAATCCGAGTTATAAAATAGTTGAAGGTAGGTAAATGACGATTTACCAATTTCCACCATGAAAAACGAATTAATGTAATTAGGTTTTTAATTGGATTTGAAACTTCTAGATCTTTTGAGATTCATTGAACTTTTCAATGGCATGTTTCAATCTCGAGTGTGCCCTTTAGGTTTTGTGACTGGGATGCCGAGGATCACAAAACAAGGTGTGAAGTAACCATGCAAATATACTTGGTACCCTTAATATTTAGCCCTCAATCGATGTGCCGGTTAACCACACGAGCTCCACCGATACTATGATAAATATTAAGTTACCCTTTGCCTACTTTGTTAAATCCAGGTTAGTGTGCCGGTTAACCACACACGCTCCACTAACGGTTTAAACAAAGTGCAAAATGTAATTTCATGGATTAGCACCTTATTCACATTTTCCTAAGTAACTAAGATTGGGAATTTATAAGTGTTTAGTTACTTAGTATTTATCATTAATACTTTTAATGAAGGGAGAATTATAGTCCTTGTCCTACCCGTTCGGCTAACGACCCTCCACCAGTCAAGGAAGCGGTGGGTGAGAGTGGACACCCATTAAACTGCCATTTTATAGGAAGTAACCTTATACCCCCCTTATAGACCGACTTCGTGAATGAGGCCTACTAACGGTAAGACTGACTTGCTCTTATACATATATTTATTATTAACTTATAATACTATAAAGTATAAGGGTTGAATTTTAACTTTTAAAATTCTAAGGGCTAACTTGGAATTAAAGTATTCATGGGGAAAACTTTACAAATTCCAAAACTTGAGGGCAAGTTTTGAAAATATTCAAAACTAATTAATTCCATAACTTATGTGTTTAAAGTAGTTTTAATTAAAAAAAAACTCTTCAAGTTCCATAACTTGAGGACAAGTTATGGAAGACTTTAAACTAATAAAAGAATGCAACTTTTCTTTATTTTTGTAACTTATGGAACTAATTAAGGTTACACATTTTATCATTTAATGAAGTGACTCTTGAACCTCCATAACTTGAGGACAAGTTATGGAGTCATAAAACCATTTAATGAGGACAAGACTCTTCATTTTTGTAACCATTGCCAACTTTTTATGAGTTTTATGAAACTTAAATGTGACTTTTCATATAACTTGAGGACAAGTTACAAAAACACATTTTAGAATCAACTCTTAGATTAAAATGGATTGAAAACACATAATAAATTAACTTTTCTATTAATCTAATAAACTCATATGAACAAAGATAATTCACATCAAATTTTTTTCAAGTAATTAGCATAACTTTTAAACTAATACAATTCGATTTTTCAGCTAATTTTGCAAGTATAACAAGAAAACAAGCATTGGCTCTGATACCACTGATGGGTTATGCGCATTCTAACACTCCTAAGTGTACATGCAACCCTAAATACCTTGGATCTATGTTTTCTCTATTATACATGCAATTATGAACTTTCCAAGGTATTACCCTATCTAGCATACAATACTTGATACTTGGGTAATCAAATGGATAGAATACATACCTTTGTTTGATGTAGCTTGTCTCCATGAAGCTTGAGTGCCTAGTGCCCCAAGTGTGACACCTCAAATGGTTCACACAACACCAAATGCACATGGAATGACTTGAGAGAAATGGAACACTCCTTGAAATCGTCTAGCCCTCATATTCACACATTAGTGCACGATTTCTTGAGCCATGGGATTCTTTTATATGGTGGCTATTAGGGTTACACCATGTAACTCATAACTTTACCCATTCCTTATGCTCCATGGATTTTAACCTCCATGGAGTATCCATGGGTCACCCCATGGACTTAGTCCAACATAAGAAATCTTGGATCACAAGCCCACATATATAAGAATGAATGATTTACACAATCAACCCATATATTTAATTAGTCTCCTTTTGATCACTTAATTAATTCCAAATTAATTCTTGATCAATACTAATTAAATAACCTTATTAATATATTAGAACTTATAATATATTAACCAACCTTAAGTGTTATTTCTCTCATTATAGTCTATCCAAATGCATGATGCCATGCAACCCAAATGGACCATGCCGGGTCGGGTCAAGTCTTACCAATTATAGTTATGGACTTAGACATTAATCCAACAATACTTCGTTCCAAAAACATGTGTTAAAGTCATACTCCAAGACTGTAAGTTGAGTGACGTATCTTAAAGAAAGGTTTATAGCACTTGTCAAATGTAAGAGTAAAAGGTTCCTACTCTTGTACATTTGAAATTGGTAAGTTGTGATGTTTTGGATAAAACAAAGACCAACTAAGGCCAATTGTGTGAAGTGTTTGTCCTGACAAAGAATACGCACTATATCTTGAATATTTGGCAAGTGAGTCTTATTTTTCAAGAGGACAGTGGGAGTCTAAAAGATCTTGAAAGAGTCTAATCAAGAATAAAAACCTGTAGTTTATTACTAGCACACAACGTGAGGTTTATAACATATCGTGTTGACATATTCCTGTTACTATGCCCATTCCAGTTAAAGTTGGCTTTGCATATGAGTTCTGAGAGTTCTCAATTGGTTGCATAACAACTTGGAAGCAGTGGCAGGCCCTTGTTCTGCCAGGGGGCAAGAAATTAAGATTGAGTTCAGTCTATATGAGTTTGGATTTGTCATTATCCTTGTCTTGTGATTATGATTTTGATAAATTCGCATGGATAAGAACGCATACACCATAAAATCTAAGTGTCATAAGGTTTCTCTCCGATTCATGAAAATGATGGTGAGGAAACACTTTCACTAAGTAGATTTTAAGTAGATAGCAATTGTGATATTTGCATTCTCAAAAGTCGTTAGTGGAGCGTGTGTGGTTAACCGGCACAGTAACATGGACTTGTGAGAAATGACAAAGGTCTAAACAATTGAGACTATGATTACGGCATCCCTTTTCATAGTTCTGAAATTGTTTAGACACACATGTGTGCTATCTAAGGAAAGGTGTATGATTTTGATAAAGTTTTATCAAAGCATCTCGTATCGGAAGTCTAAACTTTGGTAAGAAAGTCAATAAAATATTGATTTCTAGAAGTCCAGCTGATTTCTGAGTACATGTCAAAGCTAGTGGGAGCATAAGTGTTATGCTAATAATCATCATGTTAGTGGGAGCATGATAATTACGCTTAGTATTGCAAGATAGCAATGTTAATTATAGAAAAACAAAAGTTTCAATTCGTGAAGTTGCAGTGGTTGAAAAGTTGTTTTGCTATAATTAAGGGAGAGGAAATATACTTCATTTCAATTCTAAAAGCTTAGATTGAGGTTTTAATCGGCTTTAGTCAAGGATATATATATGAATTTTATGTTGGAGTGGCTCAACATAAGGAAATTCTATATATGGGTCCATTATTTGTGTTCTAAAATTCGATTATGATTACGGCATCCCTTTTCATAATCTGAATTATGAGAACTTGGCAAATAGACATAGAAATATTATAGCAAAAAGACTGGTCTAGTATCATGTCTTTATGTGAGACATCATGAATCGTGTCCCATATGCTTCGGATATACGATCGATTGCATGTGCTATAATATTCATCCTTTCTAAATTTTCCAAATGCTCTGGGCATTAAGGGGGAAAAATCTAGAATTGGATATGACTAAAATGATTAAGCAATTATCGAGAACAATCTAAGGTTTACCAAAGATTGGTTGCTCAGGGACAGTTGGAAGTATAGTGTTAAATTTTGGAAGGACCATATTGACATACTCTGAAAGAAGTGACAGTCAAAATGGGAATATGGAAATGTTTCATAGTTGGAAGTTATTCAACTTGTGTAAGATTAGAAAAAACTTAATGCAAGAAGGATGTTTCCATGGAGTTGATCTCCATTGGAATACTCTGTAATGTCTGTTGACAAGTCTTTGTGACTTTGTGCATAATCATTACAAGAGGATCAATGCATATAAGTTTAGAATCTAACAAGATTTAGGTAAATGACAGGAATTTGGAATTCTTGCATTTGCGGTAAGGATTTGGGAGTGTGAAATGAGAACCATTGGAATTATGTCCAGTCGATCTATTTCACAAAGTAAAGATCATAGACAAACTTAGTGTGCATTCTTGGTGTATGGCATAACTAATGTTTGGAAAAACATAGTGTGCATACTTGGTGTATGGCATGACTAGTGTTTAGAAAACATAGTGTACATGCTTGGAGCATGGGACAACTATTGTTTTAATTCAAGTATAAAGTTGATAGTTTCAAACAGTATGCAATGAATGAAGGGTAATCAATATGGTGATAAATAAAAGGTGTGTTTATTTATATTCATAAGTTCTGAGACCATATTGGATTCGATTATTCTTGTGTTTCACTTTGCATGTTTTGACTTCCAGAATAACTAGGTCGTTCTTCCTGAATGACTAAGTTATTCAAACCATCCATATTCGGTCATATTTTGGAAGTAGATATGAATCAAGACTGTCATGGGTTGGCTTGTAGAGGTCTAATATGTTGGACAAAGTGGTGCTACAACACTCATGAGTGCTCATAAGTTCTGAGTATTGGATTCAACCCACGCTCATTTGAATCACTTCATGGATTTTATCACGAGTGATCATGAGACGATAATATCTTATATTCTTCAAACCTAGAGATATAAGTTGTTACTATGAGTTGGTTATACATTGATTGCACGGAAACGCATTGGTAAATCGATGTTATAAAACGTGCATTTGTGTATGATTCAACAAGTAGTAGAACAAGCCATATAAGTCGAAGTTTATCTGGTCCTTTTACCTTTGGGATAAAAGCGATATCTGTGGGCCCCTCGATGATTTAGCGATGACACATGTGAGTGCTTGGCCAAGCCAGGACTGATTTGATTTGTTCAATCAGTCGGTCGTCATAAATTGGAAATCGGGAAACAACACATGGACAGAGAGAATGATTATAATCCATGTCTCAGTCCATATGATATCTAGAATGAAGGAATATATGATCCCTTATCTAATGGACAAGTCATTGACGAGATCAGAGTTCAGTTACAACATCAGAGTTTGACAGCGGCTTAAAGAGCTACGATTTCCAGTCGGTTTTTGAAGTCATACTCAATAATAGTTTTAGACTTATCCAAGTGGGAGACTGTTGGATTAGTGTCTAAGTCCATCACTATATTTGGTATGTACTTGACCCGACTCGGCATGGTCCATTTGGGTTGCATGGCATCGGGACAATTGGAATGACAAGATGAGGAAAAAAAAGGATACTAGTGATTTATATTAATATATTATAAGTTCTAATATATTAATATATAATCATATTATTTAATTATTATTGATCAATGATTAATTTATAATTAATTAAATGATCAAAAGGAACTAATTAAATATGGACTCTTAGATATATATGTGCAGTGGGCCAAGTTCATTTAGGTTGGGCTAAGTTATCATGGATAGTCCATGGAGCTTTAACCCATGGATCCTATGGAAATGAAAGGTCATGGGTATTAGGGTTTAACCATAATCCTCCACACTATATAAAGAGTCCAATGGTGCATAAAATTGGGGCGAAGAAGATGACTAGTTCATAGTAGTGAGGGCATAACCGATTTTATGAGATGTAAACCAACTATCCTTTATTCCTTAGTTATTCCAAATGTTCATGATGTTGTGTGAACCATTTGAGGTGTCACACTTGGGGCACTCGGCTCTTAAGCATCAAGGAATCAAGCTACATAAAAAAATGTATATCTTCTAACTTGTTTTATTACCCAAGTATCAAAGATTGTATGCTAGATAGGGTAATACCTTGGAATATTCATATTTGCATGTATAATAGAGAAAACATAGATCCAAGGTATTTAGGGTTACATGTACACCATAGGAGTGTTAGAATGCTCAAAACCCAACACGTAATCCAAGCTATAGAATATTTGAAGGTAGGCGAATGACGATTCACCAATTTCCACCATGAAAAACGAAATAATTTATTAGGTTTTAATTGGATTTGAAACTCCTAGATCTTTTGAGATTCATTGAACTTTTCAATGGCATGTTTCAATCTCGATTGTGCCCTCTCAGGTTTTGTGACTGGGATGCCGAGGATCACAAAACAAGGTGTGAATAACCATGCAAATATACTTGGTACCCTTAATATTTATCACTTAATCGATGTGCCGGTTAACCACACGCGCTCCACCGATCCTATGATAAACATTAAGTTACCCTTTGCCTACCTTGTTAAATCCATGTTAGTGTGCCGGTTAACCACACACACTCCACTAACGACTTAAGCAAAGTGTAATTTCATGGGTTAGCACCAAATTCACATTTTCCTAAGTAACTAAGATTGGGAATTTATAAGATTTTAGTTACTTAGTATCTATCATTAATACTTTTAATGAAGGGAGAATTATAGTCCTTGTCCTACCCGTTCGGGTAACGACTCCCCACTAGTCAAGGAACTGGTGGGTGAGAGTGGACACCCATTAAAATTTCATTTTATAGGCAGTAACCTTATACCCCCTTATAGACCGGCTTCGTGAATGAGGCCTACTAACGGTAAAACTGAGTTGCACTTAAACTGCCATTTAGAGTTTTTACTATAAAAGTTTAATTATATATATATATATATATATATATATATATATATATATATATATATATATATATATATATATATATATATATATAATTGTAACTATGAAAGTTTACAAGGATATAGATAAAATTGTAACATCCTCTTCTGACACGTATGACAATATTGTCCGCTTTAGGCTCCCGACACAAAAACTTCCCAGGGGGTCACCCATCCTGGAATTGCTTAACTGCAGAGTTCTTATGGGATCTGATGCCCTCACAGCTTTAATACGCGTTGTGACAGGGAAGGTATCCACACCCATCATAAGAAATGATTAATTCTCCTTCCCAACCGGTGTGGGATCAGGTGAAATCCACCTTCACCCCCATTATAGAGTTTGACTTCCCTATCGAACACATCGACTCGTGCCCTAGCTCTGATACCAATTGTAACATCCCAAAATTTCAGAGTAAAAAATTCATTTTAAATAAGTCAAAACCATTCATTTATTATCCCAAAAGACAATTATAATAAAAGTATTCTTAACTCATTAGCGTAAAATCATAAACAGTCTATGCAGAATAAATCTCCAGGGGATGCAGTGCGATCAAGGCGATCCTTCTTTTTGAAACCAGAAGTAAACTCTCATATGGGTCGTAAACTCCCTTTCTTTATCACTTTTGGGCCATAAATCCTCATATGGGCCCAATGGGCCGAAAACTTTCAATTTGGGCCTCATAATATCGAAAATAAGCAAACAAGGCCCAAACCCTATCCCTTCTCTTTTCCTCCCCCCTCATTCTCGGCTATACTAATAAAAAAGGAAAAACAATGGGATAATTAGGGAGTGCCACCTCACTAATGTCTAGAGGTTAACCAAGCAATTGTAATCAAATATCTACGTTAATCTCATGTTCCTATGCAACTATCTTGTCTCAACTTCTCCCTTCTCCCCCTCTTATTCTTATTCTCAGCCACATTCATCCCATCCAAACCTCACACTCTCACTTCTAAACTTCACTCATAACTCTCAAGAAAAGCTCTCACATTCCCACCTCTTAAGTTCCGTGTGTATCTTGAGAAAGATCAAGAACTCTTCTTCAATGATCATCACTAATTTGGTAAGCTACTCTCTAAGTATGATTATTAGCTTCATTTTATGATAATCTTCACTCCTTAACACATCATTTCGTGATCCATGCCCTTAGATCCATCTTAGGTTCGAGATCTACTCAAGAAAGCTTGCTAAGGGCCAAGATCTCTCCATTTTCTTCATCACAACCGAAATCATCAACCCATTGTGAGTTCATACCCCCTATTTGATGGGTTTTGAGCATTCTAACACTCCTATGGTGTACATGCAACCCTATAAACTTTGGATCTATGTTTTCTCTATTATACATGCAAATATTCAATATTCCAAGGTTTCATCCTAACTAGCATAATATGAAGCAACTACACTACAAGAATCTAGTAGAATGACATACCTTTTGATAGAGCTTGAAGTCTTGAACTTTAAGAGCTTAGCCCCAATAGCGTCGAAGCCTCAAGTGGAATCACAAATCACCAAAAACACCTTGGAAAGCTTGAGAGAGTAGAATGCACACTAGAAATCGGCCCACTCTTGTTTACACACAGACTAGTGTCATTTCATGTGCCAAATACCTCTTTATATAGTATTGAGGATTAGGGTTTCATCCATGTAAACCCTAATACCCATGACCTTTCGTTTTCATAGGATCCATGGGTTAAAAACTCCATGGACTATTCATGCAAGCTTAGCCTAACCTAAATGAACTTGGCCCATACTATATATAAGAGTCCATATTTAATTAGTTCCTTTTGATCACTAATTTAATTCTAAATTATGTCTGGATCAATACTAATTAAATAATATGATTCCATATTAATATATTAGAACTTATAATATATTAATATAAATCATAAACATAATATTCTTAAAAGACTATCCATATAAATTGTTCCGGTGAAGTGCAACCCAAATGGACCATGCCAAATCGGGTCAAGTACATACCAATTATAGTTATGGACTTAGACACTAATCCAACACTATTTCGGCTTTTACTATGTTTTGGGGGAGAATACAAGTTGTTTTGTGTAGATCTATGTGTATATGCATGGTTTTGTCTGTTTTTTATGATATAAGTGCGATTATGTGTTATAAACTTCATAAACTTGAAAATATACTTACTTATGATGATATTTATAGAACATAACAATTATGACAACATATAATGGTAAGAAAAGTTTTTAAACACTTCAAAGTTGTTTAAAACTTAGAAAATTGCATGAGAGAGCCAAAAATGACAAAAAAAAAATCAAAGTAAGGTTATTATATATATACCTCACGGTTTTAAGGGACCAAAAAGGATTTATTTTTGCTAAACATGAATCTTTATGGTATTTGCGGTTTTCAAGGGGCTAAAAGTGTAAATTATCACAAATGGGCCTCGTTTGGGATCTCACGACATTTGGGCCAAAATTGTAAATTTTTGGACTTTTGTGGGCTTAGGTGTCATTTTAAACAAAGTTGTGCCAAAAATGTAAATTTTTGATAAAAAGGGCTGAAAATGTAAATTTATTAAAACTTGGGCCAAAAAGATAAATTTATTTATAAATGGGGCCGGGAATGCACATTTTCATAAACTTAAGCCAAAAATGATATTTTTGACAAAAGAGGGTTAAAAATGTTATTTTTACTTAAAACTAGCCTTAAAAACAAACTTTTTGCCTTAAAGGACCTAAAGTGTCATTTTTACCAAAAATGAGCCTAAATTGTAACATTTTCGGTTTTAAGGACCAAAAACGTCTTTTTACTAAAAATGGGCCTTTTAATGTCATTTTGGTAAACAACTAAACTTAACAACCAGCGTAACATTAAACGGATCAATTACGTCATTCACGTGCTTATTGGGCCTGGAATATAATTTACATGTTTAGTGGGCTTAGTTGTCCTTTTACATGTTTATTAGGCCTGGAATACACCTTGCATGCTTATTAGGCATGGATTATAAATTACATGTTTAGTGGGCCTTAGTTGTCATTTTACATGTTTATTTGAGCCTGGAATATACCTTACATGTTTATTGGGCCTTCGTGGTCTATTTACATGCTTGTTGACTTACCACATTCACAAACGTACACGTTGGGCTATGAATACCAAATACTTATACGAAAATAATATACCCTGTTCAACTTCATATTCGCGTAAATTTGGTTAAGGATCTTGTGAGACATTTCGGTTGACACCTATTGAGTGTACAATCGTAGCCTGTAGTTATAACCAGAGTCTCCTGGAGGGAGAGCGAGAGTTTGTGTATAGATCTATACGAGGGTGACACCCCACACCTGAGCTGTTCGCTACAGTTAGACTAGGCCAGTTTAGGGTGACAAACCTTACCATAAACCCGTCGGCGTCCCAAGGAACGTCATGACAGACGAATTTGTCATTATTAAGTATGGTTATATCGACTCACTTAGAGGAATTAACACCATTATAAAATTTACGGAATACAACATCTGTCGATAATACGGGAACACACACTCATTGTATTCAGTTTTAGGGTAATGAAATCACAACGTCTTTTTATAAATAGACAACATCGGGTTGTCTGGAATTATTCACTTCATACACTCACAAACATTAACACATATGCATTAATACAAGATCTGACACAAACATTTCAAACCGTTTTCAGAAAATATCAGATTTTCTGGTGTTTACTAAGCAATACAAAACATTTTACTCAAAACATGCTTATGAACTCACCAACATTATATATGTTGAACTTTTTAAATTAACTTGTATTCTTAGGGAATCATTGAGCAGGTTGGTCAACAAGAATACCTGGATATTTTGTTGTGTATTGTTAGTACTATAATTGGATATTTTGGCATGTAATATTAAGATACAGTACTTGATGTAAACAATGACAGTTGTAATATTACATGTGTGATGATGATGATGTTTGGTTTCAATTATATACATTGTGATGATACTACAAAAATGAAGTCACCCAAGCCCCCAGAAGTTTCCATCGTCTGGTTCGGGGGTGTGACAGATTGGTATTAGAGCATTGTTTATAGTGAACTGACATATCTAATCATGCAAGATATGCAACTATAAATACAATGGGACTAAAACACTCTGAATAAAATAATTAACATACATACCTAGGTGTGCACTAATACTATAACACTAAAAGTCTCTGGAGGAAACTGAACACCGTGGTTAAACCCGTACAATATGTAGTCGTATTGGGGATAAATAGAGCTTAATCAACTATATTTATTCAAAATACGGCCAACATGTGTTTGGGAGTGATCATGGTGGGATATGAATCTAGAAACTTACCAACCTTGTGTCCAAAAAGCTTTAAGGAACTCAAATATAAACAATTAAAATACTATATGAGCATTTGGAATGCTATCTACATACACTCTCCTTACACACTTCTCACCCCTCATGCAAACCCTATGGCCGGATTCCATCATCCAGGAGATCCCTATTTCCCAAAACTAGGGGAATGGTGGATGGTTAGAGCCGGAGGAAGAACTGGAAGAAGAACCCGAAGAAGAAGAACCTGAAGAAGGACCGGTAGAACCGGTAGTAGACTCAGATGAGGAGGAGGCTGATGGTAGCGACACAGATGACTCGGACGTGGAGTCCGAAGTCATTGATCCGCCATACATTGTCAGGGTACCCCCCGTACAGGATGGGTCCCAACGGTCCTACGCCCCCATGGGCACACGAGATCTGGAGGTGGAGTCGCCAGCAAGGGGTGTGTCCCCCATTCGGTATGAACCGAGACTATTACGACCTGAGTCACGGTGGACTTGCAGACCGAGCCCTGTCAGTGATGGTAAGGAGGACACGCGGCATCGGCGAACAGGCACAGGCAACCGCCCGTCAAATGGTTGGCATGAGATCCACGGTTGAGCGCGCGGAAAGGATGACACATGAGGTAGTTAGGGACTACCAGGCACGACAGACAGCATTGGAAGCCCGGCTTCGAGCCGCCGAGCATCACCTGTCCAGACTCCAGGGTGCATCTACCTTGTCGTCAGTTCCACCAGACCCTTCTCGCCGCGACTAGGATCGGCTTCATCCATTACCACTATCGTTATGATTTTCTTTTATGTACTACTCTATGTACTACCGACTACGTGATTAAGTGATTACACTACTCATGGAGTCGTTACGCTGTTGGATTTTATTGTATGCCTTATAAAGGCAAATTTTCATGTATCAAAAAGATTATTATTAATGAAAGCAGTTATATATATTATCATGATGTTGTTATCTGCTATGTGTTCTATTACTTTTATTTCATGTTGATGGAATGCACTCATTTACACGCACAGCCAAATCATCTAAACTGTCTATATTCAAGGAATCTCGAAACTAGAATGCACTAAATACTCAACATCTTTCCATTCCATGACAGAAGATGCCTCAAAGACCGAATCGCAGAAACAACACGTCACCAACACCACCGGATGTAAACTCGGCTGCGTTCCAAGCAGGACCGCAGCACTGGAACAGATTCACAATGGAAATAACGGTGAAGGTAACGGGCAAGGAGCTGGAAGTTCAAACCAGGGGATGAACCAAGGACCCACAAGGACCTGTACCTACAAGGATTTCACGAATGCCAAGCCTCGAACCTTCAACGGGACAGGAGGCGTGATAACTCTAAAGAGGTGGATAAAAAAGTTGAATCAGTTTTCGAGATCTGCGGATGCCCAGAAGAGTGCAAGGTGAAGTTTGCAGCTTGCACATTCGTCGATCAAGCGCTTTCTTGGTGGAATGGTCACGTGGAGGCCATGACACTCCCATTGGCGAATGCTATGCCATGGGAGGAGCTTAAAGAAATGCTAATGGCGGAGTACTGTCCAAGAGGAGAGATCCAGAAGATGGAGCAGGAACTGTGGAACCTCACAGTTCAGAACTCCGACATCGATGCTTACATCTCGAGGTTTAGTGAGTTGTCACTCCTGTGTCCAGGCATGATCACGTCTGAAGGAAAGAAGATTGAAAGATTCATTTGGGGATTGACATCTCCAATTCAAGGAAATGTAATAGCAGCTAACCCGGAGACATATGACAATGCTAAAAGATTAGCCAAGAAGCTCTACGACCATGGCAACAAGAAGGGTGCCAAATCAGGGGAGACTGAAGTCAAGAAGGAGGAAAAATATAACAAGAACAACAAGGACAACAAACGAAAAGGGCGACAAAACCACGAGTCATTGAAAAAGCAGCAAACTATAGCAGTCCACGCTGCTACTACTCAGGTTGCCTCAGCACCACATACTCCAGCCTCAACTACGCAAACCACAACCAGGCAAAACTCGGGAACCTTACCTAAGTGTAATAAATGCGACTTTCACCACCATGGCGAGTGCAGAGAAATACAGTGCACAAATTGCAACCGTAAGGGCCATACCAATCGATACTGCAGATCTCAACCCCAACAGAACTAACAACCAAACAACAACAACAACAACAACAACAACAACAACAACAACAACAACGACAACAACAACCGCAACAACAATACCAACAAAAATAATGTTGGGGCTAGTCACACTTGTTATGGGTGTGGAGGAACTGGCCATTTCAGACGCAATTGTCCCAATGCAAACAACCAAGGAGAAGGAGGATCAGGGAGGGTCCTGACGTTGGGTCAAGGTGAAGCAGTTCAAGACCCGACGGTTGTTACTGGGATGTTCCCACTTAACAACACTTACGCATGCATTTTATTCGATAGTGGAACCGATCGGAGCTTCGTTAGTAACAAATTCAAACACTTACTAAAACAACAACCCCAGAAGCTAAACGAAGCCTTCACGGTGGAGATGGCTAATGGGAAGACTGTTGGATAAGGTGTCTAAGTCCATAACTTATTTGGTATATACTTGACCCGACCCGGCATGGTCCATTTGGGTTGCACTTCACCCAAACTGTTTATGGATAATTTTATGATAATTGTATACTTACGATTTATTAATATATTATAAGTTATAATATATTAATATAAAGTCATGTTATTTAATTATTTTAATCTTGAATTAATTATGAATTGATTTAGTGATTAAAAGGAAGACTAATTAAATCATGGGCTATTGTATTTATATGGTGTGGGCTAATGCTCATTTGTTAATGGGCTAAGCTTATATGGAAGTCCATGGAGCTTTTAACCCATGGATCCTTGGAAGAGGAAAAGACATGGGTTATTAGGGTTTCACCCTAACCATGCACACTATATAAACAAGCTTATGTTGCATGAAAAAGACACTAAGGTGTGTGTAAGTGTGGTGGCCAAAATCAAGAGTTAGTATACTCTCTCATACATTTTCCAAGTTTGTGGTGATTTGTGATTTCCATTTGAGGCATTCACATTATTGGTGCTTGGCTCTCAAACTCCAAGGAATCAACAATCAACAAAAGGTATGTAATTCATCTAGTACTTTTATGGTTAAAAGTACCCCATGCCATGCTAGATAGGTTATAAACCTTGGAAAATAATATTTTGCATGTATCTTAGACAAACATAGATCCAAGGTTTAATAGGGTTGCATGTACACTTAGGAAGTGTTAGAATGCTCAAAACCCAACAGTGGTATCAGAGCCTAGGCTTGTTTGTTTGATACTTGATGCAAAATAGTGATAAAAAGTCGATTTTTTGCTGTCTGACTGATGACTCGCCGAGTCCATGGGGGGACTCGCCGAGTTCATGTGTAAACTCATCCTACTCGCCGAGTAGGTTCGTGCACTCGGCGAGTAGGAGCCTCAGAATGCAGTTTTTCGACTTTTGCTGCTGGAAATGGACTAGAAACATTACCCTAAACTGTTTTGGTGTTTTAAAACTTGTTTTAGTTGGTGTAATGGTAGTTCTAATCCATTTACAATAGCTTATATCAAAATTTCATGCTTTGTATGTGTTCATATAATTCTTGAAACTTTGATGATCATGTTCATGTTCTTATGAATTTAGAAGATGATAGGAATTATTTGCTGAATTGTTTAGGATTAATTCTTGATCATTTATGTGTTTTAATGGAGTCCATAATTTGTCCTCAAGTTATGGATATCCAAAGGTCACTTCTTTTAAACACACACTTAAAACACATAAGTTACATAAAATGAAGAGTGTTCATTTTTATGAACCTTTAATTCATAAGTTATGAAATGAAAAGTTTTGGATAGTTACAAAATTTGCCCTCAAGTTTTGGAATTTGTAAAGTTTCACACACTTTAATAAACTTTAATTCCAAACCCTTAGAGTTTTAAAAGTTAAAATTCAACCCTTATACTATTTATAACATTAATGGTTAATTATTATATATATGTATAAGATCAAGTCGTTTTACCGTTAGTAGGCCTCATTCACGAAACCGGTCTATAAGGGGGGTATAAGGTTGTTGCCTATAAAATGGCAACTTAATGGGTGTCCATTCTCACCCACCGCTTCCTTGATCGGTGGAGGGTCGTTAGCCGAACGGGTAGGACAATGACTTTAAATTCTCATTAAAAGTATAATGAATATTATAAAGTAACTAAACCTTTTATAAATTCCCAATCTTAGTTACTTTAGGAAAATGTGAATATGGTGCTAACCCATGAAATTCACACTTTGTACCTTACCAAGTCGTTGGTGGAGCGTGTGTGGTTAACCGGCACACTAACTTGGACTAGTAAGGATCACGAAGGGTGACTTAATGTTTATCATAGATCGGTGGAGCGTGTGTGGTTAACCGGCACATCGATTAGGTGATAATATTAAGGGTACCAAGTGAGTTTGCATGGTTATTCACACCTTGTTTTGTGATCCTCGGCATCCCAGTCACAAAACTTGAAGGGCACAATCGAGATTGAAACATGCCATTGAAAAGTTCAATGAATCTCAAAAGATCTAGGAGTTTCAAATCCAATTAAAACCCAATAAATTATTTTGTTTTTCATGGTGGAAATTGGTGAATCGTCATTCACCTACCTTCAAATATTTTATAGCTTGGATTACGGCATCCCTCTTCCAAGTTATAAAAATATTGTGTTGGGTCCTAGCCTTAATATTTCATATTGGGTGTTATATTAAGGACTTGAATCAACTAACTTGATTTTCTCCCATTGTAGATGTCTGGTTCAGACAACTATGATCTTCCCAAATCGCTTGAAACAAGCTTTCCTCTTGAAGATGATGTCCCTCAACATCATGCTTCACTCCCCCCACCTCCTCCATTTATTCTCCCTGACCCACAAGCCCGAAGACTTGAAAGGTTCAAGATCACTCAAGCTCTACTAGAAATGAAACATAAAGATGGAAGACCTGTGTGCACTCATGTCTTAGGAATGAAGTCACACATAGACAGGTTGAGAATGTTGGGTGCTGTTATTTCAAGGAAGTTCGCTGTTGACTGGGTTCTTCAGTCACTTCCTGAGTCATATAGTGAGTTTATTAAAGACTACCATATGACAGATCCCGACATAACCCTAATAGATCTTTCTTATATGCTTGTTGCTGCTGAATCAGCAATGATTTGGCGCAATGGTCGAGCAAATATTGATGGAAAATCTAATTCTCAAACTTCCATGGACATGGACAATGGTAACATTGGAAGTCCAGAAAAGCTTTCTCGTCCCAATGGAAGGGGATCGGCCTTGGTCAACCCGGTTGACCAAAAGGTAAAGGGAAAGGCTAAGTCTGTGATTGTCTCATGTACCATTCCCAAAGAGTCTATATGTTTTATTGTCATGAGAAGGGACATTGGAAGCGAAGCTGCCCTGAATACTTGAAATATTTGAAAGCAAGTAGAGACAAAATGTTTGACTCGGCTTCAGGTAAGTCCACTATCTAACTTTGTTAAAATTCCTAATTGTTGATTCTTATTACATGATGTGACTAGGTTGCATCTTGATGTTTAGCAGGATCGAGCAAAAGGAAGGTTAAAATAAGAGTGTGCTGAATCTGATCACGAAGATGGATTTCTATCGCATGGTTCGAGGATCGGATTTTTGAGCTACTACTTAAAAGTTATGATAGATTGCTAGGAAATATGTAATATCATAGTTTTCATTTGAAGATGCATTGTAAGGAATATTTTTCCGCATTTTAATAAAGAAATAAAAGTTTTGTTTAGTTTATTTTATATTATACCCCCTTACAATGGCATTTATGGAAATTGATGTTTGTATGTTTCTAGCAATATTGGAAATATGAGTTTGATTCTCTCATATGTGGTAGTGTTTGAATTTACCAAATGAGGAAAGGTTCTCATCACCCAAGCTTCAGTTAGACAGAAACTTGGAATCATACAAGTTGTATTGTATGATGGATGAGAATTTTCATCTTTGTAAAAATTGAGACTAATTCATTGATCACATGCATATGTGAGTCAATTGAAGGACTAAGGAATTAGGTACACTGGGTGTGTGCTGGTCAAGGTCCACCACAAAGATCAATTCGTCATGATTTACTAGAGATTAGTAAATATGGTTATACTTATAAGGTTAAGTATAATTCTGTAACATTGGAAAAGTTTCAATGTATGGCAGAACGGATGAGAAGAATCAAATTTGGCAGAAAGATAAAAGTTTCTCAAATCTGAAAAGATGGGAGAGTACTTTAGTATCATGTTTTTATGATCATCTTAATGGTTATGAAACCATATCACAAATTCATACTCTAAGGACATCTTAGTGCATTGTTATGACTAAGATGAGGGGTCATGAATTGTTGGAATGGTTAAAATCAAAAAGATGGATCATACATGTTTTTATGATCATCTTAATGATTATGAAACCATATCACAAATTCATACTCTAAGGACATCTTAGTGCATTGTTATGACTAAGATGAGGGGTCATGAATTGTTGGAATGGTTAAATTCAAGAAGATGGATCATACTTCGTTCCAAAACAACTCTTAGAGTCATAATCCAAGATTGTAACATTGAGTGACATAAAGTAAGGTTTAAAACACTTATCAAATGTAGTGTAAAATGTTTTCTACTCCTGTACATTTGAAATTGGTAAGTTGTAATGTCTTGGATAAGACAAAGACCAACTAAGACCAATTGTGTGAAGTGTTTATCTTGATAAGAATCTGCACTATCCCTTGAATATTTGTTTTGTCAAGGAATGGTTCTTGACTAGGGAAACTTATATGTCAAGAGGACAGTGGGAGTCTTAAAGATCCTGAAAGGATTTCAAGATTTAATCAAGAGTAAAACCTGAGTTTTATCACTAGCACACGACTTAAGGTTTGAAACCTATTAAGTTGACATAATTCTTGTTTCTGTGTCTGTTCCTATTAAGTTGACTATGCATATGAGTTCTGTTAGTTCTAAACTGTGTGCATAACAGCTTGGAAGCATTGGTGGGCCTTGTGCTACCAGATGACAAGAAATTAAGATTGAACAAGTTCAATCCATGTAAGGCTGAATTTGTTACTAACCTTGTCTTGTGATTATGGTTTTGACAAATTCACATGGATAGGAACTCATACACCATAAAATCTAAGTGTCATAAGGTGTCTCTCCGATTCATGAAAATGATGGTGAGGAAATGCTTTCACTAAGAAGATTTTAAGTAGATAGCAATTATGATGTTTGCATTCTCAAAGTCGTTAGTGGAGCGTGTGTGGTTAACCGGCACACTAACATGGACTTGTGAGAAATGGCAAAGGTCTAAACAATTAAGACTATGATTACGACATCCCTTTTCATAGTTCTGGAAATTGTTTAGATACACATGTGAGCTATCTAAGAAAGGGTGTACGAATCTAAATTTCAGAAGTCCAGCTGATTTCTGGAAATATGTCAGAGCTAGTGGGAGCATAAGTGTTATGCTGATAATCATCATGTTAGTTAGCAATATTAATTATAGAAAAACAAAAGTTTCAATTCGTAATGTTGTAGGGGTTGAAAAAGTTGTTTTGCTATAAGGGAGAGGAAATTATACTTCATTTCAATTCTAAAAGCTTAGATTGAGTTTTTAATCATCTTTAGTCAAGGATATATATATGAATTTTATGTTGGAATGGTTCAACATAAGGAAATTCTATATATATTGCGTTCTCAAATTCGATTATGATTACGGCATCCCTCTTCATAGTCGATTTTTGAAAACATGGCAAATAAAAAATATTGTAGCAAAAGACTGATCTAGTATCAGGTCTTTATGTGAGACATCATGAATCGTGTCCCATATGCTTCGGATATAGGATCGGTCACATGTGCTATAATATTTATCCGTTCTAAATTTTTCAAAATGCTTAGAGCATTAAGAGGGAAAAAGGAATAGAACCGGATATGACTAAAATGATTAAGCAATTGTCGAGGACTATCTAAGGCTCACCAAAGATTGGTTGCTCAGGGACAGTTGGAAGTATAGTGTTAAATTTTGGAAGGACCATATGGATATATTCTGAAAAGAGGTAGCTCTTGTTCAGATATGATAATCAAAATAGGAATATGGAAATTTTCCATATTGGGAGTTGGATATTAAGAATCTATGAGAAAGTTAGAAACTTTTATGCAAGAAGGATGTTCAAAGCAATGTACTTTGAATATGAGAGTTCGTTTCCATAGAGTTGATCTCCTTTGGAATCCTCTGTAATGACTGATGACAAGGTTTTGGTGACCTTGTGCATAATCATTACGAGAGGATCAGTGCATATAAGTTTAAAATCTAACAGTTTTTTTTTGTAAATGGTAGGAATTAGGAATTCTTACATTTACAATAAGGATTTGGGATTGTGAAATGAGCATCATTGGAATCATGTTCAATTGATCTATTTCACAAAGTAAAGATCATAGACAAACATAGTGTGCATACTTGGAGTATGGCATAACTATTGTTTAGAAAAACAAAGTGTACATGCTGGGAGCATGGGACGACTGTTGTTTTTGTTCAAGTATTAAGTTGATTATTTGAAACATTATACAATGAATAATGTGTAATCAATATGGTGATAAATAAAAGGTGGTTTTATTTATATTCAAAAGGGTTCTGAGACCATATTGGATTCGATTATTATTGTGTTTCACTTTGCATGTTTTGACTTCCATAATAACTAGGTTATTCTTTCCGAATGATTAAGTTATTCAAACCATCCACAGTCGGTCATATGTTGGAAGTAGATATGAATCAAGACTGTCATGAGTTGGTTGTAGAGGTCTAAGATGTTGGACATGGCTACAACACTCATGAGTGCTCATAAGTTATGAGTATTGGATTCAACCCACGCTCACTTGCATCACTTCATGGAATTTATCTCGAGTGATCGTGAGACGGTAATATCATATAAGTCTTCAAACCTAGAGATATGAGTTGTTACCTATGAGTTGGTTGTGCATTGATTGCACGTAAACGCATCAGTAACTTGATGTTATAAAACGTGCCTTTGTGTATAATTCAACAAGTAGTAGAAACAAGTATATGAGTCGAAGTTTATCTGTTCCTTCTAGTCCTTGGAGGATTAGAAGCGATATCTGGGCCCCTCGATGATTTTGTTTTGACCTATGTACCGGGCCCGGTCAGAACCTAATTGATGTGTTCAATTTAGTTCTTTGTCAAACAAATCGGAAATCGGGAAACAAACTGCTGGACAATAAGTACGACGTTGGTCCATGTATTTGTCCGGCTGATATCATGAGAACAGAGGATTATATGATCACTTATCTAAAATGGTGCTTCATAGTTCAACAGAGTTTTCGAGAGCTACGATTGCTGGTTGGTTCCTGAAGTAACATACGCAAATACAATTATTAGACTTATCCAAGTGGGAGACTGTTGGATAAGGTGTCTAAGTCCATAACTTATTTGGTATATACTTGACCCGACCCGGCATGGTCCATTTGGGTTGCACTTCACCCAAACTGTTTATGGATAATTTTATGAGAATTGTATACTTACGATTTATTAATATATTATAAGTTATAATATATTAATATAAAGTCATGTTATTTAATTAGTTTTAATCTTGAATTAATTATGAAATGATTTAGTGATTAAAAGGAAGACTAATTAAATCATGGGCTATTGTATTTATATGGTGTGGGCTAATGCTCATTTGTTAATGGGCTAAGCTTATATGGAAGTCCATGGAGCTTTTAACCCATGGATCCTTGGAAGAGGAAAAGACATGGGTTATTAGGGTTTCACCCTAACCATGCACACTATATAAACAAGCTTATGTTGCATGAAAAAGACACTAAGGTGTGTGTAAGTGTGGTGGCCAAAATCAAGAGTTAGTATACTCTCTCATACATTTTCCAAGTTTGTGGTGATTTGTGATTTCCATTTGAGGCATTCACATTATTGGTGCTTGGCTCTCAAACTCCAAGGAATCAACAATCAACAAAAGGTATGTAATTCATCTAGTACTTTTATGGTTAAAAGTACCCCATGCCATGCTAGATAGGTTATAAACCTTAGAAAATAATATTTTGCATGTATCTTAGACAAACATAGATCCAAGGTTTAATAGGGTTGCATGTACACTTAGGAAGTGTTAGAATGCTCAAAACCCAACAAAGACCGAATCAACCAAATATGTTTACGTAGGGTGCACACTAACACTAAATAACCACTCATTTCAAATAGATTTGATGCCAGTAAATATTAGGAGCTTTGATGTGATAATCGGCATGGATTGGTTAAGCCCCCACCGTGCTGATATTATGTGCCACGAGAAGGCCGTTCGCCTTCACCTTCCCAATCATGAAACCCTAATAATCTATGGTGATAAACCTGGAGCCAATCTTCGTCTTATCTCGTGCATCAAGGCACAGAAGTGCCTGCACAAGAAAAAGTATGCTTTCCTCGCTCACGTTGTGAATAAAGCCAAAGAAGAAGTAAACCCTAAAGACATCCTAGTGGCATGCGACTTCCCGGATGTATTTCCTGAAGACCTTCCTGGAATACCCCCAGAAAGACAGGTTGAATTTCGAATCGACCTAATACCGGGAGCCACATCAATTGCCAAATCACCCTACAGGTTAGCTCCCGCTGAAACACAGGAATTATCCAGTCAATTAAGCGAAATTCTGAACAAAGGATTCATCAGGCCAAGCTTCTCACCCTGGGGAGCCGTCCATTCCTTGATAAATTTAGTTTGCCGTCCATTCCTTGATAAATTTGTGATCGTCTTCATCGATGATATTCTCATATACTCCCGAAGTAAAGAGGAGCACGGTCAACACCTCCGCCAAATCTTGGAAACTCTAAGAGCTGAAAGGCTATATGCGAAACTGTCCAAATGCGAGTTCTGGATTCGCAGTGTAAACTTCTTGGGTCATGTAGTCAGTGACGAAGGAATTCATGTGGATCCTTCCAAGATCAAGGCCATTGAAGGCTGGGCGATCCCGATGACGCCAACAGAAATCCGATAATTCTTGGGTCTCGCAGGCTACTACCGAAGGTTTATTCAGAACTTCTCCAAGATAGCCAAGCCCCTCACCATTCTGACACAAAAAGGTGTACCCTTCAATTGGACGGACAAGCAAGAAGCTGCCTTCCAAACCTTGAAGCGAGCCCTCTGTAGTGCTCCAGTGTTATCCTTACCAGAGGGAACCGAAGACTTCGTAGTATATTGCGATGCTTCAAACCAAGGGTTAGGCTGTGTCCTCATGTAGTGTGGGAAGGTGATAGCTTATGCGTCCATGCAACTGAAGACACATGAAGTGAATTACACCACCCATGATCTTGAGCTGGGAGCCGTGGTCTTCGCCCTAAAAATTTGGAGGCACTACCTATATGGTACAAATTGCACCATCTACACGGATCACAAAAGCCTCCAGCGTATTCTAAATCAAAAAGAACTGAACATGAGGCAACGAAGGTGGGTTGAGCTGCTAAACGATTATGAATGCGAGATCAAGTACCACCCATGCAAGGATAACGTGGTAGCCGATTCCCTGAGCAGGAAAGAATACTCAGGTCGCTGGGTGAAGACATTATAAATAACCATCCACTCCCACCTAACCTCAAAGATCAAGGGAGCCCAATCAAAGGCATTGAAGCCGGAGAATGCCGCAAATGAAACACTACGTGGGATGGATAAAAACTGTTGGGTCAAAGATATGGTTTATACTTTGCTTTTCTAGGAAAATGTATTTTTATGTCTAGGACCGTAAACAGCTCAGTGTTTACGGCCATATATGTGTTTACGGTCAGTGTTTACGGCCCAATGGGTGTTTATGACCGTAAACCCATTTACGGCCGTAAACCCATTTACGGCCCATGTTTCTCATGTATATATATAGGGGTGAGGGGTGTGAGGAATAGATTGATGAACAGAATAGAGGAGCTTATGTGTGTGTATTTGAAGGTGTTTTAGAGAGAGAGAAAAGAGAGTGTGTGTGAATCTTGTATCCGGATCTTCATTCATATCAATACATACAACATTCATCATCTTCTTCTTCTCCTTCTCTTCTATTTGATCTGACATCATCCGTTTGATTGGGATTCCGCACCATCAAACGGATCTGATTGATACACAAGCAGATTAGAGACTTATAATTGGTATCAGAGCTTGGTTGTATCAATCAATTTTTGTCAGATCTGGAGATTATTTGATCTTATTTTTGAAGGATTCTTGTGCTTTTGGATAGATCTCTGAAAATTAGGAGGGGTTTGTTCTTCGTGTTTTTGATAAAAACGAGTTTTCGATCGAGTTTTGGAGCAAAAAAGGGTGAAAAACGCTGTTTTTCACGTAATCTGGGAAGAGTTTACGGTCTTGGAAGGGTTTACGGTCGGCGGCGGCGTTTACGGCTAGGGTTTCCCAGAGTTTACGGCCGAAAACAGTTTACGGTCGCCGGAGTTTACGGCCGGAAACAGTTTACGGCCAGCGATTTGCGGCCGGAGTTTACGGTCGGTCCTCGGAGTTTGCGGTCCAGCAGCCTCGGTCTTCACTTCGGAGTTGATCCTCGCACGTCCTCGCATCGCGTCATCGGCCTCGTCCTCGCAACAGCATCTTCGCCTCGCATACACTAAAAAAAAGGGGGGAAACGATTTATGGGGCTGCCAAGGATCGAACTCGGGATCCTTGACTCCTCAACCAGCGCCTCTTCCAACTGATCTAGCCTGCAAAATTGACACTTTTAACCCCAAAAATCAATTTCTTTCATTTTTAAAATTCCAATTTCAACCAAAAATTTTAGTTTTTAAATTTTGACTTTTATTTTTGACTTTTTACTTAAAATTTGGACTTTGACTTTTAAAGTTTGACCTTTGACTTTAAACTTTGACTTTCTCGTTTAACTTTTAAATTTTCAAATTTAGCTTTCCGGTTTGACTTTTAAGTTTGACTTTTCAAGTTTGACTTTTTAAATTTGACTTTTAAGGTTGACTTTTGAGGTTTATAGTCAAAGGGCATTTTTAAATTTAAGTTTGACTTCTAGTTGTGTTTTTAATGGCTTTTGAGGTCAACAAGGGAAATGAAGACTTGAAAGAGAGTCAGGATATGTTAAGACAAAAATTCAACATGTTCAACTATATCCCTGGAGAAACCCTGGAAGCTCAGTTGCAGCGATTTACTACACTTACTTCTGAGATGAGTATAGCTGGGATTTTCTTGACTAAATCTGAGATAAATAAAAAGCTGCTGAATGCACTTCCGAAATTATGAGATATGAACGTGGCTGTCATCAAGAAGACAAAAGATCTCAATCGTCTTAGTCTTGCTGATATAATTGAAGAACTTGACGCTTTGAAATGTGGAAAAACAATGAGTTCCGCAAACCTTCCGGTCAATGAAGTTTCATGTTCTCAATCATGTGAAGTTTCATGTTCTCAATCATGTGAAGCTACGATTAAACTTCTTCGTGAACATAATGATTTATTAAAAAGAGAAGTTGAGGACCTGAGATATGAAGGATATCAACTCAGGAAAGGACAGAAACCCCTAAAGGCCCAGTTAGAAACAAAAATAAAGGATTTTAAGAGAATTCAGACAGAATACAGTGAAAAATGTGAACTTTATGACTATATTAAGAGACAACTTGATGATGTAACTGAAGAACTTGACGCTTTGAAAATTAATTGTGGAAAAACAGATGTTAATTTCAAAAATTATACTGCGTCAAGTAAGACAGTTGAGTCCTTATTTGAAACCCAATTAAAATTCAAAGATAATCAAAACAAGGGTCTAGGGTATGATAGTGTTCCTCCACCTTTCAATCATAACTACACATCCATCCCTACGACACAGGAAGAAATTGACAGGGAGCCACAACTTCAATATGGCAAACCAGCTGGTTTTGTTTCAGGAGGTATTCAGGTTGAAAATTCTAATGCTTCTACTTCATATGCAGGTAAAGTAGCAGAGGATGAGAACAAGGAGAACACCATTGAACAAACCACCATCTCCTTCAACTCTGAATCTGTTGCTTCGAACTCAGCTGCTTCTGATCAACCTGCTATTGAGAAATACAGGCCACCAATTCCAGTGAAACAGAGTGCCTGTTGTAATTGTGATTGTGGGAAAAATAAGAGACAAGGCAAGGATACGCCACCAGGGGCAGGAAGAAACAACTTCACAGTGAAGAAAAAGACATGTTTTGACTGTGGAACACCTAGACACATTGCCCGAAATTGTCCTAATCGCGCATACGTTCCCTACTATGCACAAGGGTGGCAGAACGCACCAAGAGGGAGATACTCCAAAAGAAACCCCTCAAGGTCACGTTTAGACCATGATGACTGGAACGCGCAGAAGGCCAATAATCCAACTCCCAAGGGCAAGAAGGGAATGTCGGCCAAGAAGCCAAATCAAAGAGATGCTCCCGTGAAGCCAAAATCAAAGTCATCTCAAAGGCCGATATCAAGATCAAAAGCAAGTACTGAGCCACCCATCAGAGCGAAAAAGAAATGGGTTAAACCCAACTACAAATGGGTTCCAAAGGCTCACTCTCCCAAATCTTCTAACGGTTCTAATATTTCTTCATCTTCTGTTTGTGATAAACAGGATATGTCATGGGAGAGAGTACCGTGCAAGGATGAAAAAGGTCAACCCAGTTTCAAAATGGACTGGGTTCCAAAGACCAACTAATCTCGCTCTGTGTCGGAGCAGCTATGGAGGCATATCATCATACTTCGGTTTGTTGGTAGTGGCTGTTCCACGCACATGATAGGGGACATCTCTCAACTGTACAACATTCAGACCTTTGTTTGAGAGTATGTGTCCTTTGCGGGAAAGGAAGAAAAGAAGGGATCACACATGGGGTTAGTACTTAATGACATGAAGAATTTTCGGATATGTTCTAAGATTACGCGTGTTGTTCTCAGACCTTCTGGATGCAAATTCAATCGGTGACTTACGGTTTGAGTTTTCTTCTCTATACTCCTGAGTTTTTCTTAAGCTGATTCGCTTTAAAGACTAATTTTTGTTTTAGGATAGTTTTAATTTGCGCATTTACTTTCGTTTCTCTCCTATGCACAAATTTAGGGGGAGAAATAAAAACAAAACAAAAATTAGGAAATTAAAAAAAAAGAAAACAAAAAATAGAAAAGTTTAAAAAATCCAAAAACATTAGAAAATCAGAAAATCAAAAATATGTTGTTAATGGAATGTGTTTGAGGGAGATCTTTTGGGAAGTGATATAATCATGTGATAACAGGCAATCTGAATCTGTGTAATGGACTAAATCTGAATTGTCTAGGCTCTATGTTCGATGCGCTGGTAGGCACGAGAGATTAAAATGGACTTGACTAGGCATTAATGAACTTAAGGAATCTAGAGACTTGAAAAAATCTTGACCTAGATAGATCCATTTAGCCTGACAATACGACGCTCAGATAGGTTGAGCAGGGAGATATACATGATAATCCACCGGTCACATTAAATTAATCCGTATCTAGAACTGTGGTTTAACTCTTCCTCGATGTACGGACTCTGTCCTTAATTCCGGTATTGATGGGGCGACTGGGGAATTCTGATAAAGTAGGTCTGTAGGAAATTATTTTCTTGCTTTCCTTCTGTTAGTCATATGTTGCCTCCTCTACGTGGTTGAAATACATCCGACCTAGACTGCAACATATGCAACTCTATTTCTATGCATCTTCTATCTATGCAATTCGTCCTGCCTGTTAGCCATATGTTGTCTCCTTTGCGTGATTAACCATCCGACCTGGTACACAGCATATGCACCATTCTACTTCTCAATCCCTCTAAATCTGGTTAGTCATATGTTTCACCCTCTGCGAGATTGGAAGAGATCCGACCTGGGTGTACAGCATATGCATTCTAAATCTGACTTCTCTCATAATAATTGTCTGCTCACCTAAAGTAAGGAGTACTTTGGAAGTTCCTGATTATTAGGGTATGTCAGGAAGCGGGAAACATGCTCTATTACATTTAAAATTGAACAATCACTAGGTTGTCTGTAGATCTCACTGCTCAATTTAGGTGGACAACAATATCTTTGGTCGTCGTCAGCTGAATGGTCCTTAAGGAATATTATCTAGGAACTTAGGATCACATTGTCTTGTCACTTATAGTATGTCCTAATTTTGTCACAATCTCTCGTGTTTAAGTGGACCACAATACCGGCGATTGACCAGATCTATTCATGAAGGGAGAGGTAATGATAAACGGATAAAGGCTGTCTAAAAACTTTGATCCCAAATCACTCTTAAAGTTAGATATCATTTTATTTTTGTTAAAGTTGTTCATAGTTTTCTTCTAATTTAAATATTAGGGGAGAATTAAAAAAAATTAAAAACCAAACAAAAATCAGAAAATTAAAAATCCAAAAAATAGTGTTATTTCTGTTTTATTTCTTTTTCAAAAAATATGAAAAATCCAAAAATATTTTTGTTTCTGTTTTAATTTGTGTGCTAAGTTTTCTTTTAGTTTAGTTTTGTCTTAAAAAGTGAATTCAGGTGAAGATGAAACTCATGGAGTTTGTGTCGAAGATTTCTGAGCCAAGGATCCGTGATCATCGAAGAATTCTCATTCGAAGAAGCAAGAAATGAAGATTATTCTTTCGACATTCAATCTTTCAACCCCAGAAGCAAGGTGAAGCTGAAATTGAAGATTATGTGAAGGATTGCATTGAAGCCTCCTCAATCAGTCTGCTGCTATCTTGAACCTGCTGAAGTGATCCAAAAGATTTGTTCTCTCTGATGTTCTCTTTGAAGATTCTCAAGCTGAAAGCGCTATCTTTCAAGAATCAGTACATCAAGCCTCCTCACCCGACATGCGTTCAAAGCCAAATTCTTGAAGAAATGCCCAACTGCTCAAGATGAAGTCATTCATTGAAGATTCATATGTTCATCTTGAAGCCATGAAGATATCGAAGATTAAAGTTGAAGACAAAGTTCCCAATGAAGATTAACAAGAAAAGCCAGCTACTTTTTAGGGGGATCTTGTTGGGTCAATTAAGAAAAGAAAGCTATAAACCAAGGGAGAGATTGTTGGGTCAAAGATATGGTTTATACTTTGCTTTTCTAGGAAAATGTATTTTTATGTCTAGGACCGTAAACAACTCAGTGTTTACGGCCATATATGTGTTTACGGTCAGTGTTTACGGCCGTAAACAGGTTTACGGCCCATTGGGTGTTTACGACCGTAAACCCATTTACGGCCGTAAACCCATTTACGGCCCATGTTTCTCATGTATATATATAGGGGTGAGGGGTGTGAGGAATAGATTGATGAACATAATAGAGGAGCTTATGTGTGTGTATTTGAAGGTGTTCTAGAGAGAGAGAAAAGAGAGTGTGTGTGAATCTTGTATCCGGATCTTCATTCATATCAATACATACAACATTCATCATCATCTTCTTATCCTTCTCTTCTATTTGATCTGACATCATCCGTTTGATTGGGATTTCGCACCATCAAACGGATCTGATTGATACACAAGCAGATTAGGGACTTATAAAAACCTTGAAGCCAAAGATGAAGGAGCTTATTACTTCATGACAAGAATCTGGGTCCCAAAATGTGGTCTATTCAGAGAGATAGTCATGAACGAGGCTCATAAAACGCGATATTCCGTCCATCCAGGTTCGGATAAAATGTACCTGGACATTAAACAACATTACTGGTGGCCAAATATGAAGGCAGAGATCGCCACTTATGTGGGCAAGTGTCTCACTTGTGCCAAAGTGAAAGTGGAGTATCAGAAGCCCTCGGGGCTATTACAACAGCCAGTAATACCCGAGTAGAAATGGGAAAGGATTACCATGGAATTCATAACTAAATTACCTAAGACAGGGGACGGATTGGATGTTATCTAGATGATTGTCGATAGGTTAACCAAATCCACCCATTTCCTGCCAATCAAGGAATCGTACAAGATGTAAATATTAACACGAATCTATATAAAAGAGATCGTGAGACTTCATGGAGTACCAGTATCTATTATCTCGGATCGGGATAGTAGATTTACTTCACGATTTTGGCAGTCGCTCCAGAAGGCAATGGGAACACAACTAGACATGAACACTGCTTACCACCCACAAACTGATGGCGAAAGTGAGAGAACCAGCCAAACACTCGAAGATATGCTCCGAGCCTGTGTGATCGATTTTGGCAAATCATGGGATACCCATTTTCCTTTAATTGAGTTCTCGTACAACAACAGCTACCACACGAGCATAAATGTCGCTCCTTTCGAGGCTTTGTATGGTCGCAAATGCAGATCGCCTCTCTGCTGGGCTGAGGTGGGTGACACCCAGCTGGCAAAAGGGCAATCACCAAGCATCACTCTTATAGGACCGAAGATCATTTTAGAAACGACAGAGAAGATAATCCAAATCAAAGCCCGACTCCAAGCATCGCGAGACCGACAAAAGAGTTGTGCTGACAAACGATGAAAGCCTCTGGAATTCCAAGTCGGAGATTGGGTGCTATTAAAGGTCTCTCCCTGGAAAGGGATGATCCATTTTAGGAAGCGGGGAAAACTAAATTCGCGATACATCGGTCCATTCGAGATTCTTGCCCGGATTGGTCCGGTGGCTTATAAGTTGCAGCTACCTGCGGAGCTCAGCAACATACACCCCATGTTCCACTCTCGAACCTAAAAAAGTGCTTATTAGATGAAACCCTTGTCATTCCTCTGGAAGAGATTGAAGTAAACGAGAATCTCCTGTTCGTCGAAGAACCAGTTGAGATAATGGATAGGGAAGTGAAGCGCACAAAACAGAGTCGCATTCCGATTGTGAAGGTTCGATGGAACGCTAAGCGTGGACCGCATGGGAACGCGAAGACCAGATGAAGCAGAAGTACCCTTACCTATTCTCTCGTTCATAGTTCTATCTTTCAAAAGAATTTTGGGACGAAATTACCTCTAACAGGGGGATGATGTCACAACTAGCATTTTTGGCTAGGAAATTCTGCATTCATGTAATCAACTCTTGTATAACTTGTAATCTAAGTTGATGTCATGTACTATGCTTATTCAAAATCAACCATTTGAATCAAAACTGATGAGTGAAGTTCAAAACCTAATTCAATGCATCCCATATACTCAACTATGGGTTTGAAACCCTAATATCCCGGTTCAAACTCAGAATGGACCAGGATCCTCTTATTGGGCCTAATGGGCCAGTAAACTCCCAATTTGGTTATTTTGGGTCACGGAACCCTATTTAGGCCTTAAATAGGCCCACATTCATTAAACAATAGCATTTTGGGCCATAAGACTTCTCATGGGCCTTATTGGGCCTAACATGTCTCACTTTGCTGTCTTGGATCTTAATGGGTCGTAAACTCCCTTTCCTTATCACTTTTGGGCCGTAAACCCTCATATGGGCCTAATGGGCTGAAAACCTTTAATTTGGGCCTCATAATTTCGAAAATAAGCAAACAAGGGCCAAACCCTATCCCTTCTCTTTTCCTTCCCCCTCATTCTCGGCTATACTAATAAAAAAAAGGAAAAACAATGGGATAATTAAGGAGTGCCACCTCATTAATGTCTAGAGGTTAACCAAGCAATTGTACATTAAATATCTATGCTAAGCTCATGTTCCTATGCAACCATCTTGTTTCAACTTCTCCCTTCTCCCCCTCTTCTTCTTATTCTCGACCACATTCATCCCATCCAAACCTCACACTCTCACTTCTAAACGTCACTCATAACTCTCAATAAAAGCTCTCACATTCCTACCTCTTAAATTTCGGGTATATCTTGAGAAAGATCAATAACTCTTCTTCAAAGATCATCACTCATTTGGTAAGCTACTCTCTAAGTATGATGATTAGCTTCATTTTATGATAATCTTCACTCTTTAACACATCATTTCGTGATCTATGCCCTTAGATCCATCTTAGGTTCGAGATCTACTCAAGAAAGCTTGCTAAGGGCCGAGATCTCTCCATTTTCTTCATCACAACCGAAATCATCAACCCATTGTGAGTTCATACCCCCTATTTTCGGTTTTTACTATGTTTTGGGGGAGAATACAAGTTGTTTTGTGTAGATCTATGTGTATATGCATGGTTTTGTCTGTTTTTTATGATATAAGTGCGATTATGTGTTATAAACTTCATAAACTTGAAAATATACTTACTTATGATGATATTTATAGAACATAACAATTATGACAACATATAATGGTAAGAAAAGTTTTTAAACACTTCAAAGTTGTTTAAAACTAAGAAAATTGCATGAGAGGGCCAAAAATGACAAAAAAATCAAAGTGAGGTTATTATATATATACCTCACGGTTTTAAGGGACCAAAAAGGATTTATTTTTGCTAAACATGAATCTTTATGGTATTTGCAGTTTTTAAGGGGCTAAAAGTGTAAATTATCACACATGGGCCTCATTTGGGCTTTCACGACATTTGGGCCAAAATTGTAAATTTTTGACTTTTGTGGGCTTAAGTGTCATTTTAAACAAAGTTGTGCCAAAAATGTAAATTTTCGATAAAAAGGGCTGAAAATGTAAATTTATTAAAACTTGGGCCGAAAAGATAAATTTATTTATAAATGGGGCCGGGAATGCACATTTTCATAAACTTAAGACAAAAATGATATTTTTGACAAAAGAGGGTTAAAAATGTTATTTTTACTTAAAACTAGCCTTAATTACAAACTTTTGGCCTTAAAGGACCTAAAGTGTCATTTTTACCAAAAATGAGCCTAAGTTGTAAAGTTTTCGATTTTAAGGACCAAAAACGCATTTTTACTAAAAATGGGCCTTTTAATGTCATTTTGGTAAACAACTAAACTTAACAACCAACGTAACATCAAACGTATCAATTACGTCATTCACGTGCTTATTGGGCCTGGAATATAATTTACATGTTTAGTGTGCCTTAGTTGTCCTTTTACATGTTTATTGGGCCTAGAATACACTTTGCATGCTTATTGGGAATGGATTATAAATTACATGTTTAGTGAGCCTTAGTTGTCATTTTACATGTTTATTTGGGCCTGGAATATACCTTACATGTTTATCTGACACAAACATTTCAAACCGTTTTCAGAAAATATCGAATTTTCTGGTGTTTACAAAGCAATACAAAACATTTTACTCAAAACATGCTTATGAACTCACCAACATTATATATGTTGACCTTTTTAAATTAACTTGTATTCTCAGGGAATCGTTGAGCAGGTTGGTCAGCAAGAATACCTGGATATTTTGTTGTGTTTTGTTAGTACTATATTTTGATATTTTGGCATGTAATATTAAGATACAATACTTGATGTAGACGATGACAGTTGTAATATTACATGTGTGATGATGATGATGATGTTTGGTTTCAATTATATACACTGTGATGATACTACAAAAATGAAATCACCTAAGCCCCCGGACGTTTCTGCCGTCTAGTTCGGGGGTGTGACATGGCCCCCACTCAATAGTTTCATCAGACATCGCCAGACATCAGGCCTCGCTCGGTATACATACAAACATATACAATACATGCAAGAGTCACACAGACAGCTAGCATCCTATAAACAATAATCAATGGGCCGACATTGGTGCCTTCAACCCGCCAAACACTGTGAGAAGACTCACCTGAACTACTCAACAGAAGCCTAACAACTACCTCAACATCAAAACAGCCAACCCAAACTTCCTAAAACCAAACCGAGACTAATCCTTAGTCAAATACTCAATTCTACCCAAGTTTGACCAAAAATCAAATTGATCCAAAAAGTCAACGGGTTAAAAAGTCAAAAAGTCAAAAGAGGTCAACACAGACTGAGTACGCCTAGTGTACTCAGTAAATACGCTCAACGTAGTACATCCCTTCTTGATTACGGGGCTCCAGCCTCGTACCCTTAGTGTACTAGCAGGTATGCCCAATGTACTTGACCAGTTCCATTTTCCTTCATTAAGTGCTTACTCCATTAAGATCTCATGTTCAAAGCTCAAATCTAGTCCCAAATAATATTCTAAGTCATAAAGTTTCCAACTTTTAGGACTTTCCAAGGCTAGAAGGAGTCCATACTCCAAAACCCTAACTTAATACACAAGCCAAGACATCATAACTCTTACATGGAGGGAAGAAAGGGACCAAGATCAAATTTTTATGGTTCCTAATAGCACCATAATTGATAAAATTTCAAACTTTATCCATTAGGATGGTCCAAATAACCAAGATCTAGTCTTTAAGGGACCAAAAATGCATCTTTCTCAACTTAATCTATTAAGTCTAAGTCTCTAACCTTCAAATCTAAATCAAGATGATGTTTATGTGGATAAAGTTTCCAACTTTATCCATAACAAGGTCACAAAATTTCAAGATCTAAACTTTATGCACTAAAGTCACCAAAAAGTGATATATATGAAAATTAACAAGATCCATGAAACTAATGAGCAAGTTTGAAGCTTTTTACTTACAAAGGTGCAAAAATGATGTAATCTTGTTGGATCTATGCTTGAATCCTTATTCCATATACTTTACCACCACCTTGTTATTCAAGATCCTACCTTCTAATGGAGAAATAAGCTCATAAATTATGCAAAGGCTCAAAATAAGTGAGAGGAGGCTAGGGTTTCGAGTTAGAGGCTCAAGAGGGTGGAGGATCATAATAGGAAGGATCCACAAGGGGTTAAAGACCTTAAATAAGGCTCAAAACCATGAAAATAGGGGTTTTACTTTGTGACGGTATGCACAACGTACCTAAAGTCAGGCCCATCGTAACGCCCTAAAAAAGCGTTCCTTCAGCCTAGTAAGCCCAACGTACTAGCTAGTGTATGCCCAGCGTACTGCCAGACTTCTTAATCCAGCTTAACTTCAAGCAACCATAACTTCTTTGTTTCAACTTCGTTTTCGATGATCTTTATATCCACGGAAAGGTATCGACAAACTCTACAATTATATCTTGATACTTATGACTAAAAACATCTCGACCTAAAATCCTTAATTTATTCAATAAGCCCGAAACATAACCTTCCGCATTTTACCCCTCAGTTTCTATCGAACAATCCAAAGTTTAAATAACTTGTCCAATATCATCTACATCCAATAGAGTCTAAACTCCATTCCATTTAAGCCCAAGGCCTCCATTTGATCCATTTATTGTCCACAATCCTGAAACAAGAACTTCTCGAAACATGATGTTACAATTCTCCCTCAATTAAACTGGATTTCGTCCTCAAAATCCATCTTGGTTAAGATTTCTTAAGAAACATCAACATTTCTGTAAGCTCTCTCTAACCATCTTGACACCTCTGCTTTACATAAAGTTGTAGTGGTCGAAACAAGGATTCAATATATATAAAGAACGCCGAAATCCGAGTTATAACGAAGAAGTTATGACCCGTTGAAGTTTTACGGCAAAAACCGGCACGACACCGAGAAGCGTAAATAGTGAATTTACGATAGAGCGACTTTTGGCCTTAGTGATCTAAACAAAAGTTGTAGTATACGTTAAACCAAGAACATACAAAAAAAGAACGCCCAAATCTGACTTCGTATGAGGAATTTATGATTTTTCTAAGATTTGGCTTAGTAGTGCACGACCCGAAACTCGAATTTTAGTTCGAGCGGTTTTTGGCTTACGCGACCTAAATGAGAGTTGAAGATCTCATTAATAGGAACTCAACGGTAAAAAGACAGACGAAAACGGAGTCTGTATGAAGGAGTTACAAATTTTTTGCGGTCATTTAACAGTCTAATCTCCTCCTACTGTTAAATTTAAGATCGGTCGAGAATTAGCTGACGGAGTCTAAACAAAAGTTGTAGATTATGATCTCACCTATATGTGGATATAACGAACGTCAAAAACGGAGCTCGAATGCGACAGTTATGATTTTTCTAAGTCGGGAGGGTGTTGTGCGAGTGTGGGTGACGTGACGCGATCACAGTCATTGCTTCCTCCCCAAAGCTAGCCTCCAGATGGTGACCCGTGACACATTACGCCAAGAGTAATTTTGAGTACGCTCAGCGTAACCCTTAAAAACCCATTACGCTCAGCGTAATTTTTGAGTACGCTCAGCGTACTAGGCGCTGGCAGCCTATAAATAGAGGCGCAAATCTCCCATTTTCTTCACAACTCTCCACTTCTTTCCTCCCAAATACCCCCAAACCTTCAAGGTTTTTCCCTAGCACCTCCAAGGTGTTAGAAGAAAGTCCTGGACCACCGGGAAGCTCCAAGAAGAAGAGATTTCGGCTCAGAACCTCTGCTTTGGCGGAGCCCGGTTTTGAGAAAAATCCGCTGTAAGTGAGCTACGCCTACCTTATCTTTAGTATAGCTTATGTTTTAATATAGTAATATTATTAGGACCTTATAATGAGTATTTAGGATATTATTATGAGTTATATAAGCGTCGTTATAATGTTTTTTTAACCACTCGCGGTACGGGAATCTGGTTTGGAGGGCCGCTTGGGTTGCTGGATTCAGAAGTGCTTTATGCCAAAATGATCCTGCCCTCCGGTGTTTTATGTCTGGCCCCTGTCTGTACATAGTGGTTGGAAAATATTGTTTTAAACGCTTATATAATAGTAATAATAGCTAGACTATTAATTAGTCGCGGTTAACGTTAGACTAAACCCTAGTGGTATTGATACTAGGTTTTGTCAAGGGAAAATTGTTTTGATATAACGAAGCGTTGTCTGAGTTCGGAATCACCACCTTAACAGGTGAGTGCATAGTCACTTTCATCTTACACATAGATATGAAGTATTTTATATAAATTACGTGCTATGTGTGCATATTATCTGTATACTTGCTATCTATACTGGATGAACGATTTTTATACATGTTTTAAATGATTTAAATTGTATATGTATTTTATATCTACAAAAATGTTGGGTAAAACATGGGTAGATGTAATAGACGATGTGTGATAAAATGATGACAGGCCTCGATGTTGTTGTTGTTGATTTTGTCATCTAGCGGAGTATAGATGAGGACCACAGACTCTTCTAGACAGTCCAGTGGAACGCTAGCAGGCTCGCAACCTGTAGGTGTTTGTGAATGATGTGTTCACCGGTGTACTCCATCCCCCTCATGGTTGCCTTAAGGACATTTATTGCTGAGGAATCCCCTTAGCAGTAGTGTCCATCCTGATGATTGTCCTTAGGCTAGGTCCCTTATGATAGATGTTTAGGGACGTAAAGTGAGGATAACGGGAACGGGTAATCGGGTGATTGTTGGTTGATGAAATTAAATAACTTATTTATTGTGGGTTGAAAACCCTATGTGCTCACCAGGCTCCCAAGCCTGACCCACTCAGTTTCATGTATTATAGGTAGTGGCGCTCGAACATAGATGTGATGTTTTGGATGAGGGATTACGGATATAGGCCTGTAAATATGAATAAATGTAGTAAGGATTATATTGTACTGTTTATGCTTTTGATCTGTATCGTACATGACATCCCGAGGTTTTTAATGAAATACATTTCTACGAAAATGCTTTGATAAATCTTTATCATATTTTATTTTGGGAATAAATTCCGCAACGCTTTTATTTAAAATGTTACTCTGATTTTTAAACAAAGCATAAACAAAATCGGTCTTTTCTGGCCGTGAAAATGGGGATGTCACAGTTGGTATCAGAGCATTAGTTTAAGCAAACTAGGAATTTGTAGGATTTCTAGACTTAAACTTAGAATTCTAAGTGATGATTGTGAGATGTGAGCACCAGCTTATTTAGGAAAGTATGCCTAATATGCTTTATGTGCTAAATGATTTATGCCTTATATGATGTTATTTGTTCCGATAGTTAGACGAAACAACCAGGATGGAGGAAATGAAGGACGTGGATGCAAGTACAAGGATTTCATGGCATCCAAACTACTTTGTCTATCTGGAAACCCGACACCGGTGGAAGTCATTAACTGGATCTCCGAGATGGAGACAATGTTTGAGAGTTGCGAGTGTAGCAACAGACAGAAGACCGCTCTCGCGGTTCCTCTATTAAAATCTAGAGTACTAAGCTGGTGGAAGCTACTAGCTGATTCAATGCCCAAGGGTGAAGCAAGCAAGATGTCTGTAACATCCCAAAAATCGGGTCCAAAAATTTCTTTTAAAAACATTACTAATTCATAGCGTTAAGACATTCAAACATACTAAAAGGGTTTATATGGCAAATCATAGTTTCATTTCCAAAACACTTGTTTAATTGTCTGAGTAAACATCCCAGGCTAACTTGTCATGGTGTGTGCACTGCAATCCTCCCGAGCTCCTCTTCTGAAAACTGGTTACCTGAAACCAAAACTGAAAACCGTAAGCACGAAGCTTAGTGAGTTCCCTAACCTACCGCATACCGTACATATCTACTGATCCATACATGCCATACATACTACTGAGCACATAACCACATACTAGGCTCCCGCCCGCTGCATTGGGCCTCACCCGCTATCGGACCCCGTCCGTCACCAGGCCCCGCCTGGCCCAGGCCCCGCATGGCTTCGAGCCCCGCTCGGCGTACATATCTGTTTTCCTTAGGCCCCGCCTGTCTTCGGGCCCCGCCCGCTAACATATACTAGCATACAATCATATCACAACACATAACTAACATACTTTACTGGATTACTGTGCTAAGGCCTCGCCTATCTTGGGCCTCGCCCCTGTCCTGCTAACGACGAATCATGGAACCCCGTCCACGCTCCTACTGATAGTGAGATACGGGCCCAGCCCACACTCACTCTTTTCCTAACATGGGCCTCGCCCCTGCTCTACTGCTAATGAGGTATGGAACACCGTCCACACTCCTACTGATAGTGAGATACGGGCCCAACCCACACTCACTCTTTTCCTAACATGGGCCTCACCCCTGCTCTGCTGCTAATGAGGTATGAAACACCGTCCACACTCTGCTATTGGTGAGATACGGGACCTCGCCCACACTCACCTCCCTACCAGGCACACACATGTATCACACAGACAACAAGTATAACTATCATACAAACCATTCCTTGGGCACCCGCCCGCTAACATTGGACCTTAGTCCCGAATGTCATACTAGCATACTATGCCTAGGGCTAACCCCCGGGTCTTCCTACTCATAACTACATGGGCCAGCATTGTGGCCGTAGACCCATTCACACAAAGGGAAACTCACCTCCTACTACTGAAGCTGAACCACGAAAGCACAATCCCGAATTACTGCTCCAAACTCCAACACCTAAAGCCATCAATGTACCATTGACATAAATATCCAATTTACCATAATACCCTTGAAGTCAATCGGTCAAAGTCAAAGTCCTGGCCAAAGTCAACCTTCCTGATTGACTCTACTCGCTGAGTCAACCCATAGACTCGCCGAGTTCTTAAACTCAGAAACTCTCATAATACGACTCAACTCGCCGAGTCACCCCAAGACTCGTCGAGTTCAACGATCTCTGAGTCCCATCCTGTCCAACTCACTGAGTCACCACTCAACTCACTAATCTGTGCCTTAACCAGAAGAGGTTGGGGGGTCTGCGACCTGACTCGTCGAGTCCAAGAACAGACTCGCCGAGTCCACGACAATCTTCAACAGACTCGCCGAGTTGTTCTTCCAACTCGTCGAGTCCCTGCCTATCATCATACAACTCGCCGAGTCCACCCATGTGACTCGCCGAGTCTCTTCAGTCCTTAATCCATACAGTGGCTTTTCGAACCATGCAGGGGCTCCAACCCATAGATCCACTCTTCTAAAGTCTAACCCCCATGCAAAGTTGCAAACTTTACGTGAAACCAAGGAGCTAAAGGCCCAAAACACTCTAGGGCTAGGGTTTAAGACAAAGGGGCTTCACCAACAATTCATTGACTGCTGCTTTAAGATATTCTGGACAATCACAACCCTAGATCTGAAGTAGCAACCTCAGATCTAAGCCCCAAACCCGAAATAGATCTCAATCTTACCAAAATAGCCCCAAAATCTCATTCAAGAATAGATCTAGATGCAAAAAGGGTGAATGTAACAGCTTATTACCTCCAAGATGACCTCCCACTGAAGAATAATCCAAATCTCTGTAAATCCCCTTGATCTAAGCTTCTTGATCTTCAAGATCTCTTCACAAAAACCACTTATCTAAGCTCTAAATTGCTCCCAAGGACTCTCCCTCACGATTTAGGGTTTCTGGATCTCAAAAGGGTGGTAAAGAGGCTGAGGGAGGGATATGATGTTCTTTATATAGGGTGTGAACCCTAAGATTAGGGTTTTTCTCGCCCAGACCAGACTCACCGAGTCCACTTGCCGACTCGCCGAGTCGGTCACTTACTCCATGACCCGGATCCCGCTTCGACTCGTCGAGTTCTTCCCTGGACTCGACGAGTTGACTCCTTGACTTAGAGCTTTTCCATTCTTTTCTTGGTCTTTCTGATTCTGGGTGTTACAACTCTCCCCCACTTAAACTAAACTTCGTCCTCGAAGTTCTCTACGGCCAATCGACCTGCAATCTGCTTTCAACACCCTGCTTGAAAAATCTAACACCCGCTGACTACTTCTATTGGCCTTCTGCCCGGTCATGTGACATCCCCAATTTCTCGGCCAGAAAAGACCGATTTGTATATGCTTTGTTTTATAAAATCAGAGTAATCTTTTAAAGAAAATGGTTGCGGAATTTGTTCCCAAACAAGATATGATAAAACTTTATCAAATCGTTTCTCAAGGAGAATGTACTTTTCATTAAATAACAAAATCTCGGGATGTCATGTTCCGATACAGACCAAAAGCGTAAACAGTATAAAATAGACCTTACAACAGTTATTTATAACTACTGATCTATAATCCAAAATCTCTCGTCATGTCAACCAACTTATGCTCTTGTGCCACTACCTGTGATACAATGAAAACTGAGTAGGTCAGGCTTGGGAGCCTGGTGAGCATATAGGTTTTTCGACCCACAATAATATAATTATTATATTCAACCATCAAACAATCGACCCAATTACCCATCCCCATTATCTTCTTTATTTCTTAGGATGTTACCCTAAGAATTCCACTACCCGTCATTCATTCATTCCTAAGGATTGACCTAAGGAATTGGCACAAAATCTATTGCAACATAAGGCGCATCTACCAACATCATCCTTTAAGCGCCTCTGCCAGGATTATGTCATACACTATGAGGCGCGACTGCCAGGTTTATGACATTCTCTTTTAGGCGCATCTGCCGACATTATCCTATAAGCGCATCTGCCAGGATTATCCTATAAGCGCATCTGCTAGTATTATGACATTCTCTATTTGGTGCATCTACCAATATTATTCTTAAGTGTATCTGCTAGTATTATGACATTCTCTAATTGGTGCATCTACCAATATTATTCTTAAGCGCATCTGCTAGTATTATGATATTCTCTAATTGGTGCATCTGCCAATATCATTCTTAATCATCTTACATACATCATCATTTACCTCATCATTTTATCACATACCAACTATCTCATCTACCCATGTTCTACCCAACATATTAGTAGATATAAAATACATATACATTTTAACTCATTTAAAAACCATATAAAACATCCATTCCACACTTATCTCAAATAATCAATAGTATATAAACACATAGCATGTATTTCATAGCAAATACTTCATATTTATGTGTTAGAAGAAAGTAACCACACACTCACTTGATCAGAAGATGATCGGACAGCGCTACGGCTTGTAGACGTAGTATTCTTCGGTGAAACCGGGAGATCTTCACAAAAACCGGGATTCTCGCGGACAGAGTTTCGGCTCGGAAACTCTACTTCTCGTGATATTCGGGGCTTCAGAACTTGCTTCGGGTCTCGGGATTGATACCGGGGCTTCGGGGGGTTAAAATAGGGCTTAGAGAGAGTATCGGGAGTGGGAGAGAAGAGATAGAGCAACCAAAATCGGCTGACTCTCGATTTCTATTTATAGGGTCATTTTTCAGCTCTCACGTCGTGAATTTTAAGTTCTCACGTCGTGAATTCAATATTCATCAGGTGCGTCATCGCCACTTGCGTCTGTCAGGCTCCAGAAGTCATAAATACTGAGTTCACGTCGTGAACACTGTATTCACGTCGTGAACTCTGACAGTTTTGGGGTTTCGCGCCCTGAACTTCAGAAATTCATAACTTTCGCATACGAACTCCGTTTTCGACGTTCTTTATATCCACGCGTAGGTGAGATTATGTTCTACAACTCTCGTTTAGACTCCGTTGGCTAATTTTGGATTTAATTTTAATATATTATTAATATATTATTTTTAGTAGGCCGAGACAGGAAAACTTCGTTCGAAATTCGTAACTCCTTCATCTGAACTCCGTTTTCGTCTGTCTTTTTATCGTTGGACTACTATTGATGAGATCTTCAATTCTAATTTAGAAAGTTTTGGCTAAATATCGCTCGACCTCAATCTCGAGTTTCGGGCTGCATACTACTAATGCTGAAACTGCGAAAAATCATAACTTCCTCATACGAAGTCAGATTTAGACGTTCTTTTTATGCACGCTCTCGGTTTAACATATTCTACGACTTTCATTTAGATTGCTAAGGCCAAATATCGCTCTAACGTAAATTCACTATTTACGTCGCGCTGTGTCGTGCCGGTTCTGTCGCGAAACTTCGACATGTCATAACTTCTTCGTTATAACTCGGATTTCGGCGTTCTTTATATGTACGGAATCCTTGTAACATATACTACAACTTAGTTAAGATTACTCCTTCTAAATAATCTTCCATCAAAAAGTCATTTTTGAGGCTTATCGTCTCTAAATTGACTAGCCCGGATCTACGGGCGTTACAATTATCTCCCCCTTAGGATGATTACGTCCCAGAATCATCAACGAAATAGGACTTATATAATGATTTCATACGTTATCTCTTCATCCTAGGTAATAATTGTAAGTTCTATGTTTCCTCGAAAGAGTATCTAACTCTTGGACTTCTCAATAGCAGGTAGTGCTCAATCCTGCATCTGCTCTTCGTACTATGTTGTACTTTCAATCGTAACCTTCGAGTTACAAAATAAATCCTTATTGAGGACTCCTTCTTGTTCTTAGGATAAGTACTTCCCTTTATTTATTGTAACAGACCGATGGGTCGTGTTCTAATGACCTCTCATCGTATGATGCAACGCTTAGACTCAAGTCTCATAGAGTCAAATTCCAGAATGGAATATACCTTCCTTCATATTCTAATGTGATATAATCACATTTTTTCATGTAGCATTTCTAGCTACAAGCTTCCTTAACAACGAGCGCGATGCTATCGATCGCATTTATTTCAATCTTCTGACTTGAGTCAGATGCTATCTCGAACTTGGTTCTATGAACCACGTAACAAACTCATCGTAGTCGGACTCAATTTGATATGACCGCTAGGGTCAGAATATCAATCATCTTCTTAGTCACTACCGAAACAATGGTAACGACATACTTGAATAAAACGAGATCAATCACTAGCTTCTTGGTAACCTTGTGACTTTCCCTTATCCAAGTGTGAGTCCTGTGCTTCCGGTAGTATATGCATCTACTACCTTTCAGACCTACTCATACTCGTCCCAAGTATTGTCTCGCAGTCCCCAAGTCCTAAAATCACAAAACAATTTAACACATACGAATGTGTCCAAATAATCATAAAAATTTCCCTAGAGTCTACTAGGAATTCTTCATTGCGCATCTTCAATCATCAATTCTACTTCAACTCGGCTGGTGATGGAAATTCCAGACGATGGGACAACTTCAAGAATCACACCAATCATTCCATCATCCTGCCAATCGAAGGTGTACTCCAGCCGTACCGTACTCCCCTAAACGTACTGTTATTTTATCAGACATATTCTAAAGGCTAGATACCACTCTTACGATATCTTCCAATAGGTGTCATTCACTATCATAAGCCTTTTCATTTCCTTCATTTACTCAATTCTTTACGAGTCTTCACCATGACCTTTTGTACATCCAAGCAGACGTTCGGTGTACTGGGCGAGAATTTAAGATAGGAAAGCTTTGTTTACGATAAACGTATAAATCTCCTTATCACTCCGAAACGTTTACATGCTAGTTCTAATATCGTAGTCATACGCTTAGAATCCTACACACATAAGGTTTCCAGATCCGGTCGGCAACAGACCATGGATCCGAACAAATAATAGCATCAATTTAGCTATCAAACAAAACAATTAGCACATAAAAGCATTTTAGGCATCATTCCTAAAATAAACTAGTGCTTGTGTCCATTTAGGTGTACTACCTAACATATTTTAGACACACTCCTCACGATCAATACTTAGCATTCTAAGTTTAAGTCTAGAAATTTCCTACAAATTCCTAGTTCGCTTAAACTAATGCTCTGATACCAACTGTGACATCCCCAATTTCTCGGCCAGAAAAGACCGATTTGTTTATGCTTTGTTTTAAAAATCAGAGTAATCTTTTAAAGAAAATGGTTGCGGAATTTGTTCCCAAACAAGATATGATAAAACTTTATCAAATCGTTTCTCAAGGAGAATGTACTTTTCATTAAATAACAAAATCTCGGGATGTCATGTTCCGATACAGACCAAAAGCATAAACAGTATAAAATAGACCTTACAACAGTTATTTATAACTACTGATCTATAATCCAAAATCTCTCGTCATGTCAACCAACTTATGCTCTTGTGCCACTACCTGTGATACAATGAAAACTGAGTGGGTCAGGCTTGGGAGTCTGGTGAGCATATAGGGTTTTCGACCCACAATAATAGAATTATTATATTCAACCATCAAACAATCGACCCAATTACCCATCCCCATTATCTTTTTTATTTCTTAGGATGTTACCCTAAGAATTCCACTACCCGTCATTCATTCATTCCTAAGGATTGACCTAAGGAATTGGCACAAAATCTATTGCTACATAAGGCGCATCTACCAACATCATCCTTTAAGCACCTCTGCCAGGATTACGTCATACACTATGAGGCGCGACTGCCAGGTTTATGACATTCTCTTTTAGGCGCATCTGCCGACATTATCCTATAAGCGCATCTGCCAGGATTATCCTATAAGCGCATCTGCTAGTATTAGGACATTCTCTATTTGGTGCATCTACCAATATTATTCTTAAGCGCATCTGCTAGTATTATGACATTATCTAATTGGTGCATCTACCAATATTATTCTTAAGCGCATCTGCTAGTATTATGATATTCTCTAATTGGTGCATCTGCCAATATCATTCTTAATCATCTTACATACATCATCATTTACCTCATCATTTTATCACATACCAACTATCTCATCTACCCATGTTCTACCCAACATATTAGTAGATATAAAATACATATACATTTTAACTCATTTAAAACCATATAAAACATCCATTCCACACTTATCTCAAATAATCAACAGTATATAAACACATAGCATGTATTTCATAGCAAATACTTCATATTTATGTGTTAGAAGAACGTAACCACACACTCACTTGATCAGAAGATGATCGGACAGCGCTACAGCTTGTAGAAGTAGTATTCTTCGGTGAAACCGGGAGATCTTCACAAAAACCGGGCTTCTCGCGGACAGAGTTTCGGCTCGGAAACTGTACTTCTCGTGATATTCGGGGGCTTCGGAACTTGCTTCGGGTCTCGGGATTGATACCGAGGCTTCGGGGGGTTAAAATAGGGCTTAGAGAGAGTATCGGGAGTGGGAGAGAAGAGATAGAGCAACCAAAATCGGCTGACCCTCGATTTCTATTTATAGGGTCATTTTTCAGCTCTTACATCGTGAATTCAATAGTCATCAGGTGCGTCATCGCCACTTGCGTCTGTCAGGCTCCAGAAGTCATAAATACTGAGTTCACGTCGTGAACTCTGACAGTTTTGGGGTTTAGCGCCACGAACTTCAGAAATTTATAACTTTCGCATACGAACTCCGTTTTCGACGTTCTTTATATCCACGCGTAGGGGAGATTATGCTCTACAACTCTTGTTTAGACTCCGTTGGCTAATTTTGAATTTAATTTTAATATATTATTAATATATTATTTTTAGTAGGCCGGGACAGGAAAACTTCGTTCGAAATTCATAACTCCTTCATCTGAACTCCGTTTTCGTCTGTCTTTTTATCGTTGGACTACTATTGATGAGATCTTCAATTCTCATTTAGAAAGTTTTGGCTAAATATCGCTCGACCTCAATCTCGAGTTTCGGGCTGCACACTGTTAATGCTGAAACTTCGAAAAATCATAACTTCCTCATACGAAGTCAGATTTAGACGTTCTTTTTATGCACGCTCTCGGTTTAACGTATTCTACAACTTTAATTTAGATCGCTATGGCGCTGTGTCGTGCCGGTTCTGTCGCGAAAGACATGTCATAACTTCTTCGTTATAACTCGGATTTCGGCGTTCTTTATATGTACGGAATCCTTATAACATATACTACAACTTAGTTAAGATTACTCCTTCTAAATAATCTTCCATCAAAAAGTCATTTTTGAGGCTTATCGTCTCTAAATTGACTAGCCCGGATCTGCGGGCGTTACAGGTCATGCATACCAACCCTAATTCTTGTAATAACAATCATCCACCGTCCAGAGAACACATCCTGTTCCATTGGTAATCCTTCCAGTACTCCCCGAGCACTCATACTGAACCCCTTAGGGGTTCACTCCCCTTTGACTTGCGCGTTTTCTGGCCTTCCCAAGGCTACTTCCCATAACTAACCACTTCCCCTATCACTGTGACGGACATACTTTTCATGATATCCAATACTCCAGCCACTCCTAGTGCTGGTTACAGCTGCCGTACACACTGAATACTTCTTACTACTTACAATTCAATGTTGAGTACCCATCCCAGCGAATGGTTCAGATAATCCTTCGAGTAAAGGATTCATCCCTGCAACGGTTAAGACTCAAACGAGAGCTGCGCAACATGGTCAAACCCTTCCCTCTGAGATTATCCAACCCTGCTGTGAGAGGCGCAACACCCTTAGTCAAATATCAACCTTACCCCATAGTCCTTCTATCATCACTGCCACTATCTGAAAGTTATGATGTCCCTTATCCGCCTTTCGGATGAACTGAGACCACCCCAGGTGTGACAACCGTCAAAATTCGAGTCGGTTCTAGATTTGACTAGGCTTAGTTGCACATATAGGCACTACACATACTAGACATAGTAAGTAGAAGCTAAGTTATAACCTACTAGAAACTTGGAAACAATTAGAATCAATGGATAGTGTACTTAGATTTCACATTGATATGTGAATTCTACATATACTGAGTTGTAGTGACTATCCATATTTGGGTCACTCTTTGACTCGAACGCCTTTTCATGAATCATATACACACACCATGCACTTGACCTAGTAGTAGAAATTAGGTCAAATTCTCATAGAAACTTAAGTCAAAGTTGAAGACTAGGACTAGTATACTTGATTCCTCAATTTCGCTTGAATCTCGGAATCACTACATAGAATGCCAATAAATGCCAATAAACCGGTAAAAATAAATTACAAATATTATTTCTAACTTGAATAAGAGTTATGAAACTCTAAAATAGTTTGATGTCTCAAAATTTAATTGATTTTGATATCCAAAGACTTACAAACTCTCAAAAACCCTAAATGCCCTAAAAACTCACATTTATAAACTTTAACCTTAAAAAATTCTCTAAAAATAATTATGAAGCTTCTAATATTATCTTATAATAATTAAAATTATGAAAATGCATTTAAGTAAATAAAATTTAACTCATTAACATTTATCCTTAATTTATAAATCAAAAATCAACACTTTTATGCATAAAAAACTTGGTTAAGTTGCATCTTTTATAAATATTTGATATTTTTATAAAATATTTAAAATTTATAAAGACAAATGAAAGAGAGAGGGATATTATACCCTCAAAAGTCGGCCCCCTCTCTCCAATACATCATTTCCTCAAACCATTATTCATTTTTCACTTTCCCATACTCCATCTTCTCTCTCTCACTCTTCTCTCATGTCTCTCATTTCTCTCACACACACACCACCACATTTTCTCTCACTCTCACCCTAACTCACGAAAATCTCCAGAAAATGGGTCCAAGAACACACCTTGAACTCTAAATCTTTATCATCTTTTGGTGTTCTTAAAGGTAAACTCGATTTCTACTTCATTATTCCTTCAAAGTTTACTATTTTCTTGGATTTTCTCCATCTTCTACTCCATTCTAATGAAAGATCATGAACACATAAACACACACACACAAAATCATGGTTTTGATGATGATGGTGGTAGGATTTCACCCAAAAACAACATGCATGTTGTAAATGGTGAAATCCAAGGACCAAAACCTAAGTCAAAATCAACATAATGCTCTTTTCTACAAGTTTTGGGTGAAAATCACCACATGCACCCTATGTTTTCTATCAAAAACTATTTTTGAACATTTCAAACTCATGATTGGTCTTCAAACCAACATGCATGTGATGATCTTCAAGCTTAGATGCTTGATGATCAAAGTTTGTTGTTAAAAAGCTTTCAAATAGGTTTATAAAGGATTTATTCCCAAATAAATATCTAAAACAACGTTTCTGATCAAATCCGATTTTTCCCTGTATTCCACCAACAAAATGAGATCTTCTACAAATTTTCAAAGAATATTTCATTTGTCTCGAGTTATTATAATTATTGCAATAAAATAGGACAATAAATCATATAAAATACTTTCTGAAGTCTATAAATCTTAGGTAAATTCGTGGATGACCCCTAAGCTAAATAATGACTTCTCATTAAGTTTCATCGATTTTTGTTACTGTTTAGCGGGGTTTTGAATTTTCTTTTTGTTTAGCCCCAATAAATCATAAATCCACTTTAGACAATATGAAAAGGGTATCGAATAATTTTCGCAGCTCCTACCCTTTGTGTAAGACTCAGAAAAATATTTTCAGAATTTTTCATAATGCATTCCTATTTTTCCTTGATTTTTGTGTTTATAATGGACTAAAAAAAGGAAAAATAGGTCTACTCATCCAAAATTCATGAAAATTTACCAGAACACCTTGTAGTACATTAGGATGCTACATAAAATTTTTGATGATTTTTATCTTCTGTATACTATTTTTCTCCTATTTTTTAAGATTAAATACACTTAAATACACAAAATCGAATTTCAGTAGATAAAAAAACCACCTTTGGGATTTTTCCCAGATTATTTACACTGTAAATGAACTTTACAAAAATTTTGGTAATTTACTTTAACTGTTTAACAATTATTCTTCAATTAATGATTACTTAAGAGGATAAAACAAAGAAAAATAGAAAGACTAATTGAAAAATATCTTTTATATTTTTCACAGCTTCTACATGTATAATAACAGTGTTACAAAAATTTTGGGCAATTTTAATTTTTATTCGAATAAATGCTCAAAAATCATAAATTTGGGTTAAATAGTTTGGAAATCCATTTTTATATTTTTTTCCAGCTTGAGTATGTTTAATAACAGTATTACAAAAAGTTTGGGGTATTTTCTTAACTGATTGCTATTTTTCATGAATTTTTATCTATTTAGAGAATTAAATATAAGAAAAATGGTTATACATATCTATAATCCATGAAAATTTATCTGGAAATCTTTTAATACTGTTGGAACCAAAATCTGAAGTTTTGTAATTTTTACTAACCGTTTAGTATTTATCCATGATTTTATGGTTATTCAAGAAACTAAAATGGTGAAAAATAGTTAGACAAATCAAAAATTCAAGAAAATTTAACTTAAGGTCTTTGACTTCAATTAAAACTGAAATGCAAAGTTTGGGAAATTTTAGAACTAAATTGATTTAGTTTTGAATATTTAACCATTGGAATGCCTCTTAAAATGTTAAATATTAGCATTTCAATAATGAGAATTTTTCCACTTAAATTGTTATATAACAATTGATTCATTGAAATTTAATTTTCACAGAAAAATGTTTGTAACTTATCAATATTAAATTTTGACACATTATTGACATAATTCTATTGTAGTAGTAAGTATACTAGTATTAGATTACAATTAGAGACTCATTAGTGTGTAACATCGTTGTAGGAAAATGATAGTGGTACGAGTGGAGCGTAGATCAAGGCATCATTTGCATAATCTCAATGCATAGTGAGTATTCACGCACTCCCCTATTTTCGGTTTTTATGTTTTGGGGTGGAAAAGCATGTCCGAAAATCTATTTATTGTTCGTTGTATTTAAATTGATTTGTATCAAAATTGATTGCTATATTTTTCTATGTATGTTTATGAAACTTGAAACATGAGGCCTTATCGTCTTAAGTCCCTTCCCTTATACTTTACTCCAACCATTAACTCTTTGAGCCAATGGTCATTATGGATAGCGCTATTAGGAATTGACAACTCCTCACTCGCCCGATTGCTGGAGTGCATGATACCATATTAATCTATGGAACGATAAGCATAGATCTTGATAGGGCATCAGTCATAGGCTTGGTTGTGAACTCATTGTTTGCTCATACACATACAAACTTGTTATTTATTATGGCAATAAACTTGTTTATTAATTATAGCAATGAACTTTGTTTCTCATTACAACAACGAACTTTGTTTATGCAAACTTAATACTCATTTTTGCAATATATTTCTATTTATGGAAACTTTTATCAAAACTTTGATTTCGATTCATGAAACCAATATTATTATTATTATTATTATTATTATTATTATTATTATTTTTTTTATCTGTGAGTACTCACCAACTATTTTTATAGTTGACGCTCGTTTTACATGCTTTTTCAGGATTTATCGAGTAAGTGGCACTTAGGGACACATCACTTTTAGGAACATTCGCATGTGTTGTATTTCAATTTACATTGTAATTTCTTTTAAAAGTTGTTCAAACCCATTGTAAATTTGTAATGATTTTTAATACTATGGTTGGTGTTGTCTTTTAACTTTTGCTATGAAACCCTTTATACTGCCACGCCTCGTGTTTCCGCTTTAGCGGGGTGTGACAGAAAATGGTATCAGAGCCGAAGGTTATAGAGAATATCGGTTTTCCTTTGGAGAACCACAACTATAGCCAAAAATTTTCAAAACTTTTTAAAAATACTGAACATACTACTAGTATAACTAATTCGAGTACACATTATAGGACTTTAATTAAGTATAGTCTGGCCAACTATGCTTAATTAAGGAAAGTTAATGTGAGGCTGGAAACGGTTATAGTAGAATTATGTTCAAAACAATTTTCAACTTAAACTTTTGAAAAACAAAATTTTTCGGTGTGCGTACGGGCATTGCATATTATAGGCATTCATCTAGATACACTTAGAAACTAAGTGCACTTTTATAACAATGCCTTTATTTAGAAATATTCGTATCCCATATCAAGTGCTAGGTTAACCACTTAGGTTATATCACTAGCCACTCTAGGAGCAATGCACTTAGTACTGAGAATGAGTATTCCTTGGTAGCTATTGACTTTAGATGTAATGTTAGTAGCTAGATATACACTAGTAATAATCATAAGTCGAAACCTATACCAATTATTCCTCAATACCTGTTCATCGTCTTCGTACTAGAGTTACAACTAGGAAAAAGCGTTTCGATATTGACACGAATGATAATTGGAGCATCTCGTAAGGAGGTAGATGAGTCGCAACAAAGTAATCACTTGGATACCATTGGTGGGCATTCCGGATTCGACTCACGAGGAGACACGGAGGTTTAACCCATACGTGAGACCTTATCACTACGCTACGATTTAGCTCTAGGTTGTTTCCACCTTGAGCTTAAAACTTAACATAGGATATCCCTTTGACCTCGTTAAAAGGTCATAAACTGCATTGACACCATAAAACGTTTTACTAACAATTTTTCTTGTCCTTTATCTTGGGGAAAAGACATCGGTACTCGCCTTGTACTCACCTTAGTATTTAGGTACGATCAGCTACACTAACATACTTATTCCTTATTTCGTAATCTTCCATCATCGGTTTTATTTATCATCGATGAAATACTTTATAACCACTTCATACAACTGACTAGACCTTTCCTAACAATGTAAGTCATATTCTCGCTAAAAATCTTTTGACAACTTGCTTTAACTTAACACTTTTCTTCAAAACTCAATTTAACCAATATTGTTTTTAATCTTGCTATTACAATCTCATTTCAAATCCATTTCAATGGATAGATGTGCTTTTGAGGGCACATAAACAATTTTAAACATTGCTTACCATTTTGACTCGTTTTCGAAAAACTAGAAACATTTTCTTTTATAATCGCGTTTAAACTCTTTGCTACAAAGCATAGACCTATGACATTGAAGTTCATTTTATGTGTAAAAGCTTCATTGAATCTTCAAAACACTTTTGTTTGACATTTTTAACTACTTTCTCATTTAGGCATTGTACTTTACTTAAATGTGTTTTCTTGAAACCCAACATGGTATTTTTACAACTTTCTAATTTAAACATGTTTATAAGAAATCTCTAATTCCTACATTTCCAACATACCTCATTTTTTTTATTTTATTTCAAATTAGTTTTATAATTTGTAAAGTTTCTAAAATTTAAAGAATTGAAAAACTTAGTGTTCACTTTTAAAATTCCAGTGACGCACTTTCGACAATGCACAATTATTCATCTAAATATGTTAAGTCTTTACCTTATCTGTTTTAACCATTGTTGGACCCCAATCAAAAAGGTCAAAACTGTCTGATTTTCAAGTACAAGTTTTAGTGTTTCTTCTTATTCACAAATGGAGTTTAACTTAATAGATAACTCATAAATTTTTAGGAAACACTTTAAAACTCCCACATGTCTATTTAATCATCAACATACATCAAATATTTAAGTTTGAAATATATCTCAACCTGGTTTTAAATCTACCTATAGGTATTGTTCTTATAATTTCAACAATAGCAATCATTGCCGCCGCTATCTTCCTTTTTCTTTCCCCCGAACCTGATTTCTCGCTCTCCTTCTGATTTTAGATCTCGCACGCTCATGATAATAACATAATATATTGTCTAACTTTGTTTTTGTATATTTTGCTTCTCTTGGTACCATGTTCTTACACATGCAGACTAGAAGTCTACCCTTTCGTTTTGAGCAATTAATACGTGTATAGTCGTGAGACATAATTTTGATTTAGTCAACTTTGATATATTCAATTACGCCTTTTACCATATACAACTTGTTTTTATTTTGAAATCTACAATAAACAAGTGATCCTTATTTACATTTGCTCTTTCGTTCTAAATTCGGAAACTTGATTTAAAATGTAATTTTCATTGTATTTTTCTTACAATTAATACACAAGAAGAATACCGTTGTTCTTATCATTTTTCTAAATCCATAAAATATATGTGAAAGAATATATTTTCTTATGCTTCTTCTTTTCTTTAAATACATCAAAAGTCTTGAATTTTACTATTATATATTCTCTAAATGATTGTTTTTGTAGAAACACTAAATTAAGAATCCACTATTTTCAATGATCGATATTTTTGCACCTTTCTTAAAATAGCATTCTACTTTGTAATTTTCATTGAGTTCCTAAACTCTCAACTTTGTTTTTATAAATATTCTAACTCATAAGCTTGAATTTGTCCTGACTTAGAGAATTAGACAATTTTTCAAAAGAGTAATCAAAATATTTTTGTATAAATTCCCTTATTGATGACTTAAACCTGTAACCTTAATTAATCTTTATATTATTTTACTACTTCGTTTGATCGCCACACATGTATTTTCGTTATCTTGGAATTATTACATATTTTGATAATAGTGAGATTAATTATCATTTCTAAACAAATATTTTGATAACAGTGAGATTTTTATCACTTCTAAACACTTAAAATGTTATCTACACAATGTGATTTAATCGCCTCCATTTATAACATTGACTCTCTAAATATATATATTCTTCGAATATAGTTCTATTATTGTAACAATAACCGTAGTAGTAATTATAGACTAGGAGATCCTCAATCATTTCGTAATTTATTTTGTAGACGACACTTAAATAGCCTTTACATTTGAGATGTACCAAAACTTCGTTGCCTACCCTTAGTACGTTTTTTTTGGAACTTACCCTCGATCGCTTCCCTTTCATTCGTGTTACCCCTTCTTATTTAGGAATATATATTTTCCAGATATAATAGCCAACCCGGAAGTGAACAAATTGTTCCTAATCTCTTCTTTATTAGGCGGCAAATTTACACTTAGTGCTAATTTAGAATGCGACATGAGGATCAATGCGTATTTAATGCTCAATGCAGTTGGTGATTCAACAAAACTTATAACGTTCTTTTAAGTTAGATAATATCTAACTGGATAATCTTTTCAACTAGGTCACCATGGTCGGATCATGATTTCCATGATCCTAGTTTCTCGCAATCTAGACTGTAGAACTCGAATTAAGGAAACATTACTTTGATTATAGCTAAAGAACTGGGCTCTTCCCTTGGAGAATTAACCCAAAATAATCAAAGAGTTCTCCAAGTCACCACCTCTCCAATTTTACAATTGCATCCGGTTGAGTTGTAATAGAATTCATCACGAATTGAATTTCGGGACGAAATTCTTTCAACCGGGGGAGACTGTGACAACCGTCAAAATTCGAGTCGGTTCTAGATTTGACTAGACTTAGTTGCACATATAGGCACTACACATACTAGACATAGTAAGTAGAAGCTAAGTTATAACCTACTAGAAACTTGGAAACAATTAGAATCAATGGATAGTGTACTTAGATTTCACATTGATATGTGAATTCTACATCTACTGAGCTGTAGTGACTATCCATATTTGGGTCACTCTTTGACTCGAACGCCTTTTCATGAATCATATACACACACCATGCACTTGACCTAGTAGTAGAAATTAGGTCAAAGTCTCATAGAAACTTAAGTCAAAGTTGAAGACTAGGACTAGTATACTTGATTCCTCAATTTCGCTTAAATCTCGGAATCACTACATAGAATGCCAATAAATGCCAATAAACCGGTAAAAATAAATTACAAATATTATTTCTAACTTGAATAAGAGTTATGAAACTCTAAAATAGTTTGATGTCTCAAAATTTAATTGATTTTGATATCCAAAGACTTACAAACTCTCAAAAACCCTAAATGCCCTAAAAACTCACATTTATAAACTTTAACCTTAAAAATTCTATAAAAATAATTATGAAGCTTCTAATATTATCTTATAATAATTAAAATTATGAAAATGCATTTAAGTAAATAAAATTTAACTCATTAACATTTATCCTTAATTTATAAATCAAAAATCAACACTTTTATGCATAAAAACTTGGTTAAGTTGCATCTTTTATAAATATTTGATATTTTTATAAAATATTTAAAATTTATAAAGACAAATGAAAGAGAGAGGGATATTATACCCTCAAAAGTCGGCCCCCTTTCTCCAATACATCATTTCCCCAAACCATTATTCATTTTTCACTTTCCCATACTCCATCTTCTCTCTCACTCTTCTCTCATGTCTCTCATTTCTCTCTCACACACACCACCACATTTTCTCTCACTCTCACCCTAACTCACGAAAATCTCCAGAAAATGGGTCCAAGAACACACCTTGAACTCTAAATCTTTATCATCTTTTGGTGTTCTTAAAGGTAAACTCGATTTCTACTTCATTATTCCTTCAAAGTTTACTATTTTCTTGGATTTTCTCCATCTTCTACTCCATTCTAATGAAAGATCATGAACACATAAACACACACACACAAACTCACGGTTTTGATGATGATGGTGGTAGGATTTCACCCAAAAACAACATGCATGTTGTAAATGGTGAAATCCAAGGACCAAAACCTAAGTCAAAATCAACATAATGCTCTTTTCTACAAGTTTTGGGTGAAAATCACCACATGCACCCTATGTTTTCTATCAAAAACTATTTTTGAACATTTCAAACTCATGATTGGTCTTCAAACCAACATGCATGTGATGATCTTCAAGCTTAGATGCTTGATGATCAAAGTTTGTTGTTAAAAAGCTTTCAAATAGGTTTATAAAGGATTTATTCCCAAATAAATATCTAAAACAACTTTTCTAATCAAATCCGATTTCTCCCTGTATTCCACCAACAAAATGAGATGTTCTACAAATTTTCAGAGAATAATTCATTTTTCTCGAATTATTATAATTATTGCAATAAATAGGGCAATAAATCATATAAAATACTTTCTGAAGTCTATAAATCCTAGGTAAATTCGTGGATGACCCCTAAGCTAAATAATGACTTCTCATTAAGTTTCATCGATTTTTGTTACTGTTTAGCGGGGTTTTGAATTTTCTTTTTGTTTAGCCCCAATAAATCATAAATCCACTTTAGACAATATGAAAAGGGTATCGAATAATTTTCGCAGCTCCTACCCTATGTGTAAGACTCAGAAAAATATTTTCAGAATTTTTCATAATGCATTCCTATTTTTCCTTGATTTTTGTGTTTATAATGGACTAAAAAAAGGAAAAATACGTCTACTCATCCAAAATTCATGAAAATTTACCAGAACACCTTGTAGTACATTAGGATGCTACATAAATTTTTTGATGATTTTTATCTTCTGTATACTATTTTTCTCTTATTTTCTAAGATTAAATACACTTAAATACACAAAATCAGACTCCAGTAGATAAAAAAACCACCTTTGGGATTTTTCCCAGATTATTTACACTGTAAATGAACTTTACAAAAATTTTGGTAATTTACTTTAACTGTTTAATAATTATTCTCCAATTAATGATTATTTAAGAGGATAAAACAAAGAAAAATAGAAAGACTAATTGAAAAATATCTTTTATATTTTTCACAGCTTCTACATGTATAATAACAGTGTTACAAAAATTTTGGGCAATTTTAATTTTTATTCGAATAAATGCTCAAAAATCATTAATTTGGGTTAAATAGTTTAGAAATCCATTTTTATATTTTTCCCAGCTTGAGTATGTTTAATAACACTATTACAAAAAGTTTGGGGTATTTTCTTAACTGATTGCTATTTTTCATGAATTTTTATCTATTTAGAGAATTAAATATAAGAAAAAATGGTTATACATATCTATAATCCATGAAAATTTATCTGGAAGTCTCTTAATACTGTTGGAACCAAAATCTGAAGTTTTGTAATTTTTACTAAATGTTTAGTATTTATCCATGATTTTATGGTTATTCAAGAAACTAAAATGGTGAAAAATAGTTAGACAAATCAAAAATTCAAGAAAATTTAACTTAAGGTCTTTGACTTCAATTAAAACTGAAATGCAAAGTTTGGGAAATTTTAGAACTAAATTGATTTAGTTTTGAATATTTAACCATTGGAACGCCTCTTAAAATGTTAAATATTAGCATTTCAATAATGAGAATTTTTCCACTTAAATTGTTATATAACAATTGATTCATTGAAATTTAATTTTCACAGAAAAATGTTTGTAACTTATCAATATTAAATTTTGACACATTATTGACATAATTCTATTGTAGTAGTAAGTATACTAGTATTAGATTACAATTAGAGACTCATTAGTGTGTAACATCGTTGTAGGAAAATGATAGTGGTACGAGTGGAGCGTAGATCAATGCATCATTTGCATAATCTCAATGCATAGTGAGTATTCACGCACTCCCCTATTTTCGGTTTTTATGTTTTGGGGTGGAAAAGCATGTCCGAAAATCTATTTATTGTTCGTTGTATTTAAATTGATTTGTATCAAAATTGATTGCTATATTTTTCTATGTATGTTTATGAAACTTGAAACATGAGGCCTTATCGTCTTAAGTCCCTTCCCTTATACTTTACTCCAACCATTAACTCTTTGAGCCAATGGTCATTATGGATAGCGCTATTAGGAATTGACAACTCCTCACTCGCCCGATTGCTGGAGTGCATGATACCATATTAATCTATGGAACGATAAGCATAGATCTTGATAGGGCATCAGTCATAGGCTTGGTTGTGAACTCATTGTTTGCTCATACACATACAAACTTGTTATTTATTATGGCAATAAACTTGTTTATTAATTATAGCAATGAACTTTGTTTCTCATTACAACAACGAACTTTGTTTATGCAAACTTAATACTCATTTTTGCAATATATTTCTATTTATGGAAACTTTTATCAAAACATTGATTTCGATTCATGAAACCAATATTATTATTATTATTATTATTATTATTATTATTATTATTATTATTATTATTATTATTATTATTATTATTATTATTTATCTGTGAGTACTCACCAACTATTTTTATAGTTGACGCTCGTTTTACATGCTTTTTCAGGATTTATCGAGTAAGTGGCACTTAGAGACACATCACTTTTAGGAACATTCGCATGTGTTGTATTTCAATTTACATTGTAATTTCTTTTAAAAGTTGTTCAAACCCATTGTAAATTTGTAATGATTTTTAATACTATGGTTGGTGTTGTCTTTTAACTTTTGCTATGAAACCCTTTATACTGTCACGCCTCGTGTTTCCGCTTTAGCGGGGTGTGACACCAGGTCCCAACTAATCTGTCCATAACTGGTTTACCAAACTCCCACCGGTCACTACACCCAACACAATCTCCTAGCCGCTCCCAGCGACTTCCGAAGAAACTTCGGCTATCTGTTACTGCTCTATCTACTCTGCTACTTTGGCGCTACAGGTCCTGGGATCCTCGATCCCCTGCCCTGACCCTACGGTCCCTACCAGGTCCCACCTGTGCTGCTAAAATCTCACGGGCCTCGCGTACGAGTCTCACCCGACTATACTACTGAGCAACCCTGCTCCTAGGTTTCACCCATGCTGCTACTATCATACGGGCCTCACCCACGGGTCTCACCCAACTATACTACTGAGCAACCCTGCTCCTAGGTTTCACCCATGCTACTACTATCATATGGGCCTCGCCCACGGGTCTCACCTAACTGTATCCTGGAGCAGCCTCTCCGAAGGTCTCACCTCTTTAGGGCTACGCAGGTCCACTCCATACTAATCTCAATGAACTACCCTTTCCTGATCCCCACCTTGATCACTAAGAGATAAGGGCCTCGCCCAAACTCCGCTAACTAGGAGATACGAGCCTCCGCCCATTCTCCGCTACCTAAGCTGCTAGGGAATGCTACGGCTTACCCGCAGTCTTACATCACTTCCACCACTAACTCGCTGCTGGGAAAAATGTTGCGGCTCTCCCACCGCTCTACCATGCTCTACATGCTGTCTCTGTCACTGACTACTAACACGAAAGCATCCCATGCTAACTGTTCTCAAAATCTTAATTTCGACTCACTCGATTCCTACATGCGATCCTCCAACCTGAATTCCCAACCAGTTACTAACCATCTCGATTACATGAACTAACTGTTGGGAAGTTTCTCAAACTCCCAACCCTGAACTCCTCAATCCAAACAGCCACTTGAGCTGCTTCCTTCCTTACCAAGACTGCGAAACCACCCCAGTCTTGTACTTACTCCTATCCTTGGCCACACAGATGGCTCTCCCCCACTTCAACTTGACTAGCTCCTCACAGCTCACAGCTCAAAAGAATTTCCAATTCTTCCTACCATCCCATGGTCACTCCGCTGAAAACCCGACTTACCACAACTGGGGATCTAACCGATCCATTTCCAATCGACACCTTACCGAACTAGCGACGCACTACCAAGCCCCTCCCAGGCATGCTACAGATAATGCATCCTAGGTAACCTGCTCTAAAGGAGACGACCTCCAACTATCATTCTAACTTCCAAGGTATGCAGATGGCATATAAATCAATCACAAGCAGGCCGCAAAATTCTGAAATATCATTATCAATACCGATGCAGAACCATAACAATAAGATCACAACATAAGCTGATAGAAAAATGAAAGAAGATATGTACCTGACACATCGGGTTGCTCACACCTCATCTGAAACCAACTGATACGCCCTTCTCCTCGCTACAGGCGTCTCTGCCCGGCCCTGACGGCCGTCGGTGATCCTCATGGTTGCAGGGGCAGGTGTTATCACCTGTCCTGCTGAATGCAAACTCGGACATTGGGCCTTCTTGTGCCCCCTATGACTGCAATGGAAACATAACAGGTCCAATCCCTGGGTGGTGGTAGCAGTACAATCTCTGCTGAAATGACCAATCCGGCCGCACTTGAAGCAACCAGAATCACCACCGCTGCCACTCCTACACGCACCCTCGTGCGTCCTGCCGCACTTGCCACAACGGCCCCGATCCTGAGGACCTCTCGATCTAGAGTCTGATGTCTTGGGCCTCTTGCCCGATCCCGCAGATACCTGAACCTCCTCCGGCTTCCTCTTCCCTTTCCCTGGCTCGAGCAATCATATCCTCCAGCGTCTTGCAGCTGGACCGACTCACAAACTCTCTGATGTCGTTTCTCAGCATATCGTGATATCGGCCCTTCTTCATCTCCTCATCCGCGACATACTGCGGAACAAGGAGAGCCCTCTCCCTGAACTTGGCGGTGATCTCCGCCACCGTCTCGGTCGTCTGCTGTAGATCCTGGAACTCCCGGGCTAACTGTTGCACCTCAATAATCGGTACAAACTCGGCCTTGAACCTGGCCGAGAAATCACTCCATGTCATCGCGTCCAACGCGGCATCATCCCCGATAGCATGACCAACCTCCTCTCACCAATCCCGTGCTCTGTCCTTCAGAAGACAGGAAGCGAGTCGAACCTTGTCCCCCTCGGGACACCGGCTAGAACGAAAAGCGTTGATGACATCAGCCAACCATCTGCCACTAGCAATGGGGTCCCTAGCCCCATGATAATCTGGAGCTCCACAAGCCCTGAACTCCCGGAATGTCAAAGTACGTGCTCCCAACATAGCCATCATCTCTGTGCGAAAGGCTCTAAGCCTCTCATCCAAAATCTCCAGCAAACCCTCCTTGACCGTGCCAAAGAACACAGGAGTCTGATCAAGAATACCGCGTGTAATCTCAGCTGATACAAACTCTCTCATCCGCTCCTCGAGCTGCTCGATCCCTGAACCCGTGCCTGACCCCTCTCTGACACCTGATCCATCCACTGGTCCATCTTGCGATGTCGCCATACTGAAAAGATGCCATGACAATCATCAAAATACACATCACTGCTGAGGGACCTCACACGCATTGCAAGTTCCCTGGTTTTGTCTCGGCCCCTCTTGAATCGAGTACGGATCCTCTGCTTTCAGTAGTACGGGCCCAGACTACCTTCCACATCTATCCGTACTTTCCTTAAGAGTTTCCTCGACTCCACCAAGTCCCTTGCACGACTACTACTGCTGCTCCCAGCACTAACTCATCCTAGGCCTACCCTAGGGAAACCTCCAACTCAACCAAAACCAGTCCTCAGCTGCTGAAAGTCTCCTCGTAATGCCAATTAGCCATCACCTGAATACCATCACATGTAACGAGGCTCGGATAATCCTTCGAGTAAGGGACTCATCCCTACAACGGTTAAGACTCAAACGAGAGCTACGCAATAGGGTCAAATCCAATACTCTGAGATTATTCAACCCTGATTACATGTGACTTAACGTATTCACCTAACAGCTAACTCCCACCACTCGGAATCCCACAAAGCACAGAGCAAACAACATTCAGACAAAGGAAATTCTAACCATAACATACTCAAGCAGTTCTATCAAAATACAAGAATCTGTACTAGCATGCAATATAATCTCACATAATCAGGCATAACCTAAACAGGCTATCCTACCACTATCTAACCAATGCTAGCATATAGCTCAATGAGCGCATATAACAGGCACATAAGGCATCCTCCTAGATCCTTGGCCCTAAATCTATCATGCTGATCACATAATCATATCATATCATAACCTTGTATGGGTAATTTGGGAGAACTTACTTGAGCTCGGCCGATTGCATGCACCACACCCTTTTCTCTTTTCAAAGTTCCTTTCGCTTTTTCTAAAACCCTTTTCTTTCCTCAAAATCCTTTTATAAATATGTCTTTTCTCTTTAAAAATTTCTATACCAATTCCTTAGTTTGAGTTCAGATACACCCGAGAGTATGTCCGAATCCCTCAAACCAAGGCTCTGATACCAACTTGTAACATCCCAAAAATCGGGTCCAAAAATTTCTTTTGAAAACATTACTAATTCATAGCGTTAAGACATCAAACATACTAAATGGGTTTATATGACAAATCATAGTTTCATTTCCAAAACACTTGTTTAATTTTCAGAGTAAACATCCCAGGCTAACTTGTCATGGTGTGTGCACTGCAATCCTCCCGAGCTTCTCTTCAGAAAACTGATTACCTGAAACCAAAACTGAAAACCATAAGCACGAAGCTTAGTGAGTTCTCCAACCTACTGCATACCGTACATATCTACTGATCCATACATGTCATACATACTACTGAGCACATAACCACATACTGGGCTCCCGCCCGCTGCATTGGGCCTCACCCGCTATCGGACCTCGTCCGTCACCAGGCCCCGCCTGGCTTCGAGCCCCGCTCGGTGTACATATCTGTTTTCCTTAGGCCCCGCCTGTCTCCGGGCCCCGCCCGCTAACATATACTAGCATACAATCATATCACAACACATAACTAACATACTCTACTGGATTACTGTGTTAAGGCCTCGCCTATCTTGGGCCTCGCCCCTGTCCTGCTAACGACGAATCATGGAACCCCGTCCACGCTCCTACTGATAGTGAGATACGGGCCCAGCCCACACTCACTCTTTTCCTAACATGGGCCTCGCCCCTGCTCTACTACTAATGAGGTATGGAACACCGTCCACACTCCTACTGATAGTGAGATACGGGCCCAACCCACACTCACTCTTTTCCTAACATGGGCCTCGCCCCTACTCTGCTGCTAATGAGGTATGGAACACCGTCCACACTCTGCTATTGGTGAGATACGGGACCTTGCCCACACTCACCTCCCTACCAGGCACATACATGTATCATACATACAACAAGTATAACTATCATACAAACCATTCCTTGGGCACCCGCCCGCTAACATTGGACCTTAGTCCCGAATGTCATACTAGCATATTGTGCCTAGGGCTAACCCCCGGGTCTTCCTACTCATAACTACATGGGCCGGCATTGTGGCCGTAGACCCATTCACACAAAGGGAAACTCACATCCTACTGCTGAAGCTGAACCACGAAAGCACAATCCCGAATTACTGCTCCAAACTCCAACACCTAAAGCCATTAATGAACCATTGACATAAATATCCAATTTACCATAATACCCTTGAAGTCAATCGGTTAAAGTCAAAGTCCTGGCCAAAGTCAACCTTCCTGATTGACTCTACTCGCCGAGTCAACCCATAGACTCGCCGAGTTCTTAAACTCAGAAACTCTCATAATACGACTCAACTCGCCGAGTCACCCCAAGACTCGTCGAGTTCAACGATCTCTGAGTCCCATCCTGTCCAACTCACTGAGTCACCACTCAACTCACTAATCTGTGCCTTAACCAGAAGAGGTTGGGGGGTCTGCGACCTGACTCGTCGAGTCCAAGAACAGACTCACCGAGTCCACGGCAATCTTCAACAGACTCGCCGAGTTGTACTTCCAACTCGTCGAGTCCCTGCCTATCATCATACAACTCGCCGAGTCCACCCATGTGACTCGCCGAGTCTCTTTAGTCCTTAATCCATACAGTGGTTTTTCGATCCATGCAGGGGCTCCAACCCATAGATCCACTCTTCTAAAGTCTAACCCCCACGTAAAGTTGCAAACTTAACGTGAAACCAAGGAGCTAAAGGCCCAAAACACTCTAGGGCTAGGTTTAAGACAAAGGGGCTTCACCAACAATTCATTGACTGCTGCTTTAAGACATTCTGGACCATCACAACCCTAGATCTGAAGTAGCAACCTCAGATCTAAGCCCCAAACCCGAAATAGATCTCAATCTTACCAAAATAGCCCCAAAATCTCATTCAAGAATAGATCTAGATGCAAAAAGGGTGAAAGTAACAGCTTATTACCTCCAAGATGACCTCCCACTGAAGAATAATCCAAATCTCTGTAAATCCCCTTGATCCAAGCTTCTTGATCTTCAAGATCTCTTCACAAAAACCACTTATCTAAGCTCCAAATTGCTCCCAAGGACTCTCACTCACGATTTAGGGTTTCTGGATCTCAAAAGGGTGGTAAAGAGGCTGAGGGAGGGATATGATGTTCTTTATATAGGGTGCAAACCCTAAGATTAGGGTTTTTCTCGCCCAGACCAGACTCGCCGAGTCCTCTTGCCGACTCGCCGAGTCGGTCACTTACTCTATGACCCGGATCCCGCTCCGACTCGTCGAGTTCTTCCCTGGACTCGACGAGTTGACTCCTTGACTTAGAGCTTTTCCTTTCTTTTCTTGGTCTTTCTGATTCTGGGTGTTACAATGTCTTGGGAGAATTTTTCTGGTGCAACTGAAGATGCAATACTGCTCGGAGCAGGATCTTCTGGAAATCAACAATGAGTTCCAGAATCTGAAGAAAGGAAGAATGAGAGTCGCTGAATACGCTGCAAGTTTTTATAGAGAAAATGAAGCTTGTTCCGTACCTAGTTCCAACCAAACTCTCCAAGGTTAACAAGTTTGCTCACGGATTACCAGCAGACTTTGGTCCGATGGTCAAGCAAGCAACCACTCTGAAAGCCGCCATCTGGGCTGCTAAGAATGTGGAGACCCAGATTCGAGAGAAGGGTCTGGAGAGAGCGGAGGTTGGTGAGAAAAGGAAATTTGATGGATCCTCGAGGTCCAACAAGAAGAGTAAATTCTCGAAGTCTGGTTCGAGAGGAGGAGGAGCCGAAGCAAAATGGTGCGACAAATGCAAGAAGAAACACCAAGGAAAATGTGACGGAGGGGTCACCTGTTTCAATTGTGGAAAGCCTGGGCACTATGCCAACGAGTGCACGTTCACTAAGAAGGTCTGTTATGAGTGCAACGAGGAAGGGCACATTTCAAGGGACTGCCCGAGGAAGAAGGTGTTGGATAAGGTGTCTAAGTCCATAACAATATTTGAGATGCACTTGACCCGACCCGTCATGGTCCATTTGGGTTGCACTTCACCCGAACAATTTGTATGGATAATCTTTTGAGAATAGTATGTTTATGATTTATTAATATATTATAAGGTATAATATATTATTATGAAATCATATTATTTAATTAGTATTGATCTTAAATTAATTAAGAATTAATTTAGTGATCAAAAGGTGACTAATTAAATATGGGCTCTTGTATTTATTTAGTGTGGGCTAATGCTTATTGAGTATGGGCTAGGCTTGCATGGGAGTCCATGGATGGTCCATGGAGCTTTTAACCCATGGATCCTTGGAAAGGAAGAGTCATGGGTATTAGGGTTTACATGGATGTAACCCTTATCCTCCACACTATATAAAGGAGTCTTTGGCACTAGTTGTGTGTGAACAAGAGTGGTGGCCGATTTCAAGAGTGTGCATTATTCTCTCAAGAGTTTTCCAAAATTTGTGGTGATTTGTGATTTCCATTTGAGGCATCCACACTATTGGTGCTAGGCTCTCAAACTCCAAGCAATCAACCACCACTAAAAGGTATGTCATTCTACTAGTAATTTTATGATTCAAGTTCCCCATGCCATGCTAGTTAGGATGTAAACCTTGGAAATTCTTATTTGCATGTATTTTAGAGAAAGCATAGATCCAAGGTTTATAGGGTTGCATGTACACCATAGGAGTGTTAGAATGCTCAAAACCCAACAGAAGGAGGCAGGAAGACCCAACATTCCACCAAAGCCGATGGCAAGAGCCTTCCAGATGACGCTCGAGGCTGCAAAGGAGGTAGTAGATGTCGCTTCAGGTACCTTTCTTGTAAATGGTTTGCCTGCCAATATACTGTTTGATTCCGGAGGAAATTACTCCTTTGTATCGCATAGATTTGGTAGGAAACTAGCATTGCCCGTAGAAAAACTTGATAATGCCCTGATTGTAGAAGTTGCCAGTGGAAAGTACGTACCTATTAGTGATCGTATTAAGAACATTGTCATCGATATAAACGGAAACGAATTCCACAAGGAGCTGTTGCCCATGGAGTTGAATGGTTTTGACATCATTCTGGGAATGGATTGGCTTAGCACCAACGATGCTGAGATTCTTTGTAGGAAGAAGATAGTAAGGGTGAACCCACCCGGAAAAGAGTCATTTATGGTGTACAGGGACAAACACAGAGTAAATTCTGGAATCATCTCCCTGATGAAAGCCATGAAATGTTTGTCCAAGGGATGTGCATCGTACTTGGCATTTGTTATCGATGCTAAGAAGGAAAAGAAGGAGGTGCAGAATATACCGGTGGTGTGTGATTATCCGGAGGTCTTTCCCGAAGATCTTCCTAGATTACCACCTGATAGACAAGTAGAGTTCAAAATAGACTTGTTACCAGGAACAACACCGATAGCGAAGGCACCGTACGAATTAGCACCGACAGAGATGAAGGAGCTTATGACGCAACTTCAGGAGTTGTTGGACAACGGTTTCATTCGACCTAGTTCATCACCCTGGGGAGCTCCAGTGCTATTTATGAAGAAGAAAGACGAAAGCATGAGAATGTGTATAGACTAACGAGAGCTGAACAAGGCAACGATGAAGAACAAGTACCCATTGCCGAGGATTGATGACCTATTCAATCAGTTGCAAGGTTCGAGCTATTTCTGAAAGATCTATCTCAGGTCAGGATATCATCAGCTAAAGGTAAGAGAGCAGGATATTGAGAAGACTGCATTCAGAACAAGATATGGACACTACGAGTTCTTGGTTATGTCATTTGGACTAACCAATGCTCTGGCAACGTTCATGCATTTGATGAACAGGGTTTGTAAACCATTCCTCGATAAATTCGTGATCGTGTTCATAGATGACATTCTGATTTACTCGAAAAGCCAGGAGGAGCATGCCAAACATCTACAATAAGTGTTGGAAGTGTTGAAGAGGGAGAAACCCTATGGAAAGTTCTCCAAATGCGATTTTTGGATCCGAGAAGTCCAATTCTTCGGTCATGTGGTTAACCAAGAAGGGATAATGGTTGACCCAGCAAAGATCGAAGCTGTGATGAAGTGGGAACGACCAAAAAGTCCCACGGAAATTCGAAGCTTTTTGGGACTAGTCGGATATTATCGATGGTTTATCCAAGGCTTTTCTTCGATAGCTGCTCCATTGACAACTTTTACCCACAAAGGAGCTACTTATACATGGAGTGAGAAGCACGAAGAAGCATTCGAGAAGCTAAAGAAGAAATTATGTGAAGCACCAATTCTTTCTCTACCCGATGGAGTTGAAGACTTCGCGGTCTATAGTGATGCATCTGGAGTCGGGTTGGGTTGTGTTCTGACCCAAAGAGAAAAGGTGATAGCATATGCATCTCGACAATTGAAGGAGCATGAAAATAACTACCCCACTCATGATCTGGAATTGGCAACAATAGTTTTTGCCTTGAAGATATGGAGGCATTACCTCTATGGCACGAAGTTCAAGCTTTTCACTGATCATAAGAGTCTCCAGTATCTCTTTAATCAGAAGGAATTGAACATGAGACAACGACGCTGCCTAGAGTTACTCAAGGACTACGACTGTGAGATACTTAACACCCCGATAAAGCAAATGTTGTTGCTGATGCTTTCAGTCGGAAAGTCAACCCTGAAAGGAAAAGGCCAAGAGCGTTGAGAATAGAAGTTGTCTCGACGATTATGTAAAGCATCAGGAAAGCTCAAAAAGAAGCTTCAGAAAAGGATGACCGAAAGGAAGAACGTTTGGGCAAAACGTTAGTGTTCGGTACAAACAGTCAAGGACTGAAGGTATTCCAAGATCGGATTTGGGTACCTAAGCCGGGAGGAATAAGAGATCTTCTGATGGAAGAAGCGCACAAGACCATGTACTCGATTCATCCCGGTAGCACTAAAATGTATAGGGACCTAAAACCCTACTACTGGTGGCCGACGATGAAGCTCAATGTTGCAAAGTATGTGGCCGAGTGCGTAACTTGTGCAAGAGTCAACGCACAACATCATAAACCATATAAGAGTTTGGAACCTTTACCTATACCCATGGGTAAATGGGAAGACATCACCATGGATTTTGTGACTAAATTGCCCAGAACGAAGGGCGGTCACGACATGATTTGGGTGGTCGTGGATCGTTTCACGAAGAGTGCACACTTCATAGCAGCCAACGAAAGGTGGTCTATGGATAAGCTCGCAAATGCTTACATGAAGGAAGTGGTAAGACTTCACGGTGTTTCTCTAACAATTGTATCGGATCGTGATAGTCGTTTCACGTCACGGTTTTGGAGAAGTCAACAAGAAGAATTGGGTATGAAGTTGTTTTTGAGTACAGCTTACCATCCCAGACTGATGGTCAGAGCGAAAGAACGATTCAAACACTTGAAGATATGCTGAGGGCATGTACCCTGGATTTCCAAGGTATCTGGGATGAGCACTTACCTTTGGTAGAGTTTTCCTACAACAATAGTTTCCACTCGACGAGTCCAAGCATATCTTCATCCTAGTCGTCGAGTAGGTTCATGCACTCGACGACTAGGAGGCCCAGAGTGCAGTTTTTCGAGTTTTTAAGCTGGAATTGGACTAGAATCATTACACTAAACTGTTTTGGACTTATAAAACCTGTTTTTGATATTGTACTGATTATGCTAATCCAATTTCAAAGGCTATTATCAAAATTTCAAGTTTTGTATGTGTTCATATGATTCTTAAAATTGTTTATATTGATGTTCATGAACTTATGAGTTTTTTTAGATCATTAGGAATTATTTGCAAATTGTTTGTAAGTTAATTCTTGATCTTGATGTGTTTTAATGGAATCCATAATTTGTCCTCAAGTTATGGATTACCAAAAGTTTTTCTTTTAAAGCCCATTAAAAACCATAGGTTACTCAAGTTGAAGAGTCTTTTTCATCATAAATTGTTTTATGGACTCCACAACTTGTCCTCAAGTTATGGATTTCCAAGAGTCTCTTCATTAAAAGTTTTTTTAAACCTTAATTAAACTCATAAGTTATGAAAATCCAAAAATTCTTGAATTGTTCAAAACTTGCCCTCAAGTTTTGGAATTTGTAAAGTCTCACACACACTTTAGTTCCAGCCCTTAGAGTTTTAAAAGTTAAAATTCAACCCTTATACTTTATAGTATTATAAGTTATATATATATATATATATATATATATATATATATGTGTGTGTGTGTGTGTGTGTGTATAAGAGCAAGTCAGTCTTACCGTTAGTAGGCCTCATTCACGAAGCCGGTCTATAAGGGGCTATATGGTTGTTGCCTATAAAATGGCAGCTTAATGGGTGTCCACTCTCACCCACCGCTTCCTTGACTAGTGGAGGGTCGTTAGCCGAACGGGTAGGACAAGGACTATAATTCTCATAAAAAGTATAATGATGAATATAAAGTAACTAAACCTTTTATAAATCCCAATCTTAGTTACTTTAGGAAAATGTGAATTTGGTGCTAACCCATGAAATTTACACTTTGTACCTTACCAAGTCGTTGGTGGAGCGTGTGTGGTTAACCGGCACACTAACTTGGACTAGTAAGGATGGCAAAGGGTGAATTAATGTTTATCATAGATCGGTGGAGCGCGTGTGGTTAACCGGCACATTGATTAGGTGATAATATTAAGGGTACCAAGTGAATTTGCATGGTTATCCACACCTTGTTTTGTGATCCTCGGCATCCCAGTCACAAAATCTGAAGGGCACAATCGAGATTGAAACATGCCATTGAGTGAATCTCAAAAGATCTAGGAGTTTTAAACCAATTAAAACCTAATTTTATTTCATTTTTCATGGTGGAAATTGGTGAATCGTCATTCACCTACCTTCAAATATTCTATAGCTTGGATTACGGCATCCCTCTTCCAAGTTATAAAATATTGTGTTGGGTCCTAGCCTTAATATTTCATATTGGGTGTTATATTAAGGACTTTAAATCAACTATCTTGAATATCTCCCAAAAGGTGTCTGGTTCAGACAATTATCATCTTCCCAAATCTCTTGGAACAAGCTTTCCAAATGAAGATGATGTCTCGGAAATCATTCTTCACTCCCTCCACCTCCTCCAATTATTCTCCCTAACCCACAAGTTCTTGAATAGTTCAAAGTCACTCAAGCCCTATTGGCAAGCATGGTCTATGTGTGCTCACATATTGACAAGTTGGGAGAGTTGGGTGTCAAAGTCTTGAGAAAGTTGGTTGTCCAAGCACCTTTTAAGCCACATAGTGAGTTCCTTTGAGACTACTATGTAACAGACTATGACATAACCCTAATGATCTTATCTATTTGCTTGCTGCTGCTGAATCAGCAATGATTTGGAGCTCTGGTAAAGCAAATTTGATTAGTAGATCAACTTCCCAAACTACCATGGACATAGACAATTGGTAACATTGGATATCTAGAAAAGCTTTTTCTTCCCAATGGAAAGGGATCGGCCATAGTCAACTCGATTGACCAAATGGTAAAGATAAAGGCAAGTCTGAGATAGTCCAGTGTACCCTTCCCAAAGGGTCCATTTGGTTCAATTGCCAAAGGAAGGGGCATTGGTTGCAAAGCTGCCCTAACTACCTGAAAGATCTAAGAGAAGGTCAAGTCAAAAAGTTTGACTCTCCTTCAGGTAAGTCCACTATCTAACTCTCTTAAGCTGCTATTTGAAGATTCTTAATACATTTTGATGTATGGCAGGATCAAGCAAAGGGAAGGAAGCTTAAAAGAAGAGTATGATTAATCTGATCGCGAAGATGGATTTCAATCGCATGGTTCGAAGATCGGATTCTTGAGCTACTACTTAGGAGTTATGATAGATTGCTAGGAAATATGTAATAGCAGAGTTTCCATTTAAAGTTGCATTGTAAGGAAAAAGTTTTTTTCCGTATTTCATAAATAAATAAAATTTTTGTTTTACTTTATTTTATATCTCTTTGCAATGGAATTTATGGAAAGTTAATGTTTGTATGTTCTAGCAATAATGAATTTGATTCTTTCATCTGTGGTAGTGTCTAAATTTACCAAATAAAGAAAAGATTCTCATCACCCATGTTTCAATTGGACCGAAACTTGGAATCATGCAGGTAGTATTGCATGATAAATGAGAATTTTCATTTTTGGAAAGTTAAAGACTAATTCCCTGACCACATGTATATATGAGTCAGGTGAAAGACTAAAGGATCGGGTACACTGTGTGTGTGCAGGTCAAAGTCCACCACAAAGATCGATAATACTATTCGTCATGACTTACTAAAGTTTAGTAAATATGGTTATACTTAACAGTTTAAGTATAATTCTAAAACTTTGGAAAAGTTTTGATGTATGGCAGAACGAATGGGAAGAATCAAAATAGGCAGAATGATAAAAGTTTCTCAAATCTGAAAAGATGGGAGAGTACTTTAGTATCATGTTTTGTGATCATCTTAATGATTAAGAAACCATATCACAATTGATCCTCTTAGGACATCTTAGTGCATTCCTATGGCTAAGAAGAGGAATCGTGAATTGTTGAAATGGTTAAATCAAGAAGATGAGTCATACTTCGTTCCAAAACAAGTCTTAGAGTCATACTCCAAGATTGTAATTTGAGTGATACATCTTAAGGAAGGTTTATTAACACTTGTCAAAAGTAAGAGTAAAATGTGTCCTACTCTTGTACATTTGAAATTGGTAAGTTGTGATGTTTGGATAAAACAGAGACCAACTTAGACCAATTGTGTTAAGTGTTTATCTTGATAAGAATCCGCACTAACTCTTGAATATTTGTTTGGTTGTTAAGGAATGGTTCTTGACAAAGAGAAACTTATATGTCAAGAGGACAGTGGGAGTCTTAAAGGTCTTGAAAGTTTCAAGAACTAATCAAGGAGAAAACCTATTGTTTATCGCTAGCACACGACTTGAGGTTTGTAACCTATCGTGTTGACATAATTCTTGTTTCTGTGCCTATTCCGGTAAAGTTGACTATGTATGTGAGTTCTGTGAGTTTTCAATTGTGTGCATAACAACTTGGAAGCAATGGTGGGCCCTTGTGCTACCAAGAGGCAACAAATTAAGATTGAACAAGTTCAATCCATATGGTTTTGAGTTTGTCACTAACCTTGTCTTGTGATTATTGTTTTGACAAATTCACATGGATAGGAACACATACACCATAAAATCTAAGTGTCATAAGGTTTATTTCCGATTCATGAAAATGATGGTGAGGAAACACTTTCACTAAGTAGATTTTAAGTAGATAGCAAGTGTGATCTTTGCATTCTCAAAGTCATTAGTGGAGCGTGTGTGGTTAACCGGCACACTAACATGGACTTATGAGAAATGGAAAAAAGGTCTAAACATTATGATTACGACATCCCTCTTCATAATTGTTTAGACACACATGTGAGCTATCTAAGGAAATATGTACGAGTCTGAGAAGCTTAGATAAAGTTTTGTCGAAGCATCTCGTATCAGAAGTCTGAACTTTGGTGATGAAAGTCAATAAAGTATTGATTTCTAGAAGTCGATTTCTGAGTATATGTCAAAGCTAGTGGGAGCATAATTGTTATGATAAATAATTATTATGCTAGTGGGAGCATAATCAATTATGATAAGTATTGTTAATTATATAAAACAAAAGTTTCGCTTGGAAAAAGTTGTTTTGCTATAATCAAGGGAGAGGAGATTATACTTCATTTCAATCCTAAAAGTTTAGATTGAGATTTCAATCATCTTTAGTCAAGGATATATATATATGAATTTTATTTTGGAATGGTTCAACATAAGGGAATTCTATATATATTGTGTTCTCAAATTCGATTATGATTACGACATCCCTCTTCATAGTCGATTTTTTAAAACATGGCAAATAAAAAATATTGTAGCAAAAGACTGATCTAGTATCAGGTCTTTATGTGAGACATCATGAATCGTGTCCCATATGCTTTGGGTATAGGATCGATCACGTGTGCTATAATATTTATCCGTTCTAAATTTTCAAAATCCCTAGAGCATTAAGAGGGAAAAAGGAATAGAATCGGATATGACTGAAATGATTAAGCAATTGTCGAGAACAATCTGAGGTTTACCTAAGATTGGTTTCTCATGGACAGTTGGAAGTATGATGTTAAATTTGGAAAGGGCCATATTGACATATTCTGAAAAGAGGTAGCTCTTGTTCAGAAGTGATAGTCAAAATGGGAATATGGAAATGTTTTCCATATTGGGAGTTGGATTTTAAGAATCTATGAGAAAGTTAGAAACTTTTATGCAAGAAGGATATTCAAAGGAATGTAATTTGAATGTGAGACTTTGTTTCCATGGAATTGATCTGCACTTGAATACTTTGTAATGTCTGTTGCCAAGTCCTTGTGACTTTTGTGCATAGTCATTGCAAGAGGATCAATGCATATGAGTTTAAAATCTAACATATTACAGTAAATGACAAGAATTTGATATTCTTACATTTACGGTAAGGATTTGGGATTGTGAAATGAGCATCATTGGAATCATGTTCAATTGATCTACTTCACAAAGTAAGGATCATAGACAAACATAGTTTGCATACTTGGAGTATGGCATGACTGTTGTATAGAAAACATAGTGTACATGCTTGGAGCATGGGACAACTATTGTTTTAATTCAAGTGTTAAGTTGATAAATCGAAACAGAATAATGTGTAATCAATATGGTGATGAATAAAAGGTGTTTTATTTATATTCATAAGTGCTGAGACCATATTGGATTCAATTATTCTTGTGTTTCACTTTGCATGTTTTGACTTCCAAAATAACTAGGTTATTCTTTCCGAATGACTAAGTTATTCAAACTTCCACAGTCGGTCATACGTCAGAAGTAGGTATGAATTAAGACTGTTATGAATTGGGCTTGTAGATGACTAAAGGTGTTTAGCCATAGCAATGGTTGCTACAACATTAATGAGTGCTCATAAGTTCTGAGTATTGGAATAAACCCACGCTCACTTGCATCACTTCATGGAATTAATCTCGAGTGATCGTAAGACGGTAATATCATATAAGTCTTCAAACCTAGAGATATGAGTTGTTTCCTATGAGTTGGTTGTACATTGATTGCACGAAAACGCATCAGTAACTTGATGTTATAAAACGTGCCTTTGTGTATAATTCAACAAGTAGTAGAACAAGCATATGAGTCGAAGTTTATCTGTTCTTTCTAGTCCTTGGAGGATTAGAAGCGATATCTGGGCCCCTCGATGATTTTGTTTTGACCTATGTACCGGGCCCGGTCAGAACCTAATTGATGTGTTCAATTTAGTTCTATGTCAAACAAATCGGAAATCGGGAAACAAACTGCTGGACAATAAGTACGACGTTGTTCCATGTATTTGTCCGGCTGATATCTTGAGAACAGAGGATTATACGATCACTTATCTAAAATGGCGCTTCATAGTTCAACAGAGTTTTGAGAGCTACGATTGTCGGTTGGTTCCTGAAGTCATATCTGCAAATATAGTTAACAGACTTATCCAAGTGGGAGACTGTTGGATAAGGTGTCTAAGTACATAACAATATTTGAGATGCACTTGACCCGACCCGGCATGGTCCATTTGGGTTGCACTTCACCCGAACAATTTGTATGGATAATCTTTTGAGAATAGTATGTTTATGATTTATTAATATATTATAAGGTATAATATATTAATATGAAATCATATTATTTAATTAGTATTGATCTTAAATTAATTAAGAATTAATTTAGTGATCAAAAGGTGAGTAATTAAATATGGGCTCTTGTATTTATTTAGTGTGGGCTAATGCTTATTGAGTATGGGCTAGGCTTTCATGGGAGTCCATGGATGGTCCATGTAGATTTTAACCCATGGATCCTTGGAAAGGAAGAGTCATGGGTATTAGGGTTTACATGGATGTAACCCTAATCCTCCACACTATATAAAGGAGTCTTTGGCACTTGATTTGGCACTAGTTGTGTGTGAACAAGAGTGGTGGTCGATTTCATGAGTGTGCATTATTCTCTCAAGAGTTTTCCAAAGTTTGTGGTGATTTGTGATTTCCATTTGAGGCATCCACACTATTGGTGCTAGGCTCTCAAACTCCAAGCAATCAACCACCACTAAAAGGTATGTCATTCTACTAGTAATTTTATGATTCAAGTTCCCCATGCCATGCTAGTTAGGATGTAAACCTTGGAAATTCGTATTTGCATGCATTTTAGAGAAAACATAGATGCAAGGTTTATAGGGTTGCATGTACACCATAGGAGTGTTAGAATGCTCAAAACCCAACAGAAGGAGGCAGGAAGACCCAACATTCCACCAAAGCCGAAGGCAAGAGCCTTCCAGATGACGCTCGAGGCTGCAAAGGAGGTAGCAGATGTCGCGTCAGCTACCTTTCCTGTAAATGGTTTGCCTGCCAATATAATGTTTGATTCCGGAGGAAATTACTCCTTTGTATCGCATAGATTTGGTGGGAAACTAGCATTGCCCGTAGAAAAACTTGATATTGCCCTGATTGTAGAAGTTGCCAATGGAAAGTTCATACCTGTTAGTGATCGTATTAAGAACATCGTCATCGACTTAAACGGAAATGAATTCCACGAAGAGCTGTTGCCCATGGAGTTGAATGGTTTCGACATCGTTCTGGGAATGGATTGGCTTAGCACCAACGATGTTGAGATTCTTTGCAGGAAGAAGATAGTAAGGGTGAGGCCACCCGGAAAAGAGTCATTTATGGTGTATGGGGACAAACACAGAGTAAATTCTGGAATCATCTCCCTGATGAAAGCCATGAAATGGTTGTCCAAGGGATGTGCATCGTACTTGGCATTTATTATCGATGTTAATAAGGAAAAGAGGGAGGTGTAGAATATACCGGTGGTGTGTGATTATCCGGAGGTCTTTCCCGAAGATCTTCCTAGATTACCACCTGATAGACAAGTAGAGTTCAGAATAGACTTGTTACCAGGAACAACACCGATAGCGAAGGGACCGTACCGATTAGCACCGACAAAGATGAAGGAGCTTATGACGCAACTTCAGGAGTTGTTGGACAACGATTTCATTCGACCTATTTCATCACCCTAGGGAGCTCCAGTGCTATTTGTGAAGAAGAAAGACGGAAGCATGAGAATGTGTATAGACTAACGAGAGATGAACAAGGCAACGATGAAGACCAAGTACCCATTGCCGAGGATTGATGACCTATTCAATCAATTGCAAGGTTCGAGCTATTTCTCAAAGATCAATCTCAGGTCAGGATATCATCAGCTAAAGGTAAGAGAGCAGGATATTGAGAAGACTGCATTCAGAACAAGATATGGACACTACGAGTTCTTGGTTATGTCATTTGGACTAACCAATGCTCCGACAACGTTCATGGATTTGATGAACAGGGTTTGTAAACCATTCCTCGATAAATCCGTGATCGTTTTCATAGATGACATTCTGATTTACTCCAAAAGCCAGGAGGAGCATGCCAAACATCTACAAGAAGTGTTGGAAGTGTTGAAGAGGGAGAAACCCTATGAAAAGTTCTCCAAATGCGATTTTTGGATCCGAGAAGTCCAATTCTTGGGTCATGTGGTTAAGCAAGAAGGGATAATGGTTGACCCAGCAAAGATCGAAGCTGTGATGAAGTGGGAACGACCAAAAAGTCCCACGGAAATTCGAAGCTTTTTGGGACTAGTCGGATATTATCGATGGTTTATCCAAGGCTTTTCTTCGATAGCTGATCCATTGACAAATTTTACCCACAAAGGAGCTACTTATACATGGAGTGAGAAGCACGAAGAAGCATTCGAGAAGCTAAAGAAGAAATTATGTGAAGCACCAATTCTTTCTCTACCCGATGGAGTTGAAGACTTCACGGTCTATAGTGATGCATCTGGAGTCGGGTTGGGTTGTGTTCTGACCCAAAGAGAAAAGGTGATAGCATATGCATCTCGACAATTGAAGGAGCATGAAAATAACTACCCCACTCATGATCTGGAATTGGCAACAGTAGTTTTTGCCTTGAAGATATGGAGGCATTACCTCTATGACACGAAGTTCAAGCTTTTCACTGATCATAAGAGTCTCCAGTATCTCTTTAATCAGAAGGAATTGAACATGAGGCAACGACGATGGCTAGAGTTACTCAAGGACTACGACTGTGAGACACTTTACCACCCCGGTAAAGCAAATATTGTTGCTGATGCTCTCAGTCGAAAAGTCAACCTTGAAAGGAAAATGCCAAGAGCGTTGAGAATAGAAGTTGTCTTGACGATTATGTAAAGTATCAGGAAAGCTCAAGAAGAAGCTTCAGAGAAGGATGACCGAAAGGAAGAACGTTTGGGCAAAACGTTAGTGTTCGGTACAAACAGTCAAGGACTGAAGGTATTCCAAGATCGGATTTGGGTACCTAAGATGGGAGGAATAAGAGATATTTTGATGGAAGAAGCGCACAAGACCATGTACTCGATTCATCCCGGTAGCACTAAAATGTATAGGGACCTAAAACCCTACTACTGGTGGCCGACGATGAAGCTCGATGTTGCAAAGTATGTGGCCGAGTGCGTAACTTGTGCAAGAGTCAAGGCACAACATCAGAAACCATACGAGAGTTTGGAACCTTTACCTATACCCATGGGTAAATGGGAAGACATCACCATGGATTTTGTGACTAAACTGCCCAGAACGAAGGGCGGTCACGACATGATTTGGGTGGTCGTGGATCGTTTCACGAAGAGTGCACACTTCATAGCAGCCAACGAAAGGTGGTCAATGGATAAGCTCGCAAATGCTTACGTGAAGGAAGTGGTAAGACTTCATGGTGTTTCTCTAACGATTGTATCGGATCGTGATAGTCGTTTCACGTCACGGTTTTGGAGAAGTCAACAAGAAGAATTGGGTATGAAGTTGTGTTTGAGTACAACTTACCATCCGCAGACTGATGGTGAGAGCGAAAGAACGATTCAAACACTTGAAGATATGTTGAGAGTATGTACCCTGGATTTCCAAGGTAACTGGGATGAGCACTTACCTTTGGTAGAGTTTTCCTACAACAATAGTTTCCACTCGAACATCAAGATGGCACCTTATCAAGCTTTGTACGGACAAAAGTGTCGTACACCGTCTTGTTGGCTTGAGGCTGGGGAAAAGAAGTTTATGGGCCCCGAGATAGTCCATGAGAGTGCTGAAAAGCTGAAGGTGATTAGGGAAAGGATGTTAGCAGCTCATGATCGTCAGAAGAGCTATGCTGATAAGAAGAGACAACCGATGAAGTTTGAAGTTGGGGATTCAATTTTGCTTAAAGTCTCACCGTGGAAGGACTGATAAGATTCGGGAAACGAGGAAAGCTAATTCCAAGGTTTATTGGACCGTTTAAAGTTCTTCAGAAAATTGGGAACCAAGCTTACAAGCTCGAATTACCCGAAGAACTAGATGGTGTTCATAACACCTTCCATGTGTGTTATCTAAGGAAGTTCACGGGAGAAGTTCCCGACATAATTCTAATCTCAGAGTTAAGGATGGATGAGAATAAGAGGCTAATCGAAGATCCCGAGGCAATTGTTGAACGTAAGACTAAGAAGTTGCGACGCAAGATGGTCGATTTAGTGCTAGTCCGTTGGAAACATTCGAATGGGTTGAATCTCACTTAGGAAACAGAGAGTAACATGATGAGTTGCTATCCGCATCTATTTGCTGATGCATGATTCCGGGACGGAATCATCCTAAGGGGAGAGAATTGTAACGCCCGTGTTTCAGGGCTAAGCATTAATAGATGATGTGATAGTCTAGGTCAACTATTACAACTCTTTTTGAAGTAATAAAGATGAATTATTTGAGTATTATGTGAATTATGTGAATTTATGTGCTTTATCTATTTTACCTTATAAAGCATATTTGGTCAAACGCTGAATTTTAAGTCGTACAAGCCCTAATGCAGTGTTTACAATCATTTTAAGCATTGAATGATCTTGGATATTGGTTTGGTCAATATTAGAAAAAGTCAAAATAATAATCACGAATTTTTGACTAAGTCCCATAAAGCATCTTTGGTCAAACGCTGAATTTTAAGTCGTACAAGCCCTAATGCAGTGTTTACAATCATTTTAAGCATTGAATGATCTTGGATATTGGTTTGGTCAATATTGGAAAAAGTCAAAATAATAATCACGAATTTTTGACTAAGTCCCATGTATACTTACCTTTCCTATATTTTTGGTAATATAATCCACTATAAATTACAAAAGCTTCTTATCCTATAATTCTTGAAATCGTTAAAATTCATTCTTTTTTGTATACGTGTTTCTGTTTTTTTGGCGAATACATAAACTCACTCTCAATCTCTCTCTCGGATCCTGCAGAAAAACAAAAACATAGCAGGTATGTTCAATGGTGTTTGTGCCTGTGTGTGACTGTGTTTACAAACACAATATAACTCTCTCTCTCTATATATATAATACAACAGAATACATATACATAAATATACAAACTCTCATCTCTCTCTCTCTCTCTTTATCTCTCTTTTATCTTTAATGTTGTTTATGTGTTTTTTGTGTTAACAGGATCTGATCTCGGATCCTACAGAAAAAGAAAAACATACCAGGTATGTTCATTGGTGTCTGTGACTATGTGACTGTGTTTACATATACTAATAACTCTCTCTCTCTCTCTCTCTAATACAACAGAATACAAATACATAAATATACAAACTCCTCTCTCTCTCTCTCTCTCTCTCTCTCTTATCTTTAATGTTGTCTATGTGTTTTTTGTGTTAACAGGATCTGATCTCGGTTCCTGCAGAAAAAACAAACATAACAGGTTTGTTAAATGGTGTTTGTGACTATGTGTGCCTGTGTTTACATACTAACACAATATAATTCACTCTCTCTCTTTCTCTCTCTAATAAAATACAAAACAAATACATATATATACAGGAGTGAAATATTCATCATTTTAGCCTTCTTTTTTTCCCTGCACTCTCTCCTTCTCGGTTCCTGCATAAAACATAAATCTTATTAGGTAATGTATTTGTGAAATGTAATTAATATACATTCTAACTCTCTTTAATTGAATGATTGTGTTTTATGCTTACATGTCAAGAAACATATACATAAACAGGTGGCAGACATATTGCCTCTCTTTGTCGATTCATGCATAACAAATATATTGGGTAATTTTATTTACATTTTTTTTAATATTCATAATTTTCTTTCTAAAAAAAGGGTGTTAGATGAAACATTGGTTTTTTTCCAGGTGTAGGGGTTTTTGCAAGTTATATGTTCAGGGTAATGGATGTTGAGGTTGTTGATGACCAGTTATGTTATATCATTGTGTGTGATATATGTGGAGATATAGGCTATGAGCACTTACTTGCTATATGTAGTAGATGTATGGATGGTGCCGAACACACATATTGTATGCAGAGCATTAAGGATGAAGTACCTAAAAATGATTGGTTATGTGAAGATTGAAAATCTGGTGATGTCTACGATATTACAAGGGTTCAAGTGGAACCATTCAACAATCAAACCACCAAATCTAAAAATGAAAAGAAGTTTTTGAATACACAAACAGAAGATGACAAGCAAAAAAAATTCCAAAATTACCCCTACAAGATGAAGTCATTATACTTTCAAATAAGAAAGTTATGAATGAAGAAGATTGCATGCAAAACAAAATTCCACAACTACCCTTGGAACAAGAATACATTATCTATGCAAATGAGAATGCAAAAATGAATTGGTGGATGAAGTATGGCCACCGGATGATCGTCGACACCAATGGCTCTCTCTTGGGTGAATACAAAAAAATAGATGAAGACCTTTATATCAATATAATCTAATAAAAATTACAAATTACAAATATAGATTAGGTTAGTTATTGTGTCATAGTACTTTATGAAGGTTTAAATTCAAATAATAGCAATGTACTTTGTATTGGTTGATTATTATAACCGAAGTTTGATTCTATTTAAATTAAGAATTTTAGTAGTTGTTTATGCCAAAGTTTGATACTATTTGGAAGGTGTTTTAGCTTTTTCCTCTTTGTATTTTTTAATGCATTTTCTTTGTTGAGCATAGCTTGCTTTTGTCTTTCTAATGCTATTTTTATTACCTGCCTCGAGTTGGTATTTCCCCTCTAAAACCAGAATATACTTATCTAATGAATTTAAAATTTATTTTATACCTTATCTATTAAGGCTTTATCACTTGATATAAGAATGAATATTTTAAAAATTCATAGGATTAAAATTTTAGATTATGTTTGTTTGTTGATCAAAAGTCTGTTGAGGTTACTTTATATTTATAGTATACTTTGAAAATATTAACAAGCCAAAATAAGAAGAAAATGTGATATCCTGTAAAAAAAACATTACCCTTTTGTTTTTACCATTTTCACCAAAGTACATTGCTATAAGCGGCCTAATCATTTAGAATATTTATTTTAAAAAAATAATACCAAAATGATCATTTTTTACCATTTTCGCCAAGGTGCATTGCTATAAACACACTAACCCTTAACTGCCCCATCTGAACATTTTTTACCTTTGACAAAAGGCTTAGAAAATAATATGCCAACAAATATGACCATAATATAGCTGAAAACCGGTTAGCAAATCAGATTTATTCAATTCTTGAAAACCAAACTGTGATAATTGCTCCAGCAAAACTGTAATTTGTTTATAAGAATTCCAAAATTACCCCTAGAAAATGAAGTCATAACACTTTCATTATAGCATTGTACTTTAAACTTTTTCAATGTACCATACGATTACAAGGAAAATGAAATTCTAATTATGTATTTATATAAAGAAATTGTTATTTCCAGAAAAAAAAAACATTACCCTTTTGTTTTTACCATTTTCACCAAAGTACGTTGCTATAAGCGGCCTAATCATTTAGAATATTTCTTTAAAAAAAATACCAAAATGATCACTTTTTACCATTTTCACCAAAGTGCATTGCTATAAACGCACTAACCTTTAACTGCCTCATTTGAACATTTTTTGCGTTTGACAAAAGGCTTAGAAAATAATATGCCAACAAATATAACCATAATAAAGCTGAAAACCAGTTAGCAAATCTGATTTTTTTTAGTTCTTGAAAACTAAATTGTGATAATTGCTGCAGCCATAATTTGTTTATAGAAATGCCAAAATTACCCCTAGAAGACGAAGTCATTATACTTTCATTATAGCATTGTACTTTAAACTTTTTCAATATACAATGCGATTACAAGGAAAATATACTTGATTTTTTTAATTCCTGAAAACCAAATTGTGATAATTGCTCTAGCAATAATTTGTTTAAAAAAATTTCAAAATTACCCCTATAAGATGAAGTGATACTTTCATTATAGCATTGTACTTTAAACTTTTTCAATATACAATGCGATTACAAGGAAAATGAAACTGATTTTTTTAAATCTTGAAAACCAAATTGTGATAATTGCTCTAGCCAAACAGTAATTTGTTTATAGAAATGCCAAAATTACCCCTAGAAGATGAAGTCATTATACTTTCATTATAACATTGTACTTTCAACTTTTTCAATGTACAATGCGATTACAAGGAAAATGAAATTCTAATTCTATAATTTAAAATTATATATTTCATATTTACAAAATCCATATTTTAATTTTATAAATTTTGAAATTCGAATATTTAAAAATGGATATTACATAAACAAAAAAAAATTAATATATTTGACATTATCCTAACTTTAATTTTAAAAAACATATCCTAAAACTTTCTACAATATCAATACTAACTACATAAATATTGGTTGTTACATTGACATTATCCTACTTTTAAATTTATAAATCTTATCCTACTTATCTATCCAGAAAAATTATAAAATTCAAATATAAAAGTTATATATTCGAATATTAATCTTATCTTTTGTATTTATCCACTATTTATAATATTTAAATTTCAAATTTTAAATAATACATATTTTATCCCTTAATAACAAACAAACTTTATCAGGAAGATCATTATATATATAAGACTGCCGCCATATTTTTTTCAGTCAAATTCAATATCCCAACTATCAAAAAGTATGTTCGGCTATTTGTTATTGTTTTTTCTTTTCATTTTGAATTTATGTTGAGTTATATTAATTCCTAATGTTTTCCTCCTTGGCAGCCATCATGCAGTCCTTTAACATGGATGTAGAAACAACAGAACTTGAAACTTGTGAAAAACAACTTTCTCTCCTCCAAAAAAAAAAGCAAAACGTGATTTGGCACTTCAATCTTGGAAATGGGATGAAGTGGTGGATCTTGTAAGTTCTGATAGTCAACAACAATTTACTGATGAAGATGTGGATACAGAAGATACAGCTGACTCGATAAAACCATTGAAAATGCCCCGACTCACAATTCAGAGCCGAAACAGGTTCACTAAGCTTAGTCGTCTACCGAATGAAGATTACCGGTATGTCATGATAATTTCAGTTGTATTTAAACAGTTATTACATAATTGAATAGAACTACTTTAGTTTATATATTATAATCACTTCATTCCTAAATTGATTATTTCTAGATATTTTTTAATTTTATGTATCTATTATTACTATTTTCAAATAACTTTTTGCAGATATGGGTTGGAGTTTCCTGTATTGGATGTGAACCATCCAATACATGGTGAAGATGATGTGCCAGATCCCACTGAAGATGATGTAGGTGTGATCCAGCCAAATCCGGCTGAAAATGATGTACGTTTTCAACCATATCCGTTTATAGATGATGAATTAGAGTTGGGTGAAGACTGATCCTTGCAAGAAAGATAGTTAAAATTGTTTTTTAATAATTTGAATGACTTTTGCTTATAGCAAGTCGAATATTTGATATTTTATCTTTTATGACTCTATGGTTTTAGATGCTTTGATATTGGGTTTTTATGTTTTTTAATGATTATTATTGAATTTTATGGTTTTTGAATCATACTTTTCATACTCTATTTGTTTATTCTTTATTGTTTATCATGGCATCCTACTTTCATTTCTTATTACAACATTCAAAAAAAAAATTAAATAAATTCAATGCCTTATTTAGAAAAATATTGAAAGTAGAATGTTTTATTATAAAGAAATGAAAGTAAGATGCTGTGATTTTCAGGAACCTCATAAGAGATCCACCTTTTAAAATTATCCAAGAAAAAGTAAAATTAAGTCGAGTCAAATGTGTTTTAAACATAAAATCCTACTTTCATTTCTTATTACAACATTGTAAAATTTCTTTAAATAAAGACAATGCCTTATTTAGAAAAACTGTGAAAGTATAATGTTGTATTAAAAGAAATGAAAGTAGGATGCTATGATTTTCAAGAACCTCATGAGAGATCCACTTTTTAAAATTATCCAAGAAAAAGTAAAATAAAGTCAAGTCAAATGTTAGCACTTTGGAATATTGTACTTTCAATTTGTCCTTATTAAAGCATTGTACTTTAAAAGTTCCAACCAGATATAACATTTACTTTCATTTATGTGCTGTAATCTTATTGATTTGTGTTTTTATCTTTTGTAGTTAGTGGCATATTAATATCGAGCTACTCGAAACATGGTCATTTTTAACAACCTATTATGTTTAAATCATCTTTATTATTGCTAGATCTTCAGTAAAGGGAATTCAACTTTGTAATCACTTAAGGTATATTTCTTATTATTTTTGGTCTATTATTTATGTTTGTTCCACATATTTAAGTTTGTAAGCAACTTATTATTTAGTTAATAAGTTTGTAATTTTAAACATGTTATTTTTTAGTGTAAGTTATTATTTAGTTAATAAGTTGATAATTTTAAACATGTTATTTTTAATGTAGTTGGTGTTTGTCTTTTAACGGTTCTATATAAATAAATCGTTTTTGTGAACATCATAATGCTTTGACATATTTCATAGCAGATTTTGTTTCTCTTTATCCTAAACTAGAAATAATCCATACTATAAAATAAGACGCAACCTTAAATGGTTTATCCATTGAATTAAAAAATTATATAAAACCATTCTAAAAACACAACAAAATAATAGATAGTTACAAATTTAAGAAAAAGTTTTTGTACAGCATTAATATAGGAAAAAATACATTAAATGGTATTTGGATTCAAATACAAAAAAAATGTGTAAAAACATGTGTTGTGAAAACCACGGTTCTTTTTTAAAAGGAAAATGAGATGATATTACTCTTTTTTAAGAGTTTTGTATTGACTCATGTACATTACCAAACCAAATTTTATTGATGATTATATTGTATGTTATTTGTTCTAATATTAAATAATTAATACTATTTCCTAATGAGTCAAAGGGTAAAAGATCAAAATTTGTTATTATATTTGTATTAATTGTGAGGCTATTCTTTGAAATTACGGTATAATAATATAAACATTTGTGATTTTAAAAGGTAACCGTTAATAAATATGATAACTATTAATTGAAATCTAACTTTAAATATCAAATATCACATCAAAAGAAAAATGACAAAAAAAGAAAATTGGTTTTCTGGTTAACATTCGCAATACAAAAAACATGAACTATAACTAACCCAAAAAAAGACGAATAGTTTTATGAGTTTTAAATTTGCCTTAAAAAATGATTTTTGTAAAGACTATTAACACGCCTCAGGGGCTTGGTAAATAACTACATATTTATTGGCCCTTGGTATTATAGTTAAATTCATGGGATATTATGGTTTCTTATAGCATCCTACTTTCATTTCTTATTACAACATTGTATATTTTTAAAGTACAATGCCTTATTGAGATAAACATTTAAAGTATAATGTCATAATACATAGAAATGAAAGTATGAAATGCAATTCGAGAAACTAAAACAATATAATGATAGATACTAATAATACTTACCTATTCCTCTTTATGCAAAAACTCATTAGTCTCCTGGATAAAGCATACCTGCAATGGCAAACAAATAATTGAATAAAGTACATGGTTTTTCCAAATGAAATGCGTTTTTAATAAGAAAATGAAAATACAATGTCATAATTTGAAGACTTTTCAAAGTAAAATGCTTACAGAAAAAAAAAACAAAATGTATTAGGGGCTGTTTGGTATTAACTTAAAACTCAGGGACTGTTTTGGTAAATAATATATTCATGGGCTGTTTTAAAAATTATCCTTTTTCAAAACTAACCATCAACATTATCCTAATTTTAAATTTTAAAACATAATCTAAAACTTTCTACATTATCTATCCTAACTATATTTTTAAATTCAAAATTTAACAAATGGATAAAATGATTTTTATCTTATCCATCCAAAACCAACTTGAATTCAATACATATATATGACATAATATTCCGCCAAAAGCCACATTTACTTTTCCTTCCACGCTCCTGCAAAAGGTGGGTTTTTTTTTGTGTTTTTACCTCTTCGTTATACTGATATTCACAATACTAAATCAATACTTCTTCCTTTCTACAGCCTTCTATTACCGTAAATATTTGTTAGCTTGGTTAATCAAAGGCAAAAAGGTATGCATTTCATTGTTTATAATTATTTTTCTGTGATTTGTAGTTTTTCATTCGGTGTATTTTATTTACATCACTTATTCAAAAGAGTAATTGTGTTCATTTAAATAGATTTGCGCCAACAAAAATTATATATAAAAAACAACACAATAGCAAAGCTTTAATATAGCAATGCTTTAAAAGAACTTTTTTGTAAAATTTCCGGTCTATTTTCAAATTTCCAAAGAACAGAATTTTACATAATAGAATGCTATATTTGAAAGATTCCAGAAAGTTGAATAGATAAAAGCATGTTGGTATTTCATGCATTTAGGAAATATTACATTTCAGAAAAAATACAAATAAAAAAACTCATGTTCAAAACTATAGTTCAAAAAATAATAGAATTTTATTGTTTTGTGTTAAAAGTATAAGTAGTATTTTTAGCTTAAAATAATACTACATTGTAGTTTTTGGTTATAAATATATGTTTGTTGGTCTTTTGGGATAAATAATAGCAGCTCATTAAAATTTAAGAAACCTTATATTACAAAAAGAGAAAAAATAATAATAGAGTTTTATTGTTTTGTGTTAAAAATATAAGTAGTATTTTTAGCTTAAAATAATACTACATTGTAGTTTTAGGTTATAAATATATGTTTGTTGGTCTTTCGGGATAAATAATAACAGCTCATTAAAATATAAAAAACGTTATATTAATTTATGACAATGAACAAACTCAATACCTTTAAAGGTATTTGTATTGCATCATTCCTTGGGATTTTAAAGGAATTGGAATTAAAATCCATTCCAATCCAATGTTATATATACCAAAAGTCATGTATTTTCAAATTATGTCATTTTTCAAAAAGAAATGTCTGTAGTATTAGTTGTTTCTACATAATTTATATTGTTTTTTAAAGACCGTCAAAATCACAAATCTACTAAACACCTTACTGAAGATCAATAATGGTGTTCTAATAAGCAGAAGTTTTTTTTTTATCAAAATTTTTCCTTAATTTATATGTATCTTACACAAATTAGTTATGCAATATGTATCTCTTCTTCCTATGTGTCTTCAAAAACATTCACATTCAGAATCAACAAAATGATGGTCATTTATAAACATGAACATACAAAGGGATTCAATTTTTTTGGGAAGCCACACATTGTTCGTTTTAATTACTAAACTGGTTAAACTTTTAATAAAAACTTTTAAATAGACAACGTATGAAAAAAAAACTAATTGTTGTGAGTTCTTCTATCCTGGTTTATATAAAAACTTTAACAGATATACTAAAAATTAATAAAAGATTATGCTTTTTGAAGTATAAACATAAAGTTATTACTTTTGCTGGATAATTCCCAATTGTTGTGTTGCAAGTTCCTATTTTTCTTTGACTATTTCAGCCTATCAAAATCATACACACAATTCAAATTACATGATTATAGAATAATAATTTATGTAATTAAGACATAAAATCAAAAGATTATACCTCTATTATTGCATTATCACGTTTAGATAATGCAGAACCAACACAACATTGGAAAATTTTATTCTGCTTCTCTGCTTCTAAGCTCTGAAGAGGTTAAAAAGACAAAATTAACCTCACTATAACAAGTTCATATGTATTCCAATAAGAAAAGTAAAATGACAGAATTAACCTTTGTATGATACGATAACACTGTGAAAGCTCTTCTTGGAGATTTACATTATTCCGCATACAAGAAGTTAACTTCTTCTTCAAATCATCTATTTCCTGCTCCAGACCAGCTGTCCTAATTGTGTATACTTCAAATGTCTGAAAATTATACAAAAAAATGCTTAGTTTAGGCTTTTCTGTTAGGTGTATGGTTGAGAGATAGTTAGAGATGAAAAAAACTAATTGTTGTGAGTTCTTCTATCCTGGTTTATATAAAAACTTTAACAGATATACTAGAAATAAATAAATGATGATGCTTTTTGAAGTATAAACATAAAGTTCTTACTTTTGCTGGATAATTCCCAAAATTGTTGTGTTGCAAGTTCCTATTTTTCTTTGACTATTTCAGCCTATCAGAAGCATATACACAATTCAAATTACATGATTATAGAATAATAATTTATGTAATTAAGACAAAAAATCAAGAGATTATACCTCTATTATTGCATTATCACGTTCAAAGAATGCAGAACCAACACAACATTGGAAAATTTTATTCTGCTTCTCTGCTTCTAAGCTCTGAAGAGGTTAAAAAGACAAAATTAACCTCACTATAACAAGTTCATATGTATTCCAATAAGAAAAGTAGAATGACAGAATTAGGTGTATGTTGAGAGATAGTTAGAGATGATGAGAGTTAGAATAGAAGAAATTGTCGGCACCTGAAGATTCAGAATCAGATGCTTCTCAGCAAGAGAAGCAACAACCATAAGAACTGGCATCGATTTCAGTCTACAGTAATGTCTAGATCTGGAAACCAAGCACATCGTTAAACGGAGCAAGTAGCGTAACAACATCCATACCTAACATTTTATACATCTCAACATACCTTCTCAAGTGCTTCTGCTTCGATCGTAACCAGCCTAACACCACCACCGTCACAACTGCCAGCACATCCTGTGAAAGAAACCTTAATTCTCCACCATTTACACGATCATCGAACTTCCATTCAAAAGATTTGTCGTTGTGGCCCGATAAAATACGATCAGAACTATCGACTGAGATTGGAGTATCGATAATTCATTGGAATGAAGATGAAGTGAATAGTGAGGGTTTCCAATTGGGGAAATGATTAAATGAGTGAGAAATAGGGTTTGAGAGTGAGAGAGTATCGAGTGGTGTGTATTGATCGTGAATCCGTGATATTATCCCTTTCCAAATCAATTAAAAAACTAAAATATGTTAGTATTTAAGCTGGAAATTGTTTACAATTATAAAAGGTATTTGCTTTCTAAATACTCCAAAATTACCTCCATTTTTTTTCATTAATCTCAATTTTTTTACTATTTATTTTATTGTAACAATTTTGTTTTATGATTCATTCTTTTAAGACTATTTGTTTCAAATATATATAATATAAAAAATGTAAACATATAAAATTTTTTAATTTTTCTTTACATCATGATTCATTAAGTTTTATGGGTGTTTTATTATGTTAAACAAAATATAGGAAATTGATATATGAAATATAACAAAAATTTTAATATTTCAGTAATGGATGGTCATACTACCGTTCGAGATTTTTCTGCTATGCGAAGTGTTTGCATATGGTGGAACATATTATCTATTCGAGTTTTATATGTGTGGGACGACATTGAAAATAACAGAGTCTTGATTTGGATGATTGATCGAAACGTAAGTATGAATACAATAAAATGAATATGTCATCTTTTATCTAATGTTTTGTTTATAATTTACATAATTGTTATTATATTACATATCCAGAGAGACAAAATGATCGCCATTGTCCCACAATGTTTGAGGCAAATAGTTTTGAACATGAATTTGGTTGGAAGAGTGTTGTCCTTAAATCATTTCCAAGTTGATCATTTTTACGAAGATCACCCCACGTATCAAAGTTACAGAATTTTCTTTGGTGATTGGGCAATAGTGATAAAAAGTAATACAATATTTACTCGCTTGTCAAATGATATCGACAATTCATTTCCACAATATCCGTTGTGTTCTTCTATTACAAGCCTCGCAAGAAATTTTAGCCATCAAAGAATGATGATCAGTACATTTATATATATATATTTAATTTTATATTTATTATATTATATATATATATATATATATATATATATATATATATATATATATATATATTATAAATTGCATACAACAAATAAAATTATACTAATTTTTGTGTGGTTTAGATGTTATTGGAAAAATTGTTTGGGGAAGACGAATGAGGCCATTCTATGCATTTGAACTATTTCTCCAAAATGAGATGTAAGTATATAATAACATAATACTTTATTTTATAAATTTACTAATCAACTTTCATTGTTATTATGTGTTTTAACAACTTTTTGTTTAAATGAATAGGGGGCATATTATAAAGTTGATGTTCAATCACGTACCAATGAGCCTTATGATACCATTGTATCTTGCGATATTTAATCAATCCATAATTTATGTCTCTAGGGTGAAGTTGGTCAACCTAAATTTGTGTAAGTTAACTACGGGAAACATTATGTATAGTTTCATTCTTTACATATTAATTACTTTTATATACCATGTTAATTGTATATTACATGTCCTTACAGATAATTTATTGGTTTCTACTTCATTAACTGATGTCACGTTGGAACCAAGAACACCGGAAGCGGAGAGGATAAGAATTAGATATAGGGAAAATATCTAATTTTACTATAGTTGTTTGTTTGCGGATTATGTGGTAGTTAATTGGATTTTTAGGTGGTTATTTGTTTTCGTAGTTTTTGATATTTATTTCCTTGCAGATTTTTTGAAATGGGTTTTTACTTCGTTTATTGAATTAATAATTTTTAGTTTATAAATTTAGTTTCTTTGTTTGACTATTTTTTTATATTATTTTATTTTGTTCTTTCTATTTATATGATATTTACGTTGCGGTATATTAATTAAAACAAATATTTTACCAAAGAAAAAAATACAAATATTATTTAAATATTAACTAATCAATATGCATTTATCCAATTATTTAAGAAAAAAAACTATTGAAACCCTTAAAGAAATATATATCGAAAAAAAAATAATGAAACTTGAAACAAATACATATTGCATAAGGCCAACAAGCCTCAAAAAGATAACATGAAAAACAAAAACCGATAAAACATTACTTAAAGTATTGAAAAAAAAACTATATAATTTAATGCAAATATCAATTTCATAAATAAAAATTTAGTTCAACTCAATCAATGTTCGAGTAATACGGTTATAAGTATTGTATATAACAATCGTTTTTCATTAAGTTGTGTTATGAAAAAAAAATCAATTTATATATTATTATTTTTACGTTTTTACAGTTGGCATGGTGATTGTAGACAAGGAAAATAGGCCTAATGATGTCATTCGACTAGACGTAAATGCACATAAAGGTACGTCTGATATGTGCAACATGATTATTACTTTAATTTTACGAATAATTCATCAGAAACAAAATAATGCAGAAAAAAGAAAAGCATATAACAAGACGTCTTATGAACGACGAAAGGAGAATAACAAGATTAGACGAATAGCCGATGGAGAGGTAAGTAGACAAAACGTGACACATGTGACAAATTTGTGTACAGCCGAGGGGACCCTAACGGATATTACAAATAAAACTCCTACAAGTGTATTGGATGCTGCTCAAAGGAGGTCGATTCAAAACAGAAAGGCCTATCAACGGCGAAAGGAGCGAAACTTAGCGACAACGCCTAAAGAAATTCTACAGGAGGATCCATATGACTTTGTTTATAATGGTATCCCTAAAGAACATCGTGTGTTGAAGGGGCAAAAAGCATGTGTTCATTGTGGAGCAAAACGATTCCAATTTGAATTCCCTACCTTTTGTTGCATGGGTGGTAAAACAAAGTTGGCACATTCCTCTATCCCAGAAGAATTACTCGAACTCTTCACATCTCGAAACGAATTAGGCAAGACCTTTAGACACATGATACGAGCATACAACAACAACTTTTCATTTGCATCAATAGGCGTGAATGTGGATAAAACAATGACAAATATGACATCTGGAGTATACACTTTTTGTGTGAATGGAGGAATATATCATAGAATCGATCAGTTAATCCCAAGGGATGGAAAACCTCGGTACTTACAGTTGTATTTTTATGATGCTGATTATGGGATGTCACATAGACTCAAATGGAAGAATATTGATAAACAAATTGCTCAAAAGTTGATCCGTGTTCTTGCCACAAACCCATACGTGCAAATATTTCGAAGACTTTCTGATCTAGGTCCGCTTGACAATTACAGAGTCACTTTGAATACATCAGTAGAACTTGACCAAAGGGTATACAACAGACCGACCACATCCGAGGTACCATAATAATTATTGCCTATTAATTATAAAATAAATATATCATGTATGACATACAAATGTATATATTACACACTATATTTAATCATATCATTTCCATAATAAAAATTCTAGGTCGCTGGTATTTGGATTGAAGGTAACGACAACATAGCCGCATATAGACGAAGTATTATCGTGTATGGCAGATCCGACAAACCACGAACAATTCAATCTTACTGGGGATGTTATGATCCATTGTGTTATCCTTTATTTTTTCCTAATGGTGAGTCTAGATGGCATTCTAATATCCCAAGACATGGATTTCCCATCAATAATATTATTAACGACGACGATGACATCCATGATGATTTAGGAGGTACACATATCCTAACTTTTTAAATTTTAGTTAAATTTACAAAGATTACATGTTTGTATAAATCATTAATTTTTTTTTCACGACATCAACATTGTGTAGACTCTAATACAAAAGGAGGGCGGAATACTGTAAGTATGCGAGAGTACTATTGCTATAAGTTTCAAATCCGGTCAAATTATAATGTAATTTTGTTGGGAGGGAGATTACTACAACAGTTTGTAGTAGATATCTACATCAAGCTTGAGACTTCACGTTTGGCGTTTTGTAGAAAAAACCAGTCAAAAATAAGAGCAGATTTATACCAAGGTGTTGTGGACTGTGTTAATGCCGGTGAGGTTCGATCGAATATGATAGGGCAACGTGTTGTGTTGCCTGCAAGTTTCATCGGAGGCCCACGTGACATGCGGCGACGATTTCTTGATGCCATAACTTTAGTTCAAGATTACTGACATATTTCTTACAATGACATGCAATCCAAACTGGCCGGAAATAAAAGATGAGTTACTCCCTTGGCAGACAGCTCAAGATCGACCGGACCTTGTGTCAAGAGTTTTTCGTGCTAAGTTATAGGATCTTAAGAAACAACTCTTCACGAAACACGTCCTCGGCGTGGTGGGTGCGTATGTTTATGTCATTGAGTTTCAAAAGCAGGGTTTGCCACATGCACATTTCCTCTTGATAATGATGCCTCCATATAAGCTTACTAATGCAGATGAGTACGACAAAATAGTATGTGCTGAAATTCCAGACCCGATAAGGCATCCTAAAATGCACCAATTGGTCGTCTCACACATGATACATGGTCCTTGCGGTGGCTTAAACTCTGACTGTCCTTGTATGAATAATGAGCAAAAGAAATGTCGTTTTAGATACCCTCGACAATTCAATGAAACCACCGTACAAGGAAAGGACTCTTATCCCGTGTATCGAAGGAGAGATAATGGTATAGAGGTGGACATACGAGGAAATAAGATGGATAACAGATGGGTGGTCCCGTATAACCCAAAGTTGTTGATGATGTTTAACTGTCATATGAATGTTGAGGTCTGCTCGAGTATTACCTCTGTGAAATATGTGTTTAAGTATATTTACAAAGGTCATGATAAACAAGTTATCAATATTGATCCGGATGGAGAACGTATTGTTATCGATGAGATAAAACGGTTTCAGGATGCACGATATGTCTCGCCTCCCGAGGCAATATGGAGGATTTTTAGCTTCGCACTTTCTCAGATACATCCTTATGTGATGGATTTGCATGTACATCTCCCAAAACAACAGATGGTTAGGTTCAGTGAGGATGATACACTGGCTAGCGTTGTTGAGAATGAGAAAGATAAGAGATCAATGTTGACTGCGTTTTTTCTAAAAAATAAAGAAGATATCCGTGCAAGAGAATATAAATACAGAGATTTTCCTAAAAATTTTACGTGGGATCCGAATTCACGTCGTTGGAATCATCGAAAACTAGGATTAATGCGAGGTCGTTTGGTTTCTGCTAATCCTGCTGAAGGGGAGCGATACTACCTTCGCCTACTTTTATTGCATATTAGTGGTCCTACGTGTTTTGAAGATCTCTATACGGTGAACAACGTAAAACACCCAACATTTCGAAAAGCAGCTCTTGAAAGAGGGTTGATAGAGTCTGATGATGGTTTATCACAATGTCTTACAGAGGCTTCTTTCTTTCAATTTCCCAATGTTCTTAGAAGGTTGTTTGCAACGATATTGAGTTTTTGTGCGCCAGGGGATGTTCGTAGGTTATGGGATGACCACTACAATGCTCTTTCAGAAGATTATAGGCGACAATATGGAAGTGTTGAAAGAGTCCAGAATATGGTCCTCACTGACATCATGATATTCCTACAATCTATGGGTGACGATATTGATGATTTTGATCTTCCAAAGATAAATCAAAATGTCGATTTAGAATTTGGAGTTTTTCGTGAGGTACAAGAAGAATGCTCTATAGTTTTAGAACCTGAACATTTACAAGCCCGAGATTTTCTCAATCCTGAACAGAAATGTGCGTATGATGAGGTAATGCGGCATGCCCATAATGATATTCCAGGAGTTTTCTTCATAGACGGTCCTGGTGGAATTGGAAAAACGTTGTTGTACAAAGCTTTACTTGCTAATATTCGTTCATGTGGTCATATTGCACTCGCGACCGCTTCTTCGGGTGTTGCGGCTAATAATATGCCAGGGGGGAGAACAGCTCACTCGCGCTTTAAAATTCCAATCAATCTTGAAAATAACTCGGTCTGCAAGATTTCAAGACAAAGTGGTACTGCTCAACTACTTAGGACTGCAAAAGTAATCATTTGGGACGAAGCGTCTATGGCTAAAAGACATGCATTGGAGGCAGTTGATCGTACAATGAAAGATATCACTGGGGTGATGCTCCCGTTTGGTGGAAAGATAATGGTTTTGGGAGGTGATTTCAGACAAGTGTTGTCGGTGGTTAGACGTGGAACACGAGCACAGACTGTGGATTCAAGTTGCGGTTAACTATAAATATGAGAGCACTATCTGATCCATGGTTCTCAGACTTTCTATTACGTGTCGGTGATGGAGTTGAAGAAACGGTGCATGGAAACTTTATTCGCATCCCTGATGATATGATAATTCCCTACACTAAAAAGGAAAAGTCATTGCATGCTTTGATTGATGCAATCTTTCCATCTTTTGAAATTAATAGATCTGAACCAGATTATATTATTTCGCGTGCAATACTATCCACAAGAAATGATAGTGTCGATGAGATTAATGATTATTTGATCGGCCGATTCCATGGAGAAGAGAGAATTTACTATAGTTTTGATGAAGCTGTGGACGATATAAATAACTTCTATCCCGTGGAATTCTTGAACACGCTCAGTGTTAGTGGTTTGCCCCCTCATTACTTAAGATTGAAAGTTGGATGCCCGATAATACTGTTACGGAATCTCGACCCGTCAAATGGATTATGTAACGGCACTCGATTGATATGTAAAAGTTTTCAGCACAATGTCATAGATGCCGAAATAGCTGTTGGTCAACATGCTGGAAAGAGGGTATTTTTGCCAAGGATTCCTCTAAGTCCGTCTGAAGATGACCTGTTCCCGTTCAAGCTTAAGAGAAAGCAATTTCCAATTCGATTATGTTTTGCAATGACAATAAATAAAGCTCAGGGACAAACAATTCCAAATGTAGGAATTTATCTTCCAGAATCGGTTTTCTCGCATGGCCAACTTTATGTGACATTATCCAGAGGGATATCACGTGCCACTACAAAAGTATTGGTGAAGCCCGATGAACAATTCAACGGCAGTGAAGTCTATACGTCAAATGTCGTGTATAAAGAAGTGTTGCGCGATCAATAATGATCAGCCAATCATGTGTTCGTGTTCATTTTTAAAGAATCTCAACTTTTCATTTTTTATTATTTTTTTATTCTGTTTCTACGAGCATGGCTCTTATTGATAATTGTTTATGTGCATTAAACTATTTAAGCAAAAAAATAATCCTATATACGAAGTAATTTCTGAAAAAAAACCGCACCCGTCGCTTGGCGCGGGTAGACGGCTAGTACTTAATTATAAAGATATAATTAATAAAGAATAAAAATAAGCGTCAAAATTAAAGTCTGAGATAAGCCCGACATCTTTACATAAATTTGTAGTGGTCGAAACAAGGATTCCGGATATATAAAGAATGCCGAAATCCGAGTTATAAAGAAGAAGTTATGACCCGTTGAAGTTTTACGGCAAAACCGGCACGACACCGGGAAGCGTAAATAGTGAATTTACGATAGAGCGACTTTTGGCCTTAGTGATCTAAACAAAAGTTGTAGTATACGTTAAACCGAGAATATAAAAGTTTTCAGCACAATGTCATAGATGCCGAAATAGCTGTTGGTCAACATGCTGGAAAGAGGGTATTTTTGCCAAGGATTCCTCTAAGTCCGTCTGAAGATGACCTGTTCCCGTTCAAGCTTAAGAGAAAGCAATTTCCAATTCGATTATGTTTTGCAATGACAATAAATAAAGCTCAGGGACAAACAATTCCAAATGTAGGAATTTATCTTCCAGAATCGGTTTTCTCGCATGGCCAACTTTATGTGACATTATCCAGAGGGATATCACGTGCCACTACAAAAGTATTGGTGAAGCCCGATGAACAATTCAACGGCAGTGAAGTCTATACGTCAAATGTCGTGTATAAAGAAGTGTTGCGCGATCAATAATGATCAGCCAATCATGTGTTCGTGTTCATTTTTAAAGAATCTCAACTTTTCATTTTTTATTATTTTTTTATTCTGTTTCTACGAGCATGGCTCTTATTGATAATTGTTTATGTGCATTAAACTATTTAAGCAAAAAAATAATCCTATATACGAAGTAATTTCTGAAAAAAAACCGCACCCGTCGCTTGGCGCGGGTAGACGGCTAGTACTTAATTATAAAGATATAATTAATAAAGAATAAAAATAAGCGTCAAAATTAAAGTCTGAGATAAGCCCGACATCTTTACATAAATTTGTAGTGGTCGAAACAAGGATTCCGGATATATAAAGAATGCCGAAATCCGAGTTATAAAGAAGAAGTTATGACCCGTTGAAGTTTTACGGCAAAACCGGCACGACACCGGGAAGCGTAAATAGTGAATTTACGATAGAGCGACTTTTGGCCTTAGTGATCTAAACAAAAGTTGTAGTATACGTTAAACCGAGAATATAAAAAAAAAAGAACGCCCAAATCTGACTTCGTATCATGAAGTTATGATTTTTCTAAGATTTGGCTTAGCAGTGCACGACCTGAAACTCGAATTTTAGATCGAACGGTTTTTGGCTTTCGCAACCTAAATGAGAGTTGAAGATCTCATTAATAGGAACTCAGTGGTAAAAAGACAGACGAAAACGGAGTCCGTATGAAGGAGTTACGAATTTTTCGCGGTCATTTAACAGTCTAATCTCCTTCTACTGTTAAATTTAAGATCGGTCGAGAATTAGCTGACAGAGTCTAAACGAAAGTTGTAGATTATGATCCCACCTACACGTGAATATAAATAACGTTGAAAACAGAGCTCGTATGCAAGATTTATGATTTTTCTAAGTCGGGAGGGTGCTGTGCGAGTTTGGGTGAAGTGGCGCGATCACAGCCGTTGCTTCCTCCCCAAGGCTAGCCACCAGATGGTGACACGTGACACATTACGCCCAGCGTAATTTTGAGTACGCTCAGCGTAACCCTTAAAAACCCATTACGCTCAGCGTATTCGGCGCTGGCAACCTATAAATAGAGGCGCAAATCTCCCATTTTCTACACAACTCTCCACTTCTTTCCTCCCAAATACCCCCAAACCTTCAAGGTTTTTCCCTAGCACCTCCAAGGTGTTAGAAGCAAGTCCCGGACCACCAGGAAGCTCCGAGAAGAAGAGCTTTCGGCTCAGAACCTCTGCTTCGGCGGAGCCCGGTTTTGAGAAAAACCCGTTGTAAGTGAGCTACGCCTACCCTATCTTTAGTATAGATTATGTTTTAATATAGTAATGTTATTAGGACCCTATAATGAGTATTTTGGCTATTATTATGAGTTATATAAGCGTCGTTATAATGTCTTTTGAACCACTCACGGTATGGGGAATCTGGTTTGGAGGGCCGCTTGGGTTGCTGGATTCAAAAGTGCTTTATGCCAAAATGATCCTGCCCTCCGGTGTTTTATGTCTGGCCCCTGTCTGTACATAGTGGTTGGAAAATATTGTTTAAATGCTTATATAATAGTAATAATAGCTAGAATATTAATTAGTCGCGGTTAACGTTAGACTAAACCCTAGTGGTATTGATACTAGGTTTTGTCAAGGGAAAATTGTTTTGAGATAACGAAGCGCTGTCTGAGTTTGGAGTCACCACCTTAACAGGTGAGTGATAGTCACTTTCATCTTACACATAGATATGAAGTATTTTATATCAATTACGTGCTATGTGTGCGTATTATCTGTATACTTGCTATCTATGCTGGATGAACGATTTTTATACATGTTTTAAATGATTTAAACTGTATATGTATTTTATATCTACAAAAATGTTGGGGTAAAACATGGGTAGATGTAATAGACGATGTGTGATAAAATGATGAGAGGCCTTGATGTTGTTGTTGTTGATTCTGTCATCTAGCGGAGTATAGATGACGACCACAGACTCTTCTAGACAGTCCAGTGGAACGCTAGGAGGCTCGCAACCTGTAGGTGTTTGTGAACGATGTGTTCACCGGTGTACTCCATCCCCCTCATGGTTGCCTTAAGGACATTTATTGCTAAGGAATCCCCATAGCAGTAGTGTCCATCCCGATGATGATCCTTAGGCTAGGTCCCTTATGATAGGTGTTTAGGGACGTAAAGTGAGGATAACGGGAACGGGTAATCGGGTTATTGTTGGTTGATGAAATTAAATAAATTATTTATTGTGGGTTGAAAACCCTATGTGCTCACCAGGCTCCCAAGCCTGACCCACTCAGTTTCATGTATTATAGGTAGTGGCGCTCGAGCATAGATGTGATGTTTTGGATGAGGGATTACGGATATAGGCCTGTAAATATGAATAAATGTAGTAAGGCTTATATTGTACTGTTTATGCTTTTGATATGTATCGAACATGACATCCCGAGGTTTTTAATGAAATATAATTCTACGGAAATGCTTTGATAAATCTTTATCATATTTTATTTTGGGAACAAATTCCGCAACACTTTTATTTAAAATTTTACTCTTTTTTAAACAAAGCATAAACAAAATCGGTCTTTTCTGGTCGTGAAAATGGGGATGTCACATTACACCCAGTTCCCTGACTAGGAACACTATTCCAAATTTCAGGAATCGTGCCCAAAAACCTTGTATATACACTTGACTTCCCGACACGTTTTCACCGACCTGCTACTCCCACGAGTATAATGATGGTCAATAAAAAAAATTCTCACATTGCATCCAAATTCCTCATCAGATCAGGTGTATCCCCACCTGACAAAACACTCGAGGCATTTACGACAAACTTCATGATTCGAGATTCTTGAACTGATACCCAACTTTGGTAACCCAACTCCTATAAATAGCTCACAAGCAACAGGGTTCATGATGCAGACATTCAGCAAGAGACTTTTAATGCACATTTAATAATCCCAACAACTTTTTACTGTCCACATGATCCAAACTAGCTAGTCATTGAGTCTTCCGTCTCCCAAAGTGCACTAACACCCAACCATGCCAATAGTACTAACGATCTGAGACCTAAGAGTCTCACCAAGATGACTACTGGGCCCCACCCATATGAGTCATACAACCACTGGTTCACGATACCTCATGGCACCCTCTATCCACTAGAATGATAAGCTCACAATACTACGTTAATCTTGGCCCTATCCCATCACTGTCTTGAAGACTCACGATCAGCACCACATGGCCTAAATATACTTAACCATCAATCCACCGACTTGCAGAAACCCAATCAACATCCCTCTCAGTTCTAACCGAGCACAACATGGGTCATACCTTTCTATCACACACAATTCCTTTGACAACACAAGTTGATACCAACGCAAAACCAGACGAAAACATGGTCGCATACAACCATATAATGAGATAGGCGATCATACTCTTGTTCCAAATCGAAGGCTATAACCCAAATAATAACCATGTCAATAATACTAACCAAGCGTTCTCATGCTATCTTACTCAGTCCACATGTACCCCTCATGACCATAATCGAGGCACTAACACAATGTACACCCCTAAAGGGAGATACATAACCAATCCTAGATCTACTGCATTCTTTGTTCCTCACAACCTTACCTAAAGGGTGAAGTACCAACATATCTAACGAAATGATGAACCTCAAACGTTAACAGAAACATCCTCATGAACGACCGATACAAGATCCCACACCTCGATTGAAACTGAATAGATCCCACCAATATGTAACTAGCTCGATAAACTTCCAAAGTTATTTAGAAACATTGTTAACACCCTGGTTGGACCAATCTAAATACCAAACTTGTGGACATGTGTAACGCCCTCGTTTATGGCTTAGCATTAATATTATGATGTAATAGTTAAGGTCAACAATTGTATCCTATATTGAAGTAATGAAGAGGAATTATTTGAGTATTATGTGATTTAAGTGATATTTGTGCTACATATTAGCTTATAACGATCTAATAAAATAATAATAAAAATATGTGTCAAAAATAAAATAATAGATAGACCCAATATCTATGAAGAAATTTGTAGTGGTCGTGACAAGGATTCCGGAGATATAAATAACGCTGAAATCCGACTTATAACGAAGAAGTTATGACTCGTCGAAGTTTTGCGACAAAACCGACACGACGCTGTGTATCGTAAAAATGAGTTTGCGGTAACATACTTTTTAGCCTTATCGATCTAAATGAGAGTCATAGTATACGTTAAACCGATAGCATGCATATAAAGAACGTCCAAATCAGACTTCATTAGAGGACGTTATGATTTTTCTAAGATTTGGCATAATAGTATGCAGCCCGAAAATCAAATTTTAGATCGATCAATTTTTAGCCGATGCAATCTAAACAAGAATTGAAGATCTCGTTAATAAGAACTCAATGATTTAAAGTCAGACGAAAATGGACGTCGAATTACAAAGCTATGAATTTTTAACGGACTTTAACTATCTAAGCCTGTTAAAATATAACTTTAAAAATAAATTCAAAATTAGCCGATGGAGTCTAAACGAAAGTTGTAGATCACATCGCTACCTACGCGTGAATATAAAGAATGTCAAAAACGGAGCTCGTATGTGAAAGTTACGGAATTTAGAAGGTAGTTAAATTATGGGATAAGATGTGAGGCTGACACGTGGCATAATCCTGACCGTTGCTTCCTCCCCACGCCTTGCCACCAGATAGTGACACCTGTCCACATACGCCCAACATACTGTAGTACACCCAGCGTATCCTTTTTGTACGCCCCGCGTACTCCGAGTTCCCAGCCTATAAATATAGGCGCAGATCTCTGGTTTTCTTCACACCAAAACCATTCTTTCTCTCTCAAATACCCTCCTTAGCTCCTCCCCTTCCCTAGCACTTCCCAAGTGTTAGAGGCGAAGCCCAGAGCACCAGAAGGCTCCAAGAAGAAGAGCCTTCGGCTCATAAGTTCTTCCCCTGCAGAGCCCGACTCCTATCTAAACCCCATTGTAAGTGAGTTATGCTTACCTTACTTTAAGTATAACTTATGTTTAAGTTCTTTATCGTTATTATGAACCTATAAACAAGATTTATCAGTGATTCAAAGTCGTTATACTGATTTATCTACTTACGGGGATGATGTCTAGGTTGTGATTTAGTGAGGTGTTTAAAGTGGGCTTTCCAAACAGTATACTACGTATACCAAATGGACCCTACCTCCAATATGATCCTACATGGTTGTTCCTTACTTGATAGATCATGATGTAGACCTTGAGTTAATAATAAATCTAGACTGATAATTAGTCGCAATAAATATTAGACTAAAATCTATTGATAATGATACTAGGTTTCATCAAAGGAAAATAAAATTGTTAGAAGCAAAGCGTTGTCCGAGTTTGGAGTCATCACTTTAACAAGTGAGTGCGTAGTTACTTTCATCTTACACATAGATATGAAGTATGTAATATAAATTACGTACTACGTGTGCATATTATCTGTGTTCTTGATATCTATGTTGGATGAACATAATATACATGTTTTATTCGATTTAAACTGTATATGTATTTCATACCTATAATTATGATGGGTAGATGATATAGATGATGAAATAATTGATGAGAGGCCTCGATGTTTAAGCTGATTCAGTCATCTAGCGAGTTATAGATGACGACCACGGACTATTCTAGACAGTCTAGTGGAATGCTGATAGGCTCGCAACCTGTAGGTGTTTTTGAACTACGTGCTCACCAGGTGTACTCCATCCCCCTCATGGTTGCCTTTTTGACATATATTGCTAAGGAATCCCCTAAGCAGTGTTGTCCATCCCGATGAAAATCCTTAGGCTAGGTCCCTTAAGTTAGATGCTTATGGACAGAAAGTGAGGATAACGGGAACGGGTAATCGGGTTGATTTTGATAAAATTAATAAACATAATTATTGTGGGTTGAAAACCCTATGTGCTCACCAGGCTCCGAAGCCTGGCCCACTCAGTTTCTTGTATTACAGGTAGTGGCAAAAGATCACAAGAGTGTTGATCTGATGAGGGATCTATGGATTATAGGTCATTAGGATAATAGACGTTGTAAGGCATGTACTATCTCTGTTTATGCTTATGTATTGTATTAACAATGACATCCCATCATTTTTAATATAATTAAAACACATTTCTTTGGAAATGCTTTGATAATATCTTTACATATTTTTAGGAACAAATTCTGCAACATATTTCTTTAAAAAGGATACTCTGATTTTCAAATAAAGCATAAATAAATCGGTCTTTTCTGGCTGTGAAATTGTGGATGTCACAACATGACATGCCAAAATTGGATTCTATGCAGATCCTAAGCCACAACTGAAAAACTAAACAACGTCACACCGAGGTATGAACTTCCAATAACCAAGGACAACTGCCAAACCCAAGCCCACTATGAACAACACTTCCATAACCAACAATTGAGGGTACCCATACCCAAAAATCAAAATATACAATGTACAGATTTTGACGATAGGTTAACACATCCAATGAACATCAACTGATAAAGCTCGAAACTTTCAAAGAACCTCAGCTATTGACGATGAATGAAATAACCAACGATCGAGAATGCATTAATAACTAATCCAATGACCCAATATACTGCTGAACAAAACCCATGTCAAACTGCACATACCAAACCAATCAACAACTGCTCGTCCTGGACTTTAGATATCAATCTATGCAACGAGCTCACAAATCCCTCAATAATCGATACTCAAACTGAGCGACCCAAACAACTCATGACCTAAACATCGGCATTCCCCAAAGGAACCACTGTCTACAATGAGCTTCTTGTCCATAAATCCCTGCTGTGAAGACAACTCATGCATTACTGAGCACATATATTTGATAACAACCTGCTCTGTGCCCTCGAGTTGACCAAGTCTTGAACCAAAGTCTCACATACCCGAACCGCAGATACATGTGACCTACTCTTCTAAAACCATAAACTCTAAAAGATTGATGATTCTCCAAACAAAATACCCAGTTCTCCCCCACATAGGGTTCAAACTACCACCAACTGGCATTACAACCATGCCAAATCTCCAAAATGGCTAAACCAGATACATAACATCCCATACCTTTGGAATGTATAACACAATGCAAGATGATCTTCCAGATGAAGACCAAGCGAAATCAAAGAAATTTTGAATCTCAGATGGAGACCTAAGAAACTCCCCAATCATAACTGCCTCTAACATCAAGAATCCCATGTAGATGCATAAGCAATACTTTTGACAATCCATTTATAACACTGATTCTCTATCTATAAAAAAGGAACTACCATACACCTCGTATGCAAATCCCTAATCATCAATTTGTCACGAGAATCATTCTTAAATACAAGAGCCATCAATCTAATAGTTGGGATACATCAGAGAAAAAAAAAATTCATTCCCAATTCACCTCCCTTGATCACCTGAAACAATCATCTAGCACCTGACCTAACTGTACTCAAAGAAAGAAACTTTATTTCAACTTTACTCAAAGAAAGCAAACAATTGATATCATCTCAAGGCAATCATACCACAAGAATCCTCTTGTGCATTCCCACACTACCATATTTGTCGCTAAAGAAAACCCCAATTATCTAGTCTCATGATGGGTTTACACCCCAGCTCTAAAAATCACAGGTCTGATCTCTCTTTTCTCTAACCACATAAAATTAAAAGAACATAAACCCCATCGTAGGTACTGACATCCCAATCCATCGGCCAATTACTCAGCCTCCGGCTGCAATCCTCGAGCCGATCATCACAATCGCTTCCTTCCCGAGTCCCGCGACTCAATTGGCACTACCTCAAGCTAGGCCCGCGAGACTTCCAAATCAACTAATTCACCTAGCTCTACACCATTCAACTCAGACTGACATGGCCACTAAGGCCTAATCAGTCACCAGACCCATCCTCAGTCTGAACAACCATAACCGAAAGGTCGATAAAGACAGGAACACACTGTAATGAATCATAATGCAGACCATTCTATCTACCCTCAACCAGCTCCTTAGAATCCTCGAAATTTTCCTTAATTCGAGTACGAATCCTGTGCTTTTAGTAGTATGGGCCCAATACTACCTTCCACACCTATTCATACTTTCCATAAGAATTGTTTCGGATCTTCTAAGTGACTACTCATGTCCACTGCCATCAGATCTAACCATATATACCCACTCTTAAATGAGCACACACTGCTAATCTTCCTAGATTCTCCTTCTAGGATCCCTCTTTCGAAAATGCTCAAACAAGCACATTTTAACATTCTTCCTAGGATTTCCTCCAAACTACTATGTCCATCAGCTGTAGAAGAGACTCCCTCTAATAGATATTGGTACACCGTGCAGTCTAAAAATCTCTTTGAGGTAAGTTCTTGTTAGCTTCTCTATCTTGTCGGTTTCTTTTATTGGTAGAAAGTGTGGATTTGTTCAATCTATCGACAATCACCCCAAATGGTATCATAACCAACTGTTGGCTTGGGTAACATAGTTATGAAAATCATTGCATGGATTATGCCTGATTCATCTAATACAGTTCCGTGTATACGAGTCGTACATAGTTAAGATTGAAAAGCCAGTCGAATAAATGATTCATATCTAAGCCCACATCCAGACAAGGAAAAGGGGTCAAAGTGGAATCATCAATTCTAAGCCTGTAGAATCTTAATTACGTACTACTCTTATGTATACATTTGATAGTATTAGATCAATCGCATAAATCTTTTGGGGTCTTTGTTGGTGAACTTGACTTTCGGTGCGAGTAGTATTCCTGGAAACCCTGTTGGCAGTACTTGAGCAAAGTTATAGAAAATTTGGTGCTCCTTACGTGACTACTCCGTTGGAGGTTTTTGTTGGTTTCCTTGATTGTCATTAGGGTTTGAAGTGTCGACTCCGTTTTCATTTTCTTTTGTGTTGTTAGGGTTGAATTTCGTCATGACAACTGCCACTGCAGCCGTTACAGCGGCTTGGAACGTAGCGGAGTCTATGTGTAGGATCAGGGTTTCGGCGGTTGGTTGATCAAATTAGTCATTTATGCGAGGTAGTGGGTAACTATTCTTAATGGTATGCTTGTTCAGTTCTCGGTAGTCGATGTACATACGAAACGATCTGTCTTTCTTCTTGACGAACAAGACCGGTGCTCCTTATGGGGAGAAGCTTGGTCTAATAAATCCTTTACTAAGAGGTTCGTTAAGTTTACCGGAGCGTTCCTGCATCTCTGTTGGAGCTGGACGGTAAGGCGATTTGAAACTCGACTTGACGTTGTGGTGAAAATCTTGATCGTTCGTCGGGAAGGTCGTGTACTTCTGGGATATTATTTGGTGTTTTCGCTTTAAGTCTAAAAACTATTGGGTAGGTTAGAAGGGCGTGGTACCCCTTACCTGGGTACTTCTGAAGGGTTTTGCGTTATGGGTCGGAAAAATTTCATCTGACGGTTGTTTAAGGGAAGAGTTCTTTTCATCTAGCACATAAACTTTGCATGGTAAGAACCAAGCCAAACCATGTCAGATGATGATGACGTAACTTCTTAATGATTTTAATATTATGCTGGTCTGGAAGAAGAAATGATTACTAGGATGAAGACTAACCTTGGTATTAATACTACAAACCCTATTATATCACAAATTATAAGTACAGACTAAACGAGGGTTCTGATAATTTGAAATAATGAACTTTCTTGAAGTAATCCCTACTAGGTTTTTCTATTATCGTCCGGTGTGTGCAAGAAGGTATAATTATAACGTAACGTGTAAAATTCTGTAAAATTTCAGGGGTCTAATTATTGGGGTTTAGATACGCACCAGAACTTCCTACCAGAGTTCCTTGTTGCCTTTTCATGTTCCGTTGTTACACTCCCCCTGTTCCCCGTCATTCCTCTCCGTTGGGCAGTCCCTCTTGAAGTGCCCTATTTCACCACAAAGGTGGGATATTAGACTGGCGTCCACATTGGTGGTTGAAGTGATGAGCTCGACCGGGGTCCTACAGAGACGGGTCGTGTGCCCCTTCCTGTTGCATCTATTGCAATGCAGTACTCGGCAGACTCCATAATGATGGTAGTTGCACTTAGTGCAGTGTGGGAGGTTTCCTAGGTACGGTGTGGTCGGTGTTGCGATAGTAGGGTTGATGGGGATATTGACTGCCCCAACTTGATACTCTTCTGAAGGCCCTTGAGTTGAACTGGTCCCTTTCTTGCTCTCGAACTTTCGTTTCAGTATATTAGGTTTGAGGTCTCGAGTGTCTTTACAAACAGGCACTCGTTGTTGTACTTGGTTATCACCGTGATTGGGGTTGTCGATAACATTTCCACTAACATTTGCGTTGTTAGCATTTAGGTTAGTCATGACAGCTGCTACAGCAGCTGTGACCGCAGCTTGAAAAGTAGCCAAATCTATCTGAAGAGTTGGTGCTTTGCCAGCGGTTTGGTTACGTTTCTTCGGAGGCATGATTCTGTTATACGATAAGAAAATGAGTTTGTGAGCGGTTATGGTTGGCTCTAGGTGTATTCTGATCATTCATGTGAATGTAAGTTTTTTTTTTCGTTTTGTTATATGTTCTCGATGGTTCGACCTACATCCCTATGATGTAGTCCTGGTAAAGAGTAGGAGTAAGTTTCTAAAATGGTTACAAGACGAGTGTTTATCCAACTAAATCATCTTTGATTGGAGGTATAATGCTTTCCACTTTTGAAAAGATTTGAAAGTGATACATGATGGAGTCTACACAAGGTAGACTTATGAGTTTGAGAATTATTCACTCTTGACTGGAATTCCGTGATCCGATATATTGCTATTAGCAGTAACGGAAGGACGATAAGCTTAAAACCTAACGTGAGAAATGTAATCACTAAATCACTAGGTGGCATTAATAGTCATTACTATGACGAAGGGGGGTATTCACGCACTTCGTATGGAACACGCGTGGTTTTTCCTTGGTTCTATGATTTAATCCGAGCGGTAATGGTTCATTCTCCCTTGGTATCTACATGGTGTCCTTCTCCTCTGTAGGTACATGGAAATTCTGTGTCGTCTTACTTCCGATTCTAACACTGATCCCCATTACTTCATAACGGAGAGTTCGAATCCCGAAAGTTCACGCGAACTTTTCCTCGGTGTCTTTAAAAAGGTAACGACAGGTTGTGGTTTCTATAGTTTCCTCTTGGTTGCGAGTGCAGACGGTGTTAATTTCAGAGGCAGCAGCTATTAACTAAGTTTGCGAAGATGGAGATAATGATAAGAATTCAAGAGTGAGAATAATGAAAGTGATCCATGAACTCAATCACCATAGTTTAACCATTAAATGAGAGTGTGATTTTGGTAGAGTTCTAACAATAGAAGGATAAAAGTATTTGGACAAAGATTTCCCTGGGAGATTACACGTTTGCCGATGTCATTGGTAGCAAAGATGTGATAAGTTCGGAAAATTTTTGACCTTGGAGTAGGTCTTACATCACACCAGAATTGAGAAAATTTTAACAGTACATAGACCTAACCGACTGAAAGTTCAAGGTCTTAACATAAGCATGAAATTAATACTAGAGTCTATACATAGACCTAATTTATATCCAAAAGAGAGAGTAGAGTAGACTCTACTTGCGGCGAGAACCGCTCGAATGAGTCCTTGATTCTGCCGACGCTCCATGTCCAACATGCGTCTTTCAAACGTTGCCTGATGACCTCGAAGTTCACTGACTTCAGCTTGGGTTGTAGTTAGTTCTCTCTGCATGGTCATATTTTGGTTCAGGGTTCTTCCATGAGCATTCTCTAGATGGCGAATGCGAACTGTATTGACTCCCGCATCGGCATCAACCTCCATGACCCGGTTCATGGCTGCCCTTCCCTGTTCCTCATTATGAGCAACCCTGCGAACCAAAACAGGCAGGATTTTGTCTGCTAAGCCTCCCTCTCTCATATTATAGAAGCTTCAGTCTCCGTTGTAGGGTAAGGGTTGACCTTGCTCGTGACTCCATCTGTTCAAGTTTGCTGCCTACAGGGGTGTGGGGCCTTGAAATCCTAGTCGAGGGTTAGGATTTGGGATAGGAGCCACCAGGGATAGATTATTGACTTCTGGCTCGGAGTCAGAATCTTCTGGGAAATTTTCCACGTAATCGTCATCCAATGAAATTGCATGATTCTCTTCTTGCTCCGCATCGGTCCATCCACCATTATCTTGGTTGGGAAAGTACGGGTCGCCGGGGAGATGGGATCCAGTCATGAAATCTAAGCGAGGAAAGGATGTAAGATGTTGGATTAATGTCTAAGTCCATAACTATAATTGGTAAGACTTGACCCGACCCGGCATGGTCCATTTGGGTTGCATGGCATCATGCATTTGGATAGACTATAATGAGAGAAATAACACTTAAGGTTGGTTAATATATTATAAGTTCTAATATAATAATAAGGTTATTTAATTAGTATTGATCAAGAATTAATTTGGAATTAATTAAGTAATCAAAAGGAGACTAATTAAATATATGGGTTGATTGTGTAAATCATTCATTCTTATATATGTGGGCTTGTGATCCAAGATTTCTTATGTTGGACTAAGTCCATGGGGTGACCCATGGATACTCCATGGAGGTTAAAATCCATGGATTGTAACTTGAGTGACATATCTTAAAGAGGGTAAGTCAACACTAGTCAAATGTTTATGATCATCTTAATGATTAAGATACCATATCACAATTGGTCCTCTAAAGTCAAGAAGAGGAGTCATGAATTATTGAAATGTTTAAATCAAAAAGATGAGTCATACTTCGTTCCAAAACAATTCTTAGAGTCATACACCAAGATTGTAACTTGAGTGACATATCTTAAAGAGGGTAAGTCAACACTAGTCAAATGTAAGAGTAAAAGGTTATCTACTCTTGTACATTTGAAATTGGTAAGTTGTGATGTTTTGGATAAAACAGAGACCAACTTAGGCCAATTGTATAAAGTGTTAGTCTTGATAAAGAATCCGCGCTATCTCTTGAATATTTGACAAGGGAGTCTTATATGTCAAGAGGACAGTGGGAGTCTTAAAGCTCTTGAAAGTTTCAAGACTTAATCAAGAATAAAACCTAAAGTCCTTCACTAGCACACGACTTGAGGTTTATAACCTATCGTGTTGAAATTTTTGTGCCTATTCAAGTTGGCTTTGCATAGGAGTTCTGAGAGTTCTCAATTGGTTGCACAACTACTTGGAAGCAATGGCAGGCACCTGAGCTGCCAAATGGCAAGAATTTAAGATTGCACAAGTTTAATCAATATGAGTTTGGATTTGTCACTAACCTTGTCTTGTGATTATGGTTTTGACAAATTCACATGGATAAGAACACATACACTATTAAATCTAAGTGTCATAAGGTTTCTCTCCGATTCATGAAAATGATGGTGAGGAAACACTTTCACTAAGTAGATTTTAGCTAGATAGCAATTGTGATATTTGCATTCTCAAAGTCGTTAGTGGAGCGTGTGTGATTTACCGGCACACTAACATGGACTTGTGAGAAGTGGCAAAGGTCTAAACAATTGAGACTATGATTACGACATCCCTTTTCATAGTTCTAAAATTGTTTAGACACACATGTGAGCTATCTAAGAGAGGTGTATGATTTTGATAAAGTTTTATCAAAACAATCTAGTATCAGAAATCTGAACTTTGGTAAGAAAGTCAATAAAGTATTGATTTCTAGAAGTCCAGCTGATTTCTGAGTACATGTCAAAGCTAGTGGGAGCATAAGTGTTATGCTAATAATCATCATGTTAGTGGGAGCATGATAATTATTGTTAGTGTTGCAAGTTAGCAATGTTAATTATAGAAAACAAAAGTTTCAATTCGTGAGGCTGCAGGGATTGAAAAAGTTGTTTTGCTATAATTAAGGGAGAGGATATACTTCATTTCAGTTCTAAAGGCTTAGATTGAGACCTTAATCATCTTTAGTCAAGAATATATATATGAATTTCATGTTGGATTGGTTCAACTTAAGGAAATTCTATATATTGCGTTCTCAAAATTCGATTATGATTACGGCATCCCTCTTCATAGTCAAATTTTGAAAACATGGCAAATAAAAATATTGTAGCAAAAGACCGGTCTAGAATCATGTCTTTATGTGAGACATCATGAATCGTGTACCATTTGCTTTGGGTACAGGATCGATTGCATGTGCTATAATATTTGTCATTTCTAAATTTTTCCAAATGCCCAGAGGCATTAAGAAGGGAAAAGGTCTAGAATTGGATATGACTAAAATGATTAAGCAATTGTCGAGGACAATCTAAGGTTTACCAAAGATTGGTTGCTCAGGGACAGTTGGAAGTATAGTGCTAATTTTGGAAGGACCATATTGACATATTCTGAAAAGAGGCATCTCTTATTCAGAAGTGATAGTCAAAATGAGAATATGGAGTTGTCTCCATAGGTGGAAGTTATCTGTGTAAGATTAGAAAACTTAATGCAAGAAGCATGTCCAAAGCAATGTACTTTGAATATGAGACTGAGTTTCCATGGAGTTGATCTCCATTGGAATACCTTATAATGACTGTTGACAAGTCTTTGTGACTTTGTACATATTCATTACAGGAGGGTCAGTGCATATAAGTTTAAAATCTAAACAGATTTCGATAAATGATAGGAATTTGAAATTCTCACATTTTTCGATAAGGATTTGGGAGTGTGAAATTAGAATCATTGAAATTATGTTCAATTGGTTTATTTCACAAAGTAAGGATCATAGACAAACATAGAGTGCATACTTGGTGTATGGCAAAGCTATTGTTTAAGAAAAACATAGTGTACATGCTTGGAGCATGGGACAACTAGTGTTTTTTAATTCAAGTATAAAGTTGATAAAACCGAAACAATGAATAATGAGTAATCAGTATGGTGATAAATAAAAGTGTTTATTTATATTCATAGGGTTTGATACCATATTTGATTCATTTATTCTTGTGTTTCACTTTGCATGTTTTTGACTTCCAGAATAACTAAGTCGCGCTTCCTGAATGATTAAGTTATTCAAACCATCCACAGTCGGTCATATGTTGGAAGTAGATATGAATCAAGAATATCATGGGTTGGTTTGTAGAGGTCCAAGTTGGTGGACAAAGTGGTGCTACAACACTCATGAGTGCTCATAAGTTCTGAGTATTGGATTCAACCCACGCTCATTTGAATCACTTCATGGATTTTATCACGAGTGATCATGAGACGATAATATCTTATATTCTTCAAACCTAGAGATATGAGTTGTTACTATGAGTTGGTTATACATTGATTGCACGAAAACGCATTCGGTAACTTGATGTTATAAAACGTGCCTTTGTGTATGATTCAACAAGTAGTAGAACAAGCCATATGAGTCGAAGTTTATCCATTCCTTTTACCTTCGGGATAAAAGCGATATCTGTGGGCCCCTCGATGATTTAGCGATGACACATGTGAGTGCTTGGCCAAGCCAGGACTGATTTGATTTGTTCAATCAGTCAGTCATCATGAATCGGAAATCGGGAAACAACAAATAGACAGAGAGAATGATTGATAATCCATGTCTCAGTCCATATGATATCTAGAATGGAGGAATATATGATCCCTTATCTAATGGACAAGTCATTGACAAAGGTCAAAGTTCATCGACAAGGTCAGAGTTCGACAGAAGCTTTTGAGAGCTACGATTGCTGATCGGTTCCTGAAGTCATACGCAATAATAGTTTTAGACTTATCCAAGTGGGAGACTGTTGGATTAATGTCTAAGTCCATAACTATAATTGGTAAGACTTGACCCGACCCGGCATGGTCCATTTGGGTTGCATGGCATCATGCATTTGGATAGACTATAATGAGAGAAATAACACTTAAGGTTGGTTAATATATTATAAGTTCTAATATATTAATAAGGTTATTTAATTAGTATTGATCAAGAATTAATTTGGAATTAACTAAGTGATCAAAAGGAGACTAATTAAATATATGGGTTGATTGTGTAAATCATTCATTCTTATATATGTGGGCTTGTGATCCAAGATTTCTTATGTTGGACTAAGTCCATGGGGTGACCCATGGATACTCCATGGAGGTTAAAATCCATGGAGCATAAGGAATGGGTAAAGTTATGAGTTACATGGTGTAACCCTAATAGCCACCATATAAAAGAATCCCATGGCTCAAGAAATCGGGCACTAATGTGAGTGTGAGGGCTAGACGATTTCAAGGAGTGTTCAAGTTTCTCTCAAGTTATTACAAGTGTATTTGGTGTTGTTCGAACCATTTGAGGTGTCACACTTGGGGCACTAGGCACTCAAGCTTCATGAAGACATTCTACATCAAATAGGTATGTATTCTATCTTGTTATATTTATTATTTTGTATGCTAGATTAGGATAATACCTTGGATGTTCATAATTGTATGTATAATAGAGAAAACATAGATCCAAGGTATTTAGGGTTGCATGTACACTTAGGAGTGTTAGAATGCTCATAACCCAACATAAGAAACATCTAATAGGCGTATAACTTAGATAATTTTAGGATGATCCATACTAGTTACTTCAATACTTGCGTAGTGCATACCAACCATATGTAACCAAGATAGAATAGACCTTCGAATAAGTGACCCTAACTCTAAGTCCACAACCAAACAAGGAACAGGAAGTAAAGCAAAGATCACAAATTTTGAGTCTATGACACCCTAGTCACATATAACCTTAGCGTATCCACTCAGCAACTATTAACCTACTAATAAAGACCTTTTTGTTCTTAAATAAGTAATTATAGCAACGCAAAATACTCCTATAGTATTTTAAATTTGTAAGTTTGATTCTAGTGTTTTCTTTGGTAAGTTTTCGACTTGTTGCTCACTATAACTATTCCCCAACATATGTTGGTCACATCTCGGATAGATATAGTTGCTCAGGCTATATTTATCCTAGATCTGATTACATATTTTGAGGCCTAATCATAGTGTCCAACTTGTCTTAATACTTTTGTATAGTTTTGACTATGATACTAGACCGTTGTGCATGCATGTACTTATACTTTTATAAAACTAGCATTTTAATTTTTAAAAGTATAGTTTGTGTGAAAACGTTTAGTCAGAGAGTTTTAGTCCCTTTGCATTTATAGTTTGTATATCTTATGCGGTTCGATATACTTAGTTCACTATAAACAATGCTCTGATACCAATCTGTCACACCCCCAAACCGGCACGGCGGAAACGTTCGGGGGTGGATGACTTCATGTAGTATCATAACATTTGAGTATTTGTAAAGAAAGTAAACACAACCATCATAAATATAATTTAAAAAGTTACATCGTTGCAAAAATACATGTTTCCAAATAAATTACATATGATGCCAAAATAGTTCAAAAGAAATCTATGCCTAAGCGTCTTGCCTTCAAAAATCTTGTGGTTACCTGTATTACTGAATACCTGAGAATACAAGTTGTTTTTGAAAGAGTATCAGCATTAAAGCTGGTGAGTTCACAAGCAGTTTATGAATAAAAAATGGATGTTGTTCCTTAAGGTTTGTTACAAGTTTGTTTCCAGAAAATCGAATATTTTCTAAAGGTTTATTGTAGTCTTAACTGAATCGAGACTTAATATATGTAAGTAAATCGTCATACTTATGTGTGGTTTTATATTTAAATAAAACTCTTTTTTGTGAAATCCTTAAATTCCCGTGAACTGTGTGTTTTGTTAATTCCCCATGTGAGTTGTTATAACCGTGCTATTGACTCAGACTGCCTGTAGCAATGTTCTTCAGGCGTTGGAATGATATGACGTTTGTCACCCCAGACCTGCCGGTCTAACTGTTGCAAGCAGCTTAGGTGCGGGTTTGTCAGACCCAATATAGATCTATACATAACTATCATTGTTCCTTGCAGCTCTCGCGTGAGCAATCTCGAAGTGAAGAATGCGATCCATGCTGGTCTTCGAATCCGCTTCGAGCTCCTCAGTTCGCTGAAGGGTTGCCATACCTAGCTCCACATTGCGAGCCACTCGGCATATCAGGATTGGAAGGGCCCTGTCCGTGGGTCCTCCTTCGTTCAGATTGTAAAGGTTGCAATTTCCGTTGCATGGGAGGGGTTGGTCTTGCTCATGGCTCCACCTATTCAGACTCCCGACCCACATAGGCTTTGGACCTTGGAATCCAACTCGAGGGTTAGGATTTGGTATTAGGGTCACTTGAGGTAGGTTCTCGACTTCGGGTTCCTAGTCAGTCTCTTCAGGTAATGGTTCGGCGAATCCATCGTCCAAAGGGATTTCATGATTTCCTTCCGGCTCTGGCTCGATCCATCCATTATCTCCTTGGTTGGGAAGGTACGGGTCGCCAGGAAGATGGAATCCAGCCATGCTATCGACGCGAGGTGATGATAAAGGGATAGTTAATGGGCATCGAATCTACTAATACTCCCAATGTATTATAGCTACAGGATTGATTCTTGAAGATTGGATTCTTGGGTAAGTTTTCGGTCCGGTCGCTATAGCATCCTAAACTAATAGCATCCTTAAATACTAGCATCCTAAAATACTAACATCCTAAAATACTCCTATAGTATTTTAACCCTTGTATTCGGTTCTAGAATTCTTCTGGTATCTAGGTAAGTTTTAGGCTTGCTGCAACACCACAGTCACTCCCAAGCACATGTTGGTCATGTCTCGAATGAATATAGTTCATCAGGCTATATTGATCCTAGACATGATTACATAACTGCTCAGGTTTAACCGCAGTGTCTCAACATTCAAATACTTTTGTTTTGTTCTACCTTATGACACAATTTCAGGTTCTTAGGTATACTTGTATACTTTTATAAAAATACTTATATTTTTGAAAGTATACTTTTAGTTTAGAGCACTTAGGCCCCTCAGTATTTATAGTTGTATACCATGTAAGGTTCGGTATACTTAGTTCGCTATAAACAAGGGCTCTGATACCAATCTGTCACACCCCGAAACCGTGATGGCGGAATCGTTCCGGGGTGGAGGATGCCATGCGTAGTATCACAACAATTGTATCATAGCAAGCATAGTAAACACAACCAGACATTGAATACATATGTGAAAAAAAGGTTTACATTGTTTAATACATAGTTTTATTCATATCAAAAGTAAAATAGACAGACACGACTCTAACGCTTCGTCTTCTCCGAACTCCTGGAAGTACCTGTTTACTAATTCCCTGAGAATACAAGCAGTTTTGAAAGAATATCAACATAAAGCTGGTGAGTTCATAAGTATTTAGTTTTAGTGAGAAAATGTTCTTTGAATCCTTTTGAAAGTGTTCCTCAAGAAAATCCTATATTTTCTTATGAAAAGCGGTTTTGAAAGAGTGTCCATTAGTAGAAAATAAACCATCAGTTTTAGAAATGCTGGTGTTATCTTGGAAAATCCTATATTTTCCCTAAAAACAGGTTATCCGTACTAGAGGTAGAGATGTAAGTTTTGAAAACCCATGATTACTATCGGTATATACATGAAAGTAGTTTTATTAATCAAAATAAAACAAGTGAAGAGTAGAATCCGTAAACAAGGTTAGTTTATACTTATTTGCGATTCGTATAACCATACTTGATATGACCGAGAGACCTTTATAACGTTCTTCAGGCGTTAAGATAAATGACATTTGTTCACCACAGGCGTGCCCGCCTAACTGTAGCTAGCAGTTCTGGTGTGGGATTGTCAGTCCCGAATAGATCTATTCACAAATTTCACGCTCTCCCTCCAGGAGACTCTGGTTATACTAAAAGGATTTATCACTATACACCTAAGGGTACAGTATTGAAGTAGCGCCTCACAATTATGTATAATCTAGTTTACTAGCGAGAAATCAGTATAAAACAGTAATTATCCTAGAATAAATGTACTTTATACTTCTGAGAAAACATATAACATAAACTAAATCTGCCATAGTTTATATATATTCATTTATGAAATCTGATTAAGTAGAGACTGCCTAGAGGGTTATCCCAAACTATACCCATTATAGTTTATTAGAGTTGATATGGAAAATGCTTTGTAAAAATCTTTCTGAAAGCTATGAAGTTGGATTTCCAAAATAGAATTTTCCCTTATGTTCAACATATTACAAAAAGAGATAAAATATCTGAATATGTTATTAAACGTGGAAATCATTGGACTGCATTAATAAGTTTAAAACTTAACAAAATACTTAGCGTTTGGCTTGTATTCCCCCCCCCCCTGAAAACATTAAAAACACGGAAAATGTAGGGGTATGAACTCACCGTTTGACGTAGGATCTGGGTGTATGATCGGTTACGAATGCTGAGTGTCAACCGATGTTTCGTACGCAAGTAGATCCTATTAACATGTGATAACACGTATGTGTGTTAGAATTAGGGTGTTTCATGGCCAAACATGACGGGGAAACCACCCTAAACACATGGAAATGCTTGTCGGGACCCTATATGATCAAACAAGGGAGGCGTACGGCCAAAAGGGTGTGTGTGCGGGCAGGGTGTGCGGTCAGCATGTGTGTACGGTTGTACACAGGAGTGTACGGCCGTACAGAGGGTGTGTGAGGCCGTACACAGGAGTGTGCGGTCGTACACTCCTCATTTGTGCCCGAAATGTCGATTTTTAGATGTTCTAGTGCTAATACCAAGTCCTACTAGTGAATGAAGGCCAAACTCTTCACTTTGGAGAGCTTTAAGGTGTGTACGGCCACCTTATGAAGGTGTGCGGCCGTACACCTTCATGTGATGAAGAACATGATGAACTTTGATGGTTAAGGGCTTAGATCAATGGGTCCTTCATGTATGATAAGCTAGGTGATGGAAAACTCACGTTTTTGAGGCCTTGAGAGCGTTCTTGGATGAAGTTTTTAGAGAGAGAAAGTAGAGTGCAGCCAAATGAAAGGAATGAGTGAAGGGGTCACCCTATATAAATAGGGATGAGTGTGCAGCTGGAGGATGGGTGTGCGGCCACACACTCGTGTGTGCGGCCATGCACTCGGGTGTGCGGCCATACACTCATGTGTGCGGCCATACACTAGGGTGTGCGGCCACACACTCATGTGTGCGGCCATACACTCGGGTGTGCGGCCACACACTCATGTGTGTGGCCACACACTCCTTTTGATGGAGTGTTTGGCCAATTTGCAACCCTAAATCTTAAACCAACCCATCCCTAATTTAAACTTTGGTTAAACAAGGCTTTAGATCATCCAAATAGGCTCAAAACAATGCTAAAAGATAGCTGAATGAGTTTAGCATTGATAGAATTGGCTAGGTGTACAAGATAAAAGTTTCGGGTTCTCACATCATCCCCCCGTTAGAGGGAATTTCGTCCCGAAATTCAAGAATAGAGGTATAACTCATAGACTTGGAAAAGATGGAGGTACTTAAGGTTCATGGAACTCTCGTCTAACTCGAGGTTGTCGAGGGGAAATCGTAGGTGTCTCATCGGACGGACACTTATTTGGTTCGACACAATAAAGACGGGATGGATGCTGCTAAGCGCTCGAGGTAACTGGAGTTTATACGTTATGAGACTGATCATAGCAAGGATCCTGGACAGTCCAACGTATCCTAATTTTAGCTTTCATGTCTTCCGAAGCGTATCAAGCCTTTTTCGGGGTGAGACCTGCAAAAGACACATCCACCAATCTGGAACCCCAATGGTTTTTGTCTCTCATCGGCGTAGCCCTTTTCGTACGATCTTTTCGGTCGTCCTACGGATGGTTTTAGGACTCGCGCGAGTGCTGTCGGGGACTTGACTCTTTGACTATTTGCGTGTCGCCCGCCTCAGACCAGCACAGATGGGGTCTGTACTTATGGTTGTAGAGGGCTTCGAGCAGCGCAGCCTTGCTACTGGAAAGGTCGTCGTTGTTACAAGAAAGTTCATTTAAGAGTAGATGTGTGTCCCACGACGCATCTTCATTGGTCCGGATGGTTCCCTTACTTTGTCCTTCTCTTTGTGGATGATACTCTTCGTATGCATACTTTCGGGTTTCAAAGAGACATGAATTTTTCGAAGTTCGCATCTAGTTTGTCATCACGAGCGACGAGAGTTGCGCGATTCGAACGATTTAAGACAAAAGGGTTTGGTATAACATAGACTCGGTCGAAACTAGACAGGATGGCGTCGTATAATCGCGCGTTAAGTTAGCCCGGGAGGATCGTTTTGCTAGCACATTGGTATCCCTAGATGAACGTCTCTGGTGTTTTCTACGTTTGATATTGGACTCGGTAGGTACTACTACTAGTGCGAGGATCCCGATGTTTTGAAACCATGAACTCTCGATGGAATGATTCTCACTAGACTTTCCTATGATTTCTTGGCGCATACAAGTCATGTATAAACACAACTGACTCTAATGTATACACTAGGCTACCATGATTTTTTTTACCCCTTAGGGCATCAACTTTTAAGAGTACGTCGTGATTAAATTTGGACGAGAAATAAATCACGATTATGAATTAGTCATTGAGGTTTTTGAAAACGTACCAAAACAAGGCAGGGTCCTTCAATGCTTCCTCCTCCACTGAGGTCAGACTCCTCCGGTTTCCTCATTGTTCCTTTCTGTTGGGCAGTCTGTTGTGAAGTGTCCCATTTCGCCACATGTACCGCCCACTGGAATTATGCTTGCATCGGTAGTGGAAGTGATGTGCTCAGTCGGGGTCTTTGCGAAGCGAGCTTCCTGGCCATCCTCGGACCCTGGATAATTTCTTTTGAAATGTCCGGGTTCGCCACACTTGTAGCAAACCTGACCCATCTTTTCACCAGAAATCGAGGCGTTTGGCGGTGCTAGTGCTCTGCAGTAACGAGCAGTGTGTCCTTACCTGTTGCAGTTCTTACATCGAAGTTCGTGGCATTCTCCTACGTGGTGGAAGTTGCAATCCTCGCAATTTGGAAGTTTTCTAGCATATCGTCGCACTGGCGTTGGCACTGGTTTGGCGGATGTTGTGGCTGTAGGAGCTATCACGGGTTGTTGTCTCTTGGCAAGTTTCTGACACAACTTGCGCTCCCTCTTGTTCCAGAATTTTCGTTTGGCGCTCTTAGGTTTGGGAGTCGGAGTGTCCTCTTGGAAAATCCCTTGTTGGTTTCCTGAGGTGTTGCTACAGTTCGAGATGTGGAAATTGTTCCCATTCCCACTTGGGTTGTTAGCGTTAAGAACAGCTAGGGCGGCTGCTACGGCTGCCGTGAAAGTAGCTTGGAACGTAGCTGAGTCCACCTGAAGGATTGGTGTCTTATTGGTGGGTTGGGTACGTTCCTTCGGAGGCATGATCTGCTACATGTCAAGAAAAGAAATTTGTGAGCAACAATGGTTGCCCTTGGATGTATCCTAAATGTTTATCAATGCATTGAGATTTCCCGTTTTTCTATCTGACTCTCATTGACTCGGCCCATATCCCCATGATATGGTCTTAGCAAGGATAGAACAGATTTGAGCACACAAAGTTCACATAAAATAAGTTTACGAACTCCTGGTTGCTCAGCTCCTTGGGTTGGCTGAGTAACTCTCACATTTTCGTCGGCTGTTGGAGATTTGGCTATAAAGGTAGTTCCGAGGATCAAGTCGATACGGGATTCAACTTGGCACTCGGAAGAAATCCCTGGAACGCCTTTGGGGAAGACAGTGGGAAAGTTGCAGACTTCGAAGATGCTCTCGAGGTCTTTAACTTCTTGCGTCTCATTGGCAACATGAGCCAGAAATGCGTAGCATTCTTTCCATAGATGCTCTTAGGATTCGACGCATGAAATAATACTAGGGTTCGAACAGACTTATCACTGAAACCAGTGAGGACTCCTGTCAGAAGGAAGATTGAGACGAATCGCTTTCTCGAAGCAAAGGTCATCGGCACGATGGGAGACTCATTCGTCCTATGCCGATTAGCACATTGAAGCTTTTCATGGAGACTGATATGAAATTGATGGGGAAAAGGAATAATCGTCTAAGCACATCTTATGATTCATGTTTTGAGGACAAAACAGTGATGGGACCTTGATAAGGTTGCTTAATTTAAATGCTACCGCTCCAAGGTATACTTTTGACAATGATAATCTTTGACTGAAATATAATAGTTTCCACCACTGTCGATATTAAGATTACACGAAATTTGGAAAATTTGACCTAGGAGTAGGTCTACAATATACCAACAAATGAACAATTTGACAACATAAAGAACTAGTGAATACTGCAAGACAAGAATGTCTACAGAGAAAGGAGCTACTTAGAACATAAATATGAAAGTCATCCCTTAGACCAAAAAGGAAGGTTGAGTGGAGTATCCCCCATCGGCAACAGGTACTCCTCAAGTGAATCCTTAATTCGGCCAGCTGACACTCCATATCAAGCAAGCATCTCTCGTATTCTGACTGGCAGGCTCGGAGCTCTATGACTTCGGTACGGGTTGTAGCTAACTCTCGCTGCAGAGCTTCATTGTTCCTTGCAGCTCTCGCGTGAGCAATCTCGAAGTGACGAATGCGATCCATGCTGGTGTTCGAATCCGCTTCCAGCTCCTCAGTTCGCTGAAGGGTTGCCATACCTAGCTCCACATTGCGAGCCACTCGGCGTATCAGGATTGGAAGGGCCCTGTCTGTGGGTCCTCCTTCATTCAGATTGTAGAGGTTGCAGTTTTCGTCGCATGGGAGGGGTTGGTCTTGCTCATGGCTCCACCTATTCAGACTCCCGACCCACATAGGCGTTGGACCTTGGAATCCAACTCGAGGGTTAGGATTTGGTATTGGGGTCACTTGAGGTAGGTTCTCGACTTCGGGTTCCTAGTCAGTCTCTTCAGGTAATGGTTCGGCGAATCCATCGTCCAAAAGGATTTCATGATTTCCTCCCAGCTCTGGCTCGATCCATCCATTATCTCCTTGGCTGGGAAGGTACGGGTCGCCAGGAAGATGGAATCCAGCCATGCTATCGACGCGAGGTGATGATAAAGGGATAGTTAATGGGCATCGAATCTAATAATACTCCCAATGTATTATAGCTACAGGATTGATTCTTGAAGATTGGATTCTTGGGTAAGTTTTCGGTCCGGTCGCTATAGCATCCTAAACTAATAGCATCCTAAAATACTAGCATCCTAAAATACTCCTATAGTATTTTAACCCTTATGTTCGGTTCTAGAATTCTTCTGGAACACCACAGTCACTCCCAAGCACATGTTGGTCATGTCTCGAATGAATATAGTTGATCAGGCTATATTGATCCTAGACATGATTACATAACTGCCCAGGTTTAACCGCAGTGTCTCAACATTCAAATACTTTTGTTTTGTTCTACCTTATGACACAATTTCAGGTTCTTAGGTATACTTGTATACTTTTATAAAAATACTTATATTTTTGAAATTATACTTTTAGTTTAGAGCACTTAGGCCCCTTAGTATTTATAGTTGTATACCATGTAAGGTTCGGTATACTTAGTTCGCTATAAACAAGGGCTCTGATACCAATCTGTCACACCCCGAAACCGTGATGGCGGAATCGTTCCGGGGTGGAGGACGTCATGCGTAGTATCACAACAATTGTATCATAGCAAGCATAGTAAACACAACCAGACATTGAATACATATGTGAAAAAAGGTTTACATTGTTTAATACATAGTTTTATTCATATCAAAAGTAAAATAGACAGACGCGACTCTAACGCTTCGTCTTCTCCGAAATCCTGGAAGTACCTGTTTACTAATTCCCTGAGAATACAAGCAGTTTTGAAAGAATATCAACATAAAGCTGGTGAGTTCATAAGCATTTAGTTGTAGTGAGAAAATGTTCTTTGAATCCTTTTGAAAGTGTTCCGCAAGAAAATCCTATATTTTCTTATGAAAAGCGGTTTTGAAAGAGTGTCCATTAGTAGAAAATAAACCATCAGTTTTAGAAATGTCGGTGTTATCTTGGGAAAATCCTATATTTTCCCTAAAAACAGGTTATCCGTACTAGAGGTAGAGATGTAAGTTTTGAAAACCCATGATTACTATCGGTATATACATGAAAGTAGTTTTATTAATCAAAATAAAACAAGTGAAGAGTAGAGTCCGTAAACAAGGTTAGTTTATACTTATTTGCGATTCGTATAACCATACTTGATATGACCAAGAGACCTTTATAACGTTCTTCAGGCGTTAAGATAAATGACATTTGTTCACCACAGGCGTGCCCGCCTAACTGTAGCTAGCAGTTCTGGTGTGGGATTGTCAGTCCCGAATAGATCTATTCACAAATCTCACGCTCTCCCTCCAAGAGACTCTGGTTATACTAAAAGGATTTATCACTATACACCTAAGGGTACAGTATTGAAGTAGCGCCTCACAATTATGTATAATCTAGTTTACTAGCGAGAAATCAGTATAAAACAGTAATTATCCTAGAATAAATGTACTTTATACTTCTGAGAAAACATATAACATAAACTAAATCTGCCATAGTTTATATATATTCATTTATGAAATCTGATTAAGTAGAGACTGCCTAGAGGGTTATCCCAAACTATACCCATTATAGTTTATTAGAGTTGATATGGAAAATGCTTTGTAAAAACCTTTCTGAAAGCTATGAAGTTGGATTTCCAAAATAGAAGTTTCCCTTATGTTCAACATATTACAAAAAGAGATAAAATATCTGAATATGTTATTAAACATGGAAATCGTTGGACTGCATTAATAAGTTTAAAACTTAACAAAATACTTAGCGTTTGGCTTGTATTCCCCCCTGAAAACATTAAAAACACGAAAAATGTAGGGGTATGAACTCACCGTTTGACGTAGGATCTGGGTGTATGATCGTTTACGAATACTGAGTGTCAACCGATGTTTCGTACGCAAGTGGATCCTATTAACAAGTGATAACACGTATGTGTGTTAGAATTAGGGTGTTTCATGGCCAAACATGACGGGGAAACCACCCTAAAGACATGGAAATGCTTGTCGGGACCCTATATGATCAAACAAGGGAGGTGTACGGCCAAAAGGGTGTGTGTGCGGCCAGGGTGTGCGGTCAGCATATGTGTGCGGTTGCACACAGGAGTGTGCGGTCGTACACTCCTCATTTGTGCCCTAAATGTCGATTTTTAGATGTTCTAGTGCTAATACCAAGTCCTACTAGTGAATGAAGGCCAAACTCTTCACTTTGGAGAGCTTTAAGGTGTGTACGGCCACCTTATGAAGGTGTGCGGCCGTACACCTTCATGTGATGAAGAACATGATGAACTTTGATGGTTAAGGGCTTAGATCAATGGGTCCTTCATGTACGATAAGCTAGGTGATGGAAAACTCACGTTTTTTAGGCCTTGAGAGTGTTCTTGGATGAAGTTTTTAGAGAGAGAAAGTAGAGAGAGAGTAGAGTGCAACCAAATGAAAGGAATGAGTGAAGGGGTCACCCTATATAAATAGGGATGAGTGTGCGGCTGGAGGATGGGTGTGCGGCCACACACCCGTGTGTGCGGCCATACACTCGAGTGTGCGGCCACACACTCATGTGTGCGGCCATATACTAGGGTGTGCGGCTACATACTCATGTGTGCGGCCATACACTCGGGTGTGCGGCCACACACTCATGTGTGTGGCCACACACTCCTTTTGATGGAGTGTTTGGCCTATTTGCAACCCTAAATCTTAAACCAACCCATCCCTAATCTAAACTTTGGTTGAACAAGGCTTTAGATCATCCAAACAGGCTCAAAACATTGCTAAAAGATAGCTGAACGAGTTTAGCATTGATAGAATTGGCTAGGTGTACAAGATAAAAGTTTCGGGTTGTCACACATGTGAATAAGGAATTAGTCTTAATTTACCAAAGACGAAGGTTCTCATCCATCATACAATATAGGTTACATGATTCCAAGTTTCTATTCAATTGAAACTTAGGTGATGAGAATCTTTCCTTATTTGGTAAATTATGACACTACCACAAACAAAAGAATCAAATCCATATTGCTAATAATATATAAACACCAATTTACAAGAGCCATTGCAAGGAAATATAAAACAAGATAAAATTCAAAATTTATCTTTATTTATAAAATGCAAAAAATCTTGTCCTTACAATACAAGTACATATGAAAACTATGTCGCTACATATTTCTAAGCAATCTATCATAACTCCTAAGCAGCAGCTCAAAATTCTGAACATCGAACTATGCGATCGAAATCCATCTCTCCGCGATCAGAATCAACTTACTATTCTTTCAAGCTTCCTTTCTCTTCTTTGATCCTACAAAACATCAAAATGCTATCTTATCACATCATGTATTAAGCATCTACAAGTAGGAACTTAATAGAGTTAGATAGTTGACTTACCTGAAGCAGAATCATACATTTTGACTTTACCATCTCTTAGATCTCTCAGGTAGTCAGGGCAGCTTCACAACTAATGCCCCTTCTCTTGGCAATAGAAACAAACAGACTCTTTTAAAATGGTACACGGGACAATCTCAGATCTAGCCTTTCCCTTTCCCTTGGAAAGAGAAATCTTTTCTGGACTTCCAATGTTTCCATTGTCAATGTCTATGGAAGTTTGGGAAGTAGATCTTCCAATCAGATTTACATTACCAGTGCGCCAAATCATTGCTGATTCAACAACAATTAGCAAATATGTAAGATCGATAAGGGACATGTCGCGGTCTGTCATATAGTAATCTTTAATGAACTCACTGTGACAGCCCTATTTTCACTGCCAGAAAAGACCGATTTCGTTTATGCTTTTATAATAAAATCAGAGTAATCTTTCAAATAAAAGTGATGCGGAATTTGTTCCCAAAACAAAATATGATAAAATTTATCGAAGCATTTCTTAAATAAATGTATTTTCATTATATTACAAAACCTCGGGATGTCATGTTCCGATACAGACCAAAAGCATAAACAGTACGATATAGGCCTTACAACATTTATTTACATCTACTGGCCTATAATGCAAAATCCATCGTCATCATCCAACTATGCTCTTGTTCCACTACCTGTAATACAGAAAGCCGAGTGGGTCAGGCTTGGGAGCATGGTGAGCACATAGGGTTTTCAACCCACAATAAATAAATTTATTAATTTCATCAACCAACAATAAATTTATTAATTTCATTAACCAACAATAACCCTGATTACTCATTCTCGTTATCCTCACTTTACGTCCCTAAACACCTATCATAAGGGACCTAGCCTAAGGATCATCATCGGGATGGACAATACTGCTAAGGGGATTCCTCAGCCATATATGTTTGTATGGCAACCATGAGGGGGATGGAGTACACCGGTGAACACATCGTTCACAAACACCTACAGATTGCGAGTTTGCTAGCGTTCCACTGGACTGTCTAGAAAGGTCTTTGGTCGTCATCTATACTCCGCTAGATGACTGGAACGTCAACAACTTCGAGGCCTCTCATCATTTTTATTTCATCACACATCAACTATTTCATCTACCCATGTTTTATATCTGTAGATAAAAATACATATACAGTTTAAATCATTCTAAACATGTATAAAACATTCATTCAACATTCATCTCAAATAAACAAACAATATATATACACATAACACGTATTTTATATAAAATACTGCATATCTATGTGTAAGATGAAAGTGACTATACACTCACCTTTAGCATGACTGGATAGAATCTAATTAGAAACGGTCAACGGTTCGTGATCGTCGGGCTCGGGACGTGGAACGGCTTCAACAAACGAGAGAGAGAGAGAGATACGTTTTTGTAACCAGAAAAAAGAAGGCGAGCCTTCTATTTATAGTCAAAAATTTGGACTCTCACGTCGTTAGAATTCATTGCTCACGTCGTGAGCCATGGCTGGTCACCCGTAGCTTCGCCATCTGCGTTCTAGGCTTGCATAGTGTCTGTTTGACTCCTCATGTCGTGAGAAATCCATTGCTCACGTCGTGAGCTTTTGACTTATCATCTCGTAGACTTGCCATGCGTCTTTTAGCTTCGAAATGTGGCGTTTTGAATCCTCACGTCGTGAGAATTAGTGCTCACGCCGTGAGCTCAGTCAGATTAGGGTTTCTGACACGTGTCATGCTCTCGGACAGTTGTATCTTCGGAAGGCCATAACTTCTGCATACGAGCTCCGTTTTTGACGTTCTTTATATCCACGCAAAGGTGGAGATGTACTCTACAACTTTCATTTAGAATCCTAAGGCTAAAAAGTATTCTATCATAAATTTACTTTTTACGATTCCCGGTGTCGTGCCGGTTTTGTCGCGAAACTTCGACATGTCATAACTTCTTCGTTATAACTCAATTTTGGCGTTCTTTATATCTTTGGAATCCTTGTTACGACCACTACAACTTTCTTCATAGATATCGGGTTTATCTAACATTTTACTTTTGGCGCTTATTTTTATCCTTAATTTATTATATCATCATACTTAAATATAAGGCACATAAATTCACATAATTCATTCTTATTACTTCAAAACAAATTACAGTAGTTGACCTAGACTATTACATTGTCTTTAACGCTTAGCCCAGAAACACGGGCGTTACACTCACCATATGACTCAAGAAGTGATTGAAGAACCCAGTCAACAACCAACTTCCTTGACACAACAACTCCTAACATTCCCAACCTATCAATGTGTGACTTCATCTTCAAGACATGTGCATGCACATACCTTCCATCTTGGTGTTTGCTAGCCAATAGGGCTTGAGTGACCTTGAACTTTTCAAGTCTTTGAACTTGTAGGTTAGGGAGAATTATTGGAGGAGGTGGAGGAAGTGAAGTATGACATTGAGGAATATCATCTTCATGCGGAAAGCTTTTTCCAAAAGATTCGGGAAGACCATAGTTGTCTGAACTAGACATCTACATGGGAAATATTCAAGTTAGTTGATTTAAGTCCTTAATATAACACCCAAAATGAAATATTAAGACTAGGACCCAACACAATATTCTACAATTCGGAAGAGGGATGTCGTAATCCAATTGTAAAATATTTGAAGGTAGGTAAATGACGATTTACTAATTTCCACCATGAAAAACGAAAATGAATTTTAGGTTTTAAATGAATTGAAATTCCTAGATTCTTTGAGATTCATTGAACTTTTCAATGGCATGTTTAAATCTCGATTATGCCCTTCAAGTTTGTGACTGGGATGTCGAGGATCACAAACAAGGTGTGAATAACCATGAAAATTAGCTTGGTACACATAATGTTACAAATCACCTAATCAATGTACCGGTTAACCACACACGCTCCATTGATCCATGATTAACATCGAGCTACCCATTTCCATCCTTCATTAGTCCCATATTAGTGTGTCGGGTTAACCACACATGCTCCATTAACGACTAATAAGGTGCAATGTGCAATTTCATGGGTTAGCATCAAATTCACATTATTCCTAAGTAACTAAGATTGGGAATTTATAAAAGTATTTACTTACTTGGTATTTCATTATACTTTTAATGAGAATTAATGTCCTATCCTACCCGTTAGGCTAACGACCCTCCACCAGTTAAGGAAGCAGTGGGTGAGAGTGGACACCCATTAAACCACTATTTTATAGGCAGTAACTTTATACCACCTTATAGACCGACTTCGTGAATGACGCTTACTAACGGTAAGACTGACCTTTTACTTATACATATATAATATATTAAACTTTTAATTTTATATAGTATAAGGTGTATTTTAAACATTTGAAATACTAGGTGGTTTAATCTTTTAATAAATTATACTATTAATTTAATTAAACTTAAACCATGTTGTTATGGATTTATTAATCTTCACCTTTAATTAAACACTTTAATAAATTTAATAAAGTCCATAATGTGTAATTGAACTATTCAAAGCATCTAGTTTATTAAAAATTCAAAATTAAAACTATTTACTTAATTTTTAAGTTATGAACCCAAGAGTTGCATCTTTTGAAACCTTTCAATTACTAGAGTTAATGTTTTCATAATTTGAGACTTTTCAAATACCAAAACTTGAGGGAAAGTTTTGTAACTCTTGAAAACCTTTTCATTTCCATAACTTATGAAAACTTATGAGTTTTAATGTTCATGAAGTTACAAAACTCACTTCAAGAACAACTTAGATCAATTTTAACTAACAACATTATCATATAATTTCACTATTGATCTAATCTAACTCATCGCAAGGCAATTCATATCAAATAATACAAATAATTATATTATTATCTTAAAATTTGACAATTGTCCTTTAATTGGATGAGGATCATCATCACCAAATCAGAAAATACAATTTTTATGATTACAAAACAGTTTGTGGTAATGATCTTAATCCAATTTTGGCCAAACACTCGAAATTCTGCAACCATAAGCCTCTACTCGGTGAGTGCATGATCATGAATCGTCAAGTTGCCCTTTTAATGAGTGGACTCGTCGAGTCGGGAATTAGACTCAACGAGTTCATCAGTCGGAGGTCTAAAAAAACGATTTTTCAGCTTCGAAAAAATAACCAAGCATCAAATATAACAGAAAACAATCCTAGGCTCTGATACCACTGTTGGGTTTTAAACACTATAACACTCCTATGGTTCACATGCAACCCTAGATGCTTTGGATCTATGTTTTCTCTAATTATACATGCAATTACAATTTTCCAAAACATACATCCTAACTAGCATACAATGGAGGATATACAATATAAAACTCATAGTTAGATGAATACCTCTTGATGTAGTTTGTAGTTCTTGGCCTTTCAAGATCTTAGCACCTCAAGTGTGATGCCTCAAATGGTTCACAAACACCATGAACAAAGGAGGACTTTGAGAGGGAGGTTAAGCACCACCAAAATCGGCTAGGGTTCTCTTAGAACTCCTAGAATGCTTAGTGTATCCGATTTTGGTTAAGGGGTAACATTTATATAGTGTAGGATTCCAAGGGTCATGGGTAAACCCTAATCCATACTCTTAGGTTATGATCCATATCTCATATGGGCTAACTCTTCATGGATACTTACATAACACTTAGCCCAACATGGATCAATAGCCCAAACACTATATATATCACTGATTTACATAATCAGTCCCCGCTAATTTAATTAGTCTCTTTTGATCACTAAATTAATTCGAAATTAATTCTTGATCAGTACTAATTAAATAATATGATTTCACAATTAATATATTATACTTGTAATATATTAATAAATCATAAATAACCTCTTTCTCAAATATCCATCCTATCAGATTGTTCTGGTGAAGGCAACCTAAATGGATCATGCTACTCTTGGGTCAAGTACATACCAATTATAGTTATGGGCTTAGACACCTAATCCAACACTTTTCGCATCAAGGACCTTGGTTGACTCATATACTTTTGGGGGATTGAAGTTGTTCACAATTCAGGGGGAATCACCTTAATGCAACACAAGTACACTTTCGATTTGCTTCGTCGTGCTAATATGGAGAATTGTAAAAGTGTTTCAACCCCAATGCTAGTCACAGAAAAGTTTGCTTAAAACTTTGGAACACCCCTTAATGATGAAGACACTTTCATATATAGAAGTATGGTGGGCGGTTTATAATACCTTACACAAACCACACCGGATATCTCGTTTCCTGTTAATAAGGTGTGTCAGTACCTTTCCAAACCTACCAATGTTCATTGGGAAGCTATAAAGCGAATATTGCGATATGTCAAATGCACATTATCTACAGGGCTTCACATACGGAAGTCAACCTCCACATTGTTAAGTGTATTTACTGATGCAGATTGGGCAGGATGCTGAGATTATCGGAGGTCTATTGGAGGTTTTGCAGTGTTTTTAGGCCCTAATCTAATTTCATGGAGTGCAAGAAAATGACCTACAGTGTCTCCATCGAGTACAGAAGCAAAATACAAGGCCTTGGCAAATGGCACAACAGAAGTAGTCTGGATACAATTGTTACCGACGGATCTTGGCATTCGGCAAGCTCGAGCACATGTGCTATGGTGTAACAGTCTAGGGGCAACTTACTTGGTAGCAAATCCAGTTTTCATGCTCGAACGAAGCATATAGAAGTTGATTTCCATTTCGTTAGAGAAAAGGTAGCAATGGGAGCATTGGATGTTCGGTTTATATCTTGGAACGATTAAGTTGCAGACGGACTTACGAAGCCAACAACTCAGAGTATGTTAGATAGGCTGCCATACAATCTGAACCTAGTAATGGTTAAGATTGAGGGGGAATGTAAACAGGATAGGAAACGATAGCCTAATATTTGAATGTTGGATATATATTGGTGTATAGATAGGATTCTTTATCTTAGGATCTACACTTGTAATCGTTTCCTATATATATATATATATATATATATATATATATATATATATATATATATATATATATATATATATATATATATATATATATATATATATATATATATATATATATATATATATATATATATTTTGAAATCAATACCCAAAGAGTTATTTCCCCAAATTACATTTTTTTCACTATATTCAACTATCAATCTCTCATTATCGATACACTAACGATTTATGTAAATTTCATGGTTAAGTTTAATTTCATTATCATTCAAGCTGAGGCTCCTGTAACAGTCATAATAAAGGTTTATGTTTTAAATATCGTTTACATGATTATTGAAATTGTGGAAAAGTTGCCTCCAAAATTAGCAAGTGGCAAATAGTTCAGGGGTTATTTCAGTAACTTATCATTTACTATTCATAGTTTGACTATGAATAGTAATATATATGTGAATTTGAATAATTGGACGGCACATTTTGGACGCCTACAATTTGACTATGAAAAGTAATGTAATGTTTGAACGGCGAACTTTTTGGTCAAATGTTAGGCGCCTAACATTACCTAACATTACCTAACATTGCCTACAATTGGACGCACAAAGTTGGACGGCATTTTTTCCTTTCATATGATATTCTTTTTGGCTATAAATAGCCTGAGCCAGAGAGATTTAATATAATCATCCAAGTATATATAACAAAAAGCATTACATATATATACTGATACACCACCGTGTATTTTAGCTCTCCCACTCTATTTTGTAATCTCTTTCATAATCCCTGTAAACACTGCAAATTATAGTGAATTGTTTCTCGGCTTCCTCCGCCCGTGGTTTTTTTCCGATTTGGGTTTCCACGTAAATTCCTGTGTCTCTATTCTATTTATTTTATTCGTATTACGTTGTGATTATTACGCTTTGATAATTTTTGATCCCATTCCGCATTGAGCTAATATTATTTAAGTCAATTTGGATCCGTCTTATTTTACAACAATTGGTATCAGAGCATCCAGGTTGTGATATTAGCTCATTGGGATCATTTTATCAAGTAATTAATCATGTCTTCGGTAAAATACGATATTCCACTACTGGATCGTAACACCCGATTTCTGTTGTGGCAAGTAAAGATGAGAGACATTCTCATTCAGATGGATTTACACAAGGCGCTCTTGGGTTTCAATATGATGCCCGATACATGGACCGAAGAAGAAAAGGAGATGAAAGATCTGAAGGCTTTATCCCAGATTCGTTTGCACTTGTCAAAGGATGTTTTGCAAGATGTTCTAAAAGAAACGTCAGCGGCTTCTTTATGGCTAAAGTTGGAGCAACTGTTGATGACCAAGAGCTTACCAAACAAGTTGCATTTGAAGCAACGGTTGTTCAATCTCAAGATGATTGAAGGAGGCTCTTTAGCTGAACATATATCCACATTTAAAGAGTTAGTAAATAACTTAGAGAATATGGATGTTCAGTATGAAGATGAAGACTTGGCTCTATTCTTACTATCGTCGTTGCCAGAATCCTATAGCCATTTTCGTGATACTATTATCTATAGCCGTTACACTCTAGTTTTAGATGAAGTCTATACAGCTTTGGATTCCAAAGAGAAGATGAAGCATATTACTGGTGGTGGTTCAAGTGATGCTAAAGCCGAAGGTTTGAATGCCAGAGGAAGAACAACAGAGAGAAGTAGAACTTCTCAATCTTCCAATAGAACTAGATCCAAGTCAAAAGGCAAACGAAAGTTTTGCAACTATTGTCACAAGAAGGGACATGTGCTTGAAGAATGCTTCAAGTTGAAGAATAAAGAAAAAGAGAAGACGAAAACAAATGGCAAACAAGCTAGCACTTCGGGTGAAGCCGATGTAGCTGAGGTTGAAGGTATTGGAGAACTTTTGACAGTTTATTCAGATAAACTGGATTCCACTGGTGATTGGATACTCGACTCTGGTTGTACTTTTCATATGTGTCACAACAAAAGTTGGTTTTACACATTTGAAAAGGTTAACCAGGGCTATGTGTTGATGGGTAACAATACTACATGTCCAGTTCTTGGACATGGTTCAGTCAGGATCCGTATGTTTGACGGAGTTATTCGAACCATGGGGGATGTTAGATATGTTCCTGACCTCAGAAGAAACTTGTTATCTCTCAGTTCCTTTGACAAAAAGGGATACGAGTTTGCTGGTAAAGGTGGAGTTCTCAGGGTATTCAAAGACGGTTCCGACAAACTGAGAGCCAAACGAAAAACCTCAGATCTTTACTTTCTTGACGGGCAAACAATTTCGAGTGATGCTGCTGTTGTTTTAAAGTCTCTTTCTGATCCAGATCAGTCCCGTCTTTGGCACCTTCGACTCGGCCATATGAGTTTTCAAGGCATGTTAGAATTGAGTCGAAGAGGTTTACTTGGTCAACAAAAGATTGTTGATTTGGATTTCTGTGAAGACTGTGTATATGGCAAGGCAAAACGAGTAAGGTTTGCAAGTGGTATCCATACAACGAAAGGACCACTTGATTATGTTCACTCGGATTTGTGGGGACCGGCTCGATTTGCTTCAAAAGGTGGAGCTATTTATAGGCTCACTATTATTGATGATTTCTCCAGGAAGGTGTGGTCTTTCTTCTTAAAACATAAAGGAGACGTTTTCTCTACCTTCAGAAATTTGAAAGTTCAGGTTGAAAAGCAATCAGGTCTGGTGTTAAAGTATCTTCGTACGGATAATGGACTTGAGTTTTGCTCAGAAGAGTTAATGTCTATTGTCAAAAGGAAGACATTACTCGACATCGCACAGTAGTCCATTCACCTCAACAAAATGGTGTAGCTGAAAGGATGAATCGCACCATTATGGAGAAGGTCCGGTGTATGCTTTCTAATTCCAAATTGCCAAAGTCTTTTTGGGCGGAGGCTGCTTCGACTGCTTGCTATGTTATCAACCGATCACCGTCACGAGCAATCGAGAAGAAAACTCCGTTTGAGTTATGGTCCGGTAAACCTGCCAATTATTCAGATTTAAAACCATTCGGATGTCCAGCGTATGAACGAGTTGACAATGGGAAGCTAGAACCAAGAGCAATCAAATGCGTTTTTCTTGGGTACAATCAAGGTGTAAAGGGTTACAAGTTATGGAGCTTTAATTTGAAGAAAATTATCATCTCAAGAGATGTTACTTTTGATGAGTCTGCTATAATTCAACCAGTTGCTGACTCTTCTAGAAGAACAGATGTATCATCCGAAGCAAATAAAGAGAATGCTCAAATGGAGGTGGAGCTTCCTACTTCACCTACCACTAATCAGAGTACAAATCAGCATCAAGATTCTTCTTCGTCGGATGAGCATGCTGTTGGTGAAGATTCAACACTTTCACAACCACAAGCTACTACTCCAAGCATTGCAAGAGATAGACCGAGAAGACAGATTATTCCTCCGAAGAGGTATGTTGAATCTGATTTGGTTGCCTATGCTTTTATTGTTGCTGATAATATTGAGTCCGCAACGGAGCCTGCGAATTATGACGAGGCTATCAAATCTGAAGACTCAAATGATTGGATGCTCGCTATGCAAAATGAGATGGAATCCTTGCAGCGAAACAATACTTGGAATTTAGTTCCTATTCCGAAAGGGAAGAGACCAGTTAAATGCAAGTGGGTCTACAAACTCAAGGAACCTGTCAACCCAAATGATAAACCAAGATACAAAGCTCGGTTAGTAGCTAAAGGCTACAGTCAGATTCCTGGTATTGATTACACTGACATTTATTCCCCAGTTGTCAAACATACTTCCATTCATGTATTGTTGGGGTTGGTTGCTTCTAATGATTTTGAGTTAGAACAACTTGATGTCACTACAGCTTTCCTAAATGGTGAGCTTGAGGAAGACATTTTTATGCAACAACCTAAAGGTTTTGTAGTTCCTGGAAAGGAGAACTACGTATGCAAGTTGAACAAATCTCTTTATGGCCTCAAGCAGTCTCCTAGACAATGGTACAAGAGGTTCGATTCTTTCATGACCAGTCACAAATTCAGCAGGTGCACCTATGATAGCTGCGTTTATTTCAAGAAAGGTGACAATGGTTCAAAGATCTACTTACTCTTGTACGTGGATGACATGTTGATTGCAGCGAAAGATATGAAGGAGATTCAGAAGTTAAAAGACCAGTTGAAAGCTGAATTTGAAATGAAGGACTTAGGAGCTGCAAAAAAGATTTTAGGTATTGAAATTATTCGTGACAGGAAGTCTAGGATCTTGCATCTTTCTCAGAAAAGTTATATTGAGAAAGTCCTAAGACGCTTCAGTATGCACGAAGCAAAGTCTGTCAACACACCTTTTGCAGCTCATTTCAAGCTATCATCCGCTTTGAGTCCTACTAATGAGACTGATATGGCTTACATGGCACGTGTTCCATACTCTAGTGCTGTTGGATCTTTGATGTATGCTATGATCTGCACGCGCCCTGATTTGGCTTATGCTGTTAGCATGGTTAGTAGATACATGGCGAACCCGGGGAAAGAACACTGGAAAGCAGTACAGTGGATTTTTCGTTATTTACGCGGTACATCTTCTATGTGTTTACGTTTTGGTAAATCTAACACTGGGGTGTTCGGATATGTTGATTCAGATTATGGCAAAGATTTGGATAAACGAAGATCAATTACAGGGTATGTGTTTACTCTAAATGGTTGTGCTGTTAGTTGGAAAGCCCAGTTACAGTCTACAGTTGCCCTGTCTTCTACCGAGGCAGAGTACATGGCGATTACAGAAGCAGTTAAGGAAGATATCTGGTTGAAGGGGTTATTTGGAGAACTCGATGATAGAATAAAGGTGACCATAGTTTTCTGTGACAACCAAAGTGCTATCTTCTTGAGTAAAGATCAAATGTTTCATGACCGAACAAAGCATATTGATATTCGTTATCATTTTGTGCGGGACATCATTGAAAAAGGTGATTGTGTTGTGGACAAGATTCATACAGATTATAATCCCGCTGATATGTTCACTAAAAGTCTTCCTATAGCCATGTTCAAATTATGTTTGGACATGGTGGGTGTTTCTGATCGCAGTTGAGCCTGAAGGCTCGTGGTGGAGGAAGTATTATTTATTTTTCGGAAACAATTTTTTCTCTATATAAAATTTGCAGGTTCTTATGGAAGTTTTAGAGTTTGGTGAGCTATAGGTTTTGACTAATCGTAAAGCATGACTTGCTTAATTTTGATGTCAAGGTGGAGATTGTGGAAAAGTTGCCTCCAAAATTAGCAAGTGGCAAATAGTTCAGGGGTTATTTCAGTAATTTATCATTTACTATTCATAGTTTGACTATGAATAGTAATATATATGTGAATTTGAATAATTGGACGGCACATTTTGGACGCCTACAATTTGACTATGAAAAGTAATGTAATGTTTGAACGGCGAACTTTTTGGTCAAATGTTAGGCGCCTAACATTACCTAACATTGCCTACAATTGGACGCACAAAGTTGGACGGCATTTTTTCCTTTCATATGATATTCTTTTTGGCTATAAATAGCCTGAGCCAGAGAGATTTAATATAATCATCCAAGTATATATAAAAAAAAGCATTACATATATATACTAATACACCACCGTGTATTTTAGCTCTCCCACTCTATTTTGTAATCTCTTTCATAATCCCTGTAAACACTGCAAATTATAGTGAATTGTTTCTCGGCGGAGGTTCCTCCGCCCGTGGTTTTTTCCCGATTTGGGTTTCCACGTAAATTCCTGTGTCTCTATTCTATTTATTTTATTCGTATTACGTTGTGATTATTACGCTTTGATAATTTTTGATCCCATTCCGCATTGAGCTAATATTATTTAAGTCAATTTGGATCCGTCTTATTTTACAACAGAACTAAAATGTCAAAATGGTATGCAGTTTCAGCTCCAACAAATGTCCAACACGCAGTCACATTAGTTATAACCAAGCCCATAAACAAGGACCAGCACAAGAACTTGCATAGAGCTTCTCTGAAGGGGGATTGGTCTGAAGCAGAATCCATACTAAAAAGCAATAAAGATGTAGTGAAAGAGGCAATCTGCAATGACGGCAGCACAATACTTCACATAGCAGTTGGAAAAGGTGATAAGGGTTTCATACAAAACTTAATTTCATATATAAATGTTGCAGACGTACTTGTAAAGAGAAGTTCCGATGGAAGCACAGCCCTTCACATTGCTGCCATTGTTGGGAACACATATGCAGCCGATCTCTTGGTTAAGAAAAACAAAAACTTGTTGCAAATTAAAGACCATAAAAATCAAGAAGCATTGCATAAAGCTTATGAATATCTGCATCTTGATACCATTGAATATTTGTCCAAAGCCACTGAAGATTGGGCTGATGTTGAAATAAGCGTTGACCTTCTTGTTAATGTTATTTCTGGAAATCAATACAGTGAGTAGCTGGCATATCTCTTAATTACCAATATACTATGACAAATTAGAGACATATTGCTTTAAATATTCAAACTTTTTATCGCTTATGCTTGCAGATTTAGCGTCAAAATTAATCAAAAAGTTTCCCAACTTGGCTGTGCAAAATGATGAAGTACTCATGGCTATAGCTAAAAGTTTTCCAAGTGGGCTAGGCTACTGGGAAGCACTTCTCTATCCATGTAAGTTTCTAATGTATTAGAAATGTTTTTTTTATTAGTTTTTTCCAGTTATTTCTAAAGGCGATTGATTGTTGTTTTTCTATTTTAGCTTTGGGGACTATCTGGAAAACGATATTGTCTACAGGTGCAATGCTTAATTATACCTGCATTGTGGTCACCCCTGGTGATGATATATAATTGTTTAGGGATCATGTCGTTAACACATGTCAAAATGTCATTAGGTGAGCTATTTGTAACCAGTAATTATAATTCAAGGATTTCTAATATACTTTAAACTCAATGTGAGTTATATTTTTCTAATACGTTTTTTGTGCTTCTGCAGTTCCATTAAGAATACTTCTTTTCGTCTATCAGTTGATATACTTCCTCATATTGATGATTTGTTTCCTATTCCTTGTGCTCTATTATGCCTTGTGGATGGCAACAGTGATAACACGTAATAGCATATGGACTCAATCCACTCGTTGACAATTTGGTTTGAGATCTAATTAATTTCTAACAAATCATTTTTTTAACTAATAATAATTTTCTAATTAATTTGCAGCCTTTAAGCACATGAAGAAGAAAAAGGAGTGGGAAGAAGCAAAAAGGGTTTTAAGATTGGTATGTGATGAGATTGACAAGTTAGAGATTGCTGCTACACGTAATTCTTTTTACAACAGAACAATTATTGTGGCTGAATGTCAAGGTGCATATAAGGTTGTTGATGAGATTTTGTTTAGATCACCTGAAGCAATTCAGAGTACAGATGAAAAGGGGCATGACATCATTCAGTTAGCTGTTTTACACCGTTCAGTTAAAATCTACAACCTTATTTATGACGATGTGGAGCGAAAGAATCTTTATAAAAAGTTACTTGATTCTTCCAAGAATAATATGTTGCACTTGGCCGGGAGGTTGGCACCTTCACATAAACTGGATCAAAGATCAAATCCCGCATTACAACTACAAGGAGAACTTCAATGGTACATGGTATGTAATATATAAATAAGTCATTAATCGTAATATATATAAGTGAATTTTATGTATGGTTTTTTTCAACGGTAGACCACCATGAATTCAAATGAGGCGTGCAACTCCATTTTGGAGTGCGTAGATCCCTAGTGATCACTATTATGCCATCTTGGTGGTGGTGAATTTTTTATATAGTTAGTATCATAAATGTGTAGCGAACTATTTGAAATGTTCAAGCATACCATTGTTTTTAAAAAAGTTCTATCACAATGTAAGCATCTAGAAGTTTTGTTAACAAAATATCATTATTTTAATAGTGTTGAATAGGACATTTCAGTTGCTTACCTTATAATAGTACTTCTTCAAAACAATGATGTTTGTAAAAAATAAATATAGTACGTTAATCATTTACGACATTAAAGCTTTTTTTTATATAGTAGCATAAACAAGTAAAACTAAATCTATAGGAAGTGAAGAAACTTGTGTTTCCTACATACATCACACAAGAGAACAATTCTAAGGAGACACCGGATACAGTGTTCACAAGGGAACACGAAAACTTGCTGAATGCAGGAGAAAATTGGATGACATCCACAGCAAAGTCAGGCAACATCATTGCAGCACTAATTACAACAATCGTATTTACAGCAGCTATTACTGTTCCAGGTGGAAGCAATGCAGAAGGGGTTCCTGTGTTGAAAGATAGCACTGCCTTCACCATTTTTCTTATAGCAGATGTAATCTCACTATGTGGATCCAGTACTGCGATACTAGCGTTCACATCGATCATAATTGCACCTTTTGCTGAAAAATATTTTCTAAATGCTCTTCCAATCAGAATACTTCTCGGTCATTTCTCTTTGTTCCTCTCAACAACTTCAATGATGGTAGCCTTCAGCGCAACAACTTACCATGTCTTTTATGATGAAAACCCATGGAAGATTGGACCACTATGTGCACTAGCTGAACTTCCGATTATATATTTTATTTCTCAAGAAATCCCCATGATAGTAGTTCTAATATGGTCGACCTATGTAAGCATCTTTGGGAAGCGAAGGAAAAGTGCTTACATCAGATTTCATCCGGACAAGTTAAGATTGTATCTTGCTCTCTGATGACACATCTTGGGATAATGTATATTGTATGCTATTGTGATGGAGGGTGTAAATGGAAACAATGAAAAACATGTTATTTTGCATCATGATAGTCTATTCACATAAAATTATTATTGCATGCATGTTACATGTGCTTTCGACTTCTTTGAGTTTCTGTATCAGAGTAAAAAACAAAAATTGCAATTTGATATATGTTAATTTGTAGTTATAATCCTGCTACAACTTTTCTTGACATTGTTTTCCAAACTGAATGGATATCGTACCCAAATTATCATCTTTCAATTAAACCACATAAAATTCGGCAACTTGGAGATGGATTAACTTAAAGGGTGAAATCCAAAAAACCACCAATTAAGGGTGCTTTGGTTGGTAGATTTTTTTTGGAAGGAATTTGGAATTTATTAAAGGGAAATTGAATTCATTGGATTAGTGAATACAAATGGAATTCACTTTAGCATTTTCGTAAATATATAGGACGTGTTTAACACGAAGCGTTTGGAAGCTTCTAGTTGTACCGTTTCACAAAACGCCCCGTTTTGAACAAAAAGCCTCATTTGACACTATAAGCTTTTAGTGTTTAGTTTAAACAAAACGTCACAAATCTAAAAGCTATCTCACGTAACATTTAACAAAACGCTATCAGCTATCTGCTACTCGCTACCCGCTACATGCTGCCAATTATTTTTGCCGAATACGCTCGTAGTAAATTGCAAATTTATCCTTTCTTTCTCTATCCCTAAACTACTTAGATCGACCTTAGGCCTAGGAAGATGCATGAGCATTAATCGCTTCTAGTATATAAGCTTTAAGACAAATAGGGCAACTTATGTCGCCACTAATACTATCAAACGTCGCCATTATTGCCTCTTGCAGCGACATGTCGCCACTAATACTTGTCATCGCTCTTGGTGTCGCTGCAATTACGATTGTGTCGATGTGTCGACATTGATGGTGTTGCCATTAATACTTTTTGTCCTATTGTTCTTGCCGCTCGTTATAGTGTCGACTGTATTGCCTAATGTTGTCCTTCGTTAATTTCGTCACTGTTGCTAATTTTATTAATATTAAAATAATAAATGCCAAAAAACAACTGCGATAAATGTAGAAACATAATAATAAATGTAGTAAATACATAAAATAACATATTATATACACAACGAATAAAATAATACAAAATTCATAATATATGTTAAACATATTTATTACAAAAAAATATCTTTGAAACATTAAATAATAATAAAACTACTTGGATGTGCCGTATCCTCGCCCTCCTCGTAATTCTCCTCGTTATTGCCTCACTATCATTTTGGGTCGACAACGATCAAATCATTTCTGAAAGTCTCACTTTAGATGCGGAATTACTAAGAATAATAACATCAAGAGGATCTAGATAAAAATTAAATATGTACACATTAATAAATAAGGTAAAACAACAAACTAAAATAAACCAAACTACCAAAATACTAAACTACAAAATTACCAAATTACCATACTACTAGAATATCAACACAAACCAAAATATCAAATCAACAATTACGAAACTACTAAACTACTAAACTACCAAAGTATCAACATAAACTAACTATGTAACACTCGGTTTCAGATTTGCCTTGTTGCTTGGGGCTGCGGCCCAATCATTAGTTGTCATGGGGTTTATGGCTTCGGGAAAGGAAGGATTTAGCCCATTTCGGATGTAGTTGTCATGGTTAAGTGATCCATGTATTCGATTTTGTCTTCGGAAGCCAAAGGTATGACTGTCAATTGATATCTCGGTCTTTTATGTGTTTTGGGTTTCGTTCGGAAGGTTTTAAGGGTTAGGGGTATTGCTGGGAGCGTGGGGCTTCTCGCCACTTTTTCGTGGATATAAGGTTCGTTGGAAACGGACCTAGGATGAGTGAGTTATGGCATTTTCAAGTTATTCATAGAATTGACCCTTGGATGGAAAAGCTTGCAAATCAGTCCCATGCATGCAAGGATGCATGCGTGTGTTTAGCTGGGTACGCCCAACGTAAGTTGGGGTATGCCCAATGCATAAAGATAAATGGTCGCGGGTGGTTCTTAAGTACGCCGAGCGTACTAAGGGGTACGCGGGGCGTACTCCCTTCAGACCAAAACCCTAATTTCGGGGTTTCTACCATATATAAGCAACATTATACCATTCCTTAGGTCATTTTATGTCAACCATCACCCCTTCTTACGTCCATAAAACCCTAGATTGCCTTGGATGAAGCTTGGAGCTTGAAAGAAGACGTTTGGTGGTTTGTGCAAGAGGAGAAGGAGGTGAAAGACTCAACCTATGGAGAAGAGCTTGGGGATCCAGTGCTAACATCTCCATTTCGAGACTTTCAAGGTATAAAGTCTCTATCTTGGCTATTCATTTCATAGATCTACTTTGGGTTGGTTCTTGGTCATTTTAGTCCCTTTTGCTTGGTCTTGGTAAGCTAGGGCCGTTTTAGGGGCTCAATCTTGTAGATCTGGACATTCTAAGGTTCCCTCTCTCATAAATGTGCAAGCTTTATGGAGAGTGTGAGTTCAATCATGAATTAAGACCATCCATTAAGCTCTTTTGAGCTCTAGAGTCCCACTAAGCCATACATGTTAGTAAAGTTGCCAACTTTACTTGAAAAGTCACCTTAAGGGGTCAAACTGGAGAGTTAGAGTAAGGGCTGAAGTGATTAAGTGCTTATTGGAGAAGTTTGGAGTATAGGGGAGTATGTTGGGCGTACCCACCTGGTACGCGACACCTACTAGCCCCAACAGGTGTACGCTTAGCGTACCGGATGAGTATGCAGGGCGTACTCGACCAGGTTGGGCCTTCTTGGATTGTGGACTTTTTGGGCTTTGGACCTTGGACCAGGAGTTGACTAGGGTTGACCATTCCGTATTTTAGGCCTTTTTGGACATTGGGCCTTCTTGGGTTAGGTCGATAATGGACTTGGGCCTTATTGGGCCGTGTGGGCCATTTCGAGATCGGGCTTTCTTAAGGGCTTGTAAGTGCATGGATTTTGTTGGACCAGCTAAGGATGTATGTTTGGATTGGGAATAAGTTATTGGGCTTAAGGGTAAAGCCCATGCAAGGGTTTGGGCCCAATTTAGAAAATTGGGCCATTAGTGGGCTTATATGGATTTTGGAGTTTTGGACTTGTTTGGTTTTGGGCTTAGGCCTTAGTTATGAATCTTGTTGGGCCAGGGGTAAAATGGTCATTTTACCCCAAGTATGGATTATGGATCATGGTTTGGGACCCAATTTCTAATTGGGTGATATTTTGGTATTGATAGTTCGAGGAGTTGCCAGGGCAGCATCTAAGGATTTCTTATGTGAACTCCAGCAGTGTGAGGTGAGTTACCTTCCCGGTATAAGTGGGTTGAAGGCACCAATGTCGGCCCACTAGTAGTTGTTTATAGTTGAGATGATTGTCTTCGTGATAATTGTCTGGTATGCCACTATCTGTTTAGGTTTATGTGCTTGTATGCTATGTTATTACGTGGTAGTGGTAGGGGTGTAGTAGACCCCATAACCGGTCGAAAGAGACCGAAGGGGTAAGCCAGCACCCAGATATGCTAGGTAGTATGTGTTTATGTGCTTATATGCTAGGATATTATGTCGTAGTGATAGGGGGTGAAATAGACCCCGTAACCGATTGAAAGAGACCGAAGGGGTAGGCCAGCACCCAAATATGCTAGGCAGTTACCGGTTGAAAGAGACCGAAGGGGTAGGCCAACACCCTGATATGCTAGGCGGTTACCGGTTGAAAGAGAACGAAGGGGTAGGCCAGCACCCTGATATGCTAGGCAGTACCGGTTGAAAGAGACCGAAGGGGTAGGCTAGCACCCGGATATGCTAGGCAGTATGTTTATTGTATGATATGTGGTATGATGGGGGAACTCACTAAGCTTCATGCTTACGGTTTTCAGTTTTGTTTTCAGGTACTTCTTCTTCAAAAGGAAAGGAGCCGGCATGATCGCAACGCATCACACTATGATTTCCGCATTATGAGATCTTTGGGAGTTGTACCCTGATATTACTTTTCTATGACATGATTTGGGTTATTTGAAATACTGGTTTTTGATTATGAAATGAGTTGAAACTATTGATGTTTCATGCTACTGGTTTTTATAATTACTTATTTATAAATGAATTTTTTTGGCTCTAAATTTTTGGATGTTACAAGTTGGTATCAGAGCCTTGGTTAGAGGGATTCAGACACACCTTTGGGGTGTCTGGACTCAAATCGAGGGTTTGAGAGATTTTTACAAGAAAAATAATTTTTCTAAAATTTTAAATTAAGGGTTTTTTATAAAGAACAAGGAGTGTGATTCGTGCAATCGGTCGGGCTCAAGTAAGTTTTCCCCAAGATACCCATACATGTTATATTGTGATATGAAGTATGAATATGTGAATTGCATGCTAGATTAGGGCTAAGGATCTAGGAAGGATGCCTTGCATGCCTATTGTATGTGCTTATTGAACTGCATGCTAGTGCTGATTAGTCAGTGGTAGGATGGCCTGTTTAGGTTATGCCTGATTGTATGAGCCTTAGAACTTCACGCTAGTATAAATTCCTGATAAGAGGATAGAATGGCTTGATGGAGTATGTTGGTTAGATTTTCCATTGTCTGAATGTTGCTTGCTTTGTGCTTTGTGGGACTCTTAGCAATGTGAGCTAGCTACTAAGTGAATATGCTAAGGCACATGTGGCATGGGCTGGATAATCTCAGAGTGATGGAATTGGCCCTATTGTGTATCTCTTGTTTGAGTCCAACTGTGACAACCCGTTATTTTCGATATTGTAAAAGTCAACCAAAGTCAAACTTGGGTCAAATAAAGTCAAACTTATTGTTTTGATCTATCTTATTAAGTTATATTTAAAATCTATATGTGTTCAAAAGCCTTAAATTAGAAGTGTTGCTTAACTTAGAAGTGTAGTGCTTAATCCGAGAAGTCTCGCATGGGCTGTGAACCTTCGGACCGCAAACCCTCGGTTCACAGCCGAGAACTCCTTTCTGACCGCAAACTTCGGTCTTATCCACTCGGTGCGAGAACCAACGTATGTTTCCCATCAGTTTTGACCCTATATGGGGACCGGACCGAAAACACCTCATCACTTGTACCATTCTAGCCGAAAACACACTTTTTACTCTCAAGAACACCAACCGAAAACCCCTCTTTCTCTCTCAACTATCATCCGAAATCGACTCATATTTCCTTCGGATCTTGCTTAGAACACCAAGTGTTCTTCATTTCATCAAGAACCTCAACTGAAAACCCTTGAATCTCCTTGGTTTCACCAAGAACACCAAGATCTACATTGGGCCGAAAACCCAAAGGGCTGGCTGAAAACTCATTGCAGCCTCCCAAAATCGCTTCTAACACCCTTATTTGTAAGTGAAACTTACAAATTAGTCCATTTCCTTATCATACTTGTGATTATATTCACTAATAGTATACATATATATTACATGAAATGCTTTTAGGACTCGTTTTTGTCTCGGGATCTAACTTGTGGAAAAACTTCCTATATCGAACCTTCAATCGAATCACTCACTTAAGGTGAGTTCATACCCCTATAATTTACCTTTTTTAATATTTTTAGGGGGTGGGGAATACAAGTTGAACACAATTGAATTGTGTTAACTCTTACATGTGAAAACAAAAAAACAAAGGATTTCTTATGCTTACTAATATTGTTAAAATCATTTTAAAACTCTTTTAAACTATTTTGGATTGCTGTTATTATCAAAATCATGTTCATTTGTATATTTATGTATAATCATGCTTTAACGGACTTAGGACTATTGCTAAATACCTTAACTCCTGTTCCTTGTTTGGTTGTGGGCTTAGGGTAGGATCACTAGTCCGACTGTCGGCTAAATCATAATTATACATGCTAAATATATATTTGAATATTAAATCTCATTTTCAAAAGAACATACTTAACTCAATTGCATATGCTGGGCAAATGAGTCTTTTATCCAAATCATTTACAGTTCAAACAAACATACTAGTAAACTATAATAGGTATAGTTTAGAGAACCAATTCAAACTATTTTCTAGACCAGAGAAACATTACATGAATAAATACATACATACTACTACTATTCATTACAAAGTACACTGCTCATTTACAAGAACAAGAAACATATACATACTATACATAAACAAGTTATCTAGAATGTGAAATACTACTTCATAGTACTTAGCAATATTCTTGCTAAGTCATGTTTTATAACCAGAGTCTCATGGAGGGAGAGCGTAAGTTTGTGTATAGATCTATACGGGACTGACAATCCCACACCTTGCTGTTAGCTACAGTTGGGACCGGCAGGTCTACGGTTGACAAATGTCATACCATTTTCGACGCCTGAAGAACGTCGTGTTTTATACTAGTCAATTTCGTATGGTTATAACCTCATTCACATTAAACATTAACTAAACCAGTTAGGTTTACAAGACAAACACTTCTTCAATGGTTTTATTTTAAACAAAACTACTAAAAGATATTATCTTCAATTCCATACATACAGTGGTGTTCACACATGAACAGTGCATACTATTTTTGTAGTAAAGATAGTTTACAAATATGGAAAACATACACTTGTACTATTTCAAGTACAAACATACATTTTGCACTATTTCAAGAGAACAAAACATACAAACAGTTGGGTCTTGGGTAAAAGACTACTTTTCATTTTAAGTAGAAAATATAGGATTTTATGGGAAGTATACTAACATTTTCATGAAACAAATACAAACATTTGACACTAAGTACTTATGAACTCACCAAATTAAATGTTGATACTCTCTTTCAAAATAAATTGTATTCTCAGGAAACCAGTAGACAGGTACACTGGCTCAAGTTTTGAGAAGACGAAGCATGTTCAAGACTCGTCTTTTATTTTGATATTACATTTTTGGTGTCATACAACTATACAAAGAACACACATGTATTAACTATATTATTAATGCAATGGATGTTGTTGCTTGTTTTACTATTGTGCATTGTTATGATACTGTACATGACGTCCTCCGCCCCCGAATGTTTCTGCCATCTCGGTTTGGGGGTGTGACAGATTGGTATCAGAGCATTGTTTATAGTAAACTAAGTATATCAACCCATAAAAGATATACAACTATAAATACAATGGGACTAAAACACTCTGACCAAGAGTTATACTTTTAAATATAACAAATATTTTACTAAAGTATACATACATGCATACATACCAGATCAGTGTCATACTAGAACAGAACAAAAGTGTTGTGATGAACATCACAAGTAGACTTGGGGATATATAATTAGGTCTGGGATTGATATAGCCTGATCAACTATATCTATCCGAGAAGTGATTAGCATATGCCTATGGGTTCACGGTTTTAGACCATGTTGAAACTTAGTTGTTCTGGGCCTTGTTGGGCCATCAGAATTCAATTGTTGGGCTGTTGATATTTTATTGGACTCTCATGTATGAAGGCCCATGAAAGAGATTGGGCCCAATTTGGAAAATTGGGCCATATTGGGCTTTGGGTGATTATTTTGGAATTTGGGCTTTTTGGACAATTCAATTGGGCCTTGGCCTTGGGCCAAGTTGAGTAAAGGGTAAAAATATCTTTTACCCTAGTTTGGACTCTTAGGGTGAGTCAGGATCCAATTATTAATTGGATGATGTTTTTGGATTATAGAGCGGGGATTTTTAGCGGGCCTGCAGCCAGAGATTTATCCGTGAGATTTAGTAGTGCGAGGTGAGTTTCCTCACTGTGATTAGCGGGTCGAAGGCACCAATTTCGGCCCATGATTTTGTTATGTTAGGATGCTAGATTTATGTGTGACTCTTGCATGTGTTATGTGCTCATATGCTTACCGGGCGGGGTCCGATGTCGGGCGGGGTCCGATGTCGGGCGGGGCCCGATGACCATTCTGTATGTTATGTATCTTTGTGATTATTTCATGTGTTATGTGTTTATATGTTTATATATTTATATGTATACCGGGCGGGGCCTGATAACTGACAGATCTGTACACCGAGCGGGGACAAATGATGGGCGGGGCCCATTATGTGTTTATGTATGTATGTATGGTATGTGGTATTTTGTGCTTACGATTTTCAGTTTATGTTTCAAGTACTTCAGGTTCCAAAGGGAAGAGCCCGGGATGATTGCAGAGCACACACCACACGATTCTGCATTTTATGATTTACTCTGATGATTGATGATGTATTGATACAATTTGTTACCTTGGTTTTATGAAAATGATATGGCTTACTATTTTATTAATCTAAAATTTAAAAAATTTCGGGTCTTATTTATGGGACGTTACAAGTAGGTGGTTTGCACATGATCCCACATCGGCTTGGAAGGAGAACGAAACATTTCCTTATAAGGGGTGTGGATACCTTCCTTGTCACAACGCGTTTTAAAGCCACACGGACAACAGATCCCATAAGAACTCTGTACTTAAGCGTGCTCGGGTGAGAGCAATCCAGGGATGGGTGACCCCCTGGGAAGCTTTTCTTGCCGGGAGCCCAAAGCGGAGAATATTGTGATACATGCTAGAGGGAGATGTTACAAATGGTATCAGACCTGGGGCATGGGTCGATGTGTTCGACGAGGACGTCGAACCCTATAATAGGGGTTGAAGGTGGGTTGCACCTGATCCCACATCGGCTTGGAAGGAGAACGAAACATTTCCTTATAAGGGGGTGTGGATACCTTCCATGTCACAACGCATTTTAAAGTCGTGCGAGCAACAGATCCCATAAGAACTCTACAGTTAAGCGTCCCCGTACGAGAGTAATCTAGGGATGGATGACCCTGTGAGAAGTTTTCGTGTTGGGAGCCCAAATCGGACAATATTGTGATACGTGCCAGAGGGGGATGTTACAAGATCTTGTGCACAGGGCGGCTGTAGGGATGAGTTTAAAGTCCACCTAAAATCTTTCATATCGAGATACCCAATGCCCATCTAATATAATATTAGATGTTGAATTCAATGTGGAAAGCTTGATATTTGAAGATTGGAGCACATTATTATCATCATCCCAAGGTATGTGTTTAGTATTGCAAGTAAAGGATGTTGAAATTTTATTTCTTAATAATTCTTTTGAAAAATTGTATTTATAGGTGCAAGAATAAAAGGACTACCTATATAAGCATGAAGTTTAGCTTCTTCAAGAAGTTGAGACTTGGCTTTGATATGCTTATTGAAGGATAAGACTCAAAGCTAATAAAATATAATGCCAAACTAGAACTTATGAGAATGTAAAATGTTGTGTGTATTATCTTCATGTATTCACTATGAATAGAAAGGGTTCAATCCTTAGTGACACCCTGATATTCAAATATTTGGAATGAATAATATACTAATGTGAAATTTAATTGTCACGACATTTCATTTATTAATTAGTTTGTTGTTGTTATGTTTTGTTTTTAAGTTAATCAAGATTACACTTAAATGGGGGAAGTTTGTTGGTGATTTGTATTACCGATATGTATTTAAGTGTAATGGATTAATATGTTGACCGAATATAATCTTGATAGACGTTAAGCAAATAAGGGTGGTGCAGTGTGCACACTTGTTTGAGTTTGTTCAAGATTAAAAGTAGACTGTTATTTAGGGGCGAAGCCCCTAAATAAACGGTGGACCGGGGCAGTACCCTTCGAAGCGGGGTCCAAGGGGCAAAGGCCCTCGCTAGGGTTGACTTTGTTGTTGACCCTTAAAAATGCCTAAGAAATTCGGATTCTTGAAAATTGACCCGATTTCGATTTTGTGACAACCGTCAAATTCTGGTCAAGTCAAAGTCAAATAAAGTCAACAAGTCAAAGCGGTCAACTCTACTAACTCTTGTATACTAGGGTTTATATTATGTAATTACTGTACAACTCGCTATTCTAATGAGAAATCATCGAATGAAAAGTCGTATATCTAGATTTCCTTAACCAAAAACTGTGGTAAGTAATGAACCAAAGCGATAAAACACTATTTCATACTCATCGGGAGTGTGTAAGATCCTTAAACATGGCTTAACGGGGTTTACGGACCTTGAGTTGCGAAGCCGGACACTAAAAAAGGTCACAAAAGAAGTCTCTCCCAATCTCTTTCACTCTATCTCTCCCTAACTCAAATCTCTCCCAAATCTCTCCAAGTATGTCAAATCTCTCCCAAATCTCTCCAAGTATGCCAAATCTCTCCAAGAATGTCAAATCTCTCCCAAATCTCTCCAAGTATGCTGAATCTCTCCAAGTATGTCGAATCTCTCCCAAATCTCTCCAAGTATGCCAAATCTCTCCAAGAATGCCAAATCTCTCCCAAATCTCTCCAAGTATGCCAAATCTCTCCAAAAACGTGAAATCTCTCCAAATATGGCAAATCTCTCCCAAATCTCTCTCAAAACCTCTTTTGATTTTTCGTAATCATTTGGGGCATCCCAATACTTGACCCGGTGAAAAACCCTGCGAAACGGGACGATGTCTTGGAAAATAGCCTTTTAGGGCCGAAGTCCCTCTATAGGGACCAAACCCTCCTTGAGTCGAAGCCCCAAGAAGCAAGACCGGAGTCCTCTTGAGTAGCCGCAACCATCTAGCCGCAGCCATCGGGCCGCATCCACCGAACCGCAGCCACCGAACCGCAGCCATCGAACCTGGAGCACCGCATCCGAACTTCGCCTACGGTCCCTCCTGACGAACCCGCCTGCGGTACCTGCTCGGACCGCAGTCCCTTCCCCTTCGGATCCACTTCAGCGACCAAGCCTTCCCTGCGGACCTAAGGCTGCTAAGACCCGAAACCACGCTCTGACTTCGGATTTTCCACTTTCCACCCGGTTTTCGACCACGACTCCGTTTTAAGTCCGTTTTTAATTATTTTAACGAGGGATTTTCATCCAAACTTATATTTTGACATATAAGGTCCCATATATTGATAAATTCAGCATATTTTTAAGGAAATCCTTATTTAAGAATAAAATCTATTAAGTAAGATCTTGTGGTGGAGTGTTGACTTTGCCATAGTGTTTGACACAAGCAACCACCCCCATGCCCACTCCATGACCAGCCATTGTCCTTCCACCATACCTGGTCATTCAAGAGTACTTTCCCCACCATTTGACCAGCCACACTCTTGGTCAAAGGCTGAAAACTCTTATCTCTCCTCACCATTCTCTCATTTCTCTCATTTTTCCTCCAAAAGACAAACACCATTCTCTCTCAATTCTCTCTCTAAATTTCGAGATTCAAGGCCATTCTCCAAGCTTTTCTTCTACTATTGGTAAGTATTATCATCCTCCACAAGATTATTTCACTTCTTTCTACTCAAATCATGGATATCTTACATAAATATAATCACATTCATGTTAGATCTTCGAACCTTCAAGGCATCTTCTTAGTGTTCTTGAGTAGAACACTTCTTTACTTCAACATCCATCCACTAAGAACACACAAGGTGAGTTCATACCCCTATCTTTTCATGTTTTTCTTAAGTTTTAAGGGGGGGAATACAAGATAGAACACCAAGAACACAACTAAATACATTTAACAGCCTTCATCAGAAAAGTTTAACTCCATTCACGGACTGTTTTGGTCAACTTAAACACTTTAGTTTTCAAAAATGTATTAGGTGAAAATAGTTCAGGTTCATACCTTTAAAATGACTACTTGCACATCTCCATACGATTTTTCTACAATTTATGGTGATTTTTGCAAAACTGCCTATCATTTCAAGAACAAATCCGGACCGGTATGTGATTAAGGACTTTTTCACACAAGTTGGAGGTCACTAAAAATCATAATAAATCTTATGAAGAAACTAGACTCATTTTCCAAACTATCAGAATTTATAGATTCTGATTTGGACCTTTGATAATTTTTCTATAAATTTTCTAAGAACAGTAATAGAAATGTTAATACAAGAAAAATGCTATCAATTTCATTTGCACCTTGTAACTTTTTGAGCAAGGTGTGTATCATTATGTGAATATATGTTTTTACATTATATGTCATTTCGTCTTAGTGTATTGACATACACCAGAAAACAAATGGATTTTACCTTCTCAAGAATGGTAATTAGTTTATTGTTATAAACAAGGTTTATGTCCATTGCATACAAATATTTGATAAACTATGGAAGTATAGTTTATGTTGCTTTTACATTATAAACGATTATGATAAACTATAATAGGTATATAGTTTATGTTTCATTACATTTCAAACTCTTTACCAAAGGTTTTCAGTTCACGTAAATCTGTTAATGAATAAATTTGTGAGACATTCGCTTCGCGTTACATCCATGTAACAAAGTCAAAAGTCCTGTAAATTGTAACCAGAGTCTCTTGTAGGGAGAACGTGATAGTTGTGTATAGATCTATATTGGGTCTGACAAACCCACACCTGAGCTGCATGCAACAGCTAGACCGGCAGGTCTGGGGTGACAAGTGTCATTTAACTTGCGACGCCTGAAGAACGTCGTATTACGAGGCCGTCTGAGTCATAGTATGGTTATAATAACTCACATGTGGTATTAACAAAACATAAGATTTACGGGTTTTATTTCTAAATTTAACGAGTTTATGTTGATTTAAACTTGCATAAATTTCTTTAAGTATGGTAAAATACTTGTACACTTCGCTCTTGACTTTTAAGACTACAATGCATTACATAAGAAAATATGGGATCTTTCTTGAACGAACATCATTTTCACAAGAAAAGGATTTTAGCATCACCTTCAAAAGCTTATGAACTCACCAACTTAATTGTTGACACTCTTTCAAAACTATTTGTATTCTCAGGAAATCAATAAACAGGTAATCAAGTGCTTTTGAGGATGGGACGTAAGGCGTCAAACATTTCATTTTTGTCAACATAATGTAATTGCTTTGGAAACATGTAAAATCATACAATGATGTAACTCTTTCAATTATATTTATGTTGGTTGTGTTTACTTTGATCACTATTGCAAATTGTTGTTATGATACTATACATGAAGTCCTCCACCCCCGGACGTTTCCGCCATCCTTGGTTTGGGGGTGTGACAGATTGGTATCAGAGCAATGTTTATAGTGAACTAAGTATATCGAACCACATAAGATATACAAACTATAAACACATTTGGGACTAAAAGTCTCTGATTAAACATTTCCAAATGACCATACTTTTAGTAAGTAAACGGTTTCTTATTAAAAGTATAAGTACATGCATACATACTCGCATAGTGTCATAATTAGGAAGAACATAAAATAAAACGAGGAGTTGGACACTACGAGTAGACCTTGGGATATGTAATCAGACTTGGGATGAATATAGCCTGATCAACTATATTTATCCGAAGTGTGACTATTGTATGCCGGGGCACGGTCGTAGTGAGCAACAAGCCTAAAAACTTCCCATACAAGAAAGTTGCTAAGAACCAAACGTAACATTTAAAAATACTATAGGAGTATTTTGTAAAATTATAACTCGACATTTTAGATTCATTTCATATCTCTTACACCCCTATTCTCGTACAGACAACATGGCGGGATTCCATCTACCTGGAGACCCTTACTTCCCTAATGAGGAAAACGCCGGATGGCTCGAGGCAGAACCCGAGGAGATGATCGAGGAAGATCCTGAGGAAGACCCCGAAGAGGTCGAGGAAGAAGAGGAACCCGAGGAGGAAGAAGAAATGGAGGACGAAGAAGAAGAAGAAGAAGAAGAAGAAGAAGAGCCAGAGGAGGAAGTCATCAACCCTCCTTACATCGCCAGGGTGCCTGCAAACCGTTTTGGCTACAACGGGCCCGAGCCCCGTTGGGCAACAGTGATCGAGCAATGGGGCCGTCAGCAACGACAACGATCACCATTCGGTGATCAACGGGGTTACTACGACCTTAGTCATGGGGGACCGGCTGATAGAGCCCTCCCAGTCGTGATCCAACAGATCACGAACCTTGGAGACCAGAATAGGGAAGTGGCAAATCAGGTTCGGGATCTCAACGTTGCTGTAGACGCCTCGGATGCTCGTACTAGGGACTTGGAAAGAGACTTCTACCCCATTGACCAACTCATCGAGGACCTTACCACCGCTCGGGCGGAGGTAAGGGAGTACCAGATCAGGCACGCAGCTCTCGAGGAGAGAGTAATCGCGGCCGAACGCTGGATTGCAGAGCTTCAGGGAGCCTCGACCTCATCTCAAGGCCTCAATGGACCAGATGCCACCCGCCAGGAGTAGTGCTTACACTACTCACATTTTGTTATAAACTAGGATTTTGAGTATGCGTTGGTGCTACTCTTTTTGCATGTAAGCTAACCCTGCGATTAAGTGATTACACTACTCAAGGGGCTATGTTATGCCAAAGTTTTCCGTTACATTGATGTAGACCTGCTTAAAGGTCAAATTCTCCTAAACAATATGTATCAAATTATATCAATGAAATTGGCATGTATTTTATTTCATTGCGATATTTTTTTTATGACAAATCTCATAGCATGACAGTGCAAACAATTTGCTTTCGGTATTTCTGAGATCCTTAATGTGCACCTCCTGGTTAGTTGTAATTTTGAGACGATCGACTTAGAAATGGTGAGTCCGCCTTAGGTCCTGTTCCTTGTTTGGTTGTGGGCCTAGGATAGACTCATTAAGTTCAACGGCCTATTGGACCATAATCACAAATAACTGGTGTGCATCGAGTGATCATAGGAAAGGACGAGGCATGATCAAAGATTACAAAATTACATTTGGGTCACTACTAAATTCGGGGAGTTCGAGCGCAAGAACTTTCTTCATAAATCATTTCTGAATGCTTTAAGTCGGGTCATATAACAAATAATCAAATTCAGTAAACTCCGACTTACAAATTGAAGACTTACCGATTTTTCATCTTTGTAACTTTTGACAGAGCTATGCCGCTAAGGAAAAGACCCAGACCTTCCGGCAGCACAGCACCACCTCCTCCGCCGCCACCTCCACAGTTTGATTTCGTGATGTTCCAGGCTGCAGTAACGGCAGCCGTGGCGGCCGCAATGTCACAAATAGGGACAAACGGCGCTGGTGGTTCTGGATCGGGTGCTATGCACTCTAACCACGGGGACAGTACGGGGCGTACAAGAGAGTGTTCTTACAAAGACTTCACGAATGGCAAACCTGATTTCTTTAATGGAAGCGGGGGGTGGTCACGCTAATGCAATGGTTCGAGAGGACTGAAGCAGTTTTCGAAATCTGCGCTTGCCCCGAAGCAAGCAAAGTCAAGTATGCGGCATTCACTTTCACCGATAAAGCTCTCACTTGGTGGAATGGCCGAGTTAAGTCACTTACTCCTACAGTGGCTAACTCTATCAGCTGGGAGGACTTGAAAGCTTTGATGCTAAAGGAGTATTGCCCGAGGGGCGAAGTGAAAAAACTTGAGGAAGAACTCTGGAACCTCAAGATGTCGGGCACAGACCTTGAAACTTATACTACCCGATTCAATGACCTCGCACTCCTCTGCCCAACAATGGTCACTCCAGAAGAGAAGAAGGTGGAACGATACCTCTGGGGGCTATCATCCCAGATTCAAGATAGTGTGCTGGCCTCGAAACCCACTACTTTTGACAGTGCCAAGGAATTGGCACAACAACTTATCGATCATAGAGCCAGCCACGGTACTGTTACTACCACCCGCGATCAAGCTAAGGGGGGGAGCAATAAAATAAAATTCTGGAACAATAAAAAGAAGCAGTCAGTGCCAGACTCCACCAAAAAGCAACAGACAGTTGCTGTCCACGCTGCCACTACCTCTGCCACTCCAGCACCACCGAAGCCATATGCGGGAACCCTTCCCAAGTGCAATAAATGCAACTTCCACCACACCGGCGCTTGTCGGGAAATGCACTGCAAAAATTGCAACAAGAAGGGGCATACCGCTCGCTTCTGTAGGGCGCCAGCCCAACCAATCACTCAAGTCGCCAATACGGGGGCCAGTCAAACCTGTTACGGCTGTGGGGAGACATGGCACTTCAAAAGAAACTGCCCAAAGGCACAAACCCCTAATGCTGGTGGCGTGGGGAGAGTCCTGGCTATAGGACATGGAGAAGCAATCAAGGACCCCACGGTGGTTACTGGTACGTTTCTTCTCAATAACTCATATGCATGCATACTCTTCGATAGTGGAGCGGAGAGGAGTTTTGTGAGCCATCAATTCAAACATTTACTTAAACAAGATCCCCAATTGCTAAAAGACACATACGTCGTAGAAATGGCAAACGGAAAGGCAGAGCGCGCTAGCGATATATACTCAGGGTGTACCCTCACTCTAGATAATCATTCATTTAAAATCGACCTAATGTCGGTAACAATAAAAAGTTTCGACATAATCATCGGTATGGATTGGTTAAGTTCTCATCGTGCTGACATTCTATGTTACGAAAGGGCCGTTCGCCTCAATCTGCCAAGTGGCAAAACCCTTCTCGTCTACGGTGATAAACCCAGTGCAAACTTACAGATCATCTCTTGCGTCAAGGCTCAAAAGTATCTCCGAAAGGAATACCACGCCTTCTTAGCCCACGTACTAGATAAGAAACAAGGGGTGAAGGATATCAAAGACATTCCAGAAGTGTGCAACTTTCCCGACGTATTCCCTGAAGACCTTCCAGGCATACCCCTCGCACGGCAAGTCGAATTCCGAATCGACTTGGTCCCCGGAGCTACCCCAGTAGCCAAAGCTCCATACCGCCTAGCGCCGGCAGAAATGCAAGAATTGTCCAGCCAATTGAACGAGCTGTTAAGCAAAGGGTTCATCAGGCCGAGCTTTTCACCTTGGGGAGCACCAGTCCTGTTTGTAAAGAAGAAGGACGGATCTTTTCGCATGTGCATTGACTACCGCGAGTTAAATAAGCTTACCATCAAAAACCGATACCCTCTACCCCGAATCGACGACCTCTTCGACCAACTTCAAGGAGCAAGCTACTTTTCAAAAATCGATCTGAGGTCGGGTTACCATCAGCTACGAGTTCAAGAAGAAGATATCCCCAAGACAGCCTTCAGAACTCGCTATGGGCACTACGAGTTTGTAGTGATACCCTTCAGATTAACCAACGCACCTGCGGTATTCATGGACCTGATGAATCGAGTGTGTCGACCCTACTTAGACAAGTTCGTGATCGTGTTCATCGACGACATTTTGGTCTACTCACGAAGCAAGGAAGAGAATCGCCAACACCTGCGACAAGTGCTAGAGACGTTGAGAGCTGAGAAGCTTTATGCTAAATTCTCTAAGTGCGAATTCTGGATCCGAGAAGTGGATTTCCTTGGCCATGTGGTCAGTGAGAGAGGGATACATGTGGACCCTTCCAAAATCAAGGCAATCGAGAACTGGTCAGCACCTACAACACCAAAGGAAATCCGACAATTCTTGGGGCTTGCTGGATACTACCGAAGATTCATCCAAAACTTCTCCAAGATCGCTAAACCACTCACCACCTTGACTCAAAAAGGTGTGATGTTTAAATGAGAAGATAAACAAGAAGCTGCCTTCCAAACGTTAAAACAAGCCCTGTGCAGCACACCAATCCTGTCTCTGCCAGAAGGAACCGAAGACTTTGTAGTCTACTGCGACACATCAAACCAGGGGCTTGGGTGTGTATTAATGCAGCGAGGAAATGTCATTGCCTACGCTTCGAGGCAATTGAAAACGCACGAGGTCAACTACGTCACGCATGACCTCGAATTGGGAGCAGTAGTGTTCGCCCTAAAGATCTGGAGGCACTACCTTTACGGAACAAAGTGTACTGTCTTTACCGATCACAAGAACCTTCAGCACATTCTCAACCAAAAGGAGCTCAACATGAGGCAGAGACGATGGGTAGAACTACTGAACGATTACGAGTGTGAGATTCGTTATCACCCAGGTAAGGCAAACGTAGTAGCAGATGCCTTAAGTCGAAAGGAATACTCGGGGCACCGAGTAAAGTTATTAACGATGACAATCCATTCACACCTGTCTACTCAAATCAAAGAGGCTCAGTTGGAGGCCTTACAACCGAAAAATGTAACGGGCGAGGCATTAAGAGGAATGGATAAAAACGTAGAAGTCAAAGACGACGGAGTTCGTTACCTCATGAACCGAATCTGGACGCCGAAGTTCGGTGGTTTCCGAGACGTCGTCATGAACGAAGCACACAAGACTCGATACTCCATCCACCCAGGTTCAGATAAGATGTATCTGGATCTCAAGAAGTTGTACTGGTGGCCAAACATGAAAGCCGAAATTGCTACCTATGTAGGCAAGTGTTTGACTTACGCCAAGGTCAAGGTAGAATATCAGAAACCCTCAGGACTTCTACAACAACCTGATATACCTGAGTGGAAGTGGGAACGGATAACCATGGACTTCATAACCAAGCTACCCAAGACCACGGGCGGGCTTGATACCATATGGGTAGACAGATTGACCAAATCAGCGCACTTCCTGCCAATAAAGGAAACCGACAAGATGGAGAAACTGACTAGGACGTACATCAAAGAGATTGTACGACTGCATGGTGTGCCAAAATCAATTATCTCAGACAGGTATAGTCGATTTACCTCGTGATTCTGGCAATCACTTCAGAAGTCCTTGGGAACTAGGCTGGACATGAGTATAGCCTATCACCCACAAACCGACGGGCAAAGTGAGAGGACCATTCAGACGCTAGAAGACATGCTTAGAGCGTGTGTGATAGACTTTGGTAAATCTTGGGATATCCATTTACCACTTGTCGAATTCTAGTACAATAACAATTATCACACTAGCATCAAGGTTGCACCATTTGAAGCCCTCTATGGCCGCAAGTGCAGATCACCTCTGTGCTGGGCTGAAGGGACAAGTCCCTAATAGCACCCTCACTGGCCCGGAGATAATAAGGGAAACTACAGAGAAGATAATTCAAATCCGAGAACGGTTAAAAGCTTCTAGAGACAGACAGAAAAGTTACGCGGATAACAGACGAAAGCCCTTGGAATTCCAGGTTGGGGACCGCGTGCTATTAAAGGTCTCACCCTGGAAGGGTTTAATACGTTTCAGCAAACGAGGAAAACTAAATCCTAGATACATCGGACCATTCGAGATCCTCGCTAGGATTGGCCCAGTAGCTTACAAGCTTCGCCTACCACAGGAACTTAATAACGTACATCCTACCTTCCACGTATCGAACTTAAAGAAATGTCTATCCGACGAGACTCTCGTGATACCTCTCGACGAAATTGAAATCAACGAGAGTCTCCACTTCGTGGAAGAACCGGTAGAAATCATGGATCAAGAGATCAAAAGAACAAAGCAAAGTCGTATTCCCATTGTGATGGTCCGCTGGAACGCTAAACGAGGACCCGAATTCACCTGGGAACGCGTGGATCAGATGAAACAAAAGTATCCACATCTCTTCCCAAATTCTTGAAGTCCCAGTCAAAAAGGTAATTTCGGGACGAAATTCCTTCTAACGGGGGGATGATGTGACAACCGTCAAATTCTGGTCAAGTCAAAGTCAAATAAAGTCAACAAGTCAAAGCGGTCAACTCTACTAACTCTTGTATACTAGGGTTTACATTATGTAATTACTGTACAACTCGCTATTCTAATGAGAAATCATCGAATGAAAAGTCGTATATCTAGATTTCCTTAACCAAAAACTGTGGTAAGTAATGAACCAAAGCGATAAAACACTATCGCATACTCATCGGGAGTGTGTAAGATCCTTAAACATGGCTTAACGGGGTTTACGGACCTTGAGTTGCGAAGCCGGACACTCAAAAAGGTCACAAAAGAAGTCTCTCCCAATCTCTTTCACTCTATCTCTCCCTAACTCAAATCTCTCCCAAATCTCTCCAAGTATGTCAAATCTCTCCCAAATATCTCCAAGTATGCCAAATCTCTCCAAGAATGTCAAATCTCTCCCAAATCTCTCCAAGTATGCTAAATCTCTCCAAGTATGTCGAATATCTCCCAAATCTCTCCAAGTATGCCAAATCTCTCCAAGAATGTCAAATCTCTCCCAAATCTCTCCAAGTATGCCAAAGCTCTCCAAAAACGTGAAATCTCTCCAAATATGGCAAATCTCTCCCAAATCTCTCTCAAAACCTCTTTTGATTTTTCATAATCATTTGGGGCATCCCGATACTTGACCCGGTGAAAAACCCTTCGAAACGGGACGATGTCTTGGAAAATAGCCTTTTAGGGCCGAAGTCCCTCTATAGGGACCAAACCCTCCTTGAGCCGAAGCCCCAAGAAGCAAGACCGGAGTCCCCTTGAGTAGCCGCAGCCATCTAGCCGCAGCCATCGGGCCGCATCCACCGAACCGCAGCCACCGAACCGCAGCCATCGAACCTGGAGCACCGCATCCGAACTTCGCCTACGGTCCCTCCTGACGAACCCGCCTGCGGTACCTGCTCGGACCGCAGTCCCTTCCCCTTCGGATCCACTTCAGCGACCAAGCCTTCCCTGCGGACCTAAGGCTGCTAAGACCCGAAACCACGCCCTGACTTCGGATTTTCCACTTTCCACCCGGTTTTCGACCACGACTCCGTTTTAAATCCGTTTTTAATTATTTTAACGAGGGATTTTCATCCAAACTTATATTTTGACATATAAGGTCCCATATATTGATAAATTCAGCATATTTTTAAGGAAATCCTTATTTAAGAATAAAATCTATTAAGTAAGATCTTGTGGTGGAGTGTTGACTTTGCCATAGTGTTTGACACAAGCAACCACCCCCATGCCCACTCCATGACCAGCCATTATCCTTCCACCATACCTGGTCATTCAAGAGTACTTTCCCCACCATTTGACCAGCCACACTCTTGGTCAAAGGCTGAAAACTCTTATCTCTCCTCACCATTCTCTCATTTCTCTCATTTTTCCTCCAAAAGACAAACACCATTCTCTCTCAATTCTCTCTCTAAATTTCGAGATTCAAGGCCATTCTCCAAGCTTTTCTTCTACTATTGGTAAGTATTATCATCCTCCACAAGATTATTTCACTTCTTTCTACTCAAATCATGGATATCTTACATAAATATAATCACATTCATGTTAGATCTTCGAACCTTCAAGGCATCTTCTTAGTGTTCTTGAGTAGAACACTTCTTTACTTCAACATCCATCCACTAAGAACACACAAGGTGAGTTCATACCCCTATCTTTTCATGTTTTACATTATAAACGATTATGATAAACTATAATAGGTATAGTTTATGTTTCATTACATTTCAAACTCTTTACCAAAGGTTTTCAGTTCACGTAAATCTGTTAATGAATAAATTTGTGAGACATTCGCTTCGCGTTACATCCATGTAACAAAGTCAAAAGTCCTGTAAATTGTAACCAGAGTCTCTTGTAGGGAGAACGTGATAGTTGTGTATAGATCTATATTGGGTCTGACAAACCCACACCTGAGCTGCATGCAACAGCTAGACCGGCAGGTCTGGGGTGACAAGTGTCATTTAACTTGCGACGCCTGAAGAACGTCGTATTACGAGGCAGCTGAGTCATAGTATGGTTATAATAACTCACATGTGGTATTAACAAAACATAAGATTTACGGGTTTTATTTCTAAATTTAACGAGTTTATGTTGATTTAAACTTGCATAAATTTCTTTAAGTATGGTAAAATACTTGTACACTTCGCTCTGGACTTTTAAGACTACAATGCATTACATAAGAAAATATGGGATCTTTCTTGAACGAACATCATTTTCACAAGAAAAGGATTTTAGCATCACCTTCAAAAGCTTATGAACTCACCAACTTAATTGTTGACACTCTTTCAAAACTATTTGTATTCTCAGGAAATCAATAAATAGGTAACCAAGTGCTTTTGAGGATGGGACGTAAGGCGTCAAACATTTCATTTTTGTCAACATAATGTAATTGCTTTGGAAACATGTAAAATCATACAATGATGTAACTTTTTCAATTATATTTATGTTGGTTGTGTTTACTTTGATTACTATTGCAAATTGTTGTTATGATACTATACATGAAGTCCTCCACCCCCGGTCGTTTCCGCCATCCTTGGTTTAGGGGTGTGACAGACTTTGTTCTAGACCCTTATTGAAAACCCGATTTTATGACAGTTGTATGATTGTTGGAAACTGTCTTGTGACAGTTTTCAGACATAAAATTGTTTAGTGACAGTTCTCAGACAAAGATATACATGACTCAAGTTCTTTTGAGAACCAAAAAATTGTGCGAACTTGACAACTACTAATCCATACATCATTTTTCAAAATCAAAACCACAAATATTAACGAAATGCAGCATCTAAGCCATATCTAGACTAAAAAAAAAAAATTGACGATTTTTTTTTTGCTGCAAATTTTTTTACTGCAGATTCATATATATGCATGCATGCATATTTATTAATCAGCAATCATATGAACTGCAGATACATATAAGATGCATATATGACTGTTGATTCATATATATGCATGCATATATATGAATCAGCAGTCATATTGACTACATACCGTAGTTATATGACTGTGGACATGTAGTTTTCAGCTACGAATTTGGAGTTCGCAAGTTCTCATTTTTTGGTACATACAAAATTGATAACCTCTCATTCCCTGTTCTTAAATCTCATATTCGATTGATGATTTCAGAAGTACCACCAAATACTTCAATTTGAAAGTGTTTTACACAATTATCAGAATTCCAAGTGCTATTATACCCCAAATTTCTAACAATGCCAATACTCACCCCGAATCAATGAAACTATATTTGTTTGAACTTGGGTAGGTAGAATACACCATGCCATTTTACTTGAGTTTTCCCATTATAAGGTTTGTAACTTTGTATCCGATCTTAATTCAGTTATATCGAACATTCCCAAGCCAAATGCGTATAAATCCGATCTGCATTTTTGTAAAACTGGTTTTGCCACTTTGGGTTTAAATCCGGATCGTAGGGTTATGTGCACCTCTAACGGTCTTACGTCGCCAGACGCACACCAATTCGTAAAACTCAAAGTTCATCCCTTTCCTGACATTCCCCCCCAAATCTCCATGTTTCTTCGTTTTCAAATTGGGGGAGAAAGACAAGGACAAAAACGTTATTGTTCTTCTCCCCACACACTACAATTTACAGACTTCCATTTGATCGTCTTTTGTATATAGATACACGCATTTATATACATATTTATACGTATATATAATTTGTAATAATGTCGGAAGAGGAGAAGTTGCTGAAAGATGCGAAGAAATTGCCATGGGAGGCTCGATTGTTACACAAGAACTGGAAGGTGCGTAACGATGCCAACATTGACCTTGCCGCCCTCTGCGACTCTATCATTGATCCTAAAGATAATCGCATCCGTGAATTGGGTTAGTCAGTTTCGCTTCTCATTATGTTTTTTTTTCCTTGATCATCGTAGATCCAAAGTTCGCTCTTTTTTAACCTCGATCACGTAATGCATATCAAATATTGCCTTTTTTGTTGATTCTTTATGGGATTGGATCAGGTCGTTACTTTAAGAAAACCATTGCTGATTCGAATGCTCCTGTACAAGATAAGGCGCTTGATGCCCTAATTGCTTACTTAAAAGCCGCGGATGCTGATGCTGGAAGGTTTAACCCATTTTGTTTCCTTTTTGATTTTGATAAGTTGTATTACCTACGTTAACAACACTCCATGCACGAGAAGCTGGATGTTTCTATATGACCAGTCTTCTGAAGTGTAAAATTTTCACAATTTTTTAGGAGTTCATTCCATGTCTAACTTCTTCCATTTCAAAGACACAGAGAGTAGTAATAATTTCGTTGTGTAGGTATGCCAAGGAAGTTTGTGATGCAATTGTGGCAAAATGCCTTACTGGGAGGCCAAAAACGGTGGAGAAGGCACAAATGGTGTTTATGCTTTGGGTGGAATTGGAGGCTGTGGATGCATTCCTGGTATGTTTGATGACAAATAGTTATTTTGAATTTGATGTTTATCTTATGAGGTAGGAATATGGAATCTTGTTTTTTTTGGTGTATATGAATTTGGCCCCTCTATTAGACCATCTCCAACACATAACACCATTTTTTGCACCAAAATTGACAAAAATGATGTAATCTTAGGTAAATGTTGCTATTTTCATTATTGAAATGTTTGTTGATAGGATGTTATGGAGAAAGCCATAAAAAACAAAGTTGCTAAAGCTGTTGTTCCTGCCATAGATGTGATGTTTCAAGCTTTAAGGTTTGCAATTGAGTTACTATGTTAGGTTCTATTTGTTTATCAATTATAAAATTAAAATCTTGCTTGCCATTCCAAATACAAGTGAATTTGGTTCAAAAGTTGTGCCACCAAAGAGAATATTGAAGATGCTTCCGGAACTCTTTGATCATCAAGATCAAAATGTTCGTGCTTCATCTAAAGGGTTAACACTTGAGCTTTGTCGTTGGATTGGTAGAGACAATGTTAAATCCATACTGTTTGAGAAAATGCGGGATACAATGGTATGTTGATGAATGATGAATGATCATCAATTATTATTACTCACACATGTTTAATTCTTTTAAAAAACTCATATTTGTTTTTTCGAACTTTTGAAAGAAAAAAGAGTTGGAGGCTGAGCTTGTCAATGCCACAGGGGCTGCAAAGCCTACTCGGAAAATAAGGTTTGTGACTTGTTTCTTAAGTTGCCTACACAAATTTGTTGTGTTATGTAGTAATAAATATATTTTTTTATAATGACAATAATAACTATGAATATATTCTCTACTTGTTGCCAGATCTGAGCAAGACAAGGAATTAGAACAGGAAGTTGTGGGCTCTGGCCCAGCTGGTGAAGAATCTGCTGCTGAGAGTATGTGATGAATCTAGTTAAACAAATAGCTATATTTATTCGTTTATTTTTTAAAAAAATATTTCTTTTTATTTCCTTTTAATGTGTTAAAATTATGTACCAGTTCCTGAGGAAATTGATGAGTATGAACTTGTTGACCCTGTTGATATCTTAACACCATTGGAGAAGTCAAAGTTTTGGAAAGATGTGGTAAGTGCTCCTTCTCCCTGCTTTATAAGATTTAGCAACCATGTTTGTATTTTATTCATTTTTTAGATTAATTCTTTATTACTTTCTCTTTCCAGAAATCTAACAAATGGTTGGAGAGGAAAAATGCTGTTGAGGGATTGAATAAGCTTGCGTCGACAAAGAGGATTGCTCCTGGAGATTTTATAGAAGTATGCCGTGCACTTAAGAAGGTATTATGAATAACTATCTTTTGATGCAATTGAATAAATTATTTAGGCTGCTTAATTTGTGAATCTTTATCACCAAGTGACAAATCATTACAAGCTTATATTTTAAGATTGGGGTTCTACAATGACTATTCCTGTCATATTGGAACAAGGATCCATCAATCCACTAAAATTAACACAAGAGAATGCCCTCTTTCTAGCTCCTAGTGCCATGCACCTCATGTAGTGTCTTGTATGCAATAATCCAAGAGGGACTGAAATCGTGTAATACGGTGAAATGAAAAAACTCGTGTTTGTTTGCCACATAGGAATGAAATGGAGCATTCCTCATGGAATTGTTGGAAGTTATGGGGTGAAATAGGGATTTATCGACGATCAAATCATTTGGATTGTTGAGGATCATGTAATCAGTTCTCTTCAAATTCTAGTTGCTCCATGTGTGCATGTGAATCTGCAAATAATTTCGCAAAATAACCTTACAAAAAAATCACAAAACTGTTAGGCACAAGAAATTAAGCAAGTACAAGATCTGTATGCGAGTTGCTCGAAATCTTAGGTCTGTCAAAATGTGTATTTATACTCACATTATTCGCTTCTATTCCGAAGGTTGCCACCCCTAGACCCCCACCTTTCGTCGTGTTCGGCATCAAAATCGCCTTATACAAGTGTGCACTCTGCCCCACCTAACTTGTATTAGATTATATAATGGACCCTATGACGCCCGTGTTAATTCTATAAACACAAATGATCTGGCGACACCAAAACCACCGATGAGAATTTTATTCCTTCTCTTGAGCAGATTTTCATTCCATTGGGAGAGGGTGTTTTTCCGTTCCTTGATGGAATAAAATGATATATTTCAATTACAAATCATTTTTATTTAAATAATTTTAAATAAACATAATTTATTAAAAAATAAAACTTTAATTAAATTATTTTTTGTTATTTTCCAAAAATAACAATTTTTTTGTATTCATGAATCAAGATGGGTAAATGCCATTGTGCACAATAAACTTATGTCTATGGCTTGATTTGGTTGCCAAAGTATTTTTTTGCGCAATAGGCCATTAAACTTACAACTTACCTTTCTATTAAGTTATTTTCGTTAATTTTTAACTGGTCTCGCATTAACAAGTTATTCTAAATTACACGATGGTCCCTATGGTTTCAACTTCTTTTGTTTTTCGTCCAGATCGCAATGGCTCGTCACGAGGATGAGTTTCATGGTGTGTAATCCTTCGTCTACATCATTTTCAATTAGGAATCCCAAAATGCAATTCAGCATTCCAATTCCTATAATCTATGATTTGTTAAACCAATATTGGGAAGGGAACCTCGACGATCTAGTAAACAAACCAAAACTTCAGATCATTAGGTTGATGTCGACAGGCCAAAAAAGCGAACACTTGTGTTCTTCGTTCACAAAAAGATGAGTTTTTAAAACGATTGAAGATGAAAACGAAGCAGCAACTCAATCATCAGAAAATATGATCCCGAAACCGAAAGAACAACCGCAGCCAAGTTCTTCCCCGATTGCTAATAGTTTTCAAGATGAAACGCCACTGGCTATGACTCGCGCACAAGGAATCCCAACTCCCGAGATTTACGAATCGCCAAAATTGACCTCGACTCCTTTTCGGAAAACGAAAAAAATCCAAAATCAAATTCCGCTTTTAGATATAAACTTTCCGTCCAGAATTGCCGTAGCCACCGCCACTCCGCTTGTAAAAAAAATATTACGGAGAGAAACGGAGAAAAATTAGGGTCAAATTCGAACATGGTAGCTGAAGCTGAGAGTTCTATAAACGGTGCACAGAGTGAGGTCCAATTGTGTGTATCCCCAGTTGAGTTAATGCAAGGGCAAAACGAGAGTTATAGCAGTGAAGGCGAGTTGACGATGTACTCTGAAAATACTGCTAAAAGCGATAACTATCCGATTCCAAGAGAAGGAAGGTTTTAGGTTGGTTGGAACCACAACTGTGTGAATTATAGCCGGTGGGGTCCGGTACAAAGAAGAAAAGGCACACACCTCGAAACTCATCCTCTAGACGAGCCATGGTGATCTGGACCAAACACGAAAAAATTGAAACCATAGGGACCATTCGTCTAGTTTAGAATAACTGGCTAAGGGATGATCTGTTAAAAACTAACGAACGTGACTTAATAGAAGGTAAGTTGTAGGTTTAATGACCTATTGAATAAAAAAAACAAAAAAAACTTTAGTGACCAAATCGAGCTATAGACATAAGTTTATTGTACTTTAATGACATTTTCCCTTTTAAGATTTCATGGTAATTAATGTTATTTTATCTTTGGTTTAGATAAACAATTTTTTAAAGTGAGAAACAAATCGTTTTTTATTTTATTTTATTTTATTTCTTTATTTATTTTTTTGACTATTTTAACACATGTTATGTATTTAAAATGAAATGAAATCTATTTATATGCGTACTTTTACCGATATAATGGTATGTAATGCCATTCCATTAAGTTGTTCATCCAATTTTTTATGATTCTATTCCATCATACCAAACCACCCCTTTTTCAATAGACTTTTTGGGTATCAAAAAGCTAATCGAACAAACCGATCATTAGAATCAAGTCCGGTAAAAATTAAATGTATGTGATGGAAAGAAATAGGGCTACTTATCATGGTAGAAGAACATAAGAATGCAACAATAATTAATAAAAGGACCTGTGTTGGATTGACACTGCATATATACTAAATCTTCTAGTTTAGACTTTAGATGGAGAATATATAAATAAGCAGCAAAAACAATTTATGAAGCTTCTTCTTTTTAAAGAGATGAAATTTCTGGTATATTACTTTACATATAAGGAAATTTCTATTCTATATGCAGCTTGTTATGGATGTAAATCTTGCTGTATCAGTAGAAGCAGTCCAGGCAATTGGAAATCTTGCATCGGGATTAAGAACACATTTTTCTGCAAGTTCACGCTTCCTGTTGCCTATTTTACTCGTAAGTCTACATTCTTTCATCTTTTTTATAATGGTGCCTATTCTTTTTTATTACTTTCAAGTTGTTTCCTTTTGCTATCAATTACTTTGATCTCAATTTTATAAGTTAACAAGTTGTGATTTATAGGAAAAACTAAAAGAGAAAAAGCCTACTATGGCCGAGGCACTCTCTCATACTCTCAAAGCAATGCACAAGGCTAAATGTTTGACTCTTGCTGATATTGTCGAAGGTAGGCTTTATTTATTTATTTTTAATTTGATTTTTTCTTTTTTGTCATTTTAAAATTCTATTAGTGTCCTAATAAATGCCCTTACAACAGACGTTAAAACAGCTGTCAAAAATAAAGTTCCACATGTGCGTTCACTAACATTGAATTGGGTAGCAAATTGTGTTGAGACGAGCAACAAGGCTACTATTCTTAAAGTGCACAAGGACTATGTTCCAATTTGCATGGAGGTTAGTCAAATAGGTGACTTTTGATATAGGTTTTCCACCATTTTATTTGCCTTTAGTTTTTACAGTTAATGTCATCAAATAGTAACCAAGTTTCAGGTTTGTTCTACCTAGATACTGTAAACATTTAAGAGATTTTAGCACTGAAGTTTCATTTTTGATCTATTCGTGTCAAAAAGGTAAAAGTCAACTTGTTTACCAGTTTGACCGTATTTGACTAATACCCAACTTTCAGTTTTGTTCCACCTAGCAACCTCAACTCTTTTATGAACTTTAATCAGTAAATCAATAAAACTAGAAATTGTTACGAGTTACCTTTTTATATAATTTTACATAATTCTATAAAACAGTAAAAGGAACTTCACTTTATTTACATTCAATCAATCTTTATAGAGTTTCTTTCTTTGTGAGTTTTGAAGTGTTTATTACTTTATTTACATTACCTTAAAAAAATTTAGAACTTGAAATAGGAATACATCAATACGCTAATGAATCGTTGTTGATATGATATATTATGTTGACAATTATGTAAAATAACAAAAGATAATTAATTGACTAATATAAATGAAAATTAAAATACGTTATTATTGTATATAAAAAATGTTGTAACATAAGTTATACTATTATTACATAGTGGGGTGACATCCTTTTATGTTTTTCAACCACTTTATTTGCTTTTAGTTATTAAGACAGAACTTATTTGGGTTTGTAGTGTCTGAACGATGGAACACCTGAAGTTAGGGATGCTGCATTTTCAGTTTTGGCATCAATAGGAAAGGTACTTATACCATCATCATCATATGGCAAGTAATATTGTGGGGGTAAAACTGTAAATAATATCACTTGCTTGTTTCCTCTTTTTAGATGGTTGGCATGAGGCCTTTGGAGAAGTCATTGGAAAAACTTGATGATATCAGACGAAAGAAGCTCTCAGAAATGATTGGTATTTCTGGATCTGGTGCTTCAACTGTGGGACCCTCAGGTGAAACTGTATCATCTGCCCAGGTGTGTTTTATTTTTTCATCACTTCAATCTTTATTTATTGTTAATATTGTTTAATAATATGTTCAAGTAACACTTATTTAAGAGTAATGTGATATATATACTTGCAGGCTTCTGATGGAACTGTTGTTAAAAAGTCAGCTGCAAGCATGCTTAGTGGGAAAAATCCTGCTCCTGCTGCTGTGAGTTTCACCTATAATCCATCATACTTATTATTTATTTTTATTTTTTTATTGTTTGTAAATCTTTACTTCCCAATTTATAATTTTTTCTACCACTTTCAAGCCTGCTGGTAAGAAGGTGGCTTCGGGAAAAACAGGTGCTAGCAAGAAAGCAGATGGACCAAGTCAAAGTCAAACCAAAACATCTGGTCAACCTGAAGATGTTGAGGTGAGTTGGTTACTTTCACAAACACACACACACACACAAGTGTTGAGTGTGAATCCACGTCAAAGTGGTCCACAGAAAAGTTAGTCAAAAAAGAAAAAGGAATGGTCACCCGGTTCTTAAGGACCATGTTTTGTGGCTTTCCTTTTCTCCATTCAATCCTATATAAGATTGTATTGTATCTGTAGTTTCATAACACACAAAAAGAAGAAGAAATAAAAACTCCTAGTTACCCTCGTGTGGACGTAGGTCAGAAATAGACTGAACCACCTTAAATCCTTGTGTTCTTGTTTTTCTATAATTCGTGAGCTGAGAGTGAGAGTTTCGTGTTCGTGTCTCGATCCTAACAAGTGGTATCAGAGCGTTGGTTTAGCTCCAGAAGGTGATTTTCAATTTTTTGGTCGAAATTTGTTTTCGTAAAAAACGATTTTGGTGTATACCGTTGGAAAGGTCTCGTTCCGAAGATTCCGAAAATATTTTTTTCTGAATTTTTCGACCACCGGAAGACGTCCAAATCGCCGGTCAAAGGTTCGCCGGAATAGTGACCGAAAACCAGTTGCCCGGAGAAGACGACACTGTAGCGCCGGAGCCTTGATTGTAAATATATATATATATATATTTGATTTGGTTCGTGGGTTCTTTACTATATATATATATATATATATATATATATATATATATATATATATATATATATATATATATATATATATATTTGATTTGGTTCGTGGGTTCTTTTCAAGCCTTCTGGCTTAGGCTATTTATAGCCAAAAGAGAACATATGAAAAGGAAAGAAAAAAGCCGTCCATAATTGTAGGCGAAGAAGAAGTTAGGCTCCCCACATGTAACTCACCGTCCATTCTCATTTTCAATTTCACACTTATATTACTATTCATAGTCAAACTATGAATAGTAAATGATAAGTTACAGAAATAACCCCTGAACTATTTGTCACTTGCTAATTTTGGAGGCAACTTTTCCACAGGCATGTCAGTTACCGCTCACATAAACGAGTTTAACTCGATTATCTCTCGTTTAGCCTCAGTTGCAATAAAGTTTGAAGATGAAGTACAAGCGCTCCTCCTTTTATCATCTTTGCCCGATAGTTGGTCAGGCACCATCACAGCTGTTAGTAGTGCATCCGGCACTATTAAACTCACTTTCGAGAGTATTCGTGACTTGATTGTAAATGAAGATATCAGACGGAGAAGCAATGGTGAGACTTCTAGTTCTAGTTCTTTATTGCATACAGAAAGTAGAGGAAGAAGAAACGAAAGAGGACGTAGTCGAGGCAGATCAAAGTCTAGAAAAAGGGGGCAGTCCAAGAACCGAAAAGATATTGAATGTTGGAATTGCAAAGAAAAATGTCACTTTAGAAACCAATGTCCAAAACCACAAGCTGAAAAGAAAGAAGTACACAATGTATCCTCTGAAGAATCGGGAGATTTTCTCATATGTTGTGTTGAGAATTCAATGGAATCCTGGATTATGGATTCGGGTGCCTCTTTCCATGCTGTCTCATGCCCAGATATGGTCAAGAACCTACAAACAGGTGACTTTGGCAAAGTTAGTTTGGCCGATGATCAAGTGCTTGATATTACGGGTATAGGAGACGTAGATTTGAGGACCTCCATGGGAACCACCTGGACATTGAAAGATGTTAGGGTTATCCCAAACTTGAGGAGAAAGTTGATTTCAGTTGGTAAATTGGATGATGAAGAGTTTCATGTTCACTTTGGGGGTGGACAATGAAAAGTGATCAAAGGTAACTTGGTGCCAAGCAAGGAATAAAGATGATCAAGACGGTCCCAGGAACCCCTCAACAGAATGGTATTGCTGAAAGAATGAATAGAACTCTAAATGAAAGGGCTAGAAGCATGAGGTTGAATGCCGGTTTACCCAAGACGTTCTGGGCCGATGCAGTTAACACTGCTGCCTACTTGATCAACCGTTCACCGTGTGTTCCCTTGGATTTTAAATTACCAGAAGAAATGTGGCAAGGGAAGGAAGTAAGTCTCAAACACCTGAAAGTCTTTGGTTGTACTGCTTACAGTTTGTTAAAAGATGGTGACAGGGATAAACTTGATTCAAAGACCAAGAAGTGCACATTCATTGGTTATGGGTCAGATGAAATGGGTTACAGGCTTTGGGATAGTGAAAGCAGAAAGATAATCCGAAACAAGAATGTCACCTTTAACGAAGCCGAGTTATACAAAGACAGAAACAACAAAAGTCCAGAAGATCAGAAGGAGTATGTTGAGTTTGAAGGTGTTGAAAAGAAGAAAGAAGCTCCAGTCGAAATCCCTGAATCTGGGGATGATTCAACTAACAGTGGGAGCTCAGTGGATAATTCCAATAATGATTCTGAAGATGAAGAAACCAGTCCTCCAACTCCAGTGTCCCCAGTCACACCTCAAGTTCAACTAAGAAGATCTTCCAGAGTCACCAGACCACCAAACAAATACTCACCATCTGTCAACTACATTCTTTTGACAGAAAACGGTGAACCCCAGTGTTACTCTGAAGCTATAGGGTTGAAAGATTCATTGCAGTGGGAGCTAGCAATGAAAGATGAAATGAAGTCGCTTGAGAAGAACAAGACCTGACACTTAACAAAGCTTCCAGTTGGGAAGAAGGCTCTTCAGAATAAATGGGTTTTCAGGGTCAAAGATGAACATGATGGTACCAAACGGTACAAAGCAAGATTAGTAGTCAAGGGCTTTCAACAGAAAGAGGGAATCGATTTCAATGAAATATTCTCTCCAGTAGTGAAGATGACCACTATCAGACTTGTTCTCAGTATTGTAGCAGCAGAAGGTTTGCATCTAGAGCAGCTAGATGTCAAGACAGCTTTTCTACACGGTGACCTAGATGAAGACATTTACATGACACAACCAGAGGGTTTTCAGGTTAAAGGCAAAGGAAACTTGGTGTGTAAATTGAAGAAGAGTTTGTATGGTTTGAAACAAGCACCCAGACAATGGTATTTGAAGTTTGATAACTTCATGAGAAGAGTTGGTTACAAGAGATGTGACAATGATCATTGTTGTTACATCAAGAAGTTTAAGGGTTCTTATATCATTCTACTACTCTATGTAGACGATATGTTGATTGCAGGTTCAGACATGTCAGAGATCAACAAGTTGAAGAAACAGATTTCTGAAGAATTCGAGATGAAAGACTTGGGAGCTGCAAACCAAATACTCGGGATGAGTATTTCCAGAAACAAAGAAGATGGCTCTTTGACACTCTCTCAAGAGAAGTACATTGAGAAAGTGTTAGAGAAATTCAGCCTTAAAGAAGCCAAGATCAGAAGCACACCCTTGGGAAGTCACTTTAAGCTTTCTAAAAATCAATCACCCAAATCAGATGAAGACAAAGCAGAAATGGCTAAAGTTCCATATGCATCTGCAGTTGGTAGCCTCATGTATGCAATGGTATGCACGAGACCAGATATTGCTCATGCAGTGGGAGTTGTTAGTCGGTTTATGTCCAATCCGAGGAGAGAACATTGGGAAGCAGTTAAATGGCTGCTAAGATATTTGAAGGGGACTTCAAAAGTGGCATTACATTTTAAGGGGAAAGATGTTATTCTGAAGGGTTTTGCGGATGCAGACCTTGGTGGTTGCAAAGAATCATACAAAAGCACTACCGGGTATGTCTTTACAGTGGGAGGCACTGCGGTAAGTTGGATGTCCAAATTATAGAAAAGTGTTGCCCTTTCAACCACAGAAGCAGAGTATATGGCAGTTGCTGAAGCAAGCAAAGAACTTATATGGTTGAAGAATTTTCTCATCGAACTTGGCAAAGAACAAGATAATTTTGAACTATTCTGTGACAATCAAAGTGCAATTCATCTTGCAAAGAATCCCGTCTTCCATTCGAAGACAAAGCACATACAGCTGAGATATCACTTCATCAGAGAAAGAATTAATGATGGCACTCTGAAGTTGAATAAGATCAAAGGAACTGAAAATCCAGCTGATATGTTGACTAAGGTTGTCACCTTAGAGAAGTTGAAGCTTTGCATAGCTTCAACTGGCCTTCAGGATAATTGAAGAGAAGGCCGGGTAACTAGGATGGAGTCAAGATCAAAAGTGTTTTACAGAAATACAGATGCACAGTTGAAGCACATGTGAAGATTGTTCCGTGGCTTCAAGTGGGAGATTGTTGAGTGTGAATCCACGTCAAAGTGGTCCACAGAAAAGTTAGTCAAAAAAGAAAAAAGAATGGTCACCCGGTTCTTAAGGACCATGTTTTGTGGCTTTCATTTTCTCCATTCAATCCTATATAAGATTGTATTGTATCTGTAGTTTCATAACACACAAAAAGAAGAAGAAATAAAAACTCCTAGTTACCCTCGTGTGGACGTAGGTCAGAAATAGACTGAACCACCTTAAATCCTTGTGTTCTTGTTTTTCTATAATTCGTGAGCTGAGAGTGAGAGTTTCGTGTTCGTGTCTCGATCCTAACAACAAGGTCTTTGACTTAATCAAATACCATGTTGGGCTTGTTAATTGCAGCCAGGTGAAATGAGTCTTGAAGAGATTGAAACAAGATTAGAATCTCTGATTCAAGCACAAACTATTGCTGATTTGAAAAGCAATGCATGGCAAAAACGATCTGAAGGTTTCTTGTTTCACTCATTTTCATAAATTAAATATGAAAAAATGTAACATTCTGATTTATGATGTTCTTTTTTGCAGCACTTAATTCATTCAAACAAGAAGTTGAAGCACTCCAGCAACTTGACAAGTCAGTTGATATTTTAATCCGTCTACTCTGTGTTGTTCCTGGTTGGAGTGATAAACACATAAAGGTACTTGAAGTTTGATGAAAAAACATGATTATTATATTATGGAGTTTATGATATGTTGTTTTGGATTGGAAATTGCAGGTCCAGCAACTGGTGATTGAAGTTGTCAACCATATAGCTTCTACTGCACCAAAGTTCTCAAAAAAATGTGTTGTACTTTGCATAGGAGGTAAAAAGATCACTTGTGTGAACTTTTACTGATAACTGTTATTTGCAAATATATACAAATCATGCTATAGCTTTGCCACATGTCTACAGGGCTTTATGAAAAATTGGCTGATATTAAGACACGTACTCAAGCTATGAAATGTCTAACAACTTTCTCTGAGGCGGTGGGCCCAGGTTTTATTTTTGAAAGGGTAAGTGTATCGAATTGTGCTAATTTATGCATAGGAGTTTTTTTTTTTTTTGGACTTAATGAGCTTAAGGGTTTAAGCGCTTAATCTAGACAGCTATATGTGGCTGTTTCTTTTTGAATTTTGTGGACAAAATGACTTAATGTGCGGCTTAATTTATTAAGACACTAACCTTTACCTATTTGCCTTTATTGAGTTATTCTTGTTTCCGCCTCACAACTGTTATTAATTTTACCAACTTGATGAGAAAATGTTAAACATCATAATTGTTACTAACCTACTAATTTATATAATACAATTTGATTAATGTTTAATAAGAATAATACAATTGACATAATTGAAAAACATAAACTATTTATCCAATGATAGATCAATTTATGTTTCGTTTAAAATAGAACGAATTAAAATAGTTCTTAATTATTTATGTTCGGCTTAAAAAATTCTATAATATTATGATTTTCTTTATCATGTTCAATTGAAGTTACTAATCATATTATGATTTGTATCATAATTTATAGAAACTAAACTTTGATTTGTAACAATTTTTAGATACACAATCATTTGTTTTTTACCATCAGTTATACATAGAAGGGTAAAATAGTCTTACTAGATTCAGACAGTTCATTCAGTCCAAAAAAGGAACAATCTTTATGTGTACAACACTATAAATACAGACATCATTACCCATTCTACCACTTAAGCCATATATGACTTAATAAAAAAAAAAGAACGAGCCCTTTAGTTTAACTAACAATGAAGTTATATTCCATATTCTTTGTAGATGTTCAAGATAATGAAAGAGCAGAAGAACCCTAAGATTAGTGAGGGCCTGTTGTTGTGGATGGTTTCTGCAGTTGAAGACTTTGGTGTCGCACATCTTAAATTGAAGGATGTAATTGATTTTTGCAAAAATATTGGCTTACAATCAAGTGCATCTGCTACTAGAAATGCTACCATTAAACTTATTGGTGCATTACACAAATTTGTTGGTCCTGGTATGTGTTCTTACTTAGTTTTCTGTTATATTTTTTTATTACACAATTACAGTCACTGATGCATACTTGTCTGCAGATATTAAAGCGTTCTTTTCAGATGTCAAGCCATCCCTTCTTACTGCAGTTGAGGCAGAGTGTCAAAAAAATCCTTTTGAGGTTTGTCCGTGTTTTTTTTATTGTTTTTGGCTATTTGGGTTCTTAGGCTATGTTTGGCACGCCACAACTAGTTTATAAGCTAGCTTATTTTTCGATTTTCTTTAGGTTGTCATGCTTGGCAAACAAAAATGTAACTTATATCCTAGCTTTTTAAAAAGCTACACAAAATGGCGTTTCAACGAGCTTATTGAGCTTTTTCAAAATTCTCCCAAATATATCATTTATTAATTATAAAAAAACTCTATCTTATGTATGCTCTTTTATGTCATTTTACATATTTTAGCTAGCTTATCAGCTAGTTTTAGCAAATGTTTTTTTATCAGCAGCCAACTTTTTGTCTATCAGCTAGTCTGCCAAACATAGCTTTAATGACTTAAATAGGTAACAAACTATCTGAGATTTTCTCATTCGACCATCTAAGTTCTAATTGTGTTCAATTATAGATCACTAAGCATAAAAAGAAAATCAATATTTGCAACCTAAATATTGTCTGTTAGTGTATCCCACGTTGGCGTCCTATAGTTGTCTATATACTTTGGGAGTCTCCACTCTCTTTTATGCCAACATAACATTTTTTTAATGACATAATTACAACAAAATATTTGAGAAGTGCACATTTAGTCATCAAATTTTTAATTGGTTCTAATAAAGCCCTAAACATCAAGTTTTGTTACAATGTTGGCAATCCGACCTCATGTAACCGGTATGCATGCCAGCTTGGCTTGTACGTGGCAAATTAGTTTTTAACTATATTTTCTATTTCATCTTAGTTTGTTTGGAAAGTTATCCAAGAAAATAAATCAAACCCCAGTAAATAAACGTATTGTGTCCATTCAACAAAAAATAAACACCTCGTTTTTTTTTTTTTTATCTTTGGGTTTGATTTTTCTTATATAATTTCTTCCAAACAAACAAAGATGAAATTGTTGAATACACTCCATTCAGGTAAAAATCATTTCCAGAAATAAGTCCAACTTAAATTGTGTTAAGTTACTATAAAATAATAGATAGATAAAATATAAAATAGAAATAGAAACTAGTTTGCCACGTAGGAGCCACACTGGATGCCACATTGGCATGGATACCGGTTACAAACTTCTATATAAGGTCCGGTTGCCAACATTGTAACAAAGTTTGATGTTTAAGTGTCTATTAGACCCAATTAGAACTTTAATGAATTCATGAACAAATTTCAAATAGTATGTTGCCATTCTATGTCATTAAAAGTTATGCCACGTAGGCATAAAACCTGTTATACCTGCTACAACATGTTATGTCAACATTGAATTTTTATTTAATGTCTAGTGATCTGTTTTTAATACAATTTGAACTTAGGTAGTCAATAAAAAAATCTCAGATAGTTTGTGGTTATCTTTAACATTCAAGTGCTTTTTCTTGCAGGGTGCAGGCACAAAACCAAAGAAGACTGTCAAGGCATCAGATGCTGCATCATCATCAATGTCTGGTGGTGGCTTGGATGGCTTGCCACGTGAGGACATTAGTTCAAAAATACCACCAGCCCTTCTTAAAGAATTTGAGAGTTCGAATTGGAAAGTGAGAATTTTAATTTTATTGTTTTACTAATTAGTGAAGCATGAAAAATCCATACTTGAATTATTCTAAGATTATTGGTTATTAACTGAGTGCAGGTTCGTTTGCAATCTATTGAAGCAGTAAATAAAATCGTGGAAGAAGCCAACAAGCGTATTCAGCCTAATGGAACTGGTAATTAATATAGTAATAATTTGCATTTATGGACCTTGTTCCATGTTTTTTCAATGTGTTAAGTTGTCTTTGTTTTTCAGTGGAATTGTTTGGGGCTCTTAGAGGTCGGTTGTATGACAGCAACAAAAATATAACCATGGCTACTTTGACCTGTATAAGTGGTCTTGCATCTGCTATGGGACCCGCAGTTGACAAGTCAAGCAAGGTCCATTCAATATGCCTTCCAATATTCCATATATATATATATATATATATATATATATATATATATATAGAGGTAAGTTCAATTGAGAAAATAAAAAAGGTTGAGAATGGGCGAATCGTTGTCAGCCACTCATTTATTTTTGCCGCAAAAGCCTTTGTTGTACCAGCGGAAATGGATAAGTAATACACATGTGTTTCCAACAAAACATGTTTCCTTAAACTATGTTAATCATTACCTTAATATATACAAAAACATAGTTTTTTTTGTTTTTTTAATTTTTAAGAAGCTATTTATATCGAAAAATGATTTTAAATATACCAAAATTTATGATTTTTTATTCTCTACAAATAGACATCCATATTGATATACTTTTAAGATAAAATAAATTTTTTTTTTTTATATATTTTCAGCTATCGTTATTTATAAGTGAATAAAAATGCATCAGATTTTTGCTACAGTACATTTTGTTATTCATTTATGAATAAAAATATATAATTAATTCTTTTTACAGTTTAAGTATCATTTATACTACTTATTCATATATGAATAACAAATTAACTGTAACAAAAATCTGATAAATGTTTTATTCATATATGAATATAAAATATGACGACAACTAATACACGTTTTATTCATATATAAATATAATATATGATGAAAGATGATGTAAAAAATATATTTTGAGTAAGAAACTTTATTGCGTGTCATATTCATATATAAACTGTACTTAAACTATAAAAAAAGTTACGCATACGTTTTATTCATAAGTGAATAACGAATATACTGTAATAAAAATCTGATAGATTTTTTTATTCACTTATGAATAACGAGAGCTGAAACTCTAAAAAAAAAAAAATTTTATTTTATCTTAAAAGTATATCAATATGGATGTCTATTTATAGAAAATAAAAAATTATGAATTTTGATATATTTAAAATAATTTTTCGATAATAATGGCTTTCTAAAAATAAAAAAAAACGAAAAAAAATATGTTTTTGTGTATATTAAGGTAATGATTAGCATAGTTTAAGGAAACATGTTTGGTTGGAAAACACATGTTTATCTGTTATCCATTTCCGACGGTACGCCTTAGTGTTTTGCGGAAAAATAAATGTGTGGCTGAGAATGATTCCCCCATTCTCAACCTTTTTTTTTTCTCAATTGAACCCTCCTCTATATATATATATATATATATATATATATATATATATATATATATATATATATATATATATATATATATATATATATATATATATATATATATATATATATACTCAATAGTTTACAAATTGCAACTGTAAAAGCAACCGATCTTTAATATGTTTTTCAGGGCATTTTATCAGATGTTTTGAAATGTCTCGGTGACAACAAAAAGCAGATGAGAGAATGTACATTGGCAACTTTGGATTCTTGGGTTGCTGTTACTCACCTCGATAAAATGGTCAGTGTCTTGCATGTTTTATTTTTTCCTTCTTTTATGTTATTACCTTTTGACTCTTGGTTTCTTTTTAGGTACCATATATTGCTACTTGTTTGACTGATGCTAAACTTGGTGTCGAAGGACGGAAGGATCTTTTTGATTGGTTATGTAGACAACTTACAGGATTAGCAGAGTTTCTTGATGCCATTAGTTTGCTGAGACCAGTTGCTATTGCTATGACGGTATTTAATTATTTTTTTAAGAAAGGGTTAGTATCATAAATGGGTTACAAGCTATTTATTTTTTCTTACTAATAATCTGGTATGAATTGTGTATGTATTATATATTCTGAATGATAATTACACGAGTATATATAAGCCTCTAAGTTACACATTCAGCCCTCTAACTATATACTTATAATTAATATCTCCTAGTCTAATATTCCCCCTCAAGCTAAGGGCGGTCTCCGACTCTTAGCTTGGACTTCATAAACAAAAATCTCTCAACGGCTAGAGGCTTTGTAAAAACATCTGGTATCTGATCTTGTGTTGAGATGAATTGAACAGACAATCTCCCTTGAGCGACCTTCTCCCTCGCAAAGTGAAAATCAAGTTCTATGTGTTTCGTTCGGGCATGAAAGACGGGATTTGCAGAGAGGTAAGTGGCACCCAGATTATCGCACCAGAGATTAGGAACTTACTGTAGGCGTAGGAATCCAAAGTTCGCATAATAAGGTTTCTAACCATGTCAGTTCAACAACTGTATCAACTAGGGCTTTGTACTCAGACACAGTGGAGGACCGCGAGACAGCCTTTTGTTTCCGTGCGGGCCAGGAAACTAAATTAGAGCCAAGATAGATAGCGAATCCTCTCGTGGATCGATGGTCATCCGGGCAACCAACCCAATTAGCATCGGAGAAGGCACTTAATGAATTAAAAGCAGCATCAGTGTAGACGTGTAGAACGACATCAAACTGATGTGAGAATCGAAGGCCATGATCAACGGTGTCGTTTATAGCGCAAAATATGTTTCACTGCTTTCCAGTGATTTTCATTTTCAGTACGAGCATGCATAAACTGGCACACTTTATTGACTGCATAAGTAATGTCAGGTCTCGAGAGGGTGATATATTGTAAGGCGCCCACTAGCTGACGATATTGTATCGGATCGTGAAAGGGAGGGCTATCACCTAGGGCTAGGTTTGCCATGGTGGTGATTAGAGACGGAACCGGTTTGGATAGAGAACTTGGCACGTTCTAACAGATCCAGAATATATTTCTGTTGTGAGAGAAGTAGATCGCAACCATGTCGATGAACTTCAATACCTAAGAAATAGGTTAGTGGACCCATGTCTTGAACCTCAAAGGATTTGTTGTGAGACTGTGGACAACGTGATCAATGGCACCAGAATTGTTCCCCGTTATGATGATGTCATCAACACAAACTAACATGTATAAAAGAATACCGTTAGTGCAATAAATAAACAGTGAGAGATCAGTTTTCGATCCACGAAAGCCCAAGGTGAGTAGGGCGGATCAAAGTCGCTGAAACCAAGACCGTGGCGCCTGCTTGAGTCCGTATAGGGACTTGTGAAGAAGACAGACATGATCTGGTTTTTGTGGATCGACAAAACCAAGTGGTTTCTTTAAGTAAACTGTCTCTTTTAAGTCACAGTGAAGACAAGCGTTCTGAATATCCAACTATCGGAAAGATCACTTTCGTGTGACAGCAAGAGATAAAACAACACAGATTGTGGTACATTTAACTACCGGGCTAAATATCTCGGTGTAGTCGATACCAGGTTGTTGATTGAAACCTTTTGCTACGAGACGAGCTTTGTAGCGTGTAATAGCCCCTGTCTGATCACGTTTCACTTTGTACACCCATTTGCAGTCGACTACATTGGACCCAGACATCGGAGGAACCAAGATCCATGTACCATTTCTCAATAGAGCCGAGTATTCCTCAGCCATATCTTGATCCCAATGAGGATGCTTGTTAGCAACGGAAAAGGAGGTAGGTTCAGGAGGAACAGAGGAAGTAGTAGTTGTGTGAAATGATTCATGTGAGAAAGGTTTGGTTTGTTTGGGTTGTTGTCGTAAATGAGCAGGGCGAGGTCGGTGGGTGGTGGATGTTGGTGGGTCGGACGCCGGCGGTTGTGGGGACGGCGGGGTGGTAGCGGAAGTGGCTCGTTGGAATGACTCAAAGGCGGAAGAGTAGGGTTGGTTAGTAGTTTTTGAAGAGGAATGTTGACAATGATACGTATGAATGGGGGGTTCGGGTTCAGATGGAATATCCGAGGAGGGAGATGTGGTATGTTGTGGCAGATCATTATAGTGTTTTGGAGTTACAGAGGAAGGTGGGATTTGGGAAGGTTCAGGGTAAGAGGATACATATAGGTTGATGGAAACGGGAGTTGGAGGAGGAGGAGGAGTAGAGTGGAACGGAAAAACATATTCATTGAAGCGAACATATCGAGCTATGTAGATGCGATCAGAGGAAGGATCAAGACACCGATAGCCGTGGTGGGAGGTGCTATAACCTAAAAAGACACAAGGAGTAGATAAGAAGTCCATTTTGTGAGAACTGTAAGGAAGATGGGGATAAAACTGGCATCCAAAAACACGAAGGAAGGAGAAGTCAGGTTTGCGTTTAAAGAGAAGTTCAAAAGGGGAGATACCGGTTGTGGTTCGGGAAGGCATTCGATTTATGAGGTAGACAACGGTTTCAAAGGTGAGATTCCAAAAACGTTTAGGGACATTGGATTGGGCTAGTAAGGTGAGACTAGTTTCGATAACGTGACGGTGGCGTCTCTCAACTGTTCCGTTTTGTTCACTTGTGTGAGGACATGAGAGAGGTTGAATGATGCCAAGAGAGGAGAAGAAAGTGGAGAGATTGTGAAACTCGCCTCCCCAGTTAGTTTGAACATGTCTTCTCCGTAGTATGGCTCAGTAGTATTGAATCCATTAAGATCTGGTGCAACGTGACTGTTGGAACCTGTGTCTTGGAATCATGATGTGGAAGCTTAGACTGATAATCTACATAATTGGCAGATGGTTGCTTCATCCGAATAGTGGAATGGTCTCGGTTGGGGCATTGAGAGGGAACATGTCCAATGGCGCACCTATTGCAGGTCTCATACACCATGTTTTGATTTGAGGCCCTGCAATTTCCACCAACTTGAGATCGATATCGATTACTGTTATAGTTGCCTTCGCGTCCTCCACGACCCCGATTGTTGTGGTTACCACGACTGCGATTTGAATTGTTGTTAGTTGTTCGGTTGGAATACACAGCCTGTGGTGTGTTTGGTTGAATGTTGAGCCTAATTGAGCCATCAATTGTTGAAGAGACTGCAACGTGTCCGGAGAAATCGAAGACAAACGGTTCGATGTGGTAGCTGTAAAGGCCTGAACAAGTGGTGGAGATGGAGTATTCTTTCGGAGTAAGTAATCATGATCAGCCAGCAGTCCATACAGATCTGAAAAGGCGATAGGGTTCTCCATGCCAAGTAAGGTGGACTTGAGGCCAGAGTATTCTTCTCGCAACCCTGAAATCACGAGCATCACCAGATCTTGTTCATCTATTGGTTTACCGATGTTTGCTAATGCAACAAAGTACTCCTGCGCTCTAGTATGGTAGGCGGTAGAGGTCTCATCACCTTTCATATCGATTTTAAGAAGTTGTATATTGAGAGTATATTCTCTGGAGGATGTATGTAGGGCATATGCTCGCTCCAGAGAAAGCCAGAGATCACGAGAAGTTGTACCTTGTACATGTTAAAAGGTAGCCTCAGAAATCGTGGACATGAGTAATATTCTGACGTGGGCATCATTCGACAGCTAGATCAAGTAACTAAGGTTAGGAATGGGTGCAACATCTTTTTCTGTTGATGGTATTATGGTAGTGGGTTGAGTATAATTACAAAAGAATCGATGCCTTTCACTGATAAAGGAGGGGATTAAATACCCAATGTATAGAGAGATTACAGGAGGAAATTGGGGAAAATCTAGGCTAAATAAGGAAGTAGTAATCTACATTAATTACACAGTAAATATAAGATCGGAAATATACAGAAGGTGTATATTTTGGTTAATACTCCCCCGCAGTCGAATGGTTGGCTGGCCGAATAGAGAGACTGGAACGAAAGCGGGTGAATAGCTGACGGGGTAATCCCTTGGTAAATATATTTGCGTATTGGTAATCAGCAGGGACATGAAGAACGCGAAGGGAACCCATGCGAACTTTTTCGCGAATGAAATGGATGTCGATCTCAATATGCTTCGTGCGTTGGTGCTGAACCGGGTTTTGAGTAAGATATACAGCTGAAATGTTGTCACAATAAATAATCGTTGCCTGGCGAAGCGGAAGATGGAGCTCGAGGAGTAAGTTGCGTAGCCATGTAGTTTCAGCTGCGGCGTTGGCAACGCCTTTGTACTTGGCTTCGGCACTGGACCGGGAGATAGTTGGTTGTCGTTTGGACGACCATGAAACGAGATCACCGAGAAATACACAGTAGCCGGATGTGGACCGTCGAGAGTCGGGACATCCCCCCCAATCTGCGTCGGAGTATGCAGTGAGTTTTGTAGATTTGGAGGGAGAAATATGGAGTCCATGATGACGGGTGCCTTGGAGGTATCGTAGAATACGTTTCAGAAAGTTAAAATGTGGATCGCGAGGGGCATGCATAAAGAGGCATACTTGTTGGACAACATACGCAATGTCGGGGCGAGTGAAGGTTAAGTACTGTAATGCTCCAGCGAGGCTGCGATATAGAGTCGTGTCTTGCATTAGGTCGCCGGCAGTTGTGCTGAGTTTAGAGTTAGTGTCGACAAGAATGGCACAAGGTTTACATTGTTGCATGTTCGCCCGGTGAAGAATATCATCCACATATTGTTCTTGGGTAAGAAATAATCCTCCATTTTGATGTTTCACTTGGATGTCGAGGAAGTGATGAAGTGGCCCAAGGTCCGACATAGCAAACTCTTTGGATAATAGAGTGATGAAGTGTCGAAGAGTTGCGTCGTCAGAAGCGGTCAAGACGATGCCATCCACATAAAGAAGAAGATATGCCATTTGTGTGCCTCGTTGGAAGACAAAAAGAGAGGTATCACTTTTGGTGCTTTTAAAACCGCATGTGTGAATGAATGTTGCAAAGCGATGATACCAAGCTCTCGGGGCTTGTTTAAGCCCGTATAAAGATTTTCGTAACCGACAAACATGTGTTGGGTGTTGTGGGTCCGTGAAACCAGGGGGTTGGAACATATACACGGTCTCGTTGAGATTCCCATGTAAGAATGCATTCTTTACATCTAGTTGGTGTATAGGCCATGATCGGGAAACGGCAAGACTAAGAACTGTGCGGATTGTGGAAGGTTTTACTACGGGACTGAATGTTTCATCGCAGTCTACTCCGACTTGTTGGC